>NC_061478.1:1225838-1838758 GCF_022581195.2 Helicoverpa zea
AAAACCGTGCTGCACCCTCACACAAACGCAAACACAAAGCATACGCAACGATCACTCATAAATTTAATTCATAAAATTGGATTACTTCGGAAATACCACGACATTACAATGACAAAAAAGCAGTGCATATTAGTTATTTCCCATGTACTGTAATTCCAATCGATTATTTACGTATTGTATGTCCTCCTCCTGAACTATGGCACAAATGCAAATCAACACCTTGTATAACTATTTAAAGAGAATTTTCCAAATAGTTTGATTAGTTTCGAAGCCTTTACGGTTCAAAAACAAACAAATATTTCCGCTTTGTTATTGTTATAATACAATATGCCACTTCTCAATAAAGTAGTAAAATAATAAAAAGTGAGACTTGACAGTAAAGTGAGTCCCGTATGTATGATGTAATTATAAATTAGTTTTTCACAAATAATATAAATATGAGAATGTTATGAAACTGTTGTAAGCTTCGCCTGCCCGCGTAGTTCCGATGTCAGACAATTTTATAAATAAAAGTTTATGAAACTATGTAATTTGTTTTATTTTGAAAATGTCCTATTGTACATACCAATGTCCTGAGTATCGGAGAGCACGTTAATGTCGGTCCTGTCTCCGGTGGTGTCGGATTGCCGTCCCATCGCACTATGAGAGTGAAGGAATAGTGAGTGCACCTGTGTCCAAGCAAATGCTCGTGCACTATAATATGTCGCGTGCAGCTGGCTGATCTCCTTACACGAGAGCAGACCCCATGGCCGTAAGGTGTTTTAATTTTGGACCCAATTATGATTAAGTGGAAGAAATGTATGAAAACTTTGCTAACAGAAAACCATGTTTTTGGAATAAATGGGAACGAGCCGGATTATGTGTCTATACCTATAATTTTGATTGTGTTCATGATTTTTTGTTGCATACTTCCAACTTTTCTAGACTTTTATTTTATTTTTTTATTTTTTTTTATTTTATTCATCATGGGACAATAAACAGCTACAATATAAATGTTACAAAAATAATTACTTATAATTAAACAATATTGCAGCCAACTACATTATCCACATATTAGCAAAGATATGGTAATAATGGGTGCCGCTAGAAAGGCAATACAATAAAATTAAAGTAGAATTAAAATTAACAGTACAATAAATATGATAAAAGAAAAAACAAATATCATGCAAGTAACAATTAATATAGCATGTTGCTTTAATTTATAACAACAACAACAGCTTAAAGTAACAAAATGAGTGATTAACACAGATATTAAATTAAATGAGTACGTTAAATTAGATAAATTTACCTATTAGTATACATTCCAGTTATTATTTTATTTATTTTTGTTTATAATTTTTAATACATCACACTTGAATTTAGATTTAGAGCATACAAAAATATCTATGTCAACAAAGTTACAGTTGTAAGATTCCACCATACGACGGATAGGACAGCGCAGACCAGCATTAGTTCGGCAAGAATTCACAGCAAATAAAGTACCAGCACGGACACTGCGTTTATTAACCGTGCGTGGGACCGCATAACAGAGTTTACTTATGAGATCTATGCTATCAAAGCTACCACGTCTATTTTCAAGGGTGTTCAGTTTATATTTATCAAGCAGCACTGAATAGGATAAATATACTTTGTGGCACCTGTAATGCATAGCACGTAGAAATTTACGCTGAACTCTTTCAATTTCATCTTTATATTTTTGGTAAAACGGGTTCCAGACAGGCACGGCGTATTCCAGTTGTGACCGGACTAGCGTCTTATACAAACAAAGATAAGTAGAGGTTCGTTTAAATGCAGTGGACGATCTCATAACAAAGCCATACATTTTAAAGGCATTTTTAACTATTTTCTCAACATGCTGGTTTAGAGATAACTTGTCATCAATCAGCACACCGAGATCCCGCACAGCGGATAATTTCCTGAGTATTGTGTTCTGCAATGAATATTTAAAGTTAACAATCACTTTATTTTTTGTGAAATTAATACAATTACATTTAGGGAGACTTAAGTGCAGTTTATTTTTCTGACAATACTCAGAGAGTCTGTTTAGATCTTGCTGGAACAGCTGACAATCCTCTAAGGTCTGTATAGATCTATAAATTTTAAGGTCATCAGTGTATACCAGAAAATTTGTATGTTTAAAACACTTGTCTATGTCATTTATGTAAAGAATGAATAGTAGCGGTCCCAAAATCGAGCCTTGCGGAACACCTGAAGTTATACGTACTACTTCTGACTGATGTCCATTTACGACAACCTTTTGTGTTCTATTTTTAATATAAGATGAGAACCAGCGCAGCAAACTACCTCTTTAGCCAATTGTTATAAAAGTTAAGAAACAGCAGTTTTAAATTCAAACGTTTATTTTTGACATAAATAAATTAAACCAAATGGCAAGTATAAAAAGAAATCACAACCAAATACACAAATATTTTTCCAAGGACATTTCTTATTTACATATTAACACCGAAATTGTTCCAAAATAAGTTATAAACACAGTATAGAGATCAGTGGTTTACACAAGTTTACTAATTCTCTGGTTTACAAGATATGTGGTCGGCACCTATAGTTACAAATGAGCTTGTTTACAAAGATCCTCATTAAAGGAAAACCTCTGAAGAAGAAATTCTCTCTCTCGTAGATATCCATCCAACTCAAGTCTTGACTCAGGAAGTTCCTTGTTCTCTTATCTGAAATAGGTACATTAAAATCTTTGGTTTGGTTGTAAATTGGAAAGTTACTCTGTGAAAATACCTCCCCCTATGAATAAACTACCTACTTCTTTCAATCAATAAAATATTTAATTTTGAAATAGCCTTTATCCCGTAGGTATTAGCAGCCTGTACCTGCAAGTTAACTTTCTCGATGGGTAAATTATCATACAACTCAATGACGTAGCATTAATTTTAGAACTGTTTATTTAATGAAAGCTGTCATCGGTACTTGGTCGTACTATAAACGCGCTCACTTGCGAAATAGTAAACGTCATTATCCGGAAAAATGAATGAACGCGCTATATTCTAATCATGTCATGTAGCCTACGACTCTTTACTTCAGCCAAGTTATAATTACGTATCGAGAGCGTAAACTGACAAAACTCAGAATCAGCACTCTGGATAAAACCTGGCTTATGTTACTTGGGAAGAGATTAGCTTTCCAATAGTGAAGAAATTTTTAAAATCGGATAGGTAGTTTTAGGATGACAACAATAAATGTTTACTCGTTATTATACTCGTATTAGCATAGATTACTCGCTACTTGTCGAAACATCCACTATGTGGATTGTGTTATAAAAACATGTGTGAAAGTTTTATCCATGGTTATCCATCCAAGTTCATGGATGATTCATATAGCAGATTACCTATGACCTATGAATATAGTTAAGTTTCTTATAGGTTTGGTAATAGGCATACATTGTCGTAATAATGGATAAAGTAGGTAGGTATAGGTAAGTTAAGTAGGTGGTGTGGAGTAAAATAAAAACACTGTGGAGTATTTCTCAAACAGATTTGAGTCATTGAATGTGTTTGGTAAAAACAATGTATACTGTAGATATGCGACTAATATCATAATGCTAAGATGTTTGTAACATGTTGCAGGATAATAAGGATTGTATAGTTCGTTTTTAAATTCGAGATAGTTAACTGACGTTTCGAGAAGATACTGCTAAATAAGTAGGAAGACAGTTTTATTAATTTCGTCAAACGTGATGTGCTCTACCAATGTTGATTGAAGAATCAAAAAATATTTTTATTTATTTAAGAACTCATAAGTAGCTACTTTTAAGTATTTTAAGAAGTATTATCAAAATTCTGTAAGTATTCTTGTAAGTACTATGAGAAATGATCATCATTTTATTAATGAATCAACCCACATTTTAGAGTTTCACACTAGCACTTGTCAATTTACTATCTGGAATAAAAAAAATAGTCTATAGTAGGACCCATTGGACATAGGCACATAGACCCTTCTTTCCATCCCTTTTATTCGCGTTGTAATGTTTACACATTGCTGTAATGTGGAAGAATCTGCCTGTTGCACCCGTAATCACAGACGAGGGCGTCTATGAATATCTTGGCGAGATTGTCGCCTCCGTAGTAGAACCACTCGCGTTCGAATATGTTGAGCAGTGTGAGATCTCGAGAGAGGTAGTTCTTCGTTGGTTTGTCTGTTTGGATAGAAGAGTGGATGTTAGTGAGTTTGAGATGTGGTGATAGTGACAGTAGACATGTTGTATTGGTATCATAAGTCTGTTCCAGAGTTTTAGGTGAAGTAAAATTGTACCTGTTTTACAATCAAAGTAGATCCTCGGATTAGAACGTTCAAGCAATATTTTTTCAGCTTCAAAATGGGTCGTAGGAGACTTCATAAAGTTTGTAAGATTGGGCAAGCCTCTCAGTAGTTACTTGCTAAATTAGAACCCGATAGAAGAAAGATATACTTGTACTGGAGAACCGTCCCTTCAATACGGCTTCTAAAATATCTAGAACAATATTATAGTCATAGTAATTAACCTTTAGGATTGATATGCATGTAGGGCAGTGCGGTGACGTCCGTGAACACGTGCGCTCGGCACAGGTCCATGTGCGTGCGACTTGGTAGGTTCACCGTGATGCGGATTAAAGCTGTGGGGAGAAATATGAGCTTTGTTATTAGAATTAGGATCTTGTATTAAATTTTTTACACGTTTTATTTAGGTTAGCTTTGAGAGACAGCCACAAGAGATCGACCGATCATAAGCAACGGTCAGTCCGTGGGTGGTCGACAATCTTGTCATAATGATTTCTTCTGTGTTTTGGAAGGCACGGTCTTGGCTGTCATTTGAACATCCTTGGAAGTCGTTACGGGTCCAGGAGGCAAAAATCCTGACAACCAGGCTTACCAAAGGGGTATTGGGTTCCCCGACTAACTGGGTTAAGGTGGTCAGATAGGCAGTCGCTCCTTGTAAAACACTGGTACTCAGCTGCATCCCGTTTGACTGGAAGCAGACCCCAACATAGTTGGGAAAAGGCTCGGAAGATGATGATAGTGTGTCTTTATCATCGTATACTTACGGTAGGTAGCTCGGATGTGGTAGTTGTAATATGTATCCTCCTGTAGACTGTGATGTTGGATGAGCACGCGGTCTGATTCCAGGTCCAGCTTGGGACAGTCTATCGCCAGCACGGCCTTGTTGGTCACCGTGTTGAAGCTGTGAAAGGAGATATTAGTCTTGGAAACAAAGCAGCTAACAGAATATGCTTTCTACTACGGTTGTCATTTAGTGCCTAATGCATGGCAGCATAACGTTCGTTTTATTTAAAGCAACTGTTTACTTTGAAAATGGAATGTGAAAATTAATAATACCTACCCAAACCGGTTGTATTAAGAAAACTGATTTAATGATCGTAATTAGGTGGGATCCCTAATTGAGCACTGCCTCTTCTGGTCGTGGGGCACAGGGGGTTGAGAGAAACAACGGTGTTCGGATACCGGATATATTTCGCGTAAACCCCCAGATAGAACCGTTCACTCGGACCAGTGCGCAGTAACTGTCCGTGCCTCGCATACTTCACGCTCACACAAGTTTTTGCTTGCCTTGCACTCTGCCATACAAACTTACATGTGTCCCTACACTGACGTTTATGTTGAAAACTTGCGCCTTACTTGTGCTCATTTTCGCCGACAATATTGAATAAACATTAGTTTTTCTTAGAACGACTGAAAAGTTGCACCATTTAACTACCTATAACGATAACCAAACCATAACTAGCTTTGCCCTGTTACATCAGTGATTAGAATACAAAAGTTCGGTTATAGTTAAACTGGCTTCCGCCCGCGTCCCGAGATAACTGCTTCTATAGCCCGGATGGTGACAAAACATGTGTCCTTCTCCCGGGTCTAAGATACCCCCCTTTTCAGTATAATCAGTCCAGCCGTTCACGCATGATAGCGTGAATAAGGGATATAGGGATTCATTTTTATATATGTAGAATGGTACAACCCACCGTAAGAATATTACCAACCAATTTAACGAACCCATCTTTATACTTACAAAAACTCCGAAACGAAGCACTTATGGTGGTTCCTAACGATCAAGTTCCTGTCGATATACGAGGAGTTGAAGTAAGGAGTCTCGAAGCGAAACTCGTCCACGTTGTACTTGCTCGGCAGGGCTCCGCTGACGCCCAGCTGGCAGTTCGAGTTGGCGGCCAGGTTCTTGCCGATGCAAGAGTAGTCTGATAACTTGCAGGGACGAACTATTTCCGCTTGGACTGTGGAAAGATTGTTTTTTTGGCGGTAGGGTCGTAATTATGCATAGGTTGAATTTGCTAAATTGGAGTTAAGATTTTATAGAATAGCTGATTCGTGTATCGATGCAACTTTTCCGCATCCGGTTTAAAAAGTAGGTAGTCTGTGTCCTTTCTCAGGTTTCAGAACTTTTATCGTGCAAGGGCATCATTCAGATAGTTACTTTCGCATTCCTATTACTTAAGTTTTGTTGCTCTTTCGAGTACCTACTGACGATTTTTTGGGTTTTCTTGAAGAATTGCATGAAGACTAAAGAAACTATGGTAACAGAAGTGCTCTTATAATTAAACTAACAAAAAAAGTCTTACCAGTCGAAAAAACAACCGCCACAGAGAAAATAACCAAAACCTTCGCCATTTTCCCAAATTGGACACGTCCAATTCAAAATGTGTGCGAACAACGACTAACGAACACTTTAACAGAAAACAATAAAATGTTATTACATATTGACAAAGCACATCGCAATTAATAACTTTGTTAAAAGGAATATTTATTTTGTTTAAACAATTGCTCCAATTAAAGCTGGCATTGTTTGTAATAATAATTATTTATAATTTTTCAGTCATTTTTGTCTGTGCGTATGTTCGATAGTATGTAGACAATAACTATTGTTGTACAATAATAAATACATACTTAGATGTTTTTCCGATTGCCTCTTTCATTTCGTCGGCGCTCCTAGTAGTAGGTATACCTCTAGGTGCCTACCTAAGCCTTGTGATTTTTGTATAGCTTTTCAGTAGCAGATTGATGAAGATAAAACGACTTACCTTTTATGGTCCCTCACCTAAGCCTCCTTGTCCGTCCATCTTTCATCAGATTGTACCTATTACATGGACTATGGTATCTTGTCACATGCGCGTTCCAGGAATTTAGTTACAAACCGCTATTACATTTTTCGAGAGATAATAGGTAGATCTAGTTTTAGGCAGTTATTAGCATGATCTTAATTTGTTAAAGATCAATGCACTTTGCTTGCTACAAATAATGCTTCCACCGTCGTTAAGCAGTAGAAACCAGGTCAATAACAATAGCTTGATTGAACCCATAACATACACAACACAATACATAATGAAACAAGAAGAGAATTATAAAAGTTATTGTATCTAATTTAATTATTTTATTGTCTACAACTACTTGATTGCACCTTTGGTTTAGTGGTTGCAAACAGGGCTGAACGGGGTCGGACCTTTGTTTTTGCCTTATCTACCTGTACCTAAAAGGAAAAGCCTCGGTCCATCAGTAGGTCAATCCTTCAAGTCAATATTGAATTTGCATCGTAAGCGGGATCTAGGTTTACTTGTGTTATATCGGTCGGTAACAGTCGTTCAATCAAACAACGACCTTTAACGGCTTTTTCAACCGGCCCGCCTGGGGCCCGATTCTCCTAAGTTAATAATGTCAAAATCGAATAGAAATCTAATCGCAATAGCAGTTTTAACCATATCGGGCATTCTGCTACTAATAAAAGACCAATCGTATTCGATTGACATTTGATTGGCGTACGATTGGTCTGCTATTTTGGAAATTTTGGTCTATACGGTAGTTTGCTGTACAATCATTTTGCAATCGTAAATCATTTGCAGACAAAATGATTCATTATTGAATGACAGAAAAGGATAAAAATGTTTATTTCAAAGAAAAAATAGCGGAATGCCACATACGCTTCAATCGTAATCGAGTCGGGATCGGATCTCAGTCGAATCGAGTCGAACGTCAATCGAATGTTGCTTAAGTAAAATTAGGAGAATCGGGGCCCTGATCTCTCTGCGGTGGTGTCGGATCGTTGTTCCATCGGGCTATGAGAGTGAAGGAATAGTGAGTGCACCTGCAAAATCCAAGCAAATGCTGTGCACTATAAAAAGTCCTGCGCAGCTGGCTGATCTCCTTACATGAGAACAGCCGCCGTAGCCGATATCGGCTAGGAGGACATCATCATCATTTCAACCACAGATTCTATTAATATGTTTTCATATACCACCTGCGTATTTAGTGTGTTCTCTGCGTCATTGGCCCCGAATTGAAAACAAATATTGATTCAATACGTTCACCTTATTTATGATGTTTATTCTGTGATTAAATACTTCAAATTTTCCAATTACTCATGAATTTTAGCGAATTATGAAACAGACGTTGTTTATCGGTCAGATTTCAGGAATTTTTAGAACATTCTAGACTTACTTTATGTTTTTGCAGATTCAAACAAAATATTGAGTTGTTTTGTTACTATATTAATTACTAGTTTCCGCCCACGTAGGGTTCGGTTGCTCGGTTATATCGCGTTTCCAAGAGAATTTTTCAAAAGTCCGGGATAAAAACTATCCTATGTTCTTTCTCAAGGTCAACTCTATCTCTGTACCAAATTTTATTTCAAATTTTAGTTCAGTGGTTTAGACGTGAAAGCGTAACAGACAGTCAGAGAGACAGAGTTACTTTCGCATTTATAATATGAGTAGGAATTACCCTTCATATTCATTCTCCAGTTCTGGTGTAAGCACTCAATCCAATCCCCTTTTTATGAAGTCGGTTATAAATAAAACGCCAATATATATTAGTTACAAGTTTATTACATTGACACGATCACCATACAAGCTTACATCTAGCTACCGTACATAAAATTCAACATAATATTAACAAATAAAATACCAAGTGATTCGTTTAAACAATAAAAATTAGTAAAATTACGTTCCATTTGGTTTTAAAGAGATTTTTTTATTGATGTACTCAAGATGTATCAAAAACTAGTAAATAGTGTGTATATAGCTATCATTAATTAGTATAATATAATAGTATATATTATGAGTTTACAAGTTAATTTCGTATGTAAAAGCGCTCAGAAAAAGCCAATATGGTCTATCAGAATGGCCACTAGTGTTGTCAGATTAAAAAAAATATTTTCAAATATTAAAATATTCAAAACGAATGTCAGATTTCTTAAAACTGAAACATGACATCATGTAAAGTTAACAGTTTCGGAATAAAATTTAATTTTGCCGTATTTTCTCTAAAATGTCGGATTTCTGACACAAATTCGACACATAGATAAATATATTTTGGAGTTTTTTTTTCTGAGCGATTTTAACTACGGCTTATACAAGAATATCGATTACAAATAGTACAGTATTACAATTAATATTAATAAGACACGCTTTAGCCCGACACGAACTATTTGCTCGTGGTAACGTCCTATAATTTACCATACAAGGTAATATTTTACCATTTCAGGTAATTACCATATAAGGCATTTTATATTTTCTTATAATTATAATTTCTGGTAAGAATATTCAAACGTCAGCTTATTATAGCGCTGGTTTTGTCAATACACTTATATTTATTTATACTTGTCTGTATATATTAACGAGAAATTACTCCGAAACTTCAGTTTTTGGACTGCTGTTATTGAATATCTTTGGCAGTCGTTACGGGTAGTAAGAAGCCAGTAAGTCTGACAAGCAGCCTTACATAGGCGTTTTGGGTTGCCCGGGTAACTAGATTGAGGAGTCAGATACGTAGTCGTTCCTTGTAAAACATTGGTACTCAGCTGCCTCTGGTGTGATTGGAAGCCGACCCCAACATAATTGGGAAAAGGCTAGGCAGATGATGAGTTTTCGGAGTAATTTGTCGTATTACTGAATATACATAATGGCGGGTACAAAATACATTGTTTATATAGTAAAGTCTACATATAAAGTTATATTTTTATGCACTAAACTATGAGAATTGGTGTTTAGTTACCTTCAGTGGACGAATCGCTTTCGCGGGCACCTATACTACGAGTACACTGTTATATATTATATTATAAATATATTTTATAATATATTCAAATTAAACACTTGAATGTTTATAGAAAAAAGTTGTTCAAGCTGCGAATCATAAGGCACGTTATATGAAACATAAAATTTTTGTCCGACAATCCGACACACAGATTTATATTAATATAAAAATGTTACATAATATTCGTTTAAATATTTCATTAAATTGAATATTAGTGCGTAACTACTTCAAATAATTAAATGTTAACATTTACTCATAGATTTTTAAATAATATCTTATTTTAATTTATATTTCATATACATTTCTTTTCACGAAACTTCGCCAGTCGACACCATCACTACTCTAAAAATAAAAACAAAGAAAAAATAAAATTTTGTTTTATAAATATAGTTTTTTTTTTTATAAATGCGTTAATTTTGTAAGCTGCGTTAACCATTTGTCGACACTAAACTGTTATTTTAACTGAGTGTCGGTCAATTTTTTCGGTTAAATCTTAGTATAATTAGTATTAAAAATCCGTTTTATTTATATTTAGTTTAGTTTTTAGTATATTTTTAAAATAATTGCACCATTCGATCACTGTTTTTTCGCAGTCTCCTGTTAATGTAGAAAGGTTATTACGTTTTAGCTGCTTTTCAATACTTCATATTAATTAATATTTTTTTGTTTATTTTTTGTTTATTAACAATTTTTGTATGACAATTAACAGGACACCGCGAATTATGATTCAGTTAGTATAATATTTATTTTTTCATAAAAATGTATATTAACAATAATTTATAAAATTAAATATATTCTGAAAATGGCACATTGTTTCATAAAGTGGGCTGTGTATTTTGTTTTATATAATTTTTGTTTATTATAATTCTATAATTTTATAGTTTAGTTTATAGTTGCCTGGTTTATTGCATACCTTTTAAATATATATTTTTTATTAGACATATTTATTTATTCTGTCATATTTTTTTTGTAAATATTTTTTATCATACAGCCCATAAAAACGTTGTCATATAATATGAAAAGGCACAAAAATAATGAAATATAACAATATTAGTTAATGGCACTCTTCGGTTCGAAGGCATATAATATAAGGACCCCGTGGGGCTAGCACTTTGTGAAGCGTGGGCAACTTGCCCAGCTGTGGGTACTTGCGACTTAGTGGCAGCAAAGGATATATAAATTATGACTTTCCGGTTTTTTGTAAATTACAATAAATATGTTTAATATTTAAGTTTTCATTTTAGGTAGAATTTTTTTGGAATGTTACTGGAAAAATTGCAGTTTTTCTTTTTAATATTTGCTTAAAAATTTTTATCGTCTATTAAAGGAGTAATTTATCAAAATTTTATAATCTTAAACATGTGAAGCCTTTAAGTCATGTATAGTTGCCAGTTTTAATAACTTTATATATTGTTTGCCCAACATCATCATCATCATCATCATCCTCCGAGCCTTTTCCTACAGTGGGAAATTAATCTTTGCCACCGCTAAGTCCAAGTATAATTTTAACAACAATTAATAATTGAATTCCAATACCGTAAGGCTGGCTAAGACACGAGTTTTTTAAATTAATTTTAGCACCTTATATTTTTAATATACAGCTCGAAATCTAGGCAATGTTTAGTTCGCATTTATAATCTAACATTTTTTTTTCTCATGACAAATTATTGATTTTTTTTTAAGTTATAAAAAAACGTGTTGTAGGTATTAGTCTCTGGCAGTTCAAAAAATGTTAGATCAAAAACAACAAACAAACATTTTTAAATAGACAAACTTTTGTTAATTTTTTTAGGCAATTTCGAGATTTTTACTTAATATACAACAATTTATTATACATTTCTCAGTGATAGATATTTTGACTTTGAAATTTTTCAAATGCATATTTTTATAATTTATATAGTCATATTGCAACAATGAGATTTGAATTGACGAACTTTTAGAACAAAAATAATATTAATTTTTAAAGGTATTCTGCATATATTTTGAGACCCTGTAATTGTATTAATCAAGGTCAAAATATCTACCGAAAATTTCGAGACTTAGAAAACATCGAATCACAAACATTCTAATATTAATCAATATAAATAAATATTTTCAATTATTTTCAAAAACGTGCATAGTCCTTTCAGTTTCAACACTTAAATTACGAACACTTTACCGCTAGGAAATTATTTTTTTATTTCTATTTTTTCAAGTTTTTTTACCATGGTAAAAAACACCTAAAAATCACATAAAAACTACTTGCAGTTAAAATAATTCCCAGCGGTATTTCAGAAGCATATTTCCACAGACTTATAAAAGTTAGACGCACCTTAGAAATTGCCGAACTTCTTAGTAACGGTCGACGAAGATTCTGACTTGTGAGAACTGGTCATGACAGACTTTCTTTCAATAGTTTCTGACGTTATGGTCTGTTTCGAGAACTTCTTGTCTAACGAGTCAATTTCTTTCACCAGTTCTGAGGGTTTTTTGACTTTGGTCACGTTTGTGGTAGTCTGATAATCCGAGGATTGGAATTCTGAAGGTCTCATGAAAGATCGACTGGTGTCCGAACTCATTTTCGACTCTAAAGTGTTAAAGCGAGAGTCTAGAGTGCTGTATTTCGAGTCATTATCAAATGACTTGGACAATTCATCGATACCATCGAGTCTGATTGGTTCATACTTAGTACTGGTAGTTGTCAAATTAACTGGAGATGAGCTGTATATTTTTGTAGTTGTAATTTTCTGAGTACCGTTCGGTATTTCTTTGACTTCTGTAGTAGTTTCTTCCATGTAATTCGGTCCCCCGTAACTAGAAGTTTCTTTATAAGGAGAAGCGATTCTGTCATAATCTGGCGTAGCTGCCTTCACTAACTCAGTAGACCGATCGAATTTTGGGGTCGAAGTAAAGGGTGACTTTACATCTTCACGGAATTCCATCTTACTGTATTCCGTTTTGGGATACGACTGGTAAGACTCACTATGTATCTTATACTCAGAATGTTTAGTCCCACCGGGGATAGCTTCAGTAGACTTCTGATGTTCTGAAAAGGTCTGACCGACACCATCGAAGGGTTTTTTCAGTGTTGAATAGATTGGTTCTTTGTCGTCAAATTTGAGTTCTCTAGCGTTGAATTTAGGGCTTAAGGGGGTCTTGGGGGCCTCGTAGGAGTACTTGTGTTCTTTGTAGTCGTATTGCGAGGTCTCTTGTTGCTCGGTGCGGATGTCCAGGGGTCGGGGGGTGTCGTAGAGACGGGTCTCGTAGCTGTAATGTTGCCATTAGTCGGTTAGAGGTTGATTATGGGTTATATAGCTTGAGTTGTTTGTGGGGTGAATAATAAATTGTAAGTAAAAAAAATATTTAAAAAAATAAAAGACAGTGCTTTTCAAACACTTTTTGTGTGGTCAAAGAATTACAACTTCTTAAGGCAATTATTTTTCGCCTCATTTAAAAAAATACTCACAGTATATTTTTTTTTACTCACCCACAAACAACACAAGACAAAATTATTATCCCCAATTAAAAACCCCACCCCAATTTCAATTTAATTAAAACCCTGTATTTTCTAAAACTTGTCATAACCTAACAAAGTATTAGAGCAATATTGCTGTACAATAAGTGATGTAGTTAGACCCCACAGATAGCTCCCCGCAAGAGTTAGACACCAACACCGACATGCCATGCCGGAACCATAGTTATGAAGAAGAATTAGTTTTCAAGGCGAATAAAATTATTATTAAACAATTTATTAGTAGAGAAAGTCTTTTGTGACATTAAAACAATATTAGTTACACATTCATTTTAGTTAAAAACAAAAATGTTACAAAAACACAAAATTATTTCAGGACCGAGTCTATCATTCATTCACTTGCCATCTTGCATAGTTATATTTTCGATCACTCTCTTACTTGAAGTGTAATAAGTTAAGTCTTATTTTTTATCTACAATTCATATCGCTCATTAATCATTTCTAATACTCATTCATTCATCATTCATATCACTCATTCCTCTCTACTTCATTCACAGTAAAATCATTCATTCATTCTTTCACTAGTATCCCATTTTACTGACCGCCGAACAAAATGGCTGCCTCTCCCGTCAGTGATGGTGTCAAGTGCTGAATTAGCACAAATATACCCATTACCTATCCCAGAAGGTTGCCAGGGGAAAATAATGGGTTTTCCCAGAAATAACCAGTATGATTTTGTTAAAAAAACTGGAGGATGGTAAGTTAAGTTTTATTTAATTTTGAGTGTCTTTATCATCAGCCTTTTTATCGTCCCACTGCTGGGCTGCCTCTTCTCATACAGAGAAGGATTGAGCGTACCTTGAGCACCACACTTGCTCAAGGTAGATTGGCGATTTCAGACTTTAAAGTCCAGGTTTTCCCAAGATGTTTTCCTTCACCTTTACTGAGTCATTGGTGATTTCATTTAGAAAGTAATCAGTTAACAAATGAAATACCCATTTTCATTATCTGCAAGATGAGATAATACGTCACAAATTCATTACTTATTTAGTTTGTGTTTTCACTTTTTTACATCAAAACAACCAATATTAATGCAACAATTTTTACCCAAACAAAACACCCCAACCCAAATTTTGGAGACAACACAAAACCTGGCAACCCGGTGCAAAAAAAATATATAAGTAATGTCAGACAAACCGAAGTCATTTGCGCTCCTCGCACCTAAGTAGAGAGGCCCTGCGCGGGGGTGGCGGGGGCGGAGTCTCGCGCTTGTAGGGAATGCGTTCCTCTCCCACCAGGCGAGCCGTCCTCACTTCGGGGAGGGTTAGGGCCCGAACCGTCACTTCCTCTAGGCTTGTCCTTGTGAAGCAACCCCATGCACGTTAGTCAGAAGTTATTATTAGTTACGTTATTCATGGTGGTATAGAAAATATCTGTCAATAATAATTTTGTAATATGCTCTCCAACTTCCATATTATATCGTCAACTGGCCAGCCTTGTCCCAACTATGTTGGGGTCGGCTTCCAGTCTAACCGGATACAGTTGAGTACCAGTGTGCCACAAGGAGCGATTGCCTACCTGACCTCCTCAACCCCGTTGGCCGGGCAAGCCAATACTCCTAGGTAAGCCTGGCTGTTCGATACTGGCTTCTGACTACTCGTAACGACTGCCATTGATGTTCAAATGACAGCCGAAAGGTAATAAATATGCTGTATAATATATGGAATGCTTATAAAGAATTAAATATCGATTTATAATAATGAATTATCGATAAAAATATATCGATTTTCTTTTTTTGTAATTTTGACGATAACAATTCTGTACCACCACAAATAACACACAGAATTGAGTACATAAGTGAGTCATGCCTAGTTAGTGTAGAGTACACAGTACATAAGTACGCAAGCTATAATACACAGTAATATGTACAGAACGATGGTTTGGTCCGCTTGGGTATATGTTAGGAGCGTTGGGGGCAAGCGTGGCTTTTGACTTAGATGATAATTTATCGATATTTCTCATCGATTATCTGAAGTCATTTTAAAAAGAGATTTGTGTCAATAAACATAATGTAGTAAGGTAAATATATTCTGCTTTTGCTTAGATAAATAATAAGTATTAAAATTTTCCTTTTTTGTTCCAAGTTGAGTAAAAAAACTCGATATTTTTTATCGATACATAGAATAGTGTACGATTGATAAAATCAGGTATTTTTAAAGGTATCGTTTTAATTATTTTTTACAATAAAGTGTAAAGATGGATGACAGCTTGATGCCATGATAACATAGAGGAGTCTTTGGGGTCCAAAATGCAAGATATATGGGCGGTGTTTTTTTCTGTATATAATAAATAGAACTCAAGCAATAATATATACATTGGGCAGCGCAAACGTTCCTCGCATATCACAAAGCGGAGGGCAAGCTCAGACGCGCACAAATATATTATTTACATTCTTTCATTTGCATATGTGTAGTTGACTTTAGTTTTTTGAGGGCAATGTAAATAAATAAGTTGATATTGCCTGCCTTTTTTAGAAGAGTATAATTGTGCCACATGGAATGACTGCCTATCTGACCTTCTCAATACCATTACTTGGGCAATCTTGGTAGTCAGACTTTCTGAATTCGGACTACCCATCATGAAATCTTTGTGGTACCTGATTTGTCCAAACAAAGATTGAAGAAATGTGATGGATTTACAAAACAAAGAAATATTTTATTTTGGAATAACACCAAATCATTCCTTTGGAAATAACTTTACACTATTTTTTTCAAAAAAAAAAATATGTTAAATTCATAAATATCTTACTTTATGTTTTAGTGACTACCAAAAACGGATGATTTTTTGCAACTATATTTATTTAAATTGCCAACAAAAGACCGTAAAAAAATCAACTACAATATATGCATGTATGTAAAAAGCTCAGTTTTTAATTAAAAACTTACTCTTGATTCATCGTTCTGTCATTTGAAGAAACTCTGCAAGGAAACGTACATGAGACTGAACTAGGCATTCTTTTAGCATTAAAGTCTAGGCTGAAATATAGGCCGAAAGATAGGCAGGTAAGCTTAGAACTTAGACCAGTCTGTGGTGCGAGTATAGTAGAAAATTGTGAATGGTTTGTGTTGATATTGACCGGGTAACATTGATAATATTCATAAAAGCGGGTGAATTCACTTTTGTGAAATAAAATATTTAATATTTGTAAGTTCTAATTAACCAGATATTATCAACACAAACCATGAAAGTATAAAGTATGACCACTATATTTAATTTTCTAACAAGTATTCGGTAAATAGCTTTAGCGTAGGTAAATATTTTTTGCGCTAAGCGTGATGACATGCATGATAGATTGAATGACAGTAAAATAAATGCATTTTTTCAAAAATACATTATTTTTGAACAAAAATGTGTACTTGATGATTTGAGTCCACAGCTAGCATGTGTTCTCGCGGTTGCAGTGTCGCGGACATGTTAGTAATGTTCGCGCGCAATGTGTTACTGTTTGCTGCAGCGAGTACACCACGAGATACATTTGTGTACCTTTCACAGATTTTGAAAATGTAAGCTACATTTAAGATATTTATAAAGAAAAATGTGTTATTTATTTTACTGTTCACAATACATTTTGAAAATGATAAGTGTAGAATAGAGTATAATAAGCTTTTTAACTAAAAAACAGTTTCTCTACGTTTTACTAAAACATTAAATGTACTACTACACAATCTATTTTTAACTACTTTTACTGATTATTCTGCGATTTACCAATTTATTATAAAATTAAAGATACTTAAAGAGATACAATGAATATTTTTTAAACTGAAATATCTTTGGTAAATTCGCAAAATAACCAGTAAAAGTAAGATTTTGTATAAAAACATAGATTCTAACCTTGTATATGACTTCCAGAGTGTTTGTATGTTTGTGTCCGTAATCTTATAGACTATAATATATATGTATATATAATTTAAATAGGCACATATCATAAGTGTTGAAGGCACATTGAAACAGTAGTATTTTGTATATAAAAGTAAAAATATTTGTATTAATCATCTGTCGTGTCCGTGGCAGCGTGGAAAGCAAAAGTTTTGAGTTAATAATTTTGGAAAAAAATAATAGGAAATGTGTAAATAAATAAATGCGAATAAAATATTGGGCGTTGTTTTTGGTGGTGAACATATTTAAAATATTATTGCTTAAAGAAACCTATGTATGAGAAAACTTTTGTAGTCGCATAAATTATGCATTTTAATTTATATTTAAATAAGGCTAAGCAGTCTTCTTCTGAGCTAGTTTTAATCACCTAACAAGCGCTGTGTCAGAATTTTCTCAAATCCACCTGACGGCCTATGTCGCGGAATTGTAACAACGAATTGTACTACTCATACATAATTCTATTTTTATATAGGTAGTATTGCCATAAAAAAAAACTTTAAACACTTCAAAATATCACCACCAAAAACAACATTTTCTTTTTTAACCAAAACAATGTCAAAAAACTTACCGAGTAGTAAATCCTTCATAATTCTGCTTCTGATCTTCTTGAGGTCTGAAACTTGAGAACGTCGGACTCTGCACCGTATACTGCTTCTCATCGCGAGTCTGATTATAGTTCTGACTGTAAGACTGGTTGATACTCGACTGGTTGACGCTCGACTGGTTGGTCTGAGTGTAATTTTCCGGTCTGGCTGGCACGGTAGGACTTTTTGGGGTTGTGTATCCGTATCCGGGTGAAACTGGTGATTTTGCAGTTTGGCTAGGCGTTCCGTGAATTGACTGGTTAAGGTGAGAAATGTGGGTAGAGATGTTGGTGGTATTGTGGGTAGTTTGTGTCGTGTGGGGTGAGTAAGTACTGTTAGGGCTGTATGTCGTGTTCACGAAACTGCTGTTTGGGGTCCGCATTCTGGAAGAAAAGTATATTTTGTCAAGTTACCAAAAAATAGGTGAAAAGGTCGAATGTTTATATTTTCCTTGTGGTTTCTGCTTAATAGTGAATCGAGCGATAAGGTCAAGCAACACGAGGCGGGGTCTGTTGGTAGATGGGTGCCCTTGTCATTTTGCCATGACGAGATGCTCAGTGGTTGGGTAAGCACGTTTAATTGGTGGATCCCGGAATCGTGACAGACATCCATACATCGAAAACTTTCAGCCTTAAAATCATCATCTGCCGCCTTTTCCCAACGACGCAGCTGAGTACCGGTGTTTTACAAGGAGTTACCCGGGCAACCCAATACCCTTTGCTTAGAGTGGTGTCAGACTTACTGGCTTCTGACTACCCTGACAGTGTATTAGTGTATATTTTAGCTGCGCGGATCTGATTGGTGATTGATACACCCGTGCATCGGAGAGCGCGTAAATGTTGGTCCCGCTAGTAATCTCTCTCCCGTCGTGTCGGATTGTCGTCACATCGCGCTATGAGAGTGAAGGAACAGTGAGTGCACCTGTGTCCAAGCAAACGCTTGTGCACTATAATATGTCCTGCGCAGCTGGCTGATCTCCTTACATGAGAACAGATGCCGTAGCCGATAGTCAGCTAGGAGGACATCATCATATATCTACCTGTGTAGCGAGGCATCGCTGGTGTAGCCCAGCTGCACGTCGGTGTCGGTGTCGTCCCCCGAGGTGTCGCTGCGGAGCTTGTACTTGGCCTGGCGGATGGCGGTCAGGCGCCCGCGAGCTTCCTCCAACTCCTTCTCTATGCGGAGGACCTCCGATCTGAGGAATGGACAGAAAATTAATGGTAAATTTTTATATACGATTTATTATAGATTATTTTTAATGTATAAGAGAACATAATAAAAGTATATATTTTTTAAGTAACCAAAATTAAATAATAATCAAAATCAACCGAGGTTCGTAGATGTTACATGTTAAGCATATAGTTAACTAAACACTAATGTATTACGTAACTAATTTATTTTGAAACTTTTCTTTCGAATCCCTTAAAAGTTTGTAGTGTCGAGTTGACTTCAAATACAAATAATAAAGTCACTACATCGCCTTTTTTAGATGGGACGTCGTCAAATGACGGCTCCCGCTGTGCGTGCAGCGTGAGGGAGTGTCAGACTCTTACTGACCAAAACCCATCATGTTCCTTCTAAAGCTTTGTACCAGTATATTATGTACCAGGGCTGCGGTAATTCTTTCGAACAATCCCGCAGCCCCGGCAGACTTTGGCCCTGGTGACCTGGCACCAATATATTTACCTGGCATCAATCTCCTGTGCAATACCGCCGACCATGCGTCTATTCAGCACGAGAGAGCGTTCCTCTTCAGTCTGTATGGCATCCCGGGCAGCTCGCACCAGGTTATCCGTGGACCGGATCACTTCGGCCCCGGCTGCTTGTAGGCGACGGGTTGACTCGGAAGATGGGTCGGCTTTCACCTGAGAAGAGTTAAAAGTTTAATATAATGCATAAATTCGGTTGCCAGGGCAACTGGGTTGAGGAGGTCAGACAGGCAGTCACTCCTTGTAAGACACTGGTACTCGGCTGAATCCGTTTAGACTGGACGCCGACCCCAACATAGTTTGGAAAAGGCTCGAGAGATGATGACCAGACCTGACTCTGATGTCTTACCTTACAAGCTACCAGCAGCTGAGCAGTGCTGGAGGCCACCTGCCTAGCACTGGATATGAGACGTTCTTCAGACCCTGCACCCTGGACCAGTGCACTAGCTTCCACCAGCGACACTGACTCTGATGATGTCTTACCTTACAAGCGACCAGCAGCTGTGCAGTGCTGGACGCCACCTGCCTAGCACTGGATATGAGACGTTCTTCAGACCCTGCACCCTGGACCAGAGCACTGCCAGCTTCCACCAGTGAGTGGGCAGCTGCTGCCACTAGACGGGCGGCGCTGACCAGGCCTTCGGACCACTGCCCGTCGTCCGATGATGAGGTTGGACGTCTAGCTACTTTGCCCTGGAGATAAATTAATGTGTTGTATGGAAAGTACCTTTATATTTTTTCAAAATTGATAGAAATAGTTGTAGTTAAATTTTTAACTAGCAGGGATAACGTATATAAGGAAGTTTATAGATTAGAGAAGATAAAGTCATTATAATATAGGCGTACATAATGGAAGTATATAAGGGGAGTAGGTACATAAGGAAGTACATAAGGGGCGTATATAAACGGAGTACATAATGGGAGTATATAAGGGGACTAAATAAGAAAGTATAAGAAGTACATAAGGGGAGTAAATAAGAAAGTATATAAAGAAGTATATAAGGGGAGTATATAAGGGAAGTACATAAAGGGAGTACATAAGGAAGTACATAAGGGTATACATTATAAAGTATTAATTCAATACCTGATCAATAAGCTCTCTCTGAGCGGCCGAGGCAGCTCGCACGAGGGCTGACGTGGCCGCAATGATGGACTTCGCAGCTTCCAAGATCATCTCATCGAAGTTCAGGCTCTCATCTGCTTCCTGGTAAACGTTACAAGTTCAGAATTAAAGGAAATAGGTAAGAGAAACTTAAGTCTTGGTTTCACTGGTTACCGATAAAGTGCATATATAAGGTGCAAGTAGCTTGCGCATGTTAAGGCACATGCGCGGGTTACATGCATTTTAAAAACGTGCGGGTCCAGCGACTCGCGCATGTACCAAAGCAAAATACCCATCCGCGCGCTCTTGGCACTTGCGCATGTTAACTTGCTCCAGCTATATGCACCCATAGTGTTAATTAGTTACCCGAGACAGGGACAGAACATAAAGTTTAATTCTGTTTACATGACTAGACAGAGACATGAGAAAATATACGGAAAAACAAAAGATAGGTAGACAGGAAACTGATGGTACAATGGTTAAGATAGTACACATTAAAAAATTAATACATATTGTGTTACATGACTTTCAAAAGAATATTAAAAATATGCGGCTAACTTTGATTTTTTTAAAGAATTAAATTCAATAGTTAGACATAAAATAAGCATACATTAACACATACAAAATAAGAGAGACAGAGACAGACAGACATACAAAAAACAAGAAAACATTAGTAACCAGTTAAAAACACAATGTGGTAAAATCTTCTTAGTCTGACACCAGTCCAACCAAGGGGTATTGGGTTGCCCAGGTAACTGGGTTGAGGGGGTCAGATAGGGCAGTCGTTCCTTGTAAAGCACTGGTACTCAGCTACATCCGGTTAGACTGGAAGCCGACCCCAACATAGTTGGGAAAAAGACTCGGAGGATGATGTAGTAAAATCTTCATGTATTGCGCCGTTCTTCCAGTAGAGGGCGCCGGTATCGATGTGTAATATGTTTGATTCCTGGGTGATGCAAAACGATACAACCAAGAATATCAAACATATCTCAACGACACTGCGGCAGTTTTTCTTTTCTTTACATCCGGTTCCTTTATCTTTTGGGCTTCTTCTCCATACTTCTTTTTTAAGTTTTTTGTCGATAGGTTTTGTTGGTATAGTCGGTTCACTAAATTAGTACTACTAAGTATATATTATTTTATTTTTTTATTAAAAACCTTATTTATAAAATAATCTCTAAATTATCAAAAAATATTGCCAGTTTAATCAAATAATTAAATATTGACTAATATTTGTATGTAGCAACACTAATTTAGTAAACAGACTTCTGAAGTTTTGTGCACAGTAAATAAATATACATAGAAGAGAAGAAACACAGACAAATAATACAAATACAAAATGAAATAGAATACAGACGATTTTTGTGTTAGTTAGAGTTAGTTTCCAAAAATAAATGAATTGAATATAAAGAAATATGACACAGGAATATGACACTTCTTCTCAATAGACCTTTTACTCGACGATATGTTATTTCCATCCCAAAAACCCCACGAAACAGTATTCTCGTTCTTTTAAATACATTAATATATAAGTATCTAACCACTTCCCCGTCCACGATGCAGATATAATAGTTAAACAATCGGTAATGTATCACAAATGTCAGTGAAGTTATTAAGTTTATATACAGGAATAGTATGCACAGTCAAAATCTGTTATAACGACATCCAAGGGACTACTCATATTTAGTCGTAAAAACCGATATTTGTAATAAGCATATGATCAGCTAGGACCTTTGATTTTGCTCAATTTAATCGGTATGTTGTTCTAAACGATGTCGCCAAAAACGGTTTTCACTGTATTAATAATGACCATTGAATAAATTAAGAAATAATCTACGCAAACTAACCTGAACTTTAACACTCTTCCTAGGCCTGAGCGACTCGAGTTTCTTGGCAGCGGCATCGATAGACGCCGCGGCTCCCAGTAGCTCGTTCTCGGCTATCACGGTCGGGTCATCCGGGTCCACCCAGTCGGAACCTGTGTGGGTTCATGTGTGGTTAGAGGGGGGCTCGTGGCTAAGTGATAATAGGGGTTGGTCATATTATATTTAATATTGTAAAGCCGAAAGTTGCATGAAAAGAAATAAACGTTTGAAAGAAGAAAGAAAATACGTTTATTCACGCACGCGTGTGACACAGCCTTACAAACAATAAACAAAAATAATAAAAAAAATAGCAGTCGTTAGAAATACGAAAAGAAAAGACGAATTACAATTAAAAAACAGTAATGGGAAATATGTGTCACACCCCACGTGAAACGGCCCTTGCTCAGCATAATGCTGAGACCCTGTACAGGACAAAAGCCTCAGCGCTGATTTTCAGCGAGATTTATATAATTTAACTTCGGAATAATATGTAGCTTATTTTTTACTCGGGTTCGGCAGTAGCTTATTTTTTACTATGTTAAATTATTGGGGATATTTGCAGGCCTAATAGATCCAATAAAAATGTCAGTTAGGCCAGAAAGTCGGGCATCCAGTCTTACCAAGAGTATTGGGTTGCCTGACTTTGTATTGAAGAAATAATATAATAATAACTACCCTTTATACCCCAACATGGTGGAAAAAGAACCTCCTTTTTCGGAAGTCGAAATTCTCAACCTATATTTAAGCAGCTCAGCTGTATCGACAAAATCACACCTCCTTTTGGGAAGTCGGTTAAAATCCCAACGTAATTGTCCAAATTCACGACCTACCTTTAGTTACTCCTATTTTACAAGTCGGTTAAAAATGTCTCCAGTTAACTTAAAGACCGACCAACACAGTTATCGTCGGTGAAATTAGATTGGAAGTAAGTCCTGACGTACCTTTAAGCAGATCAGCGGTGGCAATGATGTCGGCCGTGGTCTGCGCCACGTGGCGCGACAGCTGCGGCAACATTTGCCTCGCCGCCGCGTCGCCCGCACACGCCGCGAGCACGCCCGACAGTAACGCGCGGTACGCCGTAGCGGCTGCACGACCACATTCTAGCGTTCGGGTTTGGAGTTCTGAGGACTCGGCTGAGTACGCTGCTCCCTGTAGAGGTCAATAAAAAACGATATTAAAAAAAGAATTGGTCTGTAAAGCTGGTTTACGGACGGTAGTTTGACGTGACAACGTCAAACATGACGTATATGTGCCGACCACTCGAGCCTCTCTCGTTCGTGAGACACTGCGCGGGCGGTGGCCACTGTGGCTGCTAGTCGCGTGCTGATCAGCTCTGGCGTCGCTACACTTGGGAACAGGCTGATGATCCTCACCTTACAGATGACGAGCAGGTCTACGACAGTCTTGCGGCCCAGGTTGGCGGCGGCGGTGAGCTGGTCCTGCTAGTCGCGTGCTGATCAGCTCTGGCGTCGCTACACTTGGGAACAGGCTGATGATCCTCACCTTACAGATGACGAGCAGGTCTACGACAGTCTTGCGGCCCAGGTTGGCGGCGGCGGTGAGCTGGTCTTGCTTGTTCGCGTTGCCGGCAGACACTGCGCGGGCGGTGGCCACTGTCATCTGTCGAGTGCAGCGGATCAGTTCTTCGGGGGTTGCTGTGGTCTTCGGCGGTGTAGAGGACATCAGCACCTGTGGGAGGAATATAGAATAAAACATCCACTATTATACAAACAACAGTCGAATTAAAGGGTATCGGGTAAGGGGTAACCAAGGCCAAAGCCTGCCAGGGCTGCGGGATTGTTCGCGCGAGTTACTGCGGCCCTGGTACATAAAAAGTCTACGAAGGAACATGATGGGTTTTAGTCAGTAAGAGTCTGCCACTCTCTCAAGCTGCTAACACAGCGGGAGGCGTCATTTGATGAATTCCCATAGAAAAGGGGTATTGGGTTGCCTAGGTAATAGGGTTGAGATGGTCAGACAGGCAGACGCTCCATGTAAAACACTGGTACTCAGCTGCATCCGGCTAGACTGGAAGCCGACTCCAACATAGTTGGGACACGCTCGGCAGATGATCTTCAAAGCCTTACTTAAGGAGGTTCATATATACCTCAATCTCCTGAGAAATAGCCTCAATAGTAGACTCCAGTGCCCTGGTGCCTCGCGTATGCTCATCTTCCACAGCCTTCACGGTCTTCAGCAGTGACGTCACATTGGTCACCATCACCTGTGTGGAACGAAATGTCAGTTTATGTTTGATGACGTGATTGTTGGGAATGGTGGGTTTTCTGATTGGAAATTGAAGACTTTTTTGACCGACTTCGCGAAAAGGAGGTTATCGATTTTATTTTTATTTATTATTTACATGGAAGTTACAAAAAACGCAAATATAAAGAATATTGGTCATATCTATGCTTGTTAAAGATAATTTTTTTGATTAGAAAAATGCGAGTAAATTATTTTGGTTTTAGCAGAAAGAGGATACAATTGTAATTTTGATTTGGTTAACCAATTAGAAAGAAAGAAGTTAATGTGGCGAAAATAATTTGCCTTCTATGTGTCTACAATTAATCAATTTTTAAAGTGCCAAAAGTCGCCTGCAAATTGAAGATTTAAGTCATATTTAATCAGAAAACCACCCTACCCAACAACTAAATAATTTTGTGAATTAAATATTCATTTCATCATTAAGAACAACAATGTTATAATATTAAAACTAAAAACAATGAACTTAAAGCTTTGGGTTGCCAACTAGAATTAGGTATTTATTTTAGAGAAAAAAAAAAATACAAAATATGTATGAGAAAACCCTGCGAAACGACAGAAGCACCATGCCATAGCGGGAAACCCATAAGCTTTCAATAAACACCATAAATATATAGAAATAAACTTTAAAATACATAAATAACTTATACAAGGTGAGGTAGGGTAGCAACAGCGTAATTTACGCCGCCAAAAATGAGTTGTTGAAAATACGCGGCCGAGTTTAGGGGCATAGCACGAAAGGACTTCTATATTTGTAACGTTAGTGTAAGCGATTTTGAATTTATTATAAATCAAATTAAGACTAAAAATGGATGTTGAAAATTGAAAAAAAAAAAGTAAAATTAAAAGAAAAAATTAAAATTAAAAGAAAGTAGTAAAATTTAAAGATATATCTTTCAATTTTGATAATTAAGTAAGTTTTCATTAGCTAATGAAAATTCTAAAAAAAAAGTATATTATAAATTAGTATTCTATAAAAAACGATTTCTAAAGCTTTAGAAATACTTTAAAAAATCGCTTACTCAACGAAACCATCACTATCCGTGCTAAGCCCTCCAAAATATAGCTTATGCAGCTAAAACTTAGTTCCACGCTCATTTTTCGCGGCGTACTTTACGCAGCGTTACGCCGACCGCACCATAGTCAGTTGTCTGTCAATATTGGACCGAGAAGCTGGCTGATAGGCTGATGAAAGCTTTTGGTGTTGTTATAGACGTATGATAAAGCTCTCGAACCGAGCAATGATATGGTCATGAGTTCACTGGGAAATGTGCTTAGAACAACCATGGTGATTGATGTGGGAATACTGTGGAAAATCTTCTTGGCAGTCGGGTAAAACGACTAATTAAACAACTAGAAATAATGACAGGAACATCTATAGAAATATCGATTAAATATAGAATTAAAGTATCGATAAAAAATATCGATACTTATTTGTGTCCATAAGCTGAAACTTAGTGACTACTAACTATATTATTTCTAAAATTAAAAAGACATTATTTTAACTATTTTAGTATTTAGTTCTTTATAGACTAAACACACTGCAATTATTATTATTCCTAAAATGAAATGTTTAAACAAAACAATTAAATCTCACTCTGAAAGAAAAATTGTTTGTAACCGACTTCAAAAATGAGAGGTTCGTGAGATTTTTTGTAATATCAAACATTGCCGAATATGATCCAATTTCTGTGCTTTTTGAACTCGAAAGTCCAAAAATAAAGTTGAAGTCGATTATTTTTCTATTTTTGTAAAAATATAATTCAAGCAAGTGGCCACGACATTCGCATGCCACACAGACAGAAAACTAAACACATTTCGATAAAACGTTTCACAATGATAGATGACTGAAGCAAGTTAGTTAATGGCGGTCGGTTCTTGCATACACTTGGTTCTCCTATCAATAGCTTTATTCCCGGATAATAGTATTAGCCTGTATGCTAAACTTCGTGTAAATAATAATAGAGGTAGACTTTAAAATGTATTATAAAATATTTATAGAATTTGGAAAAAGAAAATTTGCTACCAACATTGAAAAAAATTATGTACTTTTTCTGTATTTTTGTTTAAGATTTCCCACTAAAAATTACATAAACTACCTCTTAAATACGCAGTGACTAAAATCTTGGATCAATATAATATCTAAACCGTTTTTTAACCCACTTCCCAAAAGATGCTGATGATTTTGTAACGCCACTAGTGAAGGGTGCCCACCCTTTTGGGGGCTGTCTTTACTATTACTCTTTATTGCACACTATTAATACATAAAGAACAAAAACAGTTTATATACAACGGCGTGCTTAACCTATCTCTCTATATACTATTTATATATTTTTGACGTTTAAAAAGTGCTGATATTCAGCCTTGAATTAATGAAGTGACCTAGGAAAAGACCAAGAACACAATATAAAAAGCTTTACATGTGCGTGCAAATATAGGGTAACAGTGCAAAACCGACCGCCACACGACAATGACTGGTAACCATGGAAAGCTAACCACACCATGCTCGATCAAGGCGTGCGTAACATTAAGTTCTGACCGATTCATCGTCCTTCGTCGTCACAGCTTCCGTTTCTTTAAACTGATCATGTTTTATCTCGTCTAACATCCTCAATTGTTCCTCCATGCGAGAACTCGGTCTTGAACGTGAACGGGAACGAACGAATGAATGATTGAAGTTTTCAGAATCGGTCTTGTTCAGTATTCTTTCGTAGACATTCCACCAATTGTCTATTGAGCCGAATTGTTGTTCGCGACTTTTTAATATACTTTCGTAAATCCGCCACCAATTGTTCGCGTAATATTCTAAGGGGTATGTTCTTGTTAAGTCGAAAATTTCCGGGGTGTTTTGATACTTTTCCGGATTTGATCTGGTACTTTTCATAGTGTCTGTGTTAAATGTTATTTTAGTCTGACGGTTTATGTTTCTATGTAAACTATTTGTGGAATATACGTTTCTATTTTCCGGTATATTTTCTTTGTCTCTCGTATCTTTTTTGTATTTTCTTATAATGTCTTTGTAATATCTTTCCAGTAGACAAAGTTCTTCGTAAGTATATTTGCTTGTATCTATCTGAGAGTATATGTTGAGTATCTCTTGAATTTCAACCTTTTTTCTGCGATCAATTTTTATATTAGATAGAGCTTTTAGCTGTTCAATTAGAGGATCAAAGCCTTTGTAAATAAAGTCCTTTTTGGCGAATTCTATTAGTTTTAAAACCATGTCTTCGTACTTTTTATTATATTCCAAATCTTGGTTGACTGCCTTGGATTTATCAACTTCTTCAATGAAGTTCTGTAGCGTATGTTTTTCATTTTCGAACTTGTCAATCTGTGTTTGGAATTCACCTAGGACAAGCTCGTGTCCACTGAATCTTTCTAGATCTCGCCTAGCTTCCTCCATTTTGTCTAGATTTCTCTTAGCTAGCGCTTTCCACCATTCAGTGTCATCTTTGAACATTTTCCAAAATTCCATTCTGACCTTTTTGGTCATCGTATTAACGTCCGTCACATCTTTCGTCACAGTTTTGGTCTTAACTTCAGGATTGACTATTATTTCCATAGATTCATCTTTTTGTTTTTCCTCTGGACTAAGTATTTGTTTAAGCGTATCTTTAGTGTCTGGTGAAGTTTGAATGTCTAAGCTTACTGGTCGGATCTTTTTAATTCTGAATACTGGGCTTGTTAGCTTAACATCATCTGGTTTATTCTCATTTTTAACCACAGTTTCTTTAACTTCAGTTCGTGTGATAATTTCTACTTCATCTAAGTTTTCAATGACAGCTGACAGTCGTTTCATTTCTGAGTCTAAGTCATGATTAGCCTTCAATCTTTGAATCATGTCTATCTTTCGTTTATTTTCGACTTTATCACCGATATCTTTAGCTAAATCTGCTAGTTTCTTAGTCTCCCCTAGAAGTATATTTTCTCCGTATTTCAAAACCCTCCAATCCATGTCTAACAAGCTATTTTTGGCCGCCAAATTATATCTTTCATTTAAATCATCATTTTTGAGGCTCCTAACAGGTGGTATAGTCATCAAATTTTCTATATAAGTGATGATTTCCTCACAATTGTCGTGGAATATAGTTGGGGAGACATCGTCGTCTTGGCTGGAGTAGTCTAGGAGTTTGACCAGCTCGTCCTCCTGGTCTGATTGAAAGATGTCGGTTTCTGAGTCTGCCGAGTTATAGTCGCTGCGCAAGAGAGAGCGTCGGTTTGGGCGGGGGATGGTGCTGGCTTTGAGTGGGAGACTCCAGCGACGATTGGTGTCCGACAGCCGCTAGAGAAAATACTGCTCAGTCCAATATTGACAACACAACATATACGCCCGGACAACACAATGTTATGGAATGTATGTACCCTGCTATTAATAATAATAAACACGGATTAAAGTTATCTAAGAATATTTAATAGTTAAAATTGTACAAAGAGCCGATTTTTTAATCACCACTTAACTTCTATCTGAAGAATAAATATGGCGGATTGACTTATTAGACTTTCTATACAAAAGCTGTCAAAACGTCAAATATATTCTACAGACTAAAGTTGCATAGGGATTGAAAAATCTGGCCTTAAGTGCGCAAAATTTTGCAAAATTGCCGTATTGAAAGTTAAAACATATGAAAATGATACTCCTTACATATTCCAGGTGTCTTTAATCCATGTTTATTAATAAGACTAAGTATAAGAGTTTTATAAATAAGAATAGTGATGCACCATTGTTTTTAACTTTATCGATAAGTGTACCCTCTAGTGCATCGCTATTTTCATATTACTGTATTAATACTACGAAAAACATGTGTTTTTGTATTCTATGTAAAGTTATTAGAAATCTGTGTTAAAATTAAAGAAAAAAAGAAACACAAAAGTATGGAAATAAGATTGATCTTTTGTAGAGTTTTTATCTATTTTCCTCTGAAATGTATCGTGGTATATTGATATATTATGACATAAAACTATATTTATTTACATTCTACGAGTATGTAGGCAAATATTAAGTGTATTTGTGAAAGGTGTTACTGAAAATACTATTTACAATGAAAAATCATGAGAAAAAGTCATCATGACTCGATGATACAGGGACTTGTAAAGAATCCGAAACTATTGAAACGATTTGAAAAGTTCTTTCACTGTTGCTAAGCTACCCTCTTCCAGAGTAACATGGGCTATATTTTATCTCGGTAAGGGCAGTAGTTCCCACGGGACGCAGTTGAAACCGCAGGAAATTGCTTATGTTTAGAAAGTGCTTTCATAAATGGAGTATAACAAGTAGGTGAAGGCCATTTGAGGGCTGTCTTTTGCAAACTTGACCTTCACAAAGTGCTGATTTTCAGCGTACTTTGAACAAATGACTCTTTATCTTTATCGTTTACAGTATTTTCCCACTATTTAATGTATGTCATTATACATATTAACCTTCTTCTTTAATCACTCTATATATTATAAAAACCGCATGAAAATCGGTTGCGTAAATTAAAATTTTGAAGACATAAGCGTACAAAAGGACATAGAGACAGAAAGATCGATTTTTTTAATACTATGTAGTGATGTTCGTATGTGTAATCTTACCTTAGCAGCATGTTTCAGCCGATGCATATCAGGGGAAGCCACATGCTTCCCGCTTGCAGCCGTAGTGGCCGCGGCGAGGTCGCGTAGGGCTGCGGCCACATCTCGGGCCGCGTTGAGGAGCAGGACTTGGGGCTCTGGGGCTCCGGACCCGAGAGACATGGCTCCCAGTTTTACTACTTCACATAGTTGTACTGTGGGGGAGAAAATGGGGATAAAGACTGTTGTATAAAAATGAATGGCTCTGCATTATTTACTAAAATTATCTTGAATAACTCTGTCTATTAAAAAAAGTCGCATTGTATTGATACGTTAAGTTGTTTTTAAAATCAGAGCACACATATCGACTGATAGAAAGTGTGGCAGCGACTTTGTTTTATAAAAAAAAAAATATATTATAGGAGTACACAATGGGTAATAAATGGCATTATCTGTGGTAGTGTAAAATGTATGTTGGTTAGTAAGTAATAATATCTCAACTAAACACACGTTAGAACCAAGATGTTGGTTCGTTTCGATTCGTCATAGATGTCCTAAAATTTATTACTTTTCTTATGTGGTAGTTTTGCCTGCAAAAAGATGGAAGCAGGCCGTGCAAATAACTTTTCTTGCCTATTTTCTTTTCTTAGTATTTTTGTACATACTTCTTTGTTAATTGCCCATACACAGATCTTGACAGCAATCTTTATACGGCAATGTAATTTGACTTTCACAACTTACCAATAGTGCTGACAGCACTTTGAGCGGCTGCAGCCAGTTGTTCCTGTGTGCCGGCTGCTCCTCCGACCAGGGTCTTGGTGTCTTCCACCAGAGTTTTAGCTGTTTTGAGGATATTCTCCCGGTGGTCGGAGAATGTGTCCGTTTCTTTCTCGGAGTGGAGTGTTCCTGTGGGAAGATAATTTAGATTAACAACTGAACAAACAAAAGAAAACACAAATTGAGAATCTATGCCTTTTTTGGCAAGTCGGTAAAGAAGTTATCGTTTATAAATGGGTGAACGTCTATGTCGTTGAGAGTAGTCAGAAAAACGAACTTCTGACAGCCAGATTTTATTTTACAAGAGATATAGAATTACTCGGTAAGTTAAACGCTCAACTGATTTTTATCAATCATATCTGAGAATACTCGCCCGTAAGTCAATTTTAATTTTAAAAAGTAATATTTATTATGGTGCCATGAACAGACAGACATGTCAAACTTGTAACACCCTACTTTTTCGTCGGTAGTTAAAAAGTAGCTAGTATACATGAAAATGTGTATTTCCGCAGTGTTTAATTGTTTTCAGTTAAATAATATAAAGCTATATAATACATACCAGCGCTAGCGAACAGTATAGTAGTATCCAGGTCGCCAATAATGGCGGCGATGGTAGCCGCCGCGTCGATGCACGCCTGAGTACCGCGAGAGCCAGCTTGCAGAGCACTTAGTACTGCTATCACCTGAGGATAAATAAAATGAAATAAGTATCAAAGAATGTTATTGATAAAATGTATTATAAATGCAGAATTGTCTGTGTAAATATATACTAACTAGCTTTTGCCCGCGACTTCTTTCGCGTGGAATAGTAACTTCCGGTAGATTTTTGGTTTGACCAATAGGTGGCGCTATATGTCCGGAATAAATTTCACACAAATCGATTCAGTAGTTTAGGCGTGAAGAAAAGACAGACAGACAGACAGACAGAGTTACTTTCTCATTTATAATATTAGTTAGGATATAATGAAAAGCTATAACTTTGTTTGTGTCTTAGAAGCTCCGAAACTACGGAACAGATTTGAAGAGTTCTTTCACTGTTGACAAGCTGTACTATCCCCGAGTCATGGGTGACATAGTATACGCTATTATATATATATATGTACGTGTACGAGAAGCAGAGAGGGAGAAATCGTAAGAAACTCATCCTCCGAGCCTTTTTAACCGACTTCAAAAAAGGAGGTTCTCAATTCGACCGTATTTTTTTTTTTTTTTTTTTTTTTTTGTATGTTTGTTACGCGATTACTCCGCCAGTTATTAAATTCTTGACCGTTATTTGAAGCTTACTAGTTTGAGATAGGCACCTACGTGTTTTCCGCTTTTATCTCTGTCCTTTTCTACCCCATATCTTGCATCTCTCTCGCACACCGACCAGTTTCACTCCCCACCAGGCAGGAGGCGACGAGTGTTCTCGGCGGCCACAGTTCGTCATTGGCGTCTTGTTTTCCGCCCGAGAAGGTTGGTCTAACCAACCGCTGTAGTATTTCGTTGAAAAATAAACTCAGTGCTCTCGCAGAACACAGGTGAGTTTATAATATTTTATACAATTTGTTAACGGTTTTACCGTTCGATATTCGATTTTGCGAAATCAAGTGTTAATATTTTGTACATCTACCCCTTTTTTGTCACGAGTTTTTTCCGTGTACTTTTTTTTTTTCAGTAATTTGTTTTCAGAATGAGTGACTTATAAAGCAAATATGGATGCGGTAAATAATAAAGCTACCACAGCCCGTGCACGTGACTATGGAAAAGAAAGCAAGCCCGAAGTTCCTAAGGCACCTGTGGCCCTAGTTCAATCCTGCAAGGCGTTCAACTTTTTGACAAAAAAGAATGGTGTGAGGTGCGGTCCAACCAGCATCTCCTTAGTTCGGACTGGTCACTACCGCACTTGAAGAGGGCTGGTGGTGTCAAGAAAGCTTTTCGGCCTTGAAAGACTTGGTACGCTCCCCTCGGACTGCCAGTAAGTCTGTTAGCCACCCCCCATGGGGGTCGGCTCATTATCACGGCGTGTGATGGTTTTCGGCCTTGAAAGACTTGGTACGCTCCCCTCGGACTGCCAGTAAGTCTGTTAGCCACCCCCCGTAGGGGTCGGCTCATTATCACGGCGTGTGATGGTTTTCGGCCTTGAAAGACTTGGTACGCTCCGCCTAGGACTGCCAGTAAGTATACTAGCCACCCCCCGCAGGGGTCGGTTCATTATCACGGACCCGCGCAGGGTACCAATCTTGCATTTTGCGAGTCGCAGCATCATTACAAAGCAGGGACCAGTAAGTATACTAGCCACCCCCCGCAGGGGTCGGTTCATTATCACGGACCCGCGCAGGGTACCAATCTTGCATGTTGCGAGTAGCAGCATCATTACAAAGCAGGGACCAGTAAGTATACTAGCCATCCCCCGCAGGGGTCGGCTCATTATCACGGACCCTCGCAGGGTACCAATCATGCATGTTGCGGGTCGTACCATCATTGCAATCTACCCTCGCAGGGTGGCTTTTTGGATCGACTTTCGAAGAGTCGCCATTATAACCTTCCCTCGAAGGGAAATGGTAATCACACTCACGCTGAATGGCGTGTGACGCAAAACTCTAAAAGCTCCCTTGGGATATCACGAGTAAATTACAATAGGAACCATGTCCAACAGAGGAAACAGAAAGCGTCCAGGACCGCAGGCGGACTTTGATGCGTCCAACAAGGCACGTAAGTTATGACTTTCCAGGCGGGTTGCCTAACATTATATCAAGACCAATGGAAAGAAATGGGAGCTCCGCCTTTCTTGTTAAAAATAATAACTGGGTATCGCATACCATTGGCCAAAAGCCACCTTTGATAGATAATGCCAGATTTGACCAGAGAGTCCAAAGAGATGGATGTCGTCATATCCCAAATGATAAAACAAAAAGTTCTATTGATAGCTGCAAATTCTGCCAGCTTTCTTTCCAATATGTTTCTTGTGCCCAAAAGGCGACGGAAAGAACCGTCCAATACTCAATCTCAAGGTTCTCAACAAGTTCATAATTACGGAACCCTTCAGTTTAATAAATGTTTTTCGGGTGCTAGAGTTTCTTCAGAAAGACGAATGGCTGTGCAAGTGGATCTCGCCCAGGCTTACTTCTACCTTCCGGTAGCCGAAGGTCACAGATATGTTCTTCGACTAGTATACAGAAGAAGACTGCTTCAGATTACGTGCCTACCATTTGGCTTAAGCACGGCACCCAAGACCTTCGCCACAGTGACCAATTTGGGTGGCTCAAACTTTGAAAACTCAAGGGTTACTTATAATTGTGTATCTCGATTTTCTGGTGGCTCACCAAGATATATTTGCCTACTTTGGGATCATTTGCACCATGTTTTGGATGGCAAGTGAATAAATCGCAAGCATTATCAACAAGATAATGACAAAACGCACTACGTGACAAACAGCACGACAAACTTAGAAGACCTGCATAGCTTGATAGGACTTTTAAACTTCGCAAGTTTTCGTTGTTCCATACGGCAGACTGCATTACCGGGCTCTCCTCACTTTCCTCAATGCAGTGTTGAACAGCAATCTATACCTACCCTATTCATGGAACCGTGAGCCAAACGGTGAACAAACCATAAAAAGGGTTCTTATAAGTCACGATTGAAGTAATGATCATATTTTATAAAAATAACTACGAAAGTAATATACTGACAACATTAGAAATGATATTTTAGAACGATGTCTGTGGAACTTATGCAATCTTTTCAAACTTAATTGAAATCAAATATGTATGATAAATGCCGTAAATTATTTTCTTAATTTTAATGAAATATGTAGTAAATCGTTTACATGTAAAATGAACCTAGAAGTCTTGACTGTCATACATAGAACCCTACTTAATTGAAGACCACAGATACTAAGAACATTTTACATAAAAATGTGACGTTTTTGTCATCGGTCGGGTTATACCCACCATTTTGAAAAAGTGTCATTCTTTGGTTACATTGTGGGCTCACGGCTCGGTGAATGGAGTATAGCAATGTTGAACCTACCAGCAGATACCTTAGCAGATCTAAAGTGGTGGCTGGTCAGCTGCCACCAAACCTTGGATATTCATTCGCCACTTCCCTGTCACCTTATAACCACGGACGCCTCCGATGTAGGATGGGGGCACAACTGAACGGAACTCCCGTAATGGGTTCATGGAACGAGAGAGAAAAAGGCTTTCACTGCGATCTGAAAGAGATGCTTGCAGTGTTAACTGGAAAATCACGGCAAGTTGCTAAAGAGATCAACAGCCATTTTTCAATGCAGAAATGGGACTGTGGTGTCATATCTAAGAAATCAAGGTGGCACCCGATCAAGGAGCTTACCGAACTTGACGTACAGAGTATTCAGTTATCTTGAGCTGTATCAAATCTATCACGTCGTGAATCATATACCAGCCCTATTCAACAGTCAGGCAGACCATCTCTCCCGACACAAACCTCCACCGGAGTGGCATCTTGTATCAGCAGTGGACCTATTTGCCTCGAAGCGAGCCCAGGGACACATAGTTGTGTACTACGTGCCCCTAGATCTGAAGGACCCGAAAGCGGGGTTCCACGATGCATTTTTCTCAAGTTTTGACTTACCCGCTAGCATGGGTATTACCGTCACCTTACCTTATACCGTAGGTCCTCAGTCATCTCAATTCAGGAACGGGAGTTAATCTCATAGTAGTTCCTTCGGTGGCACCAGGTATTTTGGCGAGCAGATTTGAAGTCCCGATCATTAGCAGTACCCTACACACTGATGAACCTCGAGCAGAAACCGAAAGACACAGCAACGGGGATACCCCCTGCCAAGGTCAAGGAAATGGGGGGGGGGGAGGGACAAGGAGTCTCTCCGACTGAAGTCTTCTTCAATCCACACGCAACACTTATCAATCAGCTTGGAGTCGATGGTTAAATTGGGGCGAAAAGTATGAAATTGGATCCTATGAATCCTTGAATCCCTATTTGGACCTATACTTACCCAATTTTTATTAGCGGACTAACACATAGTAAATAAACTAGCATACAATACTATTTTATTACACAAGTCAGTTATAGCTACACTATGCAATGCAGAAACCACTCTAGAGCTAGGCTCACACGTTCTAGTCGGACACATTTTAAAATCAATAGCGCTGAGCAAACCTGTTCCCCGGGAAGCCGTCCATCTGGAATATTGACCAATTGGTAACCTACTTAAGTGCAGTAAACGTAGACGAGAATAATCCATTTGCAACTTCCAGGCACACTGCTACTCTTTCTTTTGCTAGCTTGTTTCGGAAAGGCGAGTCCATGATCTTTCCTTGCTTGCAATAGACCCAGAACATTTCAAAAACAACAAAGATAATTTAATCTTATGGCCAGTCTTTGGCTCTAAGACCGACAGTTCTAGTCATAGGCAGTCGGGTTGTTGTTTGATGGATAATCAGGAAAATATAAATCTAAGTCCAGTGTATTGGGTCAGAAAGACTAAAGCCTTGTTAGAAGATAGACGGACATCGGCTAATTCCTTAAATTTATTTATATCCGTTAGAGGCCAACCAAAGGCAGGCACCCGAACGATGATGCGGGTGGATTAAGACATTGTTAAAAGAGGCAGGAATAACTACAACCCCAGGAAGCTTCCACTCGGCGGTAGCGTCAAAATCTGTGTTGACAATATACCTTTGGACGATATATTAGCAAAGGGTAATTGGCGATCAGGCAATACATTTGCCCATTTTTACAGAAGGGAAAGATACCCACTAAATAAAAGTAGCAAGTTATCTCGATTATTTAATTAATCCAGCTGATTAATGTCTATATTTTTTTTGTTACTATTGTTATTAAGAAGTATCGCAATGTTTTTGTTAATTACTATTAGAAAATGAAATCAATTTTTGCTTTTGTTCTTGCATCTCTCTTTTAATTTTTATTACTCATCCTTCGAGCCCCTTTCCCAACTATGTTGGGGTCGGCTTCCAGTCTAACAGAATGTAGCTGAGTACCAGTACCAGTTAACTTTGATTACATTAGTATTCCAGGACGCAATACACATACTTACATGTGATTACTCGTGTACCTAAGTACCTATTTACATACACAATTTCATTGTGCTTTTGCTCACATTGGCGTCCACTTCCACCAGGCGATAACAAACACGTCTCAAACTAGTAAGCTTCAAATAACGGTCAAGAATTTAATAGCAGCGTTTTACCTGAAATAAAACGCATATTAAATACTTACCTTATTTGAAGCTTACATTTTAATTTCTGCCTGGTGTTTTCGACTCAATGACGAACTGTGGCCGCCGAGAACACTCGTCGCCTCCTGCCTGGTGGGGAGTGAAACTGGTCGGTGTGCGAGAGAGATGCAAGATATGGGGTAGAAAAGGACAGAGATAAAAGCGGAAAACACGTAGGTGCCTATCTCAAACTAGTAAGCTTCAAATAAGGTAAGTATTTAATATGCGTTTTATTTCAGGTAAAACGCTGCTATTAATCGATTTTGATGATTCTTTTTTTGTTTGATAGGATATACTCCCGAGGTGGTCCCATAGACATCAGGTCAGGATCTGATGATGGGAACCCTGAGAAATCGAGGGCAACTTTCGAAAGTTGTAGGCATAATAGGGTAAAAACTTGACAGTCAGGTGTATGCCTGATAGCACTATTCAACAGTGAAGGTTTGGAGCTGACCTGATGATGGAGACCAGAGGAGGTCGAGGGAACTCGACAACTGAATATGTAACCTACCTCGTGTTTAGGCTTATATTATTCGTAATGACAAGACCTTTACAACAGTGAAGGTTTGGAGCTGACTTGATGATGGAGACCAGAGAAGGTCGAGGGAACTCGACAACTAAATATGTAAATTACCTCGTGTTTGGGCTTATATTAAAAAAAAACTTCAAACCTATATATATTTACATATAAATCTACAAACTTAAACTAATAGTAAAAAATGACATTGTAATAACTTAACCAAAAACCCTTAATATGAAAAAATAATGAACAGAAAAAACTATTTTCTTACCACTAAAAATGGAAAAATAAAATTATTTTTTTAAAAAAAACATTAACCGACTTCAAAAAGATATATAAAAACCTAAACTAAAAAGTACAAAATAATATAAGTAACTAAACCAGAAATTTCGAAAGACGATCCAAAAAATTATACGTATACACCTATCTATTTAATATTAATATACAATTATTTTTGGAGTCGGTGCCAGCTAGTGCAAAAAAATCTTAATAAGCCTAAAATAGTCTCGTAACTAAAGAACCGAACGCGAGAATCGAACGAAAAGTACATAAAAATAAATGCATTTGGACACAACCATCAACGTCGTCTGCCCTCACGCGTCTGCCCGTTCGGGTAGCTCACTCGGACACAAACATTACGCACACTGCGCTGTCGCCCCACTCCCGCCACTCACCGCGACAAGTGCGTCCGTGCCGGCCGTCGGCGGTGGCTGTTCCGAATTCCGATTCCGTAAAATTCTAATTTGTTGCAAGGGCAGATTAAACTGTTTATTTTGGCTGGCACCGACTCCAAAACTAATTGTATATTAATATTAAATAGATAGGTGTATACGTATAATTTTTTGGATCGTCTTTCGAAATTTCTGGTTTAGTTACTTATATTATTTTGTACTTTTTAGTTTAGGTTTTTATATATCTTTTTGAAGTCGGTTAATGTTTTTTTTTCCCAATCATGTTGGGGTCGGCTTCCAGTCTAACCGGATTCAGCTGAGTACCAGTGCTTTACAAGTAGCGACTGCCTATCTGACCTCCTCAACCCATTTACCCGGGCAACCCGATACCCCTTGGTTAGACTGGTGTCAGACTTACTGGCTTCTGACTACCCGTAACGACTGCCAAGGATGTTCAATGACAGCCGGGACCTACAGTTTAACGTGCCATCCGAAACACAGTCATTGGTGTCTAAGATATACTTAGAAAGTACATACAAACTTAGAAAAGTTGCTTTGGTACTTGCCTGACCTGGGATCGAACCCGCGCCCTCATACTTGAGAGGTTGGTCCTTTACCCACTAGGCCACCACGACTTTTTCCATCCATCGTAAGAAACTGTTTCATTATATTTCTCTCTTTACCTACTTCTATTTATTCCCGCACCTGTATTTATAACAAACTGCTAATGTCACCAGGAACACAATTCCTTTACGGACGTGGACACCGGCGTGTTCAGACTTGTATTAGGCCTTAGTAGCCATCAGCCAAGTGCCAAAACGGCTGCAGTTTTAATAAATTTTAATAGAAAGTTAAATTCATTTTGTTTTTAGCCACTATTCCTTTAGATAAATCCTGTAGAGATGATGATGATTGTATCACCTACCTTCTCGTTAACAATCTTGGCGCTGTCGGCCACAGCCCGCTGGTTGGTGGGCACGGCGGAGAGGCGACAGTGGCCGCCCGCCTTTATCAGTTCAGCGGCACCCTCGCCTAGTTCTACTACTGCTACGCGGATCCTGGGGACAACAGAATATTTATATGTAAAAATTTAACTCAAAAACATTAACAGAAACTTGGGTAAAAAAAAGCATTTATGGGCCGTCAAAAATGACAAATGAACCTCTCAAAAGGATACCAATGTTATAAATGCGAAAGAGGAGAAAAGAGACAAAAGAGGAGCTTTTGGCTAAGTTACAGCCGGGAAGATCGATTTTAAGGTTAAGCAATGCTTAGGGCCGTCGGTCCGTGGATGGTTGTGGTCAGTCGGTCCAGCTGCCATTTGAAGACTTTAAGGGTAGGGTGAAAGAGTAGACAGAAGCGCAGTAAGTGTGATAGATAACCAGTCCTACCCTAGGGTATTGAGTTGCGAGAGTAACTGTGTTGAGGACGTCAGATAGGTAGCTACTCCATGTGACACACTGGTGGTGGCTTAAACTCATCATGTTCCTTCTTAAGCCCCTTATGTACCCGGACCGCGGTAACTCTTTCGAACAATACTGCAGCTCCGGCAGGCTTGGGCCCTGGTGAACCCACCAGGGGTTTGCTGATTCTCTTTGAGACATTTTTGATCTTAGTAATTAAAGTAGGTAACATTATGGCCACCCATATCTTATCATCTTATCGCTAGTAATTATAACATACCTATTAGCGACATCAGAGTTGGGCGTGGTGGCGGACGCTCCGACGCTGTCCTGCGCGAGTTGCTCGTACTTCTGACACATCTCGTTGCCCAGCTGCACTAGACGGCTCGCGTCCGTCGCTGACTTCGCCGTCTGGGGGAAAAGGATAAAATTATATAGTAGACCGAAGATATCTTTTGTAAATGCATGCATATTGTCTGGCGAGAAGGACAAGCTCGTCTTCTTTATCACAAATATTAAAAAAAAAAACATGTTTTACCCGACTGCTAAATAGGGTAATGTTTTCTGTACAAAAAGAAAGAAACAGATCGTCTTCAGTCTAAGTGGATACTACATTCTGGTCATATAAACGTTATTTTATTCAAAAACAAATTATTGCTAGTTAAGCTTTTGATAACAAGAATGGCTGAAAATTTGAGAGCAGGTATCTTTGAACCAGAAAATGGACACATGATGAAAGTGGTTTCTAGCTAGGATAACAGCTTGTTAAAAAAAAAAAGAAAAACAAATGAGATATACTCATTATTATACCACTTACCATGTCTGTGGCAAGTCGTGCGATATCCTTGGCGGCGCCGACCATGCGCGTTTGATAGTCGACGAACGAATCCGCCTCGTCGTACGACGCTATGAGAGACATTCTGTAACAAAGGATAAGAAAATTTAGTATTTTGTGGTAAAATGTATGATGAATATGAAGAGATTAGTGTGAAAACAATATAGTAGGACTTTAAATCAAAATTTTCAGTACAAAATAGTAGGTATAAAATTCGGAAGTCACGTTAAAATTGGTAGGTCCCGGTTGTCATTTGAACATCTTTGGCAGTCGTTCCGGATAGTCAGAAGCCAGAAAATCTGATTACCAGTGTTATCGGGGGATAGCTTAAAGGTTAGGCGTGATTCGCGATTCACGAAGTGAGGTGCCCCTTTTTTATTTTTCTCTTAAGTGTAACGCATAAACATTCCTATCATAATATTGACATGCAAATGAATGTTTATTCCCCATGCATGATTTACAGTGCTAGTTCTTTGGAATATTACAAAAAAATAGGTTAATCTAGTAGTTTATTTGTTTTATCTGTATTTTTAAATTGCCTACTTAAAATTTTTGAAATCATGTCGCACTCACCGTATGTTTTATGAACCTATGGTATAAACCCTAGCTTGAGTACTTTTGCAATAAGAAATGAAACATAGTGAATGTAAAGGGTTCTACCTATACAACGAAACAGAATCAACCTCACAATAATTTCGCTACTTCAAACTAAAGTTAAAACTTATTTCAGCCATTTAGGTCACGTTGAAATAAGTTTACGATGTCTGTTCTCTAACAGTCTAACGTACAACGTGGGAAGTGACATTGACAACTACAGTATTTATTTACCGTGAAACATCAAGTGGTTGTTTTATTGTGCTAACCTGATGGGGGGATAGATCATAATGCCTCTAAAATTATGAAGAAAATAGAAAATCCTACATTTCGAAAGTCGGTGGTAGTTATTAGAAAATAGTTTGTTCATTTGAATATTTAAATTAATCGAGAAAGATTAACTTGTTACATTTTAAATGCGATAGTATAGTCGCTTTCACATACAAAACTATTGGATCGACTGAAATTAAACTTGTTACACAGATAGTCTAGACCCTGAAAATAGGACCTAAGTTACTATTTACCCGGCTGTGCGAAGATAGTCCCTGGTCGTGAATGAATCCGATGGCAACAGCCAGAACACAAAAATTACAAAAACCACGCTAAAAATCCACTATATTATTCACAAACTTAGAAACACCCACTTTCACCAAACTAGTCCCAACCCTGACCTATCCCACACAGCTATACATGCACACATATATATATATAAAACACAAACAAACTAACTAATAAACAAACAGACAGACAGTCCGACACAGTTGGCGCGCGAACACTATGAATGATCTGCCGCAACTGATCGTTATAGTAAACATGCGTGTGCGCATACCTATGTGCACATTTAGATATATCGAGAGGGTCTAGGTTAAACTGTGAGTTATTTTTAACCGATTTCTAAAGAGGAGGTTCTCAATTCACCTTTGAGCTATTTATAACTGACTTCCCAAACAAGAGGTTTGAAATCGGATTTTTAGCACTTTCGGTTATTATTAACTGACTTTCTAAAAAGGAGGCAGGTTTACAATTTTTAGGTTTTTCTGGGTATGTCTCTTTCATTAGGTTATATGTCAACAGTAAATAGAAGTATTTATACATAAGAAAGTCTGACCAATGACTGGAGTTAATATTTTAAGTTTATCTTCTTTAAAAATATTTAAAAACTAACCGATACCTATGCGAATTTCCATAATATATGCTCCAAAATTTTAATCATACACAAAAACTTCAAATCTAAAAAATATTATTTTCCGAAATCCGCTCTAACTTTCCAAATATTTTTCCAGTATGACGTCATTATCTATACCCATATATACCACACCATAATGATACCCAGACGTACATCCCATCCTCAGTGCGATCACCGCCGCTCAAGACTTGGCGCGCAGCCAAACAGACCAGAGGCATAATTACCGAGCATTTAATTATAATTATATTATCTTGACAGGTGAAGATCAAGAGAGAATTAATTGGGCAAATTACTATATAGTCAGTATATTTCCCATCTATACCAATACTGGGTTAAGCTCGCTCTCGCCATCTTCTTTAAAATTTTATGTATTTTTTAAGTAGTGTGTGCAAAATATATCTTTTATATTTGTTTGTTTAAAAAAGCACTTTGAGATAACGAAGTTATGGCCGAACGAACCTAAAAACATTAAATCAAAGTCAAATCATTTATTTAAGTTAGGCCTTTACAAGCACTTAAGAACGAATTGAGAACCTATTCTTTTTCAGGATGTTGGTAAATGTTTCTGCATATTGAAATTTACGTTAGGAGTCTAAAAGAGACTACAAGCCTTCAATTTCTTTCGATGTTTCTTTCATATTAGCTTGACAGGAAATGCCAACCAAATGTAATTTTTAGAATATTGAAATGCTTTGTTAAGCCTTAGATTTTCAAAGCATAATGTACTTCTCTTTCAACACGAAACAAACCTAACAGTTAAAATTCCTTCTATCTACACAACCACACATACTCATACAGTATCGAGTACACATGGCACCGTGCGTCACGTTTATATTCGCTCAAACGGCTGAGCGACAAGGCCGGTGATACTCCCCTATAAATACTAACTTGCACTTTCTGTTTAGATTGAACGTACACATAACTAGACAGCGGTTTCACTTGCGTGTTTCGTAGGAACTATTTTATGCAACCGGATAAAAAGGACTTCGAGAAATAGGCTATTATTTAACTTTAAAAGGTTTTTTTTTAATCAGACCATTTTTTTCTAAGATTATTGGGGAGACCGTGGTTAAGTGGAAAAGCCGCACTGATCTATCAATCAAAACGTTAAGCTTGGCTTGGTTGGTCTGGGGATGGGTGAACATTTTGTCATATCCTTTGTATTTCGGAAGATATGTTCAATTAGTGGGTCCCGACTGTCATACGAACATCTTTGACAGTCGTTAAGGGTGTTCAGAAGCTTTAATGACTGACAACCAGTCTTACCTAGGGGTATTGGGTTGCCCGGGTAACTGGGTTGAGGAGATAGACAGGATAGTACAGTACTCAGCTGCATCCAGTTAGACTGGAAGCCGACTTGGTGAAAGGCTCGGGAGATGATGATGATGAGAACATACCTGTGATCAGTAAGACGAGCTATAGCCCTCTGCATAGTATCGAGCAGCGGTCCCACGGCGCCGCGAGCCGCGCTGAGCTCGCGCACGAAGCTGCCGAGCTCGGAGAGAGCTGAACGGCAAGCCATGGTCTGTGTTTCCACTTTGCCGTGCATGTTTACTGCCTGTGGGAGGAAATAAAACAATTAAATAAATATTGCTACTGTAAAAAAAAAAATGAAAAAAAAAAAAAATTGGTTTGCTTTTCCCTATGCTACGGCTTAACGAAACTATCCGATAGGGTTGAATTCAAAATTGTCAAAATTCACATAAAAAAATTCAGGCACAACAGAGTACATAATATAAGACAAGGGGTTAATAAAGAGATTATATAAGACAGTGTATTGGACTCCAAGGACGATTTCGGTTACGGCGGCTGTTCTCATATAAGGAGATCGGCCAACTGCGCAGGACATATTATAGTGACCTATTTCTTCACTCTCATGGCGCGATGAGACGGCAATCCGACACGACCGGAGAGAGATCACAAGCAGAACCGACATTAACGTGCTCTCCGATGCACGGGTTTATCAATCACCAGCTTCCAGATTTACATACTCCTATAAGCTTCTTAGCTGGGTTCCCTCTCCTAAATATCCTGGTATTCCTTCACCAGCTCTACTCACCCTGGGGTTGCCGGCCGCAGCCCTAGCATCCTGCAGCAGCTGCGAGGCTGCCTCCAGGACTGTGCGAGCGTGCTGCAGCAGCTCGGCTTGCGCCTCCGACTCCGTCACCAGGGAGGCTGCTCCCACCGTGCCTGATACCAGGGGCTCCGCGTATGATACCTGGGAAAAAACGCCTTCTTTTAAACAAATTCAAAATCAAGGAAAAACACCCTAATACAATTCTAAATCATAACTCAAAAACGTTTAGTCATACTTGCCAAAGCAGCACTTTATGAACGTCAAAAATTTACAAAAGACGCCAAAACGGCCACCCTTCACCACTTGCTGTTTTTTTTTTTGCTCCAAAGAAGTGGCGCAATAAAATCTTTAGGAGATCGCTCTTAGATTATCGTTTAGAACGCCCATTATATCACCTACTTTAATTAGTTTCAATATCAAAAATGTCTTAAAGACTCACACACACAGCAAATTCTCCATAAGAAACTACTTTTAGAATGGGCAACTAGGATGAAACTTATTTATATTTTTGACGTTCATAAGTAGTTGTAAAGGCTTAACTGAAAAAAAAAAAATTGACTTTAACTTTAAAATAAAAAAAGACCTATCTAGATTCTTTATTTTTAGCTAAGTGGCTACTCAAATGGAGTTACTGTTACTGTTACTGCCTTTTTATCGTCCCACTGCTGGGCACAGGCCTCCTCTCACATGGAGAAGGCTTGAGCATTAATCACCACGCTTGCTCAATGCGGGTTGGTGATTTCAAACTATAGTCCAGGTTTCCTCAAGATGTTTTCCTTCACCTTTTTATCAGCCATTGGTGTCCAAGATATACTTAGAAAGTACATACAAACTTAGAACTCAAATGGAGTATAAGCATGGAAATAGAAATTGTTTATTGCCAAGAATGTAAGTATAAGTAATAGTAGGAATATAAGTAAGGTGTTACATAAACGAAAAAAATAATCCATGTACATTCTGCCAACAGGCATGCAAGATTTAAAAGTAGTTAAAACTACAATCTATATATATAAAAATGAAACCCGCTTTCCGTTGTCACGACATAACATGAAAACGGCTAGACCGATTTGGCTGAAAATTAGAGGGAAGGTAACTTGGACCCGGGAGAAGGTTTTAGGATAGTTTTTGTTACTGTTCGGCTACGGGACGCGGGTTTTCATCCGCGGGCGAAAGCTAGTATTATATAAAATAATATTCTAAAAATCTCTTACAGAATAATAAAATTTACTTCTCTCCACTAATTTTATTTTTGAATACTCTTAAGGGTAACTCTTTTATATTATTCGGAACTTTATTGTAAATTGTGGGTGCCATAAATTAAACAGTTTTTTCTAGTAGAGTAGTTTTGTACGAGCCTGTATGTAATACACTTTTATAATGAGTTCTTAAAGTAGTTATTCTTTTTCTTGTTTCAATAAGAGAAGGAAACAAGTGTTTATTGGATATGAAGACGATTTGATATGAAGCAGTATGTTTAATAGCTAAAATACTTACAAACTGTGTGACAGCATGTCCCAGGTTCTCAGCCTCTCCGTTGGCGGCCACGCGGAGCGGTTCCAATCGCTCCAGCATTTCTGTTGAACTGTTCTCGATCTGTTCTGAATATCCTGCGAGAAAAGAGAAATTTAACTTGGTTTGGAATATTATGAACCCTACTTAGATATAAAAGAATTTGGCTGTTAGGTGCCGAATTTATATATCTGTAGGTACAAGTAAATAAAATTGGAGTGCCTGTTTATCATCTATACTAAACTAATATTTGAAGAATAAATTGGAGTGCCTGTTTATCATCTATACTAAACTAATATTTGAAGAATAAATTGGAGTGCCTGTTTATCATCTATACTAAACTAATATTTGAAGAATAAATTGGAGTGCCTGTTTATCATCTATACTAAACTAATATTTGAAGAATAAATTGGAGTGCCTGTTTATCATCTATACTAAACTAATATTTGAAGAATAAATTGGAGTGCCTGTTTATCATCTATACTAAACTAATATTTGAAGAATAAATTGGTTTGTTTGTACCCAAAACGCTCCGTAGCTACGGAACCGATTTAAAAATATATTTTACTGTTGAGAAGCTATCAGGTGATATATGTACTTAATTCCGTTTCGGGAAGTAGTGAAACCGCGGGAAACAGCTAGTAAAAATATATTTTTTTCTCTTTTTTATTGGTAGACAAGACAGTAGGATAAATTAAATAGCGCTACATATTTTTCATAAAATTTTATGTTATGGATTTCCGCAAAGTAACGCCTGATTTCATAATTTATTTAAAGGCAGAAGGAGACAATCATATAGCGAAAGGAGTGTATAGCAAAGACACTTATTGGGTGGCTAATCCCTGTAAAACACTTTATAATATTTGCATGCCAAGTTGGGCAGAATATAGCTAGAACTTTTAAAACTGGTACCACCTATGTTCTAAGCAAATAAATGTTTCTTTCTTTTTTTCTTTCTTACCTTGTAGTGAGTTATTCTTCCTAGGATACAGCTCCTGTCCGACAGCCTGCATGGCGGCCTGGTCTAGCTCGCGCAGCTGCTTGTTCAGCGTGTCTATGCCCGCCAAGCATTCTCTCTGCCCCGGCGCCTTCTCTCTGGTAAAAAAATGATATAAATTAGAATAAATAACTTTCGCGACATTTTCACACACGGTCGGTTAGCCCCATGGTAACCTATGTTATTGTAACACCCAGACCACAGCCAATAAGCATGCTAATCACCCAAATGTTGACCTTACCGGGAATTGAACCCAGGACCAACAGGTCGGCATCGGCAGTCCGAACATTGCGTCAGTGAGGCCGTCATGATTAGGTTAGAAAGGTCTACATATATTAGTGGTAGTGGAACTATTTTCAGTAGTAAACTGTCAATTTGACTAATGGGAGGCAAGTATACGCTTGGCTATCGTTTTATATAAATTTATGTGTATATGTTAATTTATGTCGTGGATAGCCATTGTAGTAACAGTCGTACGGGTCGATCGTTTGAGTTCGGACCAGCGTGGGTAACCATCTTATAAAGACGAGTTCGGGTTTCGGAAGGCACGTTAACTTGGTGGGTACCGGCTGTCGTTACGGTTAGTCATAAGGCAGAATCAAGTATCGGGTTGCCCGGGTAACTGGGGTGAGGAAATAAGATAGCTGCATTCGGTTAGACTAGGAGCCGACCCCAACATAGTTGGCTAAAGGCTCCAAAGGCTTGGCAGATGATGATGAATTTGTTCCTTGGTTGTTATACTCACTTGATGTTAGTGACGAGCGACTTGATGCTGTCGGAGACGGTCTTGCTGTGCGCAGCCAGCTGCTGCCACTGCGCCCGCTCAGCAGGCGACAGCGCCAGTGCCCGTGCTGATTCCAGCATGCTGCATGACCCAGAGATTATGTTCCTGGAGAACAGAATTTTATTTTCAGTTTAGTAGCTCAAATATGTAGGTTTGAAGATTAAAAAGAGCGAGCAAAATCGACCAAGATCGGACCCGGACTAATGACCCACCTCATTCTATTATCAATATCGGAAATCTGCGAGAGAAATACACCACAGTACCCGGTTAAAAATGATGAAATTTCGCATACCTGCCCTCTACACTTACGGTGTGTAAGCAACATCAAAATTAGCAGTAATATATAACTTATACATCAGAATTATACATAGGCTTATATATCGGGTGTGTCGTTCACAATCACATTAAATCATATCGCATATACTTTATGATATTCTATGGCGAATTGTAAAAAAAATAACCTAATCCATTCAGTGGTTTAACCACAGGAGTCATTTTACGTTTTTATAATTTACAACATCATGTGTAAAGCAGAGATAAAGTTAGGGGTATCGTATGTTTTGATCAGTTGACAGCTGTCAGTTTTCAAGGGAGAATTTCAGTTGTTTGTAATGAATGACTTTTATATGGTGTTCTAATTTTTGCACATTTTTATTCCATTTACTTTGTTTGAAAAAATCATTTTTTTATTTTTACGTATTTTTCTTTTATCTTTGTGTTAATTGACATATATTAACCAGTATATTAACGCATTTCATTTAATGTGATTATGAACGACACACCCGATATATAGGTTAGGCTAGGACATAGTTCCCTTAGAAAGCGGGTGGTACTTCTGGCGGAAGCAAGTCCTACTAACATTATAAACGCGAAAGTTGTTGAATGTATGCATAGATATTCCTCTCTCACGCAAAAACGACTGGATGGATTTCGATGAAACTTGGCAACAGTGTAACTTATACATTAGAATAGCATGTAGCTTATTTTTATCCGGGTTACAGGAAGTAGTTCTCTCAGAAAGCGGACCAATACCGTTGACAAAAGTTAGACGCCAAATTGTACCTTAGTCCAGATTTTAAATAATTAATTAAATAATTTTCTTCTATTTTTTAACTTTAGCCTACAATACTAACCTGCCACATTCCAATATAGCCTCCTGGTTCTTCCTGGCCTGAGGCGATATCTTCGCTGGTATGGAAGCGAACTCGGGACTGTCGGCGAACTGGCAGAGGCTGCGGACGGCGTCTTGTAGGGGGCCCGTCGCTGTGGCGCAGCGGGCGCGGTTAGCCTGATGAGGGGAAAGACGTATTTAGAAGGGAAAGAATATAAGGTGCTTGTGGTAAGTAGTACCACAAGTAGGTCGACGAACGAGAAGGTTAAGTTACGCTTGGTACTAAGATAGGTGACCATCTTGTAACGACGAATGTCTGTGTTTTGGAAGGCAGGTTAAATTGGTATGTTCCGGCTGTCATTTGAACATCTTTGGCAGTTTGTACTGGTAGTTAGATATCACAAAGTCTGACAACCAGTCTTACCAAGGGCGTCGTGTTGCCCGGGTAACTGTGTTTAGATGGTCAGTCTTTTAGACTGGAAGCCCATTTCTATATAGTTGGGAAATGTCTAGGCTGATGTTACATCATCTATATAAGGTGAAAATAAAATGGGTATCTGTAAGAATTATGAAAGGGTGCCGAGTATTTTTAGATGTCAGATTTTGTGGGTCAAACTATACGCAATGACTCAAACTCGAACTCAGAATATTTAATTGTTTAAAAGTACTGACTGCCAAAGATGTTCAAACGACATCCAGGACCAATTTAAAATTTGGCGACGTCCTTAACCGGCTGCAGGTAGCTAGTATTACTACATACCTCGCTATAATCAGTATCCAGTGCTTTAATCTCCTTGACGAGAGCAGCAGTGCAGTTGGCGACGTCCTTAGCGGCCTGCACGAAGTGTCGCTTGTCGTGCGGGGCCCGGGTGCGGCCGCTCGCCACGCGACACGCGTTGCACAGAGCGCTCGTGTGCTTCGCTACTACGGTCGCTGCTGATAGTACCTGTGGAAGATAGGTTATTTTACTTTATTACTACCTTATTCAAAAAAAACACTTAAGAATTTAAAATTAGTATCCCACCGGCATCGGCATAGTCCAAGCTACCGGCGGTCAGAGCTCTATAGAGCTAACATGTGAATGAACATGATATATAAAAAAATATAAATATAAAAAACAGTGTCCCACCGGCATCGGGGACATAGTCCAAGTTACCGGCGGTCAGGGCTCCATAGAGTGAAACCTAATTCTAATCCTAAATAGTTCAGAAATGATATAAAGATAAAAGGTAATTTGTTCAAAGGACGCTGAAACACAGCACTTTTTGAAGGTCAAATTTACAAAAGATAGCCCAAAAAACGACCACCCTTCACTGCTTCCCTTGCGTTTTTGTTTGGAAGAAGTGGTGGAAACTCCCCAGCAATAGGTTTATTATTATTGCTATATTGTCAAATATTAAAGACTAAATGGTTCAGGGAAACTTCTTTCCCTTATCCGGACAAAATGTAGCCCATGTTACATGGGAATAGTGTACCCAACAATGAAATATTTTTTCAAATCTATTAAGGAGTTTCATAGTAATGGGAAATAAGGACGTCTACAACACGCAGGCCCAGCGCCGTATGGGGCAGCTTACGAGAGGCCTTTGGCAGAGGACGTTTGTAGGCTGAGATAACGACGACGAATAAAAAGGACCAGGTCGATTGCTGGCGAGGGTGGCTGTTTTCATATTATAAGGAGATAAGCCAGCTGCGCAGGACATATGCACATATGGTGTCTTTATCTAAGTCACATAGCCACACAATTATTGTAATAATATCAAAAGTTTAATGATTGGAATATTTTGACGTCTGGACGGAATGAGCTGAAAGGCACTCATATAAATGTAGCATTGGAAATAGTTCCCACAAGACGCGAGAAAAACCTCGATACTCAGCAGCTAATACGTCATTTCATCAATTAAAAAAAAAAATAAGAAAAATATCAAATTCATTCATTTTCAAAGAAATCTATGTGACTTTCTTTTTAATTTAAATGAATCTTACCTGCTGCTGATTGCTGGAGCTATCACAAAGCGCCCGACAGGCCTGGTCGATGGCGACGGCGGCGCGGGCGAACTGCGCCTGGTCTACTAGCCCGGGACGACCTGCTACGCTCGTCTCGTCGGAGACTGCCACCTGTTGGACAAAAGAGGAATATTTATTATTGTATAGTGAACATAGTAGGTACAAAATATTTTTCACACAATGGAGTAAAAGTGGGAAGAGCATGTCACTAAGTCAAAGCCGCGCGGGTTAAGCAACGCTTGGCATGGTGAATGGGTGACCATTTTGCCATGACGAGTTCCTCCAGTTAACTAAGACAGGATAAATTGGTGGGTCCAGGCTGTCATTTGAACGTAGGCTGCAACCAGTTAAACTGGAAGCCGACCGAAACATAGTTCGGCAAAAGGCAAATGGATAGATCAGATGATAAAAGGCAGATGACTAAGGTGTGCCACTTATCTAGGAAGCTGGAAAGCTATATTTTATTTAGGATGGTGGTTGAGAAAAGGCCAAGGAGATGATGTTGATGAAGACAGATCTGGGAAAACTATAGTTTATCTAGAATATTGTTTGAGAAAAGACCAAGGAGATGATGATGATGAACACAGGCCACTTTAATTGTCCAGGGCGCTATAAAACTGCAGTATATCAAAGTTTCTCGGCTATAATACTGACCAGGTATGCAGCCTGCGCGGTGCACTCGAGCAGGCCCTGCACGGCGGCGGCGACGGTGCCCACGGCTCGACAGAATTGCTCTGTCTCGCTGCGCTTCACTGATGATGCCATTGACGACATGCCTTCACCTGTGAACAAGGAAATTTAGGTTAAATAAGTATTGCAAAATCCTACCAATGTAATATATGAAAGCAGTAAATCAAATATTTATAAGGTTAATTTTGTAACAGCCTGTGTAACAATCACAGCGATTTGGCAGCACATAGAACAAACCTCTGGTATTGTATTCTCATGTGGTGCCAACTAGAGTCCTCGACACATCAAATACCAGTCAGTACATTTATCTTAAACGTTCAGTCAATCATACAATTCATTCATTCGTTTGTAGTAACCGAAGGAAACGAAGATTCGTTCATACCGTTTGGAGTTCTCTGCCTGAATACAAGTAATACAAACTACATACATTAAGTTTTGAAGAATACATTTCAAAATTATACTGTAAATTGCGCCTGCTGGTGAAAGGGAGCGTTATGGGGGTGCTGTCCTTATGTAATTTGACTAATTTTGACGTGTTAAAGTGCTAAACACAAACCTGCTTTCGATTAACGTTTTTAACTTTTGAACCAATTAGTTTAATGAGACTTTTTTGACATAATAATAGTCTATATTATCACTAAGATACGTACTAAGACTCTTGCTCTGCTCCACCACGGCGTCGAGACAGGCGAAGTAGCCCAGCTCGGTGAGTGGCTGCGTGGGGCTGCTGAGGAGGGGGCGGGTGCTCTCGATGCTGCGGATGGCGGCCGCGCATTCCTTCTGACCTGGTGCTGCTTCCGTGCACACGTCCACCTAGGAGACAGAGTAGTGTTAAAAAAAGTGGGAGTCGGTTTCGAGGACAAGAGATTCCCTATCGTTTTCTATAAAATGGACAGTCAATATATGGATACAATTTTTACGTTTATTTTAATTTTATGTCATTACAACATTATGGTCCTTTTCATTTCACAAATGAATAAAAAAAACCCTTGAAATACAACTTATAACTTAAAAACAGTGTGTACTTACAAGTCGATTGATGCTATCGGTGACGGCACGGGCGGCCGCTGCCAGTTGATTCTTAGCGTTGGGACGAGTCAGATCCTAAGTAACAAGTTAATTTTGTTATGTTTACTTTCTTGTATATTGTACAAATGTACAAATAGTATATAATGTGTTGGTATATGTACAAATAGTATTTTCTTTAAATTTTCTTCTTAGTACAAAATTTTCAGATGAATATCTATACTAATATTATAAAGAGGAAAACTTTGTTTGTTTGGTTGTAATGAATAGGCTCAAAAACTACTGGACCATTTTTAAAAATTCTTTCACCATTCGAAAGCTACATTATCCACGAGTAACACAGGCTATATTTTATCCCGGTACGGGCAGTAGTTCCTACGGAACTCGGGTGAAACCGCGGGAAAACGGCTAATCCTAACTAATATTATAAATGTGAAAGTAACTCTGTCTGTCTGTCTTTCTGTCTGTCTGTCTTTTCTTCACGCCTAAACTAATGGACTGATTTGTGTGAAATTTGGTACAGACATAGTCTGGAACTTGAGAAAGGACATAGGATAGTTTTTATTACAAAGAAATACAAAAATAAAAATAAAATTTATTCCGGACATATACCGCCATCTATTGGTCAAACCATAAATCTGCCGCAAGTCACTATTCCACGCGAACGAAGTCGTAGGCAAAAGCTAGTCATTTTATAAAGTAAAAACGTGAATCCAAATGTATTATATTTTTGCTCGTTTCATAGCATTTTAAGGTTTAGTAGTTTATATTTTTAATAATTTAACAAATAGTAAGATTTACATAACAAAAACTATTGACTATATTTATTGAATAAAATAGATTATTGTTGACGCTTATCTCTCAATATTCCATACTAATGTAAGCTAAAAAGAAACATAAGCTTGTTATAAATATGCTCACCTGGCTAACAGACTTGGCAGTACCCAGGAGTTTGGAAGAGTTGACGGTCACACTCTTCATGGAGCTAACCATGAGGGTCTGGGCTTCACGATCCTGTGTACAAAGGTATATTTAGTATAACAATATTTTAATTTACTATGAAAGTAGATAATGTTAAGTTTTATATGATACTCGTATTTATATTACTAGACTTAGTATCTTTTTTTACTTGAATCCTGCAAACATTTCATTAATGGAGAACATAATATTAAAGTGTTGATGACAATACGACTTTTAGTACTTTGGGAATACAATTTTTTTCCTCACTTCCCATATCGTGTTTTTTTTTTCTAAAAAACCAATTCGTTAAGCTTGGGTTTCCTAGGTAAGCGGTGCCGTTATATAGCGGCCGTAATATTACGGACGCAAATAGACGGTCGTCTTTACGGTGATGACATGTGGAAAGTTCCACGGCCGTTTTAACACACCGTCATAAACTTTTTGTTAGTTGTATTATACTTACTAACCTGTTTTATTTAATATTTCTCAAATTTCACGACACCAATTCTGTTTTATTAGTTGACTTTTTCTATAATCTTTACTTTTTATATTATTTATTTCTTCATGGTTACGAACGAAATCTATTAAAATTTCGTCGTCCTCGCTGCTCCAAGAGTTGGAACTCATTTTTGACGTTGTTCCAAAAAAAAAACACAAATACGTATTAAAAGAGCTTCACCGCTTTCAATAAAACGTTCACCAAACTATCTGACACCGTCAAGACGGCCGTCATGCAAATGGCGGCACCGCTTTTTGAAGTTACGGCGTCAGTTACCGCTCTCTAGGAAACCGCCCCATTTTGTTTACATAGACAACGTTCTAGTGACGTCATTCACCGCTGTATTACGGCCGCTATATGACGGCACCGCTTTCCTAGGAAACCAAAGCTTTAGAGGTCTGCGTCTTATCACAGGTAACTGAACCAAATCAATTTATAAAATGGTAGTATTTTGTTTCTAATTTTATGCCATTTAGTTTTTTTGTAATTTTCTTTTTTTTTGTTTTTGGTGTTTTTTAAAAGGTCAGAATTATTCCTATGTAATAGAAGTACTTTTGTGTGTTTTTATTTATTGTTGTATTGTCATCAAAAGTTTGTACCCGTATAGTTCGGCCATTCAGAGAATGCGTTCCTGACACGTCGCGATTGAACTGACGACGTAACTTTGCAATGGCGTTGCAGTTACGATAAAAATATTTTTGCTGGTTGTTTACCGTTTTAACAATTGAGGAGCATTAAAACAACATTATTATATCAATAATCAATGAATGTTATTACGTCGTCAGTTCAATCGCGACGTGTCAGGAACGCATTCTCTGAATGGCCGAACTATAGTTCAGTATATCAAGCTATGAGAGTGAAGGAATAGTGAGTGCACCTGTGTCTGCGCAAATGTTTGTGCACTATAATACGTCCTGCGCAGCTGGCTGATCTCCTTACATGAGAACAGCCGTGGTAGCCGATAATTGGCTAGGAGGACATCAAGTCTGACAACCAGTTTTACCTAAGGGATCTAATCTGTATAATTACTTTGGAAATAAATATATATTATTATTATATGTGGGTATTGGGGTGCCCGGGTAACTGGGTTGAGGAGGTCCTTGTAAAAGCTGGTATTGAGCTGCGTCCGGTTAGACTGGAAACCAAACCTAACACTGTTTCACTGTTGGTTAAAAGCTACGCAGCTAATGATACGTAGTTTAGTAAGACGCCGTGTTCAGTCGTACGTCCAGCTCTAGCTAGGAACACGCAGTATATACTTGCCTCAGTGTGTCCGGCCATCTCAACACTGACTCCGAGCAGTCGGTTGAAGGCGGAGCCGAAGTGCGCGGCGGACGCGGCCAGCGCGGCCGGCCGCTCCACCGCCTGCACCACGTCTGATGACGCCGTGTTCAGGCCGACCGCTGCAGCGTTCAGCTCCGATTGGAGCTCGCTACGGAATATTAAGGGGATATTAGAACAAAAATACTGGTTAAGAATGACAAATAACTTATTTATTCTTTATTGCACACTTAACAATAAATATATATATTTAAAAATATTTAAAAATGTAAATTATATGTTCTAAATAAATAAATGACAATAAAAATATATATATAAAGAATCAAGAAAGTTTATGTATAACGGCGAGCTTAACCCAGAATTGGGTCCTCTTACAGCCAACCTTAAAGCCATGGAGAGATTCGATAGAGTAGGTAGATCAAAAAGTGCACAACAAAAATATGAATACCTAAACAAAAATATCAAATAACAATACACTAAACAATGATATGAAGTAAAACTACACAACACATAAACATAATACTTATAAAAAAAAATATATATATATTACATACGAATATAAATGTCATTTATGTAGATAAATAGTATTCCTTTACTCGTTTCTTGAATGCACCCAACGATGGGCTTTCGCGTATCGAGTATAATAATAATAATTAGTTTATTTCCTCAGGCACTCCTTGTAGAACACTGGTACTTAGCCGCGGAGATGTCATAACGTAAGATCTCTTAAGAAAGTAGCGTCCACAGTGGAGGTGCTCGGGGGATGAGGAATGTTACTAGCTCCACCCTTGTTGCCTCCCTTAAATCCGACCATTTTTTGTAATACCAAAAATAGCTGACAGATGTCTCAAAATTCGAATGTAATTCGTAATTTTAATGAGATCATTAAACAAATAATATCTAAAATGGGTTACAGTACTCGAAACAAAACTAGATCACTTTAGCAGACTTCCCATCCTACAAAATTCAAGTAAACCAGTACACGCTAGTCTGACTGCTTTTTGGTGCCGTCAGTCAGTACACAAAAGGTTGAAAACTGAAAACTGTACTAGGACTACAAAAATTACAACTTACCCATAAGGTCTATCCGAAGGCGGGAACTCTCCCATATTCAGTATATTGAGGGTATCGTTGATGTTCTCCATGGCCACATCCAGTTCTGTGTGGGAAGGTATCGCTTCCAGTGTGGATTCCAGACCCTAGATGAAGGAATAATACTGGTTAATTTTATCCTTAGTTAAAAAAACTGGTAGGCAAGTACCAATGTAACTTTATAAGTTTGTATGTACTTTCTAAGTATATCTTAGACACCAATGACTGTGTTTCGGATGGCACGTTAAACTGTGGGCCCCGGCTGTCATTTGTACATCTTTGGCAGTCGTTACGGGTAGCCAGAAGCCAGAAAGTTTAATTACCAGTCTTACCAAGGGGTATTGGGTTGCCCGAGTAAATGGGTTGAGGAGGTCAGATAGGCAGTCGCTCCTTGTAAAACACTGGTACTCAGCTGCATCCGGTTAGACTAGAAACCGCCTAAAATTAACCTTACTTATTTTTATTGACAATTTGCTAAGGTTGGACAACGTTTTTCATATATGTATATATTTTTTGTATGTTTTATAACAACCTTAAGAGGTATGTGTGGAGTTACGCGAATGGATAGAGTGAGGAATGAGTATATAAGAGGAAGTTTGAAAGTAGCGCCGGTATCAGAAAAACTGCGTGGAAACCGGCTGTCGTGGTATGGGCATGTGATGCGGAGGAATGAGAGTCATGTTGTGAGGAAGGTGATGAGTATGAACGTGGACGGATATAGTGGAAGAGGAAGACCAAAGAAACGATGGATGGATTGTGTGAAAGTAGATATGGTAAGAAAGAATGTTACTTGTGAGATGACGGCAGATAGAAGAGTATGGAAGAAGAAAACATGCTGCGCCGACCACAAATAAAATTGGGATAAGGGCAGGAGGATGATATTTTATAACAACCTATTCTCTAGGACATATAGCTTACCTGCGAGATATCCTTAGCAATAGACATAATGGATGTGGTATCAACAGTCTCGGAGGTGGTCAGGTAAGTCTTCACGTGCTCCACCAGCGTCTGCGAGGAGTACAGGACTTGGCGACCTGATGATATCACCCTGGAAGAGAAGGTGGATTTTGAGAAGGATTTTTTTTTACTGGACGAAAAATGATTAGATGAATTTGAGTCGATTCGTGTCGGATGCGAATATTATATTCTAATATAATTAATATTAATTCAATAAATTCTAATAATAAGATATATTCGAAGATAATTTTGTCCATATAATGGGCGTATGCCAAAAGTTTTGTGAAAACAATTCCTAATTTTATTATTTGTTAATTTTTATATGTGTTTTTTTTTTATATATTATTTTACACTTTAGTTGTATTTAACTGTATTTTTAAGCTTTTATTTTAAATTTAATTTTAAGTTTACGATTTATGTAATTGGCTGTTAAAGCCGTGTAAGTCGAATAAATAAATAAATAAAATATTAAGTTTTGTCTTGCAAGCATTTTTAAGGCCTTTATGGGAACTTGTACGGAAAGTCAATACTTCGTAGGTGATTAAGAAGAAAAAAAAAAAACGAATGTCTTAACACGCTCGAATACCATTTGTTGGGTTGTTTTTTACCTAAGAACTGGGTATCCAAAGAAGTTGTATTTTAAGAGAAAGAAGCAAGATTTTAAATATTTTTGAAGTGTAGGTATGTACTTTTTGCTAAAAAATATACGAATACAATTTCATTTCGTTTCATATTTTTTCCCCACTATTATTTTTTAAATCTGGACTTTAGTAAGTAGTAAGTTGTGTACTAAATTTTCTACTACAAAAACTGTCCAACTCATAATATCCCCTACCTCTCCCTCCTCGGCTGATCATCATGCAGCGCAGCCGAAGCTCTGAGTCCAGTAGTGAAGTCTTTGAGCGACTGGGCGAGTTCGCCCGCGGCCCGGCCGCAAGCAGCCGACTCGCCCGCGCGGACGGCTGATACTAGCTGTGCGGTTGACGAAGCGGCTAGGCGGGATGAAGTTTTCATTGTTGAGGAGGCCCATTCAGCCTGGGAAGATAAACAGTTGAATTTTTATGATATTATAAATATTACGAGGAAATAAAAGTAGTAAAAAAAATACACTAACCATCAGAAAAAAGTAAATGAAAAATACATTGTTTTGCTATTCCATCAAGATTTTTGAACTCAAAATTTTATGCCGAATTCAGTTATAAAACTTTTAATACAAGATAAGCAATGAACTTTTGTAAGTGACATCTAAGGATCAGCCAAGATGATTCATTAAATTAAGTAATATTCCAATAAAATGTGCTAAAAGATATTTTGCATTATATCAGTTAGTCACTAAAAATAATTGGGTAATTTAAATGATCATCTACGATAAACTGAATAGGAACTAAATATCCACATTTCTTTAAGAACTACTTCAAGTTTTGAAATAAAAGTACTTATTCACACTACAAAGTTACAATATACATATTCTTACCGTCTGCCCAGGCAGTGGTCTAAGCTCGAAGGCTCGCGCAGCCTCCTCTAGCTCATCAAGTTCAGCTTGCAAAGACTTGATGATCTCCGCCGCAGCATCCAGCTCCAAGCCCTTGCAGGATATACGGGCACGGCTTACTGCAGACCTGGGGGGAAGAGGAATATTGTTAAAACAGGTCAGAAGATAGAACATTTAAACATCTTGGCAGACGTTACGGGTAGTCAGAAGCCAGTAAGTGTGACAACCAGTGTTACCAAGGAGGTATCGTGTTGCTTTGTTGAAGAGGTCAGATAGGCTGTCGCTCCTTGTTAAACACTGGTACTCAGCTGCATCTGATTAGCCGAAACCAACATAGGTGGTTATTGACTATAACCCACCATGTTCTTTTTTGAAACCTTTATGAACATACTGCCACGGTAACTTTTTCGAACAATGCGCAACCCCATTGCGGTTTGCAGACTCTCTTTGCGACATTTTTGATCTTAGAATTAATAAAAGTAGGTGACATAATGACTCCTGAAGAGACTCTTTTAGGAGTACGTAATAAAGTATATAAGGAAGTACATAAGGAGGGAAGATTTTGTTGCTGGGGAGTTTGTTACGCCACTTCTTCTCAAAAGCACATGGGAAATGGTGAAGGGTGGGCGTTTTGGGGGTAGAACACATACCTGAGCTCAGCACAGCTGGTGGTAAAAGTATGGGTGGTGTCAGCGAGATGCTTGGCGGTGGGCCCGTCTACCAGCGTGGGCAGGGCACCGCGAGCCGCTGCTATTACGTGTCCACTCGGCTGTACACACAGAAATATTGCGTTAATACCACTAAAAAAAACCGGCCAAGTGCGAGTCGGACTTGCGCACGAAGGGTTCCGTACCATTTATAAAACGGACAAAAAAAATCACGTTCGTTGTATGGGAGCCCCCCAAAATATTTATTTAATTTTAGTTTTCAGTATTTGTTGTTATAGCGGCAACAAAAATACATCATCTGTGAAAATTTCAGCTCTCTAACTATCACGGTTCATGAGATACAGCCTGGTGACTGACGGACGGTCATTTTTATCTCTAGTCACAAGCAAGAAAATTTGATCTATGGAGAGTCGTAATATTATTTCTTAAAAACCGACTTTTATTTGTTTCAATTTGTTCAGTTTTGCAAGTCCCTCACTTCGGATGTATATCGCTATCCATTACATCTTGAATACCATATGCCTTTAAACGTGACCTTTCTATATGATGATGATGATGATGATGATGTCCTCCTAGCCGATTATCGGCTACGGCGGCTGTTCTCATGTAAGGAGATTAGCCAGCTGTGCGGGACATATTGTAGTGCACAAGCATTTGCTTGGACACAGGTGCACTCACTATTCCTTCACTCTCATGGCGCGATGGGACGGCAATCCGACACGACCGGAGAGAGATCACAAGCACGACCGACATTAACGTGCTCTCCGACGCACGGGTGTATCAATCAGAAACTTCCAGGCTCCTGGCTGTTTGGTGAAAGTCTTCTAAAACCCACAAAGCGAATTCGGCCCGACTCGGGAATCGAACCCGAGACCTCGTGTTCAGCAGCCGCACTTGCAACAACTAGACCAACGAGGCAGTTTCTATATATATAAGTTACTAACGTAAAAAAATTCATGGTAAACTGTTGTTTAGCAGCGTGAGGGAGTGTCAGACTCTACTGATTAAAGCCCATCATGTTCCTTCTGAAGCCCTTTATGTACCAGCACCGCGGTAACTCTTTCGAACAATCCCGCAGCCCCTGCAGGCTCTGGACCTTGCTTTGGTTTTGGGCTTTGGGTTTGCTGAGTCTCCTAGACTGCTGGGTTACGGGTGCTGAGCCTATGCTGAAGGTGCATACCTGCAGGAATGCCTCGGATGCGGAGATGAGGTCGAGCTGGTGATGCGGAAGGGGACTAGCCACGTGCACGGCGTCCACTACTCGCGGGATCTGCTCGCTTAGTGCCTTGCACTCTTCCATTAGCGTCTCCTGTCAAGTACAAAATAAATTATATAGGTGAATGCACCCAGACAAGTGGGCCAACATCACCACAAAATGGATCCCTGATAATGGAAGGCGGCCAAGAGGAAGACCTTGGAAACGCTGGGGAGAAGATCTAGACAGCTTCCACAAGGACTGGCCACAAATAGCGACCGATAAGGAAAGATGGAAGGCTATGGGGGAGGCCCATGTTACCGCTAAAGCCCGAATACGACTACGCCTAGTTCTAACCGGCTAGAGCTAGATATAACCGGTCATATTATGCGGACTTGTATTTATTTTTCTCCGGTTAGAACTAGAATCTGCCACACTGCAAGGCTTAGTCGTAACTTATAAAGTGTGAGTCTTTGTAATGTACACTACTCGAAATGAAGGAAGCTATTCTTAATTTTATTGACGACGAAACCATATTTAAAAAATCAAAATATTTATTTTGTATTTTTGAATTTAATTTTCATTTCGTGATCCAGTAAATAAGTGATTGTGATAAACGTAAACTTTTAGTTTGCACTTTTTATAGCAGATTTTTCATAAAATGTAACTCAGTTTAAACAATTTAACAATGTATAAGATAAAATATCAATAGGTATAAAAACTATAACATACCTGTGTATATTTGTTGGTGTTGTACTGCGCAGCGTTATGCGCCGATGTAATCAGTTGTGTAGCGCTTGAAGCCGCTTGCCGGGCCGAATCCTGTAGGGGAAAGTATTTTTAAATAAACAATATGTAAACTTCGGGGTTCTCCTGAACTTTATATGATTAGCGTCACAAGAATAATGTGCTTTTATTTCTATAGAAATCCAAATCATAATATTACAAAGTGAGTGAAATATTTAAATTTAAACGAATATAATAAAAGTGGAGAGTTTGTTAATTTGAACGCGCTAATATTAAGAATTACTGAACGAATTTGACCAATTCCTTCAGTGTTACATAGCTCATTTATCGACGTACCTACCTACCACGGCAGTTAGTTTTAAACAAACTGAGAAGTTAACAGTATTTCAAAATGAATTATTAGAAGAAGAACTCCGTCGGGCAAAACGCGTATAGCTTTTTACTAATGAAACATGTTTTTGTAAATTATTTTAATACGAATATTAAATTCACCTGTAACCTCGCGACTTGCGAGCCCACGATGTCTTGTCCTTGCGCATAATCCACGGTGATATAGCGCAATTCTTCCGCAGCTTTGCGCAACGCCTCTTGTTTTGTACGATCCTGTATAAAAATAATAATACATTATAATATTAAATAAGCATGGCGAATGAAAACAGTACTTATTCCAAATTTTAGATAACTTTACAATAATGGGCAAAAACAAACAAATAACATCAAAGATGCCACATGTTTCAATTTTGAGTTACGTCGTTTTGACGGCCTCGATGGCGCAATGGTCACCATACCGGACTGCCGTACCTGAGGTCCCGGGTTCGATTCCCGGTTCGGTCGACATTTGTGTGATGAGCATGCTTGTTGGCCGTGGTCTGGGTGTTACAATATGTATTTATAAATATGTATATATGTAACTATATGTAGTCTATCAGTTGTGTTAGCACCCATAACACAAGTTAATTAATAACTTACCATGGGGCTAACCGACCGTGTGTGAAAAGGTGTCCCGACATTTATGTTTTTTTTTTTTGTTTTAATTTTACATAAAAGGGTATTTTTCTTCTACTCCCTTCTTATTCCTGTCCTCTTTCAGACCCCTTATTACACACATATTTTTTAATCTAATAGACGGACCAATTAGAATCATATATTATATTTTTAGCCCTGTGATCACGCCTACTACTACATTGAGTAGGCACTTATCTGAAGGTGAATAAGAGAGTACATAGGAATACTACATAAGGAGAATACACAGAAGACGTACATAGGGGAAGTATAAAAGGAGAATAGATGAGGACCTCCCTCATATACCCCCACATACCTCAGACCGTATAAGGTCCATACAAGGACCATATACGGGAAAACATAAGAAATTGTCATCAACACGTTTATAAATAAACATATAAAGGTGCACACATACCTGTGGCGATGAAGCACACTGTCTAGCCGCCTCCACCATGCGGGCAGTGGCGTCGGCGAGTAACTTGGCGGCCGCTAAGAGTTTGCGCTGAGAGTCCGATGGCTGACTTTCTGCTTCTGTCTGTTTTGGGATAAAAGTAATAATAACATTATTTTTTGCTATTTGTCCAGTCTTTTATAGTTCGGCCATTCAGAGAATGCGTTCCTGACACGTCGCGATTGAACTGACGACGTAACTACATTCATTGATTATTGATATAATAATGTTGTTTTAATGCTCCTCAATTGTTAAAACGGTAAACAACCAGCAAAAATATTTTTATCGTAACTGCAACGCCATTGCAAAGTTACGTCGTCAGTTCAATCGCGACGTGTCAGGAACGCATTCTCTGAATGGCCGAACTATAGTAACACTTAATTACATGTTATAATGTAAAAAAAAAAAGTAACTTTTATAATATAAAATTTGTTTTCCATCAAACATTAGCTGGCTGATCCATATTTTCCAACTTTGTCAAATTGGTTAAAGTATTAGGTGGCTAGTTTGTGGAAAAATAACTATAAAATATAAAATAAATAATATAGAAATAACGGAACTTTATGTATCATTTATACTAGTCTAACATATCGGTTATTTCTTATTTTCAGACACACATGACAAATCTTTCATAACAAATTTCTTCGTGTTTCGGAAAGCACATTTTATTTGTGTGTCCTGGTTATCATTTGAAAATTTTTGGACCTCGTTGCGGGCCCTGGTCATACCAAGGAGTGTCGGGTTGCCCAGGCTAGATATGCAGTCGCTCCACGTGACCCCAGTGGACCACCAGTGTACTCAGTCAGTCAGTGTGTCAGTGTGTGTGTGTGTGTGAGTGGTGGAGTACCAGTGTACTCAGCTGCATCTGCCTCTGCTGCACCTACCTTGATGTTAGTAATGAGATGTGCAGTGGCCTGCCCCAGCAGCCTCGCGTGCCGCACCATGTCGGCGGGGTCGGCGGCCGACACCAGCCGCTCGCTGGCCGACATCACGCTCTCTACTGAGCGTTCCGTCACTGTCGGTTGCACACGACGGTCTAAAACAAATAGGATTTTTGTTATTAAGACTAAAAAAGAGCAGTATTTTGATGGTACAATAAGTCCTAAATTGTATGGCTCTTGTTATAAATGATGACCTCCTAGCCTTGCTATAAATGCTAGCTTGTTATAAATGATAACTATCAGCTACAGCGACTGTTCTTATAAAAGAAGATTAGGAAATTGCGCAGGACATATTAAAGTGCACAAGCATTCAATCAATCAAAAATCATTTATTCAAACTTAAGCTTTAGCTGAAGAGTTTATTCCGCCACTTCTTCTTCCCAGCAAAAACACATAGGAAGTGGTGAAGGGCGGACGTTTTGGGGGCTGTCTTTTATTAAGTCCTGACGATCAAAAAGTAATTTCCTAATTTGAATAAACGTTTTTGAGCTTGAGAGATCATAAGCAGGACTGACATGAACGTGCTCTACGATGCACGGGTGTATCAATCACCAATTTCCAGGCTCCGGGCTGGTGCCAACACACTTACCCAGATCAGTATGAGCCAGCAGTCTCTCCAACTCCTCGCTGACCCTGTGAGCAGCCGCCGTGAGTTGTTCCACGCCGGGAGCCGCGCAGTCGGGCACTCCGGCGCAAGCCTGGACTAATCGCTCTACAGCCTGGGCCACGAGGCGGGCGGCACTGGTCAGCTGTTCTCGACAAGCAGGGTTGTGAAGAGTTGGGGCTACCACCTGGTGAAAAAAATGTATATTTGAGACACTTTATAAATATAGCGAACTTTTTTAGAAAAAGTTCCAAAGTTCACTTAATTTTGACGAAATTGAAGATTCGTCAGACATTCTCAAAACAAGTGATAACTAGAGCCAAAAAATCTGATAACCACTCTTAACAAGAAGAATCGTGTTACCCGGTAACTGGAATAGAGGAGGTCAGATAGGCAGTCGTTCCTTGTAAAACACTGGTACCCAACTAAATTGGGAAAGAGGCTAGGCAAATAATGCTACACTTGCATACACTTTAAACCAACCCCATAAAGTCGAGACAGATACCTACCTAATCATTTTTCCTGTACACACCTTTTTTATGGGAAATCATCACATGACACCTCCCGCTATGGATGCAGCGTGAGGGAGTGTCAGACTCTTACTGACTAAAACTCATCATGTTCCTTCTTAAGCCCTTTATGTACCAGCGCCGCGGTAACTCGCGCGAACAATCCCGCAGCCCCGGCAGGCTTTGGAAGACCTTGCTGACCTTGAGGAGTTGTACATACCTTGGCACAGGCCACCAGCTGGCTGGTCGCCAGAGCGCAGTGCGTGGCCGCAGAGATGATGTTGTTCTGTAATGCCTGCTCCTCACGGCACATGGCGGCTACATTCTTCGCTTTCAGGACTAGAGCTGCTGTGGTGTTGGCTACTGCCTTAGCCAGAGATAGGAGGATGTCCTGTGGAAGAAAAATTGTGTAATGTAAGAGAAAATGGGATTATGTGGTCTGTAATCGATGTCTGTGTAAGGATTCGATTGAAGATAAACAGTCTGGATACTTTTGCATCTAAAAATCGATGTAAATATGTAAATAAGAATTACTGAATTATAAACTTTAAGCTGTTATATGTGTTTGTGGAAAATCTTCTATCAAGATTGTTTACCTTTAGTTAACTGCATACTGAAATGGAATCTAGTTTAACACCGCAAAATTGATTTTGTAAATAAACTGCTATTAGACCCTTTTTGGTTATCATTTTTTTATGATAATTCTATTTACAAAAATCACATAGAAATCTAAGAAATACCAGTTTCCATTACTCTTGGAAATCTATATACTCATCTATATACTCTATTTCAAAACATACTTATTTTAAGTCATCAAAACGCAAATTCTCTATGACATAAACTTCGAGTTAATTTTGGGAATTATTTCTCTAAAGAAATACTTCCCGGAATTGTCGTTTGTAAATAATAATAAACGCCAGCGCGTACGCACGATAAAAGTAACGTCCGTAACATATATAAACATCTGTTAAAATCGTAAAAACTATGATTGATGGGACAAGGACATCCGGTACGTATAGAAATATGAAGTAATAAGCTATATTTATGTGGTTCATTTATAACTATACAAGATTTTGCTCGTGGTTTTACTTGCTTTGGATAGCTACGTCATGTTTTATGATAAATTGTGTTTAGTCCCGATTCAGGTAAAATGTATCTACACTTATGTCTTGTTTCGTAATAAATTTTGTTGAGTCCTGTTTCAAGTATAATTATCTATTACTATTTATTTTAGAGGTTTTTAAACTTTCACGACTTTATTTATGCCTCTCGATAATGTCCCGATTTCGTACATCTATTTATTTTTTCTAATTATACAAACAGTTCATATTTATAAAATTGAGTACATTCATCTACTTAAATATGAGACTAAAAATGATATTGTAAAACGTACTTTCAATAACTATTTTCAGACTTTCATTTTTGCTGGCCTTCAAACATATAAATCTCATACAAAAATAAACAAAATTCATGAATGAAAAATCCAGTCTAGACACAAAAAATCTAGGCCAAAACCAGTCCCCAACCGGGAATCGAGTCCACGACCCGCCAGACGCAGTTTACAGAAACCAGCCACCCGTTCACTCTATGTAGGTCACAGCTGTAGTATTTTTATAACAACGCCATCTGTTGTCTTAATGCAGAATCACTTCCTTAGGTAGTTAGCTATCAGATACGGAGATAAAATGGAACTGCGTTTGCGCAGGTTTTTGGACTAACTTAGTAATATATTTATGTATATATTTGTAGTGTTTTTTAGATTGACATTGTCTTCTATATTTCTGTTTTTTTTTTTTTTTTTTTTTTCATATATAAGTTAATATTATCTTGATTAGAGTTTTGTTATTCTTATAAAAGTTCTTCTCTCATGTACAGATAATTATAACATTTTTGGTATATACAGCATGATTTTCCAACTATACAGGGGGTTGATTAGTTGTCATTTTTGCGTAAATACATTCACTTTTCGAGACAGTTAGTTATAAATAAAACAATATGTTTTCTAAAGCAAATGTATTGACCAAAAATAACCAACGGCAGTGTCAGTTTATAACCACAACCTTACATTGTAGTGCAGAAAAATTGAACCAATATGTTACACTTTCTAAAAAAATCTTTAGTGTATGAGATTCATGAAGTAAGATCTAATTGAAGATTTTTTTTAAAATACTGGTTCAATATTTCTGCACTCAATTGTATTAAAATTATTATAAAAATAACTATGATGATTCGCTGGCAAGTATCGAGCATAACTTTAAGATGCCGAAATAGTAAAGGCTATCTTTCCAAAAAAATATAATTGTTTGAAATCAGTCTTTGCATTTTAAGTAAATTTCAGTCTGTCAATTTTAAGTATTTTAGCTGCCCAATTGAAGAAGTATAATTTTTTAAATTAATTAAATGAACTCGATACTAGCCAAGCGTTATAAGAATAAATAGCAAAAATAAAAATTAAGAAATAAACATGTGTATTAAAATAAAATGGCAATCTGTGTGTTTGTACTTATAGATGGCAATTTTTTTTCGACTATTGCATAATATGTAATGGCTTTTTGGAAGAGTATGATATAATCTAGATGTATTTTTACATTTTCAATGTATTTGGGTAAGGCAAAGCAATAAAAATGTAGTATATGTTTACAATGCGACAACGCAAAAATAGTGTTATCATCCCTTGTGGGAACGAAACATAGATTACTATGCAATTACGATTTTTATAAGATAAATCCCAAAAGGCCATTACTATATGCAAAAAGACACGTAACTAACAGATTTTGTTCTTTTACATATTAATGATTAATCGCACTTTATTTAAAGTAAGTATCATTATTGTGATGATAAAAATCACATTATATTAGTACGATTATTCAACAATATGTAACAAAAATAAAAATATATGTTACATAAACACATGAAAAAAATATGAAGCTGCCAAAAATATAAAATATTAGGGCCGTCACACATTAACGATTAAAAAAGGTTAAGACGACCCTTAACTGGCAATTACCTTAATGCTCAGATAAAAAAGAAAAATAATAAAAAAAACATAAAGACTAGATTAGTAAGCATTAAGATTATTGTTAACAAAAATATAAAATTAAAAACAAAAGTAGTAACTTAACAATTTATAAAGCTTTTTACATAATGGCCTGTGATAGACAATATATAATACATATTGCCTAAAGAGTTAGGCAAAGTTGTACCTACCTGTTTTACAACTACATTTTAACCAACTTCTAAAAAAGGAGGATTTCGATACGTCTTTTTTATAGGAACGCAAGCAACTTACTCAATTTCCTACTCAAAACATCCAATGATATTTTGCCCGACCCGTTTTTTCGAAAACCGAAAAGCTGAAATAACTAATTTTTAATCAACTTCTACAAAAGGGCTTTGTTCGACTGCACTTTTTCTAGTCCGACCAAAAATATAGTAAAAAGTGGAGATTTGTATTATTAGAATTGTCCAAAGTAGACCACTATATAAAAAGCTGTAAATAGACCCGTCAACTCGCTTATGACTTTGTGATGGCAAGATTTTGATGAAAGAAAGATTATACATTTTTATTTATCTTTTATCTAAGGATAGGAATTGATCAAGTATGCTTTTAATAACATACATATCTTTTTTTATTAAATAATAACTTTACGCCATGATTAGGTATCAGTCCAAAATTTTTAATATTAAATTAAGAAAACAGCTGCAATTTTGACTAGAGACAACTTTTGACTTAACTTTCAGGAAACATGGCCCTAATACGAGAATATAATTTAAGGCGACGAATTGGTCAACAATAATTCCATAACCGGCACGCGCATCTAAGGCGCCAAAAGGGGTCGGAGCGTCTGAGCGGGGCGAGGATAACAATACGCGCGCTAGCTTATAACTAAAAGTCGTAAGCGACAAAATGGTTTTGTAATTTTATTATTTAGAAATGATAATTTGATAAAAATTCCTTCTAAAATTTTAAAGAGTATGTATATACTCAACTACTAAAAAAGTTAAGAGGCTTAAATCGGTCCCGTTTGCCCATAATACGTGAATCTCTTTTTAAAAAGAGGTATGTTTGATATATTTTTCTCTGTTATAAAAGTGACCTAATCATGTTTCTACGTCTAACAAAATAAGGTTTATATCATGAACTTTCAGGTAACCAAGTTGTATTTTGATCCGTTTTGTATTTACTGAGAAAAATTGAGATCCTTGGCGCCAAAAATTCCAATTCGTCCTCTTAATGACTTTTCTATTATTTTATAATCTACTGTGATGATGACTTTTGACTAGCTTAATCATAAGCGAGTACTCCCATTTTAACCGAAACCCCTCTACCTAGAATAAGACCAGTTCCAAAATAGTCTGGGCAATATAAAACCAGTATTACTAACAATGTAGTTAGTGCATACGTTTGTGTAGTTAACCGAGTAATGGTTAGAACAAACTAACTCCTGGTTAGTGTGTTAACTTTAATTTTTGGGACTGGGAGAGTATGTGTTTTACACAAGAATAGTAGTTACTTTATATTATTTGCCTTCCTCTTTTTTCACTCAGCTCTTGCAAAGCAATACTTGCTAATAAGATTTTAAAAGCAGCAAGTGTGCTATTTAAATAATGTATAGATGCTTATTTTTTTTATCGAGTGAGCTGCAGGTTTAATCACCTAACAAGCCCTAGTGTCAGAGTTTTCTCAAATCCGCCTGACGGCCTCTTACGTGGAATTGTAACAACGACTGCTACTGTATAGCATTCGGAGACGTCGGGTTTTCGTGCCCTCCCGGGTAGAGGGATTTTATGCTCATATATCGATATAGATAAAAACTCTTTCCAGTCTTTTAAAATGACTAAATTATAGTATTTTTAGTTCAGTTGAATGACAGAAGTGGAAGGAGTTCACCGACCAGAGCTAGGCTTATAAATGAAAGACTACTTGCCATTTAACCTGCTTGTGTAGTCCACATACTCTCAAAAACTAACCTAACCTATGTAAATAAAATCATAATTAAAAACAAAAATATCATCGTGCAGTCTTTTCCCTTTCATATTGTCTTTCTAATTTCGATTACGTATATCCGAAAAGTTTTATAGGAAACATATAGGAAAAAGACTTTATGACCCAGACTTTAGCACAGAAGTTTTTTTTAGACAACCAATAGCTTTTTTCAGACGACGGGAACGGACGGAGACGGAGCACCGAGTCCTTTGTGACTCCCAGTAGACGGGGGACTAGCTTGTTCTTGCTCTCATTTTCTCATGTATACCATGTCTTACCAAGGGGTATTGGGTTGCCCGGGTAACTGGGTTGAGGAGGTCAAATAGGTAGTTGCTCCTTGTAAAACACTGGTACTCAGCTGCATCCGGATAGACTGGAAGTCGACCCCAACATAGTTGGGAAAAGGCTCGGGAGATGATGACAATTTCTCCTCTCAGGGATACTACTGAGAGGGAGGAGACGAGATGTTTGAATTAATGAAATTCTACTCGTGAACAAAATGGTGGCCTATACTTCGGTCAAAGAAAATGCATTGCCATTCAACGTGGTAATGCAGCCAGCCTTTTGGGCACGATCCCCGCTGACAGCGATACATAGTCTGAGATACAGATACATAGTCTTAATTTTGCCTTATGTAAATATGTATATTTATTTTTTTATATAAGTATGTATTTGTGTAAATAGCTTTTGTATATATCTATAATGTTAATATTAAAAGTAAACGAAATTCTATTGGTTGTTTCAAAACTTCTCCGCTTTCTTAGTCTGGGTCTATTAATTGTGAGAATAAAATAAACTTAGGTTATTTGACAAACCTTTATAGAGAGAAATAGGAATACTTTTAGTAAGTTAGATATTACGATATAATTTTGAAAAATAATACTTATTATATTTTCAATACAGTTTTATACGACCGCAATTTTGGCGGAGTATAATTTAAAATGCATCATTGGCACCATTTGACATAGGCCGTTAGAAATAAATTAGCCGAAACGGCTAACATCACGATTTTTTTAAATATTTTTTGGAATCTTATGCTCGTTTATGTGAGCGCTGAGATTAAATTCTACCATTTTGGTAATTTTAACCACGTTAGATTATTGGAAGATGAGATTCAAAATAAGGATAATTTTGATAAGGACTTTTCATATAAATAGTTGGGATATGTTAAAGGAACTGGATACCACATAAAGGTACATACGTATTATCATTATAGGTCCCAAACCACAGCAATATGTCGCCGAAAGCCTAGTTCACATCGCCTTTTTATTGTTTTCCAAAGATATGAAAAAAGCGTATACAAAACGACTTATTAGGAGTAAAACTGTGTACTTGTTGAAATTGCTATTTAATCAAACAGCTAGCCCTTTGTCTGAAAAACTATTTTTTTTACTAAGATACAAAACTACGTAATGTCCTGTAATTTCTGATTGAAATGAAACTGATTCATAGCTTAAGCTGCATTTTAGCATAAAACATTAAAAAGAAATAACTATTTCAATACCCTTGGAAAAATAACAAACCCGCTACATCATTTCAAAGCACTTCTCCCCACTCTCAGTACTATTATCCCCCCCACAAACGTCCTTAGGCATCAAACACTGTATTAAAAGTGCTAAAAACATAAACAGTATAGAAATCAGACATAATATATTCAACCAATTATCTTTCCATATCGAAGCCAACTCAATTTCTAAGCATTCACATTTAGAACAACACTTTTCTTCCGTCCTTGGACACTTTCGTTTACAAAATTTGCAAAAACCTCGAATATTTTCACCCGTACACTTAAAAGTGGGATTATAAAATATCCTAATTTCAGTTTTAGGCTTAGTTTCAGTAGAATTATTCAAAATATTCGTCTGTTTGTCACCGGTTTCAGTCGTGTAGTACCGTTCGCTTTTTTTGACGAAATTTTCAAAACCGTCTCGTCTAAGTTTGGAGATTTCGTTTTTCGTGAAGCTGGCTTCGGCAGTCTCCATGAAAGTTTCTGTTGTAGTTAATACGCGATTGTATCGATCTGGGTTCAGCAATTTCATATTTAAAGAACCTGATACTTTAACATCGGGACCCGATTTAGTGATGTCGTTAACTATGCTGTGACATTCGATTTTTTTGCCGTTATATCGATTGAATTTATCGTTTATGTCGTTTTTATCGATATTGTCGGATAAGAAGAATTGTTCGCGGAGTATATCGTTCTTGTTGCGACGGTTAAAATCTATGTTAACGTTTTCGTAATTCGATTTATCGATAGTAATGTTCGATTTGTCGATATTAACGTTGGATTTGTCGATATTTAAGTTAGATTTTTCGATATTACTTTTTGGGACATCATAAATAACGTTAGCATAATCATGATTGGAAAAATCCTTTTTGAAATTATATATCTTATCGTAAATCGTTTTGGGATACAATTTAGGACTGCTACTATCTAAATAACCTTCACAATTCTGAACTATCGATTCAAAATCGTTATCACTATTCGATTTTTGGGTTTTATTTTTGAAAATCATATTACAGTAATCGACGCTCCTATAATAATCGCTATCCGACTCTTCCTGTATAACATCGAGTCCCCAATTCCTGGTAGTATCGACATCTTCATAAATACCGTCATCGACTTCCACTTTGCGGTCACCGGCTCCAATATCGAGACTTTCGAAGTCGCTGTCGTAGGTATCATCTTTGTCTTTGCCAAAGAAGACTTTATAGAAGTTGTCGTAGCAGTAATTGAGTTTTCTGTAGAGGTATGATTTTTTGGGGTTTCTTTTGGGGTCGTTGTCAATTACCTGGGTTTCCTTGTCCTCTTCCGTTTCCTCGCCGATGGTGTAGAGGACGGTGGTGGAAGCCTCGCCGACTCTGGAGGCAGCGTTGAGGAGATTCTGACGTGGCTGGAAGTAGATGGAATTAACATTATATGTTGGTTGATTTTGATTAGTGTTTATATTGCAATCGGTTAAACAAGGTCTCATTGGTCAGTTTTGCACCGATATAAGTAGAATTAAATGCATTTTTTTTGTTTTCTATCAAAATTGAGAAGTCAAGAATTCAAGATTTAACTCTTTATTTTACACAATGAACTTGTTCAGTTGAATGAAGCTGATCCCAGCAGCTACTTCCCGCAACTGGATAATAAATAGCTATTTGCTAGTCTATTTATTACTCTGTCCCACAGACTGACGAAGTTACAAGGATTGCTTGAGTATTTATACATTCGTTTCATTTTCTACAAATTTATTATTTCTGACACATACCTCTTTAGTCTCCGGTTCAGCAGCCTTCAACAGATCACTGAAGGCCGTACACAGTTTCCTGGTAGCATCTAACAGCTTATCACCATGATCACCGTCGTCCATTAGAGCGGCGATCATTTGTACGCCTTTAGTCATTTCCGGCAGGTTCGTGGTGATAGTGGTGATTGCCGCTCCGACGGCTGTGTGGTCTACTTCTTCTGTACCTGGTGATTAAGGGTATTGTTAGTATTTTTAACACGTTTTTATAAGCTTGGGCTGTATGTAGGTATGTAACTCTTTTTAGGTATAGGTAGCATATTCCTCCTAGTGTTATTCATTTCAAAAAGGCAAACAGGCGTTTTGTACAAGTAAATGTTGTATTCGAATTATTGTGTAAATACTTTTGAAACTTTTTTTTTTTTTGTAATAACAACATATACTTTCTATGGTTGTATGGCGCATAACTTTAGATATAGTTCTCCTCAAACTTATTGGCGGCTTACAACTAACTTCTAAATACAAGTACACATACTCCTCGTGCGTTTCGTTGCCTGTTGATACCAAAAAATGTTTTCTGCACGCCATTAAGTTTGGCATGAAAACTTGACATTGACATCTATTTACCATCGTAGACAATGTATAATTAAACCGATGATGTATCTCAACATATTTATTTTTTCTATATTTATCAACAGTTTCATCCATAACTATTACTCAAACTCACCGGAAGTGAGCGTGACGACCTGCGCAGTGGCAGCGTTCATGGCGGCGATCTGTGACGTCACGACCTGTTTGTTCGTGTCCATCGTCACTTGCTTCCACTTGACGGACGCCGCGTCCTGGCCTAGGGCTGGGAGAGTCGCCTGGGGAGAAAGAAATGTAATTATTAATTATGAGTAGTAGGAAACTTAAGGTAAACATTTGGAGGAATTACTTTGCTAAAATTTAGATCCGTAATTCAGTGGTAAAAGACAAAGATAATGTTAAAATATTTTTCAGACCTTTTCACATAACGTGTTCACGCGTAAATGAGTTGCAGAATTTTTGCATGGGTTTCATTGACATGTTTTGGAGTACATTTAGAGTTTTATAAAAAATTCAAATCCTACTTCAAAACAATAAGTATATTTTTAAGTATACATCATATTATAAAAAGGCAAAAATATGTATAGTTTCAGCTCGCGCCTAAAGTGGAAGTTCCCTCTATAGTGCAATCCGTGAAGTGTGACGAAAATAGCATTCACGTCCGACTCACTGATTTGGGACATTTATAAAAAGATTTTGCTTCTATATTTCGTTTTCCAATTTCAGTTTCTTAGTGAATTGACAGTCCATTATGTTTATTTATTTATTAGGATTGCCAACAGGAGTCAACCCAATTACAAAAGTTATGTCATTTTCCCAATTACAGGCGATCACATCATTTACATGTAATTGTTAAATACTACTAGAACTTGAAATGTTAAAGTTAAAAATTTTAAAAGGCCGGAATTTTGAATTAAAGTGTGTTCTTAAGTTTTGATTTTATAAATACTAGACTTTGTAAATAAAGTTATTTCCACATAGCAAAACAATTGACTATTTGTAGGGGGGGAAAGGTAAGAATCATATCATCCTCCGAGCCTTTTTCCCAACTATGTTGGGATCGGCTTCCAATCTAAAAGGTAAGAATCTCGTTAATATTTTTATAAAAGTTAATAAATAGAAACATGAAGGTCCATAAAAAACGGCAATTAAACTTTCAAGTTTATTTTGGACACCAATGACTGTGTTTCGGATGGCACGTTAAACTGTAGGTCTCAGCTATCATTGAACATCCTTGGCAGTCGTAACATGTAGCCAGAAGCCAGTAAGTCTGACAACCAGTCTTACCAAGAGGTATTGGGTTGCCCGGGTAACTGGTTTGAAAAGGTCAGATAGGAATCGCTCCTTGTAGCACACTGGTACTCAGCTGCATCCGATTAGACTGTAAGCCGACCCCAACACAGTTACGAAAAGGCTCGAGAGATATCTCTACTATATACGTAAATATACATCCTAACTAATATTATAAATGAGAAAGTAACTCTGTCTGTCTGTCTTTCTGTCTGTCTGTCTGTCTGTCTGTCTTTTCTTCACGCCTAAACTACTGAATCGATTTGTGTGAAATTTGGTACAGATATAGTTTGAAACTTGAGAAAGGACATAGGATAGTTTTTATTACAAAAAAATATAAAAATAAAATTTATTCCGGACATATAGCGCCACCTATTGGTCAAACCAAAAATCTACCGGAAGTTACTATTCCACGCGAAAGAAGTCGCGGGCAAAAGCTAGTACGTATATAAGTGGTTATATTCAAAACTGTAGGGGATGCAAGTCATCTACTTCTGTGAGTTGGTTGATTTTGTTTTGACACTAGCCCAACATAGTTGGAAAGGCTCGGGAGATGATGCAGAACACTTACCCTGGAGAGTCCCTCTTCAGTCTGCTTGATGATCTCAACTCCTGAGCTGATGGTGGACAGCAAGGCTCGCTGCGGCTCCGTCAGGATGGAGCTCACTTTAGTCTGCTGCATTTGTGATGCCTAAGACACAAATTGGATATATTATTTAGTGGGCAAACTTTGTTTGATGTACGAGTATTATGGGTAAATTCTACTACCAGCTTTTGCCAGTGGTCTCACTCGCTTCTTGTGGGAACTATTTTGAGCAGCTGGATACAACTTAGCGAATGGCCTCAATAAATAGGTTGAATAAATAATACAGAAAGGATTTTAAGAAAGTTGTACTTGAAGGTTCGTAAATGCGAAAGTTTGTGAGAATGAATGTATGGATTTTTTTGATTCTGTCTTGCAAAAAGTACCGAATGGGATTTGATGATACTTGTCAGTACTGTAGCTTTCAAATCAGATTAGCTACTGATCATATTGGCTACTTTTTACTCGTATCCACGAAATAATTCTAACGGGATCCGGTTAAAAACACTGGCATAAGCTAAACTATGTTTGGAAACTGCTATATAAAATAACTCTGATTCTCACTGAATGTGATCTAAATTAATTAAAGTACTATAAAATCATGCTTTCTTGTTTAAGCTAGTATAAATATAAGAATGTTAGTAAGTATATACCTACACAGCCCATCTCGATGACTACATGTAGCCATTAGAGCACCGTGGAACAAAATGTTTTAAATTATTAATTAGTTCAATTAATTAACAAATATTAAGGTTAGTATCAATATTAATAACTGCAAAAGTGGTGTATCTATCCTATTTTAAATTAAACCAATTAAAAAAAATCATATAAGATTACAGCAATATACATTTTTTTCAAACTTTTTTAACATAAGACTTGAATAGGTTTTTCAAAATAAAATCTGAATAGCAACTCTAAAGGCCAAATAGCTTTGTCATTATATCGTGTATCTTAGCTATATTAAGAGTCTATTTTTCAAGCGCCCGATAACTTTTATTTAAATAATGTTTGACGTTTTGACAGCTTTTGTATAAAAAATATGTCAAACCGCAATATTTATTCATCAGGTCAATTTAACATACATATTTTATCAATACACCACTTCCACATTATACAGGGTGGCAAAAAATTTCAAACAAAAAAAAACAAGCACAAAACAAAAAATAAAAACAAAGAATACTGACAGCGGGCGGGGTATGTCCAGTTATGATCTGGCCGGATACGGTAGTCTGTTGAGCTCCGGTCATGTGGTTCACGGCGAAAGGCTTGGCTCCTATATGTGCAAATTATAACAAGCGTTGGTGAAAAAAAAAAAAATATGGCAAATCATATGTATTGATAAAAAATATAAACAAAGTTAAACAAACAAAGTTAAAGTTAAATATAAACAAAGTTAAAGTTGGCAAAATGAAATTAACATAATATTTTTTAGATATTTTTTTGCTACAGAAAAATTAAACTATCAACTCCATTCCTACATATTTTTAAAAATAAAGACGAAACGGAGCGTTAAACCTAATTTAATCTTTTCAACTTTATATATTGATGATTTCTAATCATCAGCCTTTTTATCGTCCCACTCTGGGTACAAGCCTCCTCTCACGCAGAGAAATAAAAACCTTACTTATAAACAAAAAATACAGTGTTAAATCTAATTTTGAAAATGGTCTAAAATAATCACCTTCAGCCCCAGGTCTGTGCACGGCGGGTTTAGCCAAGGATTCCGTATTCACTTTGGCAGACTTGAATGTGTCGTGTTGGATAATATTCGCCCTGTATGTAGGAATGAAAAAACATATTTAGTAATAATTCAGTAATATTATAAATGTGAAAGAGGAGTTCGTCTAAGTAATAGCCGCACGGGTCAATCGCTCATAAGGTTAAGCAACGCTTGGCGCAGTCAGTAAGTGGATGGACGACCATCTTGTCATGAAGGCAATAAAGTATCTTAATTAAAAAATGCTTCCGTGTTTCAGAAGTCACGTTAAACTGTGGGTCCCGGTCATTTAACATCCTTGGCAATTGTGACGGGTAATCAGAGGCCAGTAACTCTGACAACCAGTCTTACAGAGTATCAGGTTTCCGGAGTAACTGGGTTGAGGAAATCAGATACTCCTCAGCTCCTTGTAAAACACTGGTACTCAGCTGCATCCTTTTAGACTGGAAGCCGACCCCAACATAGTAGGAAAATGGCTCAGGAGATGATAATGTAGTTACGGAAGCGGCTAGCCAGGTTGTATACTCACTTGGAAGGTGAGACAGAGTCCTCCAACATGGCGGAGCCCTCGTCTCCCTCGATGCCGAGGTGGTCTTTGGCTCGTTGCTTGCGAACTATGATGTCGATGTAGCCAGCTATTACTTGGAGGATCTGTTCCGCTTCTGTGGTCTGGACTGAGTAGTATTGATCGCTGGGGAAAGAAAAGAAATATTTAATAACATGTTATTTGTAAAAAATGAAATGCCTAGTAGGTCCAGTAATTGTGGTATGACTACTGTGCATGGGGTCAAGGTTCCATTCAGATGCCTTGACAAGCACGTTAATTTCATTCATTACAGACCCCATGAACCTCTATGGTAATATTTCTATTAACGAATGTTTTACATAAAGGAAACTAGTGTTTTATGATTATGTGTGTATCCCACACATTCACAAAACGTCATATTTTGAGTGCTAGGCGACTGAAAAAATTCACTTTTCTTTTGTGAATAGAATTGTATATAGAAACAACCGGACTAGATCAAATACCCACGTTCATGCACACAAACTTTTGTTTCAACTTATACTGGAATCGAATCCTTCTACACCAACTCGTTGTTGCTCTTTATGTTTCTAATATTACTGCAATAGGCATGATGACAGTAATCAAAAATCATTAAAATAATATATTTATTAAATTAAACTTGAAGCTTGGAATATAAAACGCGCATTGTTTTCTTTATTAATAATGTGATTAATATGTATTTTTATAAAATAAAATTACGAAATAAGGCAATCCGCCATGATATCTTGAACACCAATCAGAGCTCGTGACGTCATCTCTCAAAACAACTCGCGCGAAAGCGCGCGAACGTCACATTTCGTTATTGTGAACTTCCACTGCGATCTTTGTTTTTAATTAATTAATTGTTTATAACACGAGTTATGGAGCCCGGATTTATCAAGGCAAACAGCGCTAATTTGCCTAGAATTGATATCATAATGCTGGGAAAGTTTTTGGCATCAAATAAAGATTTTTGTTCAGCTGAATTTAGAAATGTTAAAACTTCCATGTAAGTATACTAGTTTAATTAAAAAACAATGAGAGATGAAACCTAACCTCGAAATAGTTATTTACATTATAAACTATGCTAGAATCTAGAGAACTATGTAATAACTTACATCAAGGTGATCTTCACAAAAATAAAGTTGTACCCTGGGCAATATTGCTTTTGAATCTCGCCTTGCAAGTTTAAGCCACTTGTTTCGTATTTTTTTATTGTGAGGAACGTACACAAATAACTTATCCGGAGTTGTTTTGGATGTGTTCTTACACTGGGGGACCCCACAACACCTATGCCCTTTCGAATTCATATTTAATAACACAAAAAACTTAATTATTTCACGAGCGTTGTTTACTTGCGTCTTGTAATTTCAGTCGTGACGTCACAAGTGACGACATGACACTGACAAGCGTTTTCGCGCCGGATTCAAAGTGGACAGAGAAAAATGCAATTATTTGATAAAAAAACTTCGCATTTTCTTAAAATTAATAATTTTTCATATAAAATAGACGTATACCTACATTATACAAAGGAATTTAAAAATTTGTCATCATGCCTATTATATACCTATAATCGCCAAAGTCCTGTGTAAAAGTATTAGGACTGGCACACCATCTCCTCACGGTAGTCAGAGGCCAGGTCTGCAGTATCTCCTTGGTCTTCTCCATCTAGTCTAACAACCAGTCTTACCAAGGAGTGTTGGGTTGTCCGGGTAACTGGGTCGAGGAGGTCAGATAGGCAGTCGCTCCTTGTAAAGCACTGGTACTCAGCTGCATCCGGTTAGACTGGAAGCCGACCCCAACACAGTTGGGAAAAGACTCGGGAGATGATGATTTACAAACTTACCTATAATCGCCAAAGTCCAGTGTAAACGTGTTAGGACTGGCACACCATCTCCTCACGGTAGTCAGAGGCCAGGTCTGCAGTATCTCCTTGGTCTTCTCGTCGAGACGGAGCACCGAGTCCTTCGTGACGCCCAGTAGACGGGGGACTAGCTTGTTCTTGCCTTTCATTTTCTCCTGTAGAGGGAAAATAAAATGGTTAGAAGAATATTTAGAATAGCTTTGATGTATCATACTATTGTAATAAAGTTGAAGAGTATGTTTGAACGCACTAATCTCAGAGAGTACTGGTACGATTTGAAGAAGTCTCAGAGTGTTAGATAGCGTATTTACTGCATAAGACTATATTTATCTAATTGCGCAAAATTATTTTCACGGGACGCGGGTGAAGCCGCTGTTGAAAGCTAGTTTTACTTAGAATTGATCTCTAAATGATCCCATTTATCTCGCCGTGTCTAATGCAATAAAAATCAATTCTCACTGAAAATAATATAAACGACAGTTTACGTATTCGACCTTCGTTATGACAATACTGGAAATTGAAGTAATGGAAGGGAAATTTTATCGAAAATGACATGAGTTTTTAGGGTCACAGATGTTTTTAGCTCTGATACTTTTGTTACATGCTGTTTAACGCTAGATTCGTTCTTTTCTTGGGTTTGAGTGCCTCCCGAGTATGCAGGAGTCTGTCAGACGTACCTTGACCAGGAAGAAGGCGACGCCATAAGTCTTGAGGTCCCTGGCGCTCTTGGTGTAGAGCACTTTAGCGTCGAGCTCGCTCAAGCCGACATGCTTCTTGTGCTCGCGGAATATCTTCTTCTCAATGCCTTTCACTTTCACGTAGGAGGCGGGGAGGAATTCTTTGAGGCTGGAATAATACGTTTTGTTGTTGAAGCTTTCATTTCTGGTAATCATCGTAAACCACATATAGCTACTAAATACACTAACTAATATAAGACTTCCACAAGGTATTTTTAATTATCAAAATATACATTGTTTTCCTGTTATTTCTGCACTTTGACCATAGACTGAGGCCTCAGGCGAGCGAGACGAGAAGTTTATAAACACTTGAATTTTCGTGTTGACGATTAAAATGAAATATAATGTTGATTTTACATGATAAACAACATTATAGTAACTCACTCTAAAAATCCGGGTGTATGTTTATCCTCTCTGTGATCTCCGAACTGAATCTGACACTGAATTCCCGCAAACTCGCAAGCTGTTGACAAAAGATAATATATTTTAATAAATAGGTTTGTATAAAGATATATATTTATATTTATGCTACTACTAGAGGTTTTTGCTATGCACTGGGATAGCCTAGGCTCAATAAAAACAATCTACAACATTTGTAGGCAAACTTGGTGTCTCAGTTGTCATTTGAACATCTTTGGCAGTCCTTACGGGTAGTCAGAAGCCAGAAAGTGTGACAACCAGCGTTATTGTAACTGTAGGATTGCCCGGGTAACTGTGTTATGGAATGTATGCACTCCATGTGGCACACTGGTACTCAGCTGCATCCGGTTACAGCAGATGATGACATGACGTGATCGTCAGAATCACTGTCACTCCATCAATCTTCCCCTCGGTATACATATGGAGAGTTGCTACCCAATTGCTACCAGCTACCATTATAGTTCGGCCATTCAGAGAATGCGTTCCTGACACGTCGCGATTGAACTGACGACGTAATAACATTCATTGATTATTGATATAATAATGTTGTTTTAATGCTCCTCAATCGTTAAAACGGTAAACAACCAGCAAAAATATTTTTATCGTAACTGCAACGCCATTGCAAAGTTACGTCGTCAGTTCAATCGCGACGTGTCAGGAACGCATTCTCTGAATGGCCGAACTATAGTTGTTACCAATTGCTACCTTCGTGGTTTTGAAGATAATATAATCAGCATCTAAAGACAGCCATTTTGATATCAGACCTTTATTAATAAAGCCCTACCTTTGTCCATGGTGACAGGATGCGTGGTATCCAGTATGGCGTCCCTCGCCTGCACATACAGCAGGTTCAGCTGGACTGGATCCCGGGAGTCCACTCCTGGCTCCCGGAGAGTGTTACATACCTTTGTCCACGGTGACAGGATGCGTGGTATCCAGTATGGCGTCCCTCGCCTGCACATACAGCAGGTTCAGCTGCACAGGATCCCGGGAGTTCACTCCTGGCTCCCGGAGAGTGTTACATACCTTTGTCCATGGTGACAGGATGCGTGGTGTCCAGTATGGCGTCCCTGGCCTGCACATACAGCAGGTTCAGCTGCACTGGATCCCGGGAGTCCACATTGCGGTCAGAGAAGAACAGTTTTCGGCGGAGGAGTAATGTCTCTGAGGCGTCTACTCCTTGTTCGCGAAGAGTCTTTGATGGTTCCACCCAGTTTACTGTGGAAGATAGAAGTGTGTTATAGAGGTACTGTTGGAAAACCATTTTACCCTAGTAGACCTCTAAGATGCAAAATGCTTAGAACAAGAAAACTCTTTGCATTGGAGTTTTGCAGTATCTCTATTTCAAAAATAACTGCGTGTAGGCCGTATTTCGATCACTTCAAGATTTCAGATTGCTTTTGTGAAAGCGATTTCTATCCGACCCGGGAATCGAACCCGAGACTCCGTGGAAAGCAGATGCACTTTGCTACCACCAAATCAAAGGTTCAGTTATTTAAAAAAATGGAATAGGATATAAAACCTCTTCGTTTATAGAAGTTGGTTATCAAGTAACTTATTTTTTTGTCTAGAATCTTTAGTTTGTATATATTACGCAAATAGATATGTTTCTATCATAATAACTTATGTAATTAAAAGTATCAATCTGTCAGACAAATGTATCAATCAGGCTCCCTTACACCTAACAATTATTATGCCCTAACCCCCCTTTTTCCTACCACGAACAAACCAACTAATCGCCCATATGTTCTAATCCCACATACCTTCATCATCAGTCCTGAGCTTCTTCCTCAGCTGTTCCATCTTGGCGTCCCTCTCCTTCTCCTGGTGTTTCCGCTTGAGGGTCAAAGTGCCGAAGTTGGGCTTCTCGCAAGGGTCTACTTCTTCTTTTTGCTCTTCGCGGACCTGGGGGTTGAAATTGTGGAGTCAGATGTTATACCGATGTTAGAAAGTTGAAGAGTTTGTTTGAGAGCGTTAATCTTGGGTAAAACTGGTGGGATAGGAAACAATCTTTCAGTGTTAGATAGCCCATTTATCGAGGGAAGTGACAGGCTACATTTTATCCTAGTGGTAGTTCCCTCAGAACGCGCATAAAACCGGCTGGCAGAAGCTAGCAATTTAAAATCTCAAATCTTACAGCCCCAGTAGTTTTACCGAAACCTACTGAATCGATTTGAAAAATTATTTCTCTTTTGGGAAGCTACACTATTCCCGAGAAACATAAAGGCGGATATTTTATCCAGGGGCGGGAAGTACCTAGTTCCCCTCTGGACCTGGATAAAACCGCGGGGAGCAGCTAATGTGATTTTAGAAATAGAAAACGTTTATCTACAAAGAATAAAGTGTTAAAGTATGTACTCACCAAGCCATATTCATCATAGTTGGTGATGCCGATCTTGGTGCAGATCACCACCATGAGGTTAGCTACTACTTGGCTGTCGTCTACCAACAGGGTTTTCACCGTACCTGAAACAATGCAGCATTGAATTAACACCACCCATGTTGTTATAAGGCAGAGAAAAACGGCTACTTTGAATGCAACATCCACCGAGTTAAATTATGTTTTCAAAATCTAAGGAACTCATTATAAACAGTTTTTTTTGTTATACTGAACTGTATTCCTAATTAATAAAATTAAAATTGATCATATTAAAATTGATTCATCGGGTACTGCGGCTACCTTCTAAAGAGATCAGCAAAATTTACGCGGATACAGGTGCACTCTCTATTCCCTAACTTCCTCATTACAAAACACGTTGGTGTCGTAACTTTGAGATATTAAACCCAAATTGCAAATTCAGCATGTCTTAATAGACATGTTTCATAATCATGTAGAGAGAGTATCCAAAAACATTGAACTATTCCATACTATGTCCTATTCGATTTACTAAGTAACCTCAAAGCTCTTTGAAAAGATCCTGCACTCAAAACTAAACATTATCTCCCTAACACAAAACTCACCATCCAACATCCGGACCCTCAAATTCCTGGTCTTCTTGTTATACTCGAGCAGGTCTCCGTTCCTCAGCATGTAGTAGTCCAGACTTCTGGAGGCTTCCAGCCATATTCCCTTCTTGTTGTCCTCTTCTGATGCCAGGAAGAGGCCGTATTCTTTTGCTGTTGGAGAAAAGAATTTGGTAAAATTAGGAGTATTCAAATCTAGAGGGAGTAGGTTTCTTTTAGGCAAACATAAAAACATTGTCGCTTGCCATCAGGTGAGATAGTGGTCAAGTTTTTACACAAAAACTCTTTCACGCAAATAGTTCTGGATAGATTTTGATAAAACTTGGCAGTAATATAACTTTCATACCAGAAAAAAATTGGCAACACGATTAAAAACATGACCTGCAAGGAGTTCCCACGGGAAACCGCTGAAACTGTTTTCAGAAGCAACCAATGTCCTTTGATCCATATCTCTTCTAGGCAGTCGGGTAATAAACCTATTATTCTGCAGTAGCATATACTCACGATCACCACTGCTAGCTTCAAGGATCTTCTCTCTGATGATGCGGCAGGCGTCATACACCGTGGTGGAAGGGTCGAACTGTATGGTCTTCACCACCTTGCCGCCGTCGATGGAGATCTTCAGCGAGAGGGCCGCCATCCTGCTTAGGGAGTGGGCTCTGGGGACAAATTGAAATTTTGTTGGTCAAAATTTGTTTTTAGGGTTTAAAATTGGCGAAGGTGATGAAATGATTAGATGAAGATGACGGAATGCACGTTTTTGGGATCCATGCTGGCATTTATTTAATTTGTAAACTCTTTCGGGTAGACCGAAGCCAGAAAGCCTGCAGTGTTGCCAGATGATGATCTAGCATTCTCCCCAAATCTCACCCAAAATCCCCCCAAAATGTTAGTGTTTTGAGAGAAAACCCCCCTAGTCATTAGAAAAATATTTATTTAAATACAACAATTTATAATAATTTTGCAATCGCTTCCATTACTGGATCAGCATCCTCACTTGCGTCGTCGGCTGCAGTTCCATACATTTTCTGCGAGTTAAATCTCTTGAGCATCTTTGAAGTTACTTTAAAATTAACACATCCTCAATCAATCGCAACTTGCGAGAAAGTTCTTTCCACAACAGCGTTAGAAAAAGGCAACGACAAAATTCCTAATGTCAATTTGCTTATATGTCCGTAAGTTTTATCACCAACTGCATTTTTGTGTGTGGTTCTATGGTGGAATCAAATGAAGTAGTAAGTAATTTGGTCGCGTTCAGTCATAAAACTTTTCCGAAAAATCCTCCAACTCCCTCCAAGCCAATTTTTAATCCCCCCGCTGATCCCCCCAAAGGATTGTTCCCCCCAAAAAATCCCCCGTGGGCAGAAAATACCCCCAAATTTGGGGGGAATCCCCCCAATCTGGCATCACTGAAAGCCTGTCAACCGACTTTACTACGGACTTAAGGAGTGTTGAATTGCGCAGGTAACTGGGTTGAGGAAGTTACACAGGCAATCGCTCCATGTAGCACACTGGTACTCAGCTCCATCCAGTTAGACTGGAAGCCGACCACAACAAGGAAGGCTAGGCACTTATATACACTGGGTACTCAATATACCTGTGTATAGTAGCAGTATGGTGAGGTCTCTCCTGTAACTCCTGAAGATCTAGGGAGCAAGCGCTGGGTCGGCGCCGCGATCGCTCCTGACTGAACGAGCGCTGACGTGGTCGGGGGTGGGGGAAACCCTGAAATGCCATGAGAATCGAGGGTTCAGAGGACTGTATTTTTGGACTTCGGTAAAATCCAATTACAAACGCGAATGTTAGTATGTATGAATGAAAATGTGTATGGTTGTCATGCCGCTACATATGTATCTCTTTCACGCAAAAATTTTTTGATAGATTTTGATGACACTTGACAGTAATTTAGCTTATAAGTCAGAAAACATACATGCCACTTTATATCTATTTGCGTTACGGAAGTCCCTCGGAACGCGAGTGAAACAGCTGGCAGCTAGTATCATAAATACGAAAGAGAACGCCCAATGAATGTTAAGGACTCCGTAAACCCTTTAAAACGCAAATAACTTATCATAGTTTTGATTTTGACCATTTAAAAACATCTAGAATAACTTACAGTGCGTGCAGAGGTCAGCCTCCGCCAGTTGTCGTGCAGAGCTTCCTCGATGCGTGCGCGCAGACTTCGTCACGACTCCGTCTGTGTTTGCGGTGGTGGATTGTCACTTGGTACCTGAAGACAAAGACAAACGACAGCTTAAAATAATGTGCTAATATTCAAAATTACATGGAAACTGGCTGATAGATGTTTGAAGCCACAAAAGGGGTCGTATCAAACAGCAGGGAAATCTTAAAACTATCTCACAAAAGTTTAATAAAGCGACGATCATGTCACTCAGCATAATTTCGTAGCAATTACCTACTCCAACTAACGCAGTTGGATTACATTTTTTTTTTAATATAAATTGCTATAAGTCCTAATCGCCAATCACGACAATGCCGTATATAACTCGCTTAGTTTTTCTCTGAAAGCCCATCAAATCAAACGCTTATACGAATATCCATAACTTATTAAAACATCCACTACGACAACATGGACCCAAAAAACTCCAAAACGATCATGTCAGCGACAGTAGCGTCCCGCCATGGCACACCATGGGGATATTTTAGTCGCTACACCATCACCTGTGGCGGTAAACATAGACGCGTATTTATAGATAGGAGACGGAATAGATAAAGCAGAAGATTTACTTCGTACGGATCGTAAAGAAACTTCAGGCTGAATCTGTGTATATCGTTTTTTTAGGGTTATTTTAGAAGCACCCTATTTAAAAAAGTCTACCGTTTTCCTAATTATTTTACAAACTTTCTTCTTGTAACTTTGTTCTTCTTTAATATCAGTTGTCGATGTTTAAAGTATAAACAAGAACAAAGAAAGATGCATACAAGTCACAAATTCTACAGTAAAAGACTGCCCATAAATATCCTTTTAACACAAAGCCCTCATCATCTGCCTAGCTTTTCCCCAACTATGTTGGGGTCGGCTTCCAGTTTAACCAGATGCAGCTGAGTACCAGTGTGCCACAAGGAGTGACTGCCTATCTGACGTAACACAAGGCTCTAAAACCGAAAAAAAAAAAAATAAATTCCCTCAAGACTGCACATCGTGCAACTGAGCGCAAGAAACGCAACAAACTATGAGCAATATTCCTCTCGCCCCTATAAAGTGATTGAAGCGAAACGCTAAGGGCGTGCCGTTCACGCCCAATTTGACTAAATTTACTGCTGTTTGCAGCTTTGTGTGATCTTGGAGGATCGGGATTTTGAGAATTTCGTGGTTTTTGATTTTACTAGTGAGCCTATCTTGTGACATGTTTGAATTTAAACTAACATAGCTTTCTATAGACTTACTTATAAGTTTACTATGATATGAAGAGGACTGTTTAAAAGGTGGTCTTAAGTTGTAGTAAAACTTAAAACTCTGGAATCTTCTCGTGTTATTTAAACTCAGAAGGTATCCAGAAATGTAGCGGATAATTTTATTGCAAAGGCTAACATCGATTTACATAAAGTAGCTTATAGTTTGATAGAAGTAGCTAAAGTAGATGATGAACCTGACATATCTAGTATGATGACGACATTATAATCATTAAAACTTACAAGCCTACAAAACTTTGTCAATTAAGACACTGTTGTATATGTTAGTTCACCTACTGACTTATTTATATCTTTAGAGTAAGCCACGTCAATCCCAGCGTCCATAAACACAGATTTCGTAATGCCTGTTCGACACGACGAATCTCTGTCGGGACGACAAACTATATCTGGTTTACTACGAAAGTGAAATTGTTTTATGTTAAAGTTTTAGTTCAAAGCATACATGGCAGAGCTATTCTCAATATTGGCTTCTAGTTTAGTTGTAACTAGCCGAGGTCATTCATTAAGGGATGAATTAACCACATTAATAAACAAGAGTATTTGCACATACATTATAAAATCCAAATAGTGAGATGCCACCAAGATTATACATTGTGTTCGGGCAGGTTGCAATTTCGCGGACATGTTAGAAATGTTCGCACGCAATTTGTTACTGTTTGCTAGCGCGAGTACACCAGAAGATACATTTGTGTATATCGCAGAGATTAACATAATTCAATTAAAAACCTATTAATAGTAAATCTCCTCTTCCTTATGAGACAGTTGATATGAAGGTGACTTTAATACAAAGTTTTCTTTCAAGATATGATTTATTGCATCTGACAGGTCTTCAGCCATTTAAAGGACAATGCTATTCTTTGTATGGAAGTTGGGCTCAAGAGTTGCCCACAGTAACTGCATAGTGTATTATGTTCCATAGGCTTATAATAGGTCCCAGACCGAAATATTTCGAAATCTATCCCAGGAGTGCTGAGAAAAACTGGTTTGACTCTTATTCAATACTACGAAAAATATGCTTACGAACTCTTAACTATTCCACTTTTATTACCTTAATTGAAATGCATTATAATATTAATCGACAAATACGAGGTATTGAACGAGATTTTTTTTTACCGACTTCAAAAAATGGAGGAGTTTCTCAGTTCGTTTGTATTCTTTTTACGTAAGTACGTGCATAACTCCGTCGTTTACCAACCGATTTAAACAATCATTTTATTGTTTAAAAGGATTTACTTTCCAAATAGTTCCAGGGTCCAGGGTCTGGTGATAGAAACCTTAAAACATTATGGAACTCTCGGAAATTGTAAGCACATATCGAATAAAAACTTGTCAATCGGGTATATGTCTCCGACACCACAAAACTGTGGAGGTTAAGACCTGACCTGACGATGGAGACGACAGTGAGACGAGGGAACTCCTCAACGGTATCTATTTACTACCTCGTGTTTGAGCTTATTTTATTCGTCTTGATAAGATTTTTCCATTGCCATTAAGGATATTAATTGCATGACGCTACTCGAACTTAGGACTGATTGTGGTAGATAGAGACTGAAAAGCAAGAGAAACAACAATTACCTTTAAACGTCTATTTCTGTTTTTTTTTTTTTTTTATCCTGTTAACAGTGAAACCACTATCTATCTGATATATATATCTCTATCTATCAAGAAAAGAGGTTGTTAGGTTTGTGGCTGCTTAAAATGGCTTGCTAACAATGGCTGGCTAACATTAGAACTGGTTTTTCTCGGGACCTCTGGGACCGATTTCAAAAATATTTGGATTCCGTCTTAAGAGTGAAGTAAAAAACCTATTTTAATCATTCCCACTACTGGGCAAATGGCTTGGGCTTCATAAACTGACTGTTCAAGTTGGACATTAGAACCGGGTTTTCTCGGGACCTCTGGGACCGATTTCAAAAATATTTGGATTCCGTCTTAAGAGTGAAGTAAAGAACCTATTCTAACCATTCCCACTACTGGGCAAATGGCTTGGGCTTTATAAAGTGACTGTTCAAGTTTAACATTTGAACCAGTTTTTCTCGGGACTTCTGGGACCGATTTCCAAAATATTTGGATTTCGTGATAACAGTGAAGTAAAGAACCTATTCTAACCATTCCCACTACTGGGCAAATGGCTTGGGCTTTATAAAGTGACTGTTCAAGTTTAACATTTGAACCGGTTTTTCTCGGGACCTCTGGGACCGATTTCAAAAATATTTGGATTCCGTCTTAAGAGTGAAGTAAAGAACCTATTCTAACCATTCCCACTACTGGGCAAATGGCTTGGACTTTATAAAGTGACTGATCAAGTTTAACATTTGAACCGGTTTTTCTCGGGACCTCTGGGACCGATTTCAAAAATATTTGGATTTCGTGTTAACAGTGCAGTAAAGAACGAATTTCCACCACTTTCACTACTGGGCAAATGGCTCAGGCTTTGTTAAGTGACTATCTATGGAGACCATTTGAACCGGTTTTTCTCGGGACCTCTGGGACCGATTTCAAAAATATTTGGATTTCGTGTTCAGAGTGCACTATGGAACCAGCTGAAACTACTCCCACTGCTGGGCAAACTTTGAGCCCACACCCTGGCATTGTCCTTTAATGAAAAAACTAACGATGTGTTTCATGGTGATTTGTAAAATAAATGAGGCAAATTACAAAGTTCCTTCATTGTATGTCCTTTATATTTAGACACATACCAAGATCGTAGTTTTCTTGTATATTCGCCATATGTTTTAACCCATTCTTACATTAACTATCATGGTTGTTATAAATTACGCATATTTTTACGTATTTAGTGACCATCACCGGACCTTAGACCCTGTTCACGAATATTCGTGGACACCATTTTATATATTGTGTTGAATAGTTAATAAATGCATTAAACTCAAAGTTATTTGATCAAATATTGATGCTACAGAAGATAGACTAAATACTATATCAACGAATATAGTAAGAAAGGCAACAGCACAACTCGTTCACTAATAGAAGATTCACTTTGAACCCGTTCCGTTTATTAGCCTCTAACCAATATTTATGAGTTTGTCTATTTCTGTAACTCATAATGTATGGAAGAGTCGGTATTTAACTAACGCTATGCGGGCGTGAAGATAAAAACACAGCTGATAGTTTTGAAAAGATGGTAATTAAAAACAAGGATACACTGTTTGTTTGTGTTAATAAATCAACAATATCAAAACTATTCAATAGCTAAAATGTCATCAAGTAACTAACTAAACTTAGGAATAACCAAGACATTTGAACCAAAAATTACCAAAAGATCTTGCGTCCAACAAGATCCAATCACAATTCCGAGCCCCCATCAAAAATATACGACGTATTAATGACATGAACGTGACTAATACGAAACAACTTACCAATAAACTTAAGATCCGTAAAAAGCACTAAAACCGAATTAATATCTAGATCTATAAACTCATACTTAATAGAATAAGGACCCTTCAACTGAGATGTAATAAAAACGGACGCGAAGGCATTTCTCTCAATCTGGAGCGACAGACAAAATTAGACCTTATATCACAAGGCTTAAGGCCCTTGGAACTGGGCTGGGAATATTACCAAATTCACATGGACTCATTAAAAAGCCCATAGTCATAACGAGCGGGTTATTGCATACAGTTTTGCATAAAAAGGCATCGAAACGACCCTCAGTACTCGTTGCGTTCCACTCTCTTGGAATTTTAATAGTTCAATATAAGTTTGTCTGCATTCGTCTATGTGGACGACTTTATTGTTTTATTGCTGGATTTGAGTCGTGAAAATTTTAGAAGTGACGTCACTGTTATTTGCAAATAAGGCACATAGATATTCAACAGATAAGGGAGCGGTGCTGATCAAATTAGCGACTTAATTGACAAAAGCCAGACATTCATCAACAAATTATTTACTGAGAGAAAAGGGGTGCGCTAATAAGACTTATCTTCAAGTAGATTAACTTCTAGATCAATAACAAATTCATCCATTCCCGGATTAGAGTGCAATGTATAATTTTAAAGTCAATTTCTTGTAAATCTGTTTATTGCATAATAAGCTATCATCAAAATTATAAATTCTATGTCATCCCTAGAAGCTAAGATCCCTAGCTAAAAAATAGATGCAAATAACAGCCATCTATACTTCATTAAAAAAAAAACATAAAAACAACTAAGGGTGAACCGTGAATCCTTATCAAAATATTCATAGCGCAAGTCCGAACACATTGTTACCGCATCAATGCATTTGGTACACCGTTATCGGAAGCCGAATGACAGTCCAATTAAACGTAATTGTTTTGATGATCAAAGTCATTATAACGAACACATCAAAACTGTATGACGTGATAATGTACAGTCAGCACCAAAAGTCGATGAACAGAATCAACATGACAAAACACCTATTCACAATAAAATGCCATAAGTTATAGTCGCAACTAGGAAACAAAATAGACTGTACACCAGAAACTTACAAAAGTCGTTAAACACGAGTATTTCAAAAGTATCTGTGCTCTAGTATTTCTAAAGTCGCTGTACACCATCAATCCAAATGTCGCTGAACATCATTGTATCAAAAGTCACTAAACAGCAGTAAATACAAAATTAGGTTAACAAAGTAAATTTTTAATGTTGCCGTGTGTTAATGTACTTTTGACGTTTATGTTGTTCAGCTACATTTGGGACAGTACTTGCATGACCTTAATAATGTATGTTAACACGTTAGTATCTATTTCAATAATTTTAATAATTATTTTGGAAATACACTCTTTTGCAAAAAAAGCGGGCACCTATCCGAAATCTTAGTTTTAAGGACTTTACGTGTATTTCAAAGGGTTTTAATGATTGTAGTATGTTTCTAGCATCCAAAGGGTTAGCCAAGCATGCGTGAGAGTGAATTTCAAGATTTTTAAAAATGTTAAAGTCCAAAAGGAGACGAATTGTGATCGGCACTGCTTACTTTAAATTGGTTTTGTCGCAGCCCAATGTACTGATACTCCTCTAAATAGTGTTTAATTATGAAAAAGCGATATTTTAAAACACGTGGGTACAATATTTAAACAGTAGAACGCTTCACACTAAAATACCGAAACTTAACATTGCCATCAATCATCAGTATAGCCCATTCAAAGCAGGTGAAAATTTTATCAAATACGCATAGTTTTTCAAAAATGTTTTATCTAACAAAAAGGTACATTAATCATTAATTAAAACTGCATTATCAGTTTTCTGAAAATCACTTCAAAAACTTTTCAAAACACCGACGAACTTTCTGCCAGCAATTAGTCCAAAACAAGGTTTAACCAATTTCTTAGCAATTGTACAAAATTCTAATTTAGAATACACTCTCACGCATGCTTGGCTAACCCTTTTGATGCTAGAAACATACTACAATCATTAAAACCCTTTAAAATACACGTAAAGTCCTTAAAACTAAGATTTCGTATAGGTGCCCGCTTTTTTTGCAAAAAAGTTTAAATTCAATGTACAGAATTGACCTCTCTACAGATTTATTGTAAGTATAGTTTAATGATTACTGACAATAAAATATAATTGCTTTGTAAATAAGTATTGAAATAGATACTTACGTGTTAACATACATTATTAAGGTCATGCAAGTACTGTCCCAAAAGTAGCTGAACAACATAAGCGTCAAAAGTACATTAACACACGGCAACATTAAAAATATACTTTGTTAACCTAATTTTGTATTTACTGCTGTTTAGTGACTTTTGATACAATGACGTTCAGCGACATTTGGATTTATGGTGTACAGCGACTTTAGGAATACTAGAGCACAGATACTTTTGAAATACTCGTGTTTAACGACTTTTGTAAGTTTCTGGTGTACAGTCTATTTTGTTTCCTAGTTGCGACTATAACTTATGGCATTTTATTGTGAACAGGTGTTTTGTCATGTTGATTCTGTTCATCGACTTTTGGTGCTGACTGTACTTGTTGATGACAACAATGATGTAAGCTGACTAGGTAGGTTTGTGTAAACAAACATTGGTATGGATACAAAAATTACGTCATTTGAGGAAGTACAATTTAAAGGTACAGTATTTGATTTTAATTATCATAGAACATTATGTATATGGATAACAAGACGTCAATTAAAATTACGTATTGCACAGGCGATCGTCAGTGATTTGATGACGCTGTCAAAACTGTACGCACGTAGTGGCAACGATGTTTGACGAATGCATGACGACAATGCAAACATGAATAAATATCGCGTTTATTACATTGGCTCCTAAAACATTTACTTAACTCTAGTTTTTAGTGCATGTTGTTATAACGGCGACAATAATAGATTACCTGTGAAAATGTCAACTAGATACTATGTAACTATCACCACTCATGAAATACAGCCTGTTAACAGACGGACAGCGTATTCCATCAACAGAACAGGGTCCCATTTTTCGCTTCGGGTACGGAAAAACAAGACAGCAAAACTCAAAGGTCGATAAGCGAGACCTGTCCCACATTTCTAACCCAAAGGCGACGCCAAAATAATTGACTACTACCCTACAATACGTTGCAAAGTCAGTCAAGCTTGAAACTTCAGCGGCGACGGAGCGTCGAGGTGCCTGTTGCTTAGCAACCAACTTGTCGCTCCTAAAGGATCAATTGAAAAGTTGATTGGAGTGATTATAACTGAATGGGTGGCAACAAAGTTATTTTTGTTATTTATTAGGTTGTTTGTTTGATTTTGTGGTATTTTTTGGATTTTATCTTGTAGTTGTATTACTTTAGACGATCCTGTTATACATATATCGGGTGTGTCGTTCACAATCACATTAAATCATATCGCATATACTTTATGATATTCTATGGCGAATTGTAAAAAAAATAACCTAATCCATTCAGTGGTTTAACCACAGGAGTCATTTTTCGTTTTTATAATTTACAACATCATGTGTAAAGCAGAGATAAAGTTAGGAGTATCGTATGTTTTGATCAGTTGACAGCTGTCAGTTTTCAAGGGAGAATTTCAGTTGTTTGTAATGAATGACTTTTATATGGTGTTCTAATTTTTGCACATTTTTATTCCATTTACTTTGTTTGAAAAAAAAAAAACATTTTTTTTTCCGTATTTTTCTTTTATCTTTGTGTTAATCGACTTATATTAACCAGTATATTAACGCATTTCATTTAATGTGATTATGAACGACACACCCGATATGTTATAAGTTGAGTTGCTAGAAGTTGCTGTGCCCTAATAGGATGCACAATTGTACTTGGCTATAAGCCTATTGTAACACCTTGACAAACTTGTGGTACGCAAATAAATGATATGAATACGAAGTAATTTGTGTGTTATAGTATGATCAACATAAAGATTTTTAATATAAAGTTACTACAGATGATATTACCTTAAAGACCAGTGGAGCAATTATTGTAAATCTTGTCACGATCGACCTCAGGTTTAATTTATGATGTTAATTTATTCAGTCTAATCGATCCTCGTGGTCTTGATTGAGAAACGAGCAGTTATAAGTGACCATCAATTATTACATTAGTATGATATGTTAAGGCTCTTCCACATAGTAGCGCTATTTATTTTAAATTGATAAAACCGGATGCTTTGCCATATCTGTCTACGAAGTTAGAAACTGCAATGATAATAACGACAATTTTCTCATAAAAAGAATTTCAAAGGACAATGAAAAACACAAAAAGGTTAACAGGATGATAGAATTTAGAAATAAGTCATCATCCATCCTCCGAGCCTTTTTCCGAACTATGTTGGGGTCAGCTTCCAGTCTAACCGGATGTATCTGAGTACCAGTGCTTAAACTTTAGAAACAAATATATAAAAATGAAACCCGCTTTCCGTTGTCACGACATAACATGAAAACGGCTTGACCGATTTGGCTGAAAATTAGAGGGGAGGTAATTTAGACCCGGGAGAAGGAAAGTTTTTGTCACCATCCGACTACGGGACGCGGGTGAAACCGCGGGCGAAAGCTAGTCATCAATGAAAAACAAGCTAAAGACACCATATTAATTTAACCAACAAAACAGTTACAGACACAACTGCAACCAAACAAGACACAAGTAACAAAGACACGAGCACTAATGTAGGTAGTATGACACAAAGGGAGTGTCAAGCATACGTCAGACACCATAGTGTCGCACAATGGAAATATCGACACTATTATGGTGTAAGGTTACCGGGTGACGTGACGTCAGACACTTTTTGTATGAAAGACAATGGAGTATCAGTTAATCCAAAGCAGAGGGTTGGAAAAATATTTCCTTTGGAAAATTTTAGGGGTACCTTAGAATTTGGTGTTGTATCAGCTTTCATACTTATTGATAATTAATTGAAAGAATTACGTATTACGTTTACGAAAAACACTGATACTCAACTGCTTCCAGTTACATTGGAAGCCGACCAGATGATGATTGAAAGAATTACGTAGTATGTAATCTAAAACCAAAGAATTATGGTTCTGGATTTACAATTAATTGATTCATTATTGAAATCAAAACCCTATTAACCAATCAGCAATCCATCTTCAAATATCAAACTAATTTCCAATTTTATTCGAAACAGACCACAATCCAATCAGAATATAACAAACAAACTAATCAAGACTACAATCAAACCTCGATGTAAAAATTTAACCATCTATATAACTAAAAGGTAATATCCATAAAACTATAGCACATAATGTACTTAAACAAAATCTATAATCTGAAGAAATCTTGACAAACAAGTAGAACGCATGCGCCAACCCCCACCACTAGGGTGGGATCGATAGACTCAGGCGCCGACGTGTCTGGCGCCGGGATGCTGTTGTCTCTCTCATTCTTGGAGACAATGTATGGGGTGAAATGAAATAGAAGATTACTATATACATACATTATGGGGATAAGACGGGCGTGGTTTATAAGATTAGGTAAGAAGGTGATTCGAACATTCTGGAAAATACCACATTTTCGTGTAAATAAGATTCTAAGCATTCTGCTATACATTGAGATGAAACCTGTATATAACATACATAGGTAATAAAGAAATGATTAATAGTAATTCAACGATTAAAATATTACCCAAACTCATTATGATAGCGCAGCGAACGCTGCATATAACACCGTCACTGACATAAAAGTAGTAGAAGCAATACCAATAGAGAAACCACTATATCTGTTAGAAGCACTAAAGCAACCATACCCATCTTACAAATAATATAAACCTGGACATGGGGAAAAAGCTTAGAAAAGAAGACAAAACCACCATTACAAAGAATTACATAACCAGTTCCACTTATGTTGACAACACCTACAACTAATGAATCAGCAGCCGCTATAATTAGTAATAATTACGTTAAAACAACACACAAATAGTCTGAAGATCAAACAGAAATATCCCGAGACAAGATAAAAACGTCCATAGATATCTGCCAACGCACTTCCTGTCGCAACGGGAAGTCGTCATGGGAAATCCGATAGCTGTTTTTCTATTAACGAATTAGGGGTATAGAGTGGACGGATATAGGGGAGTCTCAGTGATTTTAATACATTCAGGGGGTGATTGGTCAAATTGTTTGTTAGATGGGATGATTGAAGACAATGGAATATAAAGAAGGGAGGTTGCTGAATTAATTTCGTTCCCAGCTTAAGAATTAGGCAATGAATTGATGTTAACGACTTTATTGTAAAGCAATGATGGTTCAAATGTTCTATGTTAAAAGAAATTTCTCTAGATTGGGTTAAAACTATGTTTACATGATTAAGAATATGAGAACGAAAAGATGTTATGAAAGAGCATATGGAAACTCTTATAAGACTAGACTGACGTAAGACTAACTACTATCTAAACTTGCAATTGAAACAGGACTTTTCTCTTGCTAGTTAAGACACATTATAAGAAACTCCATAGAAATTAATAAACCTAAAAATATGAAAATTCTCATTCACATAATCAACATTAGATCACAAAATCAAGTTAGCCATACACATAAAGACACAAGGAACACAAAACTTAACCTACAAAGACCGCCCTTTAAATGATCCCTGATAATCCTTTAACAAGTCAGTCTAATTCCCATTCATCTATCGGCCCCTTAATCAATGAAGGTACGATGGTAGAGCAGCCAATCAACTCTGCGGGAGCTGACTGCCCGTGGAGACAAAATTGACTCTAACGATGTTTGCAAAGAACTAATGAATGACGATACCATTACTGCTCACATGAAAACCGTCTGATTAAAGAATTATGCTGATAAAGAACTAAGTCATTTTAAAGCAATTGATAATCAGGATTGTTAACTCGATGATAGAGATTACGAAGATAACATTGAAATAAATAGACTTGTTAGTGAAAATGTTATCTATAACGTAACAAAGATTACACGGTTACTACTAACTATAGAAAAATTGGATGACAAATACAAAATGCATCGAACACCAGCAGATAAGGAAAAAACAGATAAGATATCGACGATATAGTTTACAAAGTCAAGAACGTAGCTATTTTGACAGTTGTAGACTTTATGAATGGGAAAAGCTTTCATTCATTGAGCGAATAAGACTAAGAAATAGGGCAAGTTTTTTCCGATATCGGAACGCTGCGTAAGACAGGAAAACGTGTAGGAGTTAGATAAAAATAAAAAGGTGCAACAAGAAAATATTCTTGTAGTTTTAAAGAAACTGAATGCTGAATAAATGCGGGTTGAGCAAACAGATGCAGATTGTGAAGCGTAAATTTTAATAAACGTCCAAATAAACGAAGGAGATGGTATCTAATTGGGAGGCATACAAATGAAACTGATCGGTGGGAACCTTGAAGAGAGCTAACGAGATATAATCACAGAGGATGCAAGCGTTAATTGTATGGAGTTCGAAGGGAACCGATATGGTGTAATGTGTGGTTTCTATGAATAAATACGAATCATCAAGATTTAATTATAGGATCAAACGTTAACAACCTGTAATTGAGTGTCACAGTGGTTTGAAATAGACGTCAGTCTAGATTTTATTCGGGGTAGCTATTTTAGATTAAGAAATGGTTTAATTAAATGACTTAGCCCATATTATAAAAGATTCATATATGTATTCGAAACCTGCCCTGCTAAATTCTGTGAGATAGCTCTTCACACAAGAGGCAAATTTATATTTTGGGGAACAAAACCCCGAAGACACAGACAATTACTAATAAAGTGGCTGGATAACAAAACAAACCCAGCATTAAGTAGAACATCAAATAGAAACCAATTGGATAAGCATTAACAAAGGACCACACAACACAATCAATAAAACATATTACGAACATGCTACCTACAGGAAATCTGTGAAATGAATTCAAAAGGCAAACAATAGGTTTTGACGAAACAACGGCCAGCGGCGAGTTCCGACCACCTGAAACTGGAAACTAAAAGTTTGAACACGTGGCCGCGTACAAGTGGTGCTTACCTCGGACGGGAGCGGCGTACCATCTCGACGTCTCGTTCCCACTTTAGAGAAATACTTTTCCTTCTCGCTCTCTCACACCCCTCTGCTTGTGTATTGTTAAGCTTGGATTTAGAAGACTAGAGACTGGAGAATTGATTTCAATGGAGTTCGGAGAGTAAAGGGAGACTGAGTTGAATTGTGCTAAGTCGGGGCCGAGTATGGCTCCCTGCGGTGCACCTAACACTTGAGAAGTGTTGTGCAGTTCTGCAATGTCGTGGCCGGGGGTGAGAGAGCGGGACCTCCGCCTCCGCGGACGGTCCACGGAGGAATGTTCCGCGACCCCGGCATCGCGCCAGGATCTCGCGCTTGCCACTATCAACGTTCTCCGAAGCTCATGAGGGGTTGACCCGCGCACGCGCCCTGCGAATCTCCCGTCCTTTACGCACCCGCGCACAGCGCAGAGATGGGGGAACGAACTTTAGGGATGATATTCGGAGGGTGAAAAGACGATGAAAGATGGAAATGCATCTCGGACTCCGCTCGGATTTCCGGAGCTCGTGATTTTGTTTATTGATTCGTATCGGGGCGAAGACTTCTATGGGATGCTTTTTGGGGACGCCAAAGTTATTAATCCCCTTATCATGTCACTATAAGATTTAGTGCTCTTGTAGTTACTAATAAAACTTTTTACTGGCCATTAATATCTCCCTCGATGATGGACGCAATTCATGGACAGCGACTCAATCGTACAATAAGTATTATAAAGAGGGTTGATTTAACAATGCACCTGTGGCCACTTTGTTCAACAAAAGGCTGGTGATTGACGGAAAACTTAAAAAAACAGCTTTCATGCAAATTTCACCCTTATTTCTCGACACAGAAGAATTTAAATGAGAGTTTGACGAAGAGCAGTTAGTGGGTATTGATGTAACCCCAAAGGGTGTTGTCATAGAGGACAATTATGAATATTTACGTAGCGAAGTGCAGTGTGCGGTGGCTCAGAAGTAATCGGCTGCGACGTGAAGGGTTGGAGACGTGGCAACCGTTGTTCAAGACGCTGTTGATGTTGCAAATTGAAATATTGATGTGATTACTGATACTGTTTGGATCAATCGTAATTGTGTTCCTTGAGTAGCAAAAGGTATAGTTATTATAGTTCGGCCATTCAGAGAATGCGTTCCTGACACGTCGCGATTGAACTGACGACGTAATAACATTCATTGATTATTGATATAATAATGTTGTTTTAATGCTCCTCAATTGTTAAAACGGTAAACAACCAGCAAAAATATTTTTATCGTAACTGCAACGCCATTGCAAAGTTACGTCGTCAGTTCAATCGCGACGTGTCAGGAACGCATTCTCTGAATGGCCGAACTATAACATGATTAATGTAAAAGATAAAATAAATAAGGACTATTTGCATTTTTTAAACTACTCAATCTTTGTACAAATAAACACACATGATATAATTGCAGGCACCAATCAGCATAAATATTATCCTAATACGGCTAGTGTTCCGTATGGAAAAGATTTCAACGACATTCGGGCGCTTACCGAACGCTAGAAAATTCCTAGATTTTCTAAAGATAATATTTAACGAATTAAGCTGTGTAATCAATCTGAGATTAAAATGACGTCATTCTTTCATCATTTAGGTTTTATAAATAAATCAATCTATTTCTAGAAACATTCGTAATAAATAATTAACGAGAAAGTGTAGTTTTACTTCTTACTTTGGTTACTGGCAAATTTTACTTATTTTTTCTTAGAACTGTTATATGGGAATTTTCCTACATGACGTTATTTGTCTGTATATTATTTTGCCACCCACCTACATTATATCCTTTGTCTATTTTTAGAACATAATCTAATTTATTTTCTATTGTTTCGGTTTTTCTTTGTTGTTATATTTTTGTCATCATATAACGTCATCTATGTACACAACTGTGTTTACTTGTAAAAATATTTATGTCATATCATCTATTTGCGAGAATTTCTATATTACCAGCTGTGGTGGCTGCCCTAGCTCTACTCGCGTCCCGAATAAACTTTTTTCCTGCACCCGGATAAAAAACAGTATGTAAGTTCATCATCATCCTCCGAGCCTTTTCCCAAACTATGTTGGGGTCGGCTTATGTAAGTTATTCTGAGGTTAATATGTAAAACGATCGTTCACAAGAGAATCGTCATCTGCATCGTTTTTCACAGTCCCATCAAACATAACCCTTCCATCTTCTTATTCATCATTGCCCATAGGTTTATTTTCCTTCACGCAAGCCATTATTTGAGTAAATATTTTGCCATCAGTTGTATCACACGGAACAATTATGATTTCTGAGTTGCGTATGAGGTGTCAGGCGATGCCGGGTGAGGTAACAAGTGTTTAGCTTGATGATTTTATTGGTACTTGAGAGAAGGGGGTAAGTATAGTTGTGGTTAATATTGAAGGGTTGAGAGATATTGGTGATGAATTGGCTTTGGTTATTGGTAAGGTTCATGTTTGTAATGGTGTTGAAATATTACTAATAGTTGAGAGTTCTCTTAAAACATGGGAGAATAAGAGCAAGACTTGATTTTTATAAATTAGGTGTTCATGAATTCTCGTAATGTGTTTGTCTGCTATATTATCGATAGTTACAATAACAACAGATCTTATACTACACTATAATCCGTCATCAGCTTCAACCGTGTCCCGTGAGAACTACTCCGCACTCCTGGTACAAAGCCAGTTTCGATAAATGGGTTATAATATCACAGAAATATTTTTTTTATTGAATCAGTAGTTCCTAAGATAAGAACGTTCAAACAAACAAACTCTTCAACTTTATAATAGTCGCACAGATTGTCTTAAAGCATACTAAACTAAGACAAAGTGGCGAACACTGTAGCAGCCCCCACATTTTTCGAAAATGTTTTTTCTCCAGTATTTTGTTTGTGTAAATCCGTCGATATTTTCAGCGAATGTCCAGCACTTAAATTGACGTGGCACCCGCTGGGTTGCATAGAAAATACATTTGGGTTTAAATTGAGGGTCTGTCTTTTACATGAATGTCTGTTTGAACGTTTTTTGTTTTTGGAAAATATTTTCAACAGTTTTGACTACAGCTCGGCTCTTGACTCTACTAATATTATCAAGAGGATTTTATTTAGACCGATTACAAAATATCTTTCACTATTGGAAAGCTACACTATCCTCGAGTGATATAACTATATTTTATCCCGGTACGAGCAGTAGTTTCCACGGCACGCAGGTGAAACAGCAGAAAACATGTAGAGAAGTTTAAAAAGTGCAAATGCAATGTAAAAAAGTATGTTTCCTGTAAATTATGTATCTCAATTTAGCATTAAGAATATCCTTAATATTTTCGAGCCCATGGTCTCCGATGCTTACTTGATTACCGTCATTAACCTCTTAATCTTTAAATTGCTTTATTGCCAATTTCCTTTTCACTTCATTAACGGACATTATCGTGGTTCTTTTTGTATTTTTGGCAGTTGTTTCTGTCCCACCCTTTACTGTTTATTCATCCTCACTTATTAATATTATAAATGCGAATGTAACTCTGTCTGTCCGTACTGTTAAACCAAAACTGCTGAATCGATTAAAAGAGAAATGCACGGATAATCTACAACCTGGAGAAAGACATTTTTTATCCTGATTCAGGAAGAAGTGCCCTCGGGACGCGGGTGAAAATGAGGTGTTTTACAAAGCTTTAGCTCTTGAGCTGTGTAAACATTAGTTTTTTCATTTAAAACACTTGTGTTAAGCCACGTGGGAAATCCACGTGCTAATAGGTAAAATAACCTTTATTGGCTATCCTACCTATTTACCTATCTAATATTGAACATGTAGCACTTAAGAATACCTAAGAAGTTATGCTTCGATCATGTTGTTTGTTTGAACTCACTATCTCAGGAATTACCAGACCAATTTAAAAATTACGTTTTTATTCGAGTGTTTGATATAGCCCATTTATTGAGGGATGTCATGGACTACTTTTTATGTGGGTTAGTGAAGAAGTTCCCACTTGACACAAGTGAAACCGATGCTAGTATTATTATAGTATATATTGTATATATATTATAGAATAAAGTATAAGTAAATAAGAGAATATCATAATACTCACCAATGATTCGCAGTATATCGTCTTCGTATCGTTCGCAGCTAAACGTAACTATTTATAAAATAGGCACTTAGTCGATAGTAAGGCACTCGTTTTGGCGTGTTTTCTAAACTCTTCTTTACATTGCAGTCTGTTTACCTGGGGAAGATAGAAAAACACATTATTAGTATTAAATATTGGATCATTATTTATGATACGAGTAAGAGAAAACCAGTGGAAGAAACGAAAATTCTTACATCTGTTATCATTATGATAATTTATAAAACTCAACCTCAACTCATTTATTAATAAAGATCGAAGATATTGAAAAACATTTTGTCAGCCTGACAGTATTAGACGCTTAACTTGAAGTAACTGCTAATGATAAATCAGAGAAAAAACCCAAAATATAGTGAGGAAGCTTATTAGATTCCAAGATGGAAGAATGGTAACCTCATGACACTTTTAAAGCTTACAAAGTTAAAACTTTCAAATGAGAAGAATAAATAATTGTAACAAGCAAAGAAATCAAAGATTAAGTACATAGACACAACAATCCTATAAAAAGCGATATAAAGTGGCAACCCAACAATGGCCATCATCATAAAGCTATTCAAATCATAAATATTACGATCGCATAAATGAGGGTAGATAAATAACAACAAGTCCCAATAAACAATAGTTTGGCAACGCTGCTTCCAGTCATTGACATTACTAACCTTTGTTGCTAAGAGCTTGTTGGCAAGCGAAGTATAATACATTTTATTTCTAGGCTTATATGAGCGCAGTAAAGTTTTCCATAATGTTACACCATTGAAAGCTATGTCAGATGTTCATGTGAAGGATTTAATGGCTTATGGTGGTTGTATCATGGTCCAAATTGCTGTAACTTATTATATCTCTGGATAATCTTCAATCGAAGCAATACGAGATACTCTCTCCCAATTTTATTATCCAAGATTTCAACTCATCTATCTAAATAGTTTTCCCTCCAAAGATAACACCCCACCCCAATACAATAAATTAAAAACACGACACGAAAACTACATCAAATTTATCTCCGAAAATTTTGCACCAATCGAAAAAAATAACAATGCAATAAATTTAAACAAATCAAAATGGTATAAAAACAGTTTTCCCCTAGCGAAGTTGTTCGGTAACGGCGTCCCACGTTGGGCGCCAAAAGTCTGTGGGGGGACAGAGAAGGGGGGATAAAGTATGTCTGTCTTTGTCTTGGCGCCAGTCGGTCCGGCGCCGTCTACCAGCCGTCTGCCGACTCCGTGGAGCCTCTTACATAACCTGAGCCCGGCCGCAGCCCGGGAATTCGTCCTTTGACTTGCGAAAATTTCTGCACACATTATGGAGATATTTGGCATTAAATATAAGAGGAGATAAGACTGAAATATGATACAATTTGTTTTTCGATGGTTGAACCACTTGATAAGCGAGGTTTATGTAATTTTTCGGGATAGTTTTGGCAATCTAGACAACAAGCCTTAAGAGCACGCTCAAACTTTTCGTCGGCCTATAAATTGTTTAGCCTCATAAATCACTATAAAGATGAATGGTAGAAGGTACACACATTATAAAGATCAGGCATTTGGCCGGTATCAGACCTAGTGAAAATTTTGATTGAAGAAAGAAAGAAAGAAAATAAATTTAATTACGCAATAAAAGACGCATATACACACTTAAAATTAGACATTATACAGATATAATAATAGAAGGGGAAAATATGCGTCAAAACTGACAACCATCAAATATTGGTCGACTGATCTAAATGAGACCACAGATCTTCAGATGTTTTAATGGCACAATCATCATGAGTGATAGCAGCAAAGTCTAACCTAGTCTCACCATTTTTCCTAGCATTTACAGCAGATCTAACAAGAAACCACATACAAATATACCCCTTTTAATATGGAACAAAGTAAGTGACACAAACAGGTGAGATACAACGGTATTGAGGGCAACGGCAGTAGGCGGTAAATGGGTCAATCATGACATAAGCACATTAGTACCAGTTATTAGAGTTATAGATATGACGTGGTTATGTGTTTGTTGAGGGTTTAGCTGGTGGACAATTAAATGGTGTTAGGTAAAGTTACTGTTATTGGAACAACCTAAAAAAATATTGGGTTTGTTCTTATAAACTAAAGAAAGGTTGTAGTTTTTTTTAAGTGCCCGTATTTTAGAGGATTAAGACAGGTGCCAAATGCTCTTTATATAAATGGCAATGCAACATTTTAAAGATTTTGATGCCTGAATATGGTGGTCGAGACTCCGTGGCATGGGGCAGTTCTGAGCATATGATTACGAATATAATGTGCATATACATTTACACACATTGAAACAAATAATTCACCAGCTTTCGCGAGATAAAACATCTATGTCGAAAGCTTAATCAAAAACTTTTTTAATAAAAAAATCTACATGTTTATATGCTCTAATTCTATGTTCGTTTGATTGCATTGATATGCTCTCGAACTCTTAGGCATCTACAACCAATCGAAACAAAAACAGATACAATTACTTCCAATCAGAGCCTCGCTAAACCACATGTGTTCAACGCTTTGACACGTGTCACTGGCGTTTAGTGCTGTCGCAGAGATCACAAACATGGGGGACGAGGCATGAAAATATAATATTGGCTTCACTAGATTTTAAAAGTGACTATGTCCTTGGAACATCAAGGTTACTACATCGGGAACTTGGCAAGAAGTAGCCCTTTTAGTCTCTCATCTAAATAAGACAATTATGGCCATTTTCACAAACAATATACCTAAATTTAGGGATTCCCTAAGAGCATTTAGGGAATACTTAATACGAATTTCGTTTTCACTAAAGTTTAGGTGTCCCTTATAACCTTTATTATTGGGGGAGTCCTTATTCTAAGTGACACTTAGTTAGGGAAAAGTTGAGATTGTTGGTGAAAACGGGCATTAATCAAAAGGATAGAAAACTATATAAAAGTAGACAGAAATAATTAAACTTTATCATTTAATTATTACTTGTGTGTACTTAATATTTTAAAATTAAAATTGACATATTTTAATCGAACCTATAATCATAAATCCAAAAACCTTAAATTACGAAACTCCAACCCAATTTGATCCATATACACTACGTTGTTCTACACGTTCGTATCAACATGTAGTGTTAAGTAGCGACGCGTGCGCCGTATGCGCGGGCGCAGCGACACGTGCCAACAATCGCGCTACTGTTTGTTGTGTTATGTTAGCCGCATGGAGATAGAGGGCTTGATAGATAGAGGAATTTTAATTTTATAGTCGTGTTGGAATGAGGTTAATTATATTGGGGACAAAATTATGTTTTGAAAATGAAAGTGGGGGGTATTAATTCAGTGTCCAGAAGTCTTTTAGGCTGACCCAATGTGTGTACTACAATGGTAGCTTTAAGCTGTAAGACACTTCACAAATTAACTTTGATATAAGTTAATTTAGACTTTATGTTTTTATTACATTTCATCACGAAAGTTCCTTTTTCAAGCGATTTTTTAAATGGTTAAGATAATTGGGTTCTTAAGCTGGGTTTTTAAATTAATTTTACTCGTCGTCCGTATAGTGTCTGATTAGCGAGATCGAGTAAGAGCTAGATGAGCGATATTTGCGTGCATGCGTAAATCTCAGGAACGCGTAGTGATCGAGTCGCCTAGTCACACAAAGACAATGTGCATGTACGCGAGATAAAACATTTTACTGAATGTGAAAGCTTCCAATTCTACTAAGCAACAAATCTACATAAACATAATCAGTAGCAACAATTATATCTTTATGAATGAACATAGTAAAACATGTCAGATTCCAGTCTGCCCACGGCCGCTCAGTCAGAGCAATACTCCAGTTTGTGGGCGGTGCGCAAATGACAGCGTGGTATAATGAATAGTAGGTATATGTGGGTAGATTACGTATTTTTAGGAGTTGTCGATGGACGGTTTAACTTCTGTCTTGGGTTGTAGGTATCTAAGGGATTGTTCACACCAAACGTATTGTCCGCCGCTTACTGTGAGTATACTCACTGTCTGCCCCAGTGTGAACGTCGACTCAATCTGCAGTAAGCGTACTCACCAAACCGACAATAAGCTATAGCGTACGATGCGCTACATGTGTGAACAAAAGAATAGGCTCGTGTAGGTTCACACTAGATGCGTACGCTGAGCGGCTGACTATTCTACACATAAAAGAGCTCAGTATTTGAACCCCCCAATCTTCATACATAACAGATGCTATGTCTTCCCAAGCGCATCTTCGTAAGTTTCTATCACTAAATTCTTCTGAATTCGCATTCCAAATACATTCTCTAGAATGTACTTCTGCAATAAACTTTTCGGTGTCGAACATCGCGAGGTGTCACGTGTCACGTCTGTCCTCATTGAAGTTTGTTTCTCGAGCGGCGGAGCGGCGCTATTCGGCAACTGCGTCCGCGTAGCCAATCCGCGTCCGCCGTGCATAGTCGCGTAGTAAAATAATCGGCCACTGAGAGTCAGCGACAACAGACGACGTAATAGCGTATAGTCGGTTCGGTGTGAACGACAATTTCAATATATATGGAAAAGCAATAAACTGCGTAACGCGCGCTCACAGTCAGCGGCCGACAATACGTTTGGTCTGAACGATGCCTAAGTCTCATTTCATTAAATAATAAATGAGAAATGGTTTTACCGTTTTTTCAGATAACTAGCTCTTAATTGCACTCGCGTTCCGTTAGATCATCTTAGCCTACCCACATAAAACGTATCCCAAGGCTTCCTAGATTAATGGGCTTTCTAAAACTGAAAGAATTTTTTGAATCGGTCGTGTATTTCCTTAGAACAGTTTCCATAGACTTTACCATTCGTACAATACGTACTTTACAATACGAGCTAGATATATAGAATAGGTAGATTTGGTGACTTCTCAAAATAGTGTGGGCTCGCTATAAAACGATGACATACCTATCTGCCAACATCGTACCTATGAAGCAACAACCATATACAGCACACTAAATCATCATCATCTACCGAGCCTTTTCCAAACCAAATTAGGGTCAGCTTAAAGTCTAACCAGATGCAGCTTGGGACCAGTGTTTACGGCATACTAAATAATATGCTGCTAAAAAGGACAGCGCTATCCAAAAATACCTCCATCTCGTCTCCTAATTAAGATAAGACTTTCAATTTCACAAGAAACATAATAAACATGGCATAAAGCCATTGCTTCAGGGTTTATCAACCTGATGGCGACATAGTAACCCACTTCCGAAGTCATATCTCATGCTGCAGTGCTTCTGAAAATAGATCGGGTTTGTAGCCAGCCGCGAGCCGGTCCAATTTGTTTTATGGATCGACTTCTAGTATTCAAATATGATATTTTGTTTGAAGTGCTCGATTTCAGAATATTTAACTAGAATTCGCAACTTCGTTAGTCTAGTGGTAGTAAACACGTCTACGACCAAATTTTGATTCAGAAGAAAATAATAGTTCTGGGGTTTCAACAGTAATTGTTCAGTGCCCTGATTGAAATTACTCGTTGACCGGGAAATAGGTTTACACCTATTACTGTAAGAGGAATATGCTTCTATTTTTACACCATTTGGTTGCACCATTTACTTACATACAACGATAACCGAACCGTATTCAGTTGTCAAATCGCTGATTTGATGATGGGTGGCAAGTACACGGCTTGTGATAGTTTGTTTTATATACTTAAAGACATGTCATAATCATTGGTACAAACGCAACACTGTCCCTAAAAGACAGAACTTACGTGTACAATGTAGTTCCAATCAGAGATGTTAGCCGTTTGTGGTCATCATAATCCCACAACACCATACTTCATACAGCCTAAATAACCTACTAGGCTCACTAATAGGTCAGACATCCGGCCAGTAGGCGTACAGCCTACGCGCTGCAAAGGTCGCAGGGCCTGCAATCTCGGAGAAAGTTGTCCCAGTGGGCTCAAGACTTAATACCTTCGTTTTTAATCGTCCCCTCTCGAAAGTCGGTTAGCCTGTCGCAATTTTGTGAATATTGATTCGGGCAATTTCACTTTATTGGATTTTCTTGCGTTTAATGAAGTTTTTGGTGGTATTTGGAAACTAAGTCATTGTATTTAAATTGATTGGTAGCTTGGTCAGGGTTAGTCTTAAAAAATCTTGAAGAAAAGCAAAAACACCAACTGTTAATGATTGAAACCGAAACATTGTTGCATATGGCCTTTCCCGCTGCGGGTTAGAAGCGGTAAGGGAGTGTCAGACTTTTACTAACTAAAAACCGTCATGTTCCATCGTAGGCCTTATATGTACCAGGGACGCGGTTACTCTTTCGAACAATTCCACAGCCCCAACATTCGGCAGAAAGTAGACCTGACGTGCACACTTAGACGAAAGCTACATAAAAAAGAAGTTTATATGCTAACTCGCATGCACTCTTATGCAATAGGTCCTCAAAACTTCAACATCCCTTTTCTCAGAAGTACAGAACTGAAAACGTACTGGAAATGACATCATCACACCTCAACATATTTATATTATTTAACAAGTTGCCTGTTATTTAAAATGTAACTTAGTGGACGTGGTCAGATGTCACGTTTGCCAAAGACCTATATTTCGTAATTTAGAGGAAATCCCCAACTTTAATACATTTTGTTGTAAACCATGACGTAACTATGGCTGAGGTAAATTGTAACGATCTGTTGGGTGCATTACTCGCACACAATAAGTAAACAAATCGTCAGAAAAGACGGGTCAACTCAATCAGAATTTTGGATTTTAAAACTATAATTTAAAAAAAAGGAAGTTCTCGGTTTGACCAGTACATGTTTGAGTGAGATTATCTCAAGTCTAGCTTAACCGATTTTGATGCGTATTCCAGCATAGTATTTGTCAGATTTATGAGGTTTTAGGTGTTGGTTACAATATAAATGTTTCTCCTTCTGTCCTGTTAGTCTATCCTTCATCAATTCATCCACCACCGTCTTATTTGACACTCCAATTTCACAAGAACCATGCGTTAGCCCCACATATTCCAAGTTTGGTCACAACTTGCTCACACGCAGTTATTACGCCATCGCCACTTACAACAGTAACCATACATAATACTACATTGTTTATATGTTCACATGTATCTAGCTGTCTGTAGGTATGTACTCGCGTTTTCACGGACAATTACCTCTCAGTTGAGTCTATTAGACTCGCGATCATAATCATAATCTTTCTTGCATTAAAGGATAGTTCTGTTAAGAAAGAATTGAGAATGCACCGTTTTTAGGTAAAATGAGACATACTAGCCGATTTCCAGCGGTTTCAACCGCGTCCCGGTGGCAACTACTGTCCGTATCGGAATAAAATATAGCTTATGTTACTCGGGAAGAGTGTAGTTTCCAACAGTGAAGGATTTTTCAAATCAGTTCAGTAGTTTTGGGAGCCTTTAGGGTACAAGAGACAAAAAATGTTTCCTCTTTATTTCTTGGTATAGATTAGTCCAAAAATGACCTCAAGAACGGTGGAGATTTGATCCAATGCTATAATTTCGAGCAAAGATAACCATATTAGTATAGTAGCGAATAAAAATGGCGACTCCAAAGGCGATGTCGTAAGCGCTTGCGCAAGCGATGTCAATGTCGTTACGGAGAGCGGCGCCTGTTTATAAGAACTTTATAGGGGGTTTTATTAATTCTATCGATTTTCTTGTAAAGTTGAAGAGATTCCAAATGACAAATATTTTGTGTACTTAAATAATACAGTTGTTTATGTAGATGGGATTAAAGGGAGTATACATTTTTTTCTCAAAATGGCAACAAGCATGAAAGGTTTCCGACCGATAATTTGATTGGTCTTAATCAGTATGGAAATGCAGGACAGTAAATCAAAACAAATCGTTTATTTTGCAGAGAATATGGGTACAAAATGGTTCCAACATATTCTACCTTACGGCATGCAAAAGAAAAAGAAAAAGTTTTATTAGGTACGTATACAAACAAGTAAAAATTTATTAAAAGTATAAAGTACTAGCTGGTGCCCGCGACTTCGTCTGCGCAGGTTTAGTATTTCGAACAATATGTTTACAAATTGTAGCCTATGTGTTATTCTGATGTATAAGCTATATTATTGTAAAGTTTCATTAACATCCATTCAGTAGTTTTTGCGTGAAAGAGTAACAAACATCCATACATACAAACTTTCGCGTTTATAATATTAGTAGGATGCACAATACAACGACCAGGTATTTAACTAGTGTTATGATATCATCCCGACTTCGATTGGGCTTCGATTGGATCACCTTCAAAATTAAGCTATTAGCCAAACATTAGCCAACTGTTTAGACTACAGACTGAGGGAGCTCCAAGAATTGAAAATCCCACATTTCTCTTCTAAAAGTATCTTTATAAGGAATGCCTATCCTCTCCATTAAGAAGAAAGGCACCTGCCTAACTTCACACCAGGCTTTAGAGGTAAACAAATTACAAATACACGATTCAATCATTGCATGACGTCACAGCTTTATGAATGGCAGTGACGTGTCATGATCAGTTCGAGGAAAACTGGTTGCTGTATGATACGATTGTATGTTACGGTTCGTTTGGCAAATATCTTAGAACTACTTTTTGTAATAAGGATTATCCAAAAGAATGTAGATGAATTAAGACTTATTCGATGACCGACCAAGGTCTCATTATCAGCCTTTTTACTCTCCCAAAGATGGGACAGACGTCTTCTCACAAGGAGAAGGAATTAAAGTTAATCACCACGTTAACTTGCATAAGGTTAGAGATTCCAGGCTTTAGATGCATTCTCATGGTTTTCTCAAGATATTTCTTTCGCTTTTAATCAATCTATTGTGTACACTTAGAAAATACACATAACTTTAGTTACAAAAGAAAGTACTTATCTACTTGTTTGACCTGAAACCTTCGCAATTGAGAGGCATTTGGGCAAAGCAGTCAATACCCATACACTGGGAATTCAGTACAAATATATTAGAGTTGTTGTTGACTTCAACTTTTAGGGATAATGCACAGCTAACTGCTCCTAATCAAGAGAATAACAAACCTAAACCACTGAACAACAGTATAACAATACCATAGTACATTTTCCTACATTTATGACGTCCAGTCATCCCGTCTGTTGCCCTCCGAGCAGGGCTGCTAACCCTGCTCTAGCGACTCCACTCTGGTCGGCCAATGAAGGCAAGCCAAGAGGCAGGAGACCTATCCCCCGTTGTGCTTCACTCCGGCAGGCCGGAGATGGGGGACAGTATACTCTCCCTGGAGCACTCGGATATATAGCCCCGCGGGGTCGCTACTCCCCGTCATCCGCCTCAGATGCCCTGCGGGGCCCATAACACATTTTCCTACATTATAGACGTCCAGTCATACCGTCTGTATGTTTGTTACAAGCGTTGTGTACAAGTTGTTGTGTACAAGCGTTACAATCATACTGTTCAAATGAATCGACTGTGGGTCAATGTCATTTATATTAGTACGAGTTAAATTCGCCCGATGAGGAAAATAACAGTAGATGTTACGTGCTGAAATTAGGGAAACATAGTTTGTGGCAAAAGAGCCAGACTCATCATCATCCTCATCTTCCGAGCCTTTTCCTCAACTATGTTGGGGTCGGCTTCCAGTCTAACCGGATGTAGCTGAGTACCAGTGTGCCACAAGGAACGACTGCCCTATCTGACTCTAATGTTAAATTCTAAGGCATGGCTCCACAATAGCTTTTGCTAGTTGTTTCACAAGCGTCCCGAAGGAGTCACTTCCCGCTTATAGATAAGTGATAAAATAAAGCGTAAAAGTTATCCCACCCAAAACAAAAATGTGAAAGACTGCCAAAAGCCAAAATGTGAAAGTAACATCATTAAAAAGTAACTATTTTTAACTGAGGTATGTGTATGGAACTTGGTACTTATTCAGATCTCACTTCTTTTATAGGCGAAGCATTCCCATATTATCGAACTTGGCAGTCTTTCACATTTTTGTTTTGGGTAGGATTTCATTTATTTTTGTAAGGTTGTTTATTTTTTTTTTTTCTTATGATGAAGTTAGTTAAAGAAATGTCTCATTTATACTATCTTTCAGATTTTTTAATATGCACTATGTTTCTTACAAAGAAATGAACTAGATTAACTAAATGGACACCGGGTATAAAACACCTTCATTATTTTGAAACCGACTCACACTTGGCCATTTTCAGATTTTTCCCTTTACCTTGACATAAAGACCTACCTCCATGCCAAATTTCAAGTCAATACGACCATTGGAAGTGGTCTAGGTTTTTGATGAGTGAGTGAGTCAGTCAGTGAGTGTATAGCAAAAATAGCGATTTTCTGACGTCAATATCTCAAGACCTACAATAGGTATATTAATGAAATTTTGTATTTTAGATAAGTGAGGGGGTCTCAACAGATACTAGAAATTTGATATGTGTAAATAAAATAGATTTTGAGTTATAGGGGTCGAATTTGGCCCGAAATGGTTCGTGTAATATAACCCACGGCCGGTGTGTCGCTTTTTTTGCTCGAACTTGGCGGACACACTGCCGTGTGTCTAGATTCTGATAAATGAGCTATATTAAGGGCATGTTTCATCCAGTACTTGTTGCGAGAAAGAGGAACTCTACTTACATCTCACTACATATTCTACATACGAACTCTAGCAATTATAATACAGAGATTTCGCGTTTATAATATTAGTAGGATAGTCAATTAAAAGTAAAAATAAAGGTCACAATATATCACAGTTCTAAATAATTAGCTTTCCTCATCCCAATTCCAGGAAATATGGCACAACGCAGCTTGAATCACACCTCGTTTTAATATAAAGATGACGTATGAAAAATATTCCCATTAAAGGACAATGCCAGGGTGTGGGCTCAAAGTTTGCCCAGCAGTGGGAGTAGTTTCAGCTGGTTCCATAGTGCACTCTGAACACGAAATCCAAATATTTTTGAAATCGGTCCCAGAGGTCCCGAGAAAAACCGGTTCAAATGTTCTCCATAGATAGTCACTTAACAAAGCCTGAGCCATTTGCCCAGTAGTGGGAATGGTTAGAATAGGTTCTTTACTTCACTGTTATCACGAAATCCAAATATTTTGGAAATCGGTCCCAGAGGTCCCGAGAAAAACCGGTTCAAATGTTAAACTTGATCAGTCACTTTATAAAGTCCAAGCCATTTGCCCAGTAGTGGGAATGGTTAGAATAGGTTCTTTACTTCACTCTTAAGACGGAATCCAAATATTTTTGAAATCGGTCCCAGAGGTCCCGAGAAAAACCGGTTCAAATGTTAAACTTGAACAGTCACTTTATAAAGCCCAAGCCATTTGCCCAGTAGTGGGAATGGTTAGAATAGGTTCTTTACTTCACTGTTATCACGAAATCCAAATATTTTGGAAATCGGTCCCAGAGGTCCCGAGAAAAACCGGTTCAAATGTTAAACTTGAACAGTCACTTTATAAAGCCCAAGCCATTTGCCCAGTAGTGGGAATGGTTAGAATAGGTTCCATAGAGCACTCTGAACACGAAATCCAAATATTTTTGAAATCGGTCCCAGAGGTCCCGAGAAAAACCGGTTCAAATGTTCTCCATAGATAGTCACTTAACAAAGCCTGAGCCATTTGCCCAGTAGTGAAAGTGGTCGAAATAGGTTCTTTGCTGCACTGTTAACACGAAATCCAAATATTTTGGAAATCGGTCCCAGAGGTCCCGAGAAAAACCGGTTCAAATGTTAAACTTGAACAGTCACTTTATAAAGCCCAAGCCATTTGCCCAGTAATGGGAATGGTTAGAATAGGTTCTTTACTTCACTGTTGTCACGAAATCCAAATATTTTGGAAATCGGTCCCAGAGGTCCCGAGAAAAACCGGTTCAAATGTTAAACTTGAACAGTTACTTTATAAAGCCCAAGCCATTTGCCCAGTAGTGGGAATGGTTAGAATAGGTTCTTTACTTCACTCTTAAGACGGAATCCAAATATTTTTTAAATCGGTCCCAGAGGTCCCGAGAAAACCCGGTTCTAATGTCCAACTTGAACAGTCAGTTTATGAAGCCCAAGCCATTTGCCCAGTAGTGGGAATGATTAAAATAGGTTTTTTACTTCACTCTTAAGACGGAATCCAAATATTTTTGAAATCGGTCCCAGAGGTCCCGAGAAAAACCAGTTCTAATGTTAGCCAGCCATTGTTAGCAAGCCATTTTAAGCAGCCACAAACCTAACAACCTCTTTTCTTGAAATAACATTCAGATAGATAGTGGTTTCACTGTTAACAGGATAAAAAAAAAAAAAAACAGAAATAGACGTTTAAAGGTAATTGTTGTTTCTCTTGCTTTTCAGTCTCTATCTACCACAATCAGTCCTAAGTTCGAGTAGCGTCATGCAATTAATATCCTTAATGGCAATGGAAAAATCTTATCAAGACGAATAAAATAAGCTCAAACACGAGGTAGTAAATAGATACCGTTGAGGAGTTCCCTCGTCTCACTGTCGTCTCCATCGTCAGGTCAGGTCTTTTTTTTTTTTTTTTTTTAGCGACGTAAAATCATCAAATGACCCCTCCCGCTGTGGGTTAGCAGCGGTGAGGGAGTGTCAGACTCTTACTGACTAAAATCGTCGTGTTCCGTCATAGGCCTTTTATGTACCAGGGCCGCGGTATCTCTTTCGAACAACCCGCAGCCCAGGTCAGGTCTTAACCTCCACAGTTTTGTGGTGTCGGAGACATATACCCGATTGACAAGTTTTTATTCGATATGTGCTTACAATTTCCGAGAGTTCCATAATGTTTTAAGGTTTCTATCACCAGACCCTGGACCCTGGAACTATTTGGAAAGTAAATCCTTTTAAACAATAAAATGATTGTTTAAATCGGTTGGTAAACGACGGAGTTATGCACGTACTTACGTAAAAAGAATACAAACGAACTGAGAAACTCCTCCATTTTTTGAAGTCGGTAAAATAAAATCTCGTTCAATACCTCGTATTTGTCGATTAATATTAAATGCATTTCAATTAAGGTAATAAAAGTGGAATAGTTAAGAGTTCGTAAGCATATTTTTCGTAGTATTGAATAAGAGTCAAACCAGTTTTTCTCAGCACTCCTGGGATAGATTTCGAAATATTTCGGTCTGGGACCTATTATAAGCCTATGGAACATAATACACTATGCAGTTACTGTGGGCAACTCTTGAGCCCAACTTCCATACAAAGAATAGCATTGTCCTTTCATTACAAACGATTCTAGGCCAAGGGCTTCGAGTAAGGAGAATCATATGATGTTCCCCATGACATCACGTCGTCGCTTTTTAAAATTCTTTAACATTCCTGTACATAATATAGATCTTAGCTCTTTTCTAATGTCAGAATTTCTAAAATTACAGTTCTCAATAACATCTGCAAATTTTTAAAGGTTTTTACCAGCATAATACACCTAAAGAAGTCACCAACCAACCCGCATTGAGCAAGCGTGGTGGTTAATGCTCAATCCTTTTCTCTGTGACAGGAGGCCAGTGCCCAGCAGTGGGACGATAAAAAAAGCTGTAACAGTAATATAAAGAGCTAGCTTCTTTCGAGTGGGAACTACTCCGCGGACCCAGATAAAAAGTAGCCTCAACCCTTCCCCAATTAAAGGGCTATCTAATCTAACACTGAAATATTTTTTCGCATCAGACCGGATTCCGGAGATTAGTGCAATCAAACTAACTCTTCAGCTTTATAATATTACTATTGAAGATTTATTATGAAAGTTGCAAGTGTATAATTTACATACCATGCGGCGCCAGGGTGCGCCACTAGTCTACAAATAGGTACATTACTCACTATGTAGCGTAAGGTCAGGTCATGCAGATAACTGGGTATGCACTAACTTTGTTCACAATGTGTTTGTTATAGCTCACTTTTGAGATAAGAAGTTCAATACTCAAGGGTATTCAAGTAATTTAATGTAATTTTGTATCGCATCCTGTGAGATATGTTCCCGGAAAAAGGCTGGAGATGTTAGAACTAACTTACACCAGCGGTTTCACTCGAGTCGTGAGAGAACTACAGCCCGCTCCCGGAATAAAAAAAACCGGTCATCGCGCAAGAAGGGTTTCGTACCATTATTTAGAAAATGAGCAAAAATCTCACGTTTGTTGTATGGGAGCCCCCCAAAATATTTATTCTATTCTAGTTTTCAGTATTTGTTGTTATTAGCGGCAACAGAAATACATCATCTGTGAAAATTTCAACTCTCTATCACGGTTCAGCAGCCTGGTGATAGACGGACGGACAGAGAAGCGAAAAAAATAGGGTCCCGTTTTAAGAGTCTCTCTTCTCATGGTATAGACTACCTCCGTACCAAGTTTCATGTAAATAATTTCAATAGTTTTGGCGTGAAAGTCGATATGGGTAAAAATAATGTTACTTGTGAGATGACGGCAGATAGAAGAGTATGGAAGACGAAAACACTCTGCGCCGACCACAAATAAAATTGGGATAACGGCAGGAGGATGAAGATTCAGAAAGCGTGACAGATAGGGCTACTTTCACATTTATAATATCAAGTAGGTAGTTCAGAGAAAACAACCATGGTATAAGTCATACATAAAAGGATGATAGTAGAAATGAGTCAGATATCAAACCATCAAATTAAGGTGATCTAACGGTACTATATGGGGGTTTACAAGAGTTGGTCATTGATTCATTCGATGAGTCATACTTAGTGGAAATCTATGGTGGATGCTGGTTTCCTTTGCGTGCTTTTAAACTAAATTATGACTAATGCTGTTATAGTTTAGGTACCAAGGCTTTACCAAGCGGTATATTTCTACTAATATCTCTTAGGTAAGTATATCTTGGACACCAATGGCTGATAAAAAGGTGAAGGAAAACATCTTAAGGAAACCTGGACTATACAGTCTGAAATCACCAACCCGCATTGAGCAAGCGTGGTGGTTAACGCTCAATCCTTCTCCGTGTGAGAGGAGGCCTGTGCCCAGCAATGGGACGATAAAAAGGCTGTAACATATTTCTACTATCTTAACGTTGAATTTACATGACGTGACTCCATTTTATCTTGAAGATAGAATGTTTTCTTAGTGTGCGCCTTTTTTGGTCAAAATCATCAAATGACCCTCTCCCGCTGTGTGTGCAGCGTGAGGGAGTGTCAGACTCTTGCTGATTAAAACCCATCATATTCCTTTTGGAGCCCTTTTTGTACCAAAGCCACCTTAACTCGCACGAAGAATCCCGCATTCTTGTAAAATCGTCATATGCAAGATTTGAGATTCCTAGTTATTATACGAAAACTGAAATTAGTAGTATCCAAAATGAACTTAGTATTATAAAAAGTTATCCATGGGTTATTTTTATATTCGGTGTGATACAGAAATTCTTCTAAGATGCAAAGCAAGCAAGAACCAACGTGTAGTTAGACATATTTTGTCCTTAAACAGCAACGTTAGTAATTCTTATTATTCAAAATAAGCACGCTTTTGTCCTTATTTAGACTCAAGAATTAATTACAGCGATATAATTTAAACAAACATCTTGAATTTTGAACTCTTAATGTAAGAACATAGAGTATAAAATTCTTTGACAGATTACAATTTAAAGTCCTTAATGGCATTGTAATATGGTCGATATTTAAATGTATTTTTTCGATACTAATATTATAGCGTTTGTTTGAACGCTCTTATCTCAGCGACTACTGGTCCTATTTAAAAAATTCTTCCAATGTTAGATAGCCCATTTATCGAGGAAGCCTACAGGCTACTTTTTATCCATGTGCGCGGAGTAGTTTTTACGGAACGCGGGCGAAACCGCTGGTGGAAACTAGTGTAAATATGTTAGTGTATGACCTTGCGGCAATGAGTCAGAGGCATTAGTAATAAATATATTAGATAATACTTCGTATAATAACACTTATGTTTTGATTGAGAACAGCTGTCTTAAATCACGTTCTTTTTTTGTATGAAGAAGTCACCATCTGCCTGTCCTTTCTCTTAACTATGTTGGCTTCCATTATTAACGGATTCAGCTGAATACCATTCTTTTTTGCCACTTGGAGGGACTGGATATCTGACCTCCTCAACCCGACATCCCGATACTTTGTAAGACTGGTTGTCAGACTTTCTGGCTTCTGACTACCCGTAACGACTGCCGAAATGCATGAAAAACTAGAGTGTGGTCAATGGCAAAGAAATCATGGCTTAAAACTTGGAATTTATGATATATTTCTTTAATTAAAGGTTTACTTATTGTGGATTAAATAAGTTATGTTTTATGTGGTTGCCACTAATAGACGACCAGGCAGTAAGCATTTGATCTACGGATCCACAGCGAAAACCGCAATCAGTCTCAACAATAGTTACAATAACAACGTTATTAACTTACTAGCTGTTTCCCCGAGGTTTTAGTCGCGTATCGAGAGAACGGACCGTACCGGGATATAATATAGCCTATGTTACTCGGGAAGAGTGTAGAACAGTGAAAGAATTTCTCAAACTGGTCCACTAGTTTCGGAATCTTTACGGTACAAACAAGAGACTAGAGATAGAGTCGGGTGATTTCAGAGATTCGGACTCCATCCAAGTTTCCCATAGATGATTTCCTTCACGTACACTCGGCCGTTGGTCTCTAAGATACTTTTTACTCACACCCATTAAAAAATAAACAAATTCACGTGCTTTTCTGAGTCAGAGAATCTCCTTTATAGCAATGACTGAACATTGGCGCTCATCCAAAACATTTGGGCCAACATTTGATAAAATGATTAGATCATGCTTATGTTTTTTGTGTCATCTCAGCTCGGGAATAGGAATGACTGATTTGCGCGTATTTTGATTGGACTGGGTGGTCTAACTGTTGTTATGCTGAATTTTTGTTTTTGTAATGAAGCCAACTCGTTGTTTTGTGTGTTCTTTTGTTTTTCAGTTTTGAAATCACAGCAGGCTATGTCTATAGGAAAAATATATATTCTCTTCTATATCATACAAAATGCCTCAAGCCATTATCAATTATTTTTTATTTCATCAACGTAATGTGAAAGAAAGAAACCGGTTGTAACCACTTGACAATGACATTGCTGATCCACATTCTTATCAATTAAAAAAAAATCATCAGGAAACATAAACAACTACAGAACTTCCCAATGAGTCATAGGGAGTGAAGTAATTCCAGATTTTGGCTTACACACATACAAATATTACAAAGCTAAAGACTTGGTTTGCTGACGCGCTTATCTAAAAAACCACTGGTACCATTAGAAAAAAAACAGTGTTATAGCTCTTTTATCGACGCAAACCACAGCCTATAGGTTAGGTACTATTTATCCAGGTGCACGTAGTCATTCCTACAGGACGCGACTCGCGAGTGAAGCCACTTATTACTAACTAATAATAAACTATAGTCTATAAGTAATAATGCATATTATACAGAGGTATTTTTGTTTGCGTCAAGGATTAACCCAAAAACTACTTATTGGACCAATTTAAAACATTCTTCCACCATCAGAAAGCTACATTATATGCGAGTAACGTAGACTACATCCAGGTACGGGCAGAAGTTTCCACGGATACCGGGTAAAACCGGTAACGGTAGCTAGTCCCATAATAAATTCAGACCACAAAAACTAGATTACCTTAACATATTAACCTTATACAGCTATACAAGGTTAACCTAACCTAGACGTAAAAATACTAGATACGAACGACCTTCACATCATATCTGGTAGCGTAATAAAAACTATCTGGGTTAAGCAAAAACTATTGCTAATCAGAATAAAGTGTATTATGGTTAATGGTTCACGCCATAAGGCCAATCCCAATCCCTACTAATATTATAAATGCGAAAGTAGCTCTGTCTGTCTGTTACGCTTTCACGTCTAAACCACTGAACTGATTTTAATAAAATTTGGTACAGAGCTAGAGTTGACCTTGAGAAAGAACATAGGGTAGTTTTTATCCCGGACTTTTGAAGGATTCTCTTGGAAACGCGATATAACCGAACTTGACGAGGGCGAAGCCGCGGGCGGAAGCTAGCAAAACATTATATCTATAATTACGAAATAATCTATAAGTAAACTGAAATAAATGGTTTCAGAAGCGCTTACTCCTCTGGGCGTCCCTGTAACCCATAGGGTGACATCATTGATCGTTTCAGCGTCAGACTGTCACCTCATTCTTGAGTCTTGACCCAATTATTGGCACGACAGCATTTTAGTTTTGTTTTTGTTTTATAAGGTATGAAGAATTACTTAGCTCACTTAGAATTACTTAGTTTTATCCCATTAAGGGGAACTATATTACTATTAATTGAGGGAACTACTCGCCCGCACCCGAATAAAATGTTGCCTATGTATCAGACTAGCTCTTCTTTACCCAGAGATGTAAGTAAAACCATAGGGAAGAGAGAGTTTTTAGTACTGATCAATAAACGTATTTTTCTTTCAGCAAACCTTCACAATACATATATATTATGTATATTCCTTCTGTAGATTTAGCGTGAAAGCAGAGACAGACAAAGTTACTTTCACATTTACAAGTTTAGCGAGAACTATACCAAATCATAATAAAATCCATTCATAAATACTCAAAAAAATCCATAAACTATTTAGTACAAAATAACGTATTTCAGCAGCAACACCGTCCCTAATGTAGCAGGTTAGTGTCGAAATCTCACTTCCTGCGTTATTTCAGCGTGCCCTATTTAATTTACAATTGTGTTACCAGTTTACTACTCTGGACTGTTTCCTATATTATTTGTGGAAGGTTTAGTAACTCACTAGCTATTCCTCACCGTTCCATTGGACTATAGCTTTGGTAAGTTAGTAAAACTGTTTTGATGCGGTTTCATTCGCGTCCCATGGGAACTACTGCCCGTACCCGGATAAAATATAGCCTACTAGCTTTTGCCCGCAACTTCGTTCGCGTGGAATAGTGACTACCAGCAGATTTTTTATTTGACCAATAGATGGCGCTATATGTCCGGAATAATTTTATTTTTATTTTTTTTTTGTAATAAAAACTATCCTATGTCCTTTCTCAAGTTTCAAACTATGTCTGTACCAAATTTCACACAAATCGGTTCAGTAGTTTAGGCGTGAAGAAAAGACAGACAGACAGACAGACAGACAGAAAGACAGACAGACAGAGTTACTTTCGCATTTATAATATTAGTTTGGATGTAAAATATTTGTTCAAATCGCTTTAGTAGTTTCGGACACACAAAAAAAGTCCTATTTTATTATAATATAACACTAGTCCTTTGTCTGGCGGTTTCACATGCATCCCGCAGGAACTACTGCCCGTAACGTGATAAAATATAGCCTATGTTACTCGGGAAAAGTGTGGCTTTACAACAGTGAAAGAATGTTCAAATTGTTTGGTAGTTTCGGAGCCTTTAGGTACAAAAAAATTAATGATTCCTCTTTATTATATTAGTATCGAAGGGTCATATATTCCATTCACAGCTTAAAAAAGCGCAGTACAATACTGAGATGACATTATCAGCAAGTCAATGAACTCTTATCGAGAATATTTTTATCTGCAAACAAAAATCTGGACAGATCGCGTTATTTGCCAAATAAACATTGACGACATATTTATTTTGCGTTAACTATACTATGTTGTACTAATTCCACCAGCGTCATGTTGGAACTTCCCGCATCTGGCTAAAAAGTATGTCCTATGTCTTTTTTCAGGCTCTCTGGACTATCTGGGCTGCGGGATTGTTCGCGCAAGTTTACGCGGCCCTGGTACCATAAAGGGCTTAAGAAGGAACAAGGTGGGTTTTAGTCAGTAAGAGTCTGACACTCCCTCTCGCTGCACCCACAGCCGGAGGGGTCATTTGATAATTTCCCACCAAAAAAAATGACGATCTAGACTATCTGTGTACCTTTCATTTGTTTTTATTCAGTAGTTTTGTCGTGAAAGCGCGACAAGACAGAGTTACTTTCGCATTTACATACAATATTAGTAAAGAATGCAGTTCTCTAATGCCTAGGCTTTTAGCATTAGCCTAAGGAAGACAGGCAACCTTATACAGTATTAAAAAATTAGCTCCATAGTTCTCCATACTGTCTTTGAATACAACAATCTTGGAAGCCATACAAGTCGAGGCGACGACTTCACCTTTATTTTACTACGTTTTTCTACGCTATCCACATATGTAGATACATATTTGTATGGCAACATTATTTTATGTTAAAATGAGGAGATAGTGGCTAAGGAAAAGAGATTATAAGATTTATAAGGCACACAGCGCTGTTAGCCCTTGTACTATTGGCGCCAAAAAACTTCACATTTCTACTTAGCATTTTGTTGTTAGTTTTTTGAAAAATGCGCAAGTCAATTGGCTAACTTCAGAAGTGCAAAGTTAATTGGTTCGAACTAAGTGGCCAGCTAAGTCATATCAACTTTCAGTGTTTCGGAATTCACGTTAAATTGGTGTTGGGTCCTGGCTGTCATTTGTACATCTTTGTCAGTCGTTACGAGTAGAAGAAATTACGTATATATACGTAATATAAACGTAATTTTAAGCGTAGTACATATATATAAACGTAACTTTAAGCGTAGAATGAAGAATAGAAGATTATTTAATTATAAAAACTGTAATTAGAACAAGTTATTGAACTAATAAAATTAACTAAACACATTACCAAACTAATAATCAATAACTTCATTAGGTACATGACATAATAAAATATTTGCATACACATAAGGCTTAGGACAGACATGCGATATTATAGGTATTCGCTTCGTCATCACATAAGGCGCCCACGACTTCCAGATAAAGTCAGCAAACAAAAAGTACCTCCTGCCGGGGCTACGGGATTGTTCGCGCGAGTTACCGCGGCGCTGGTACATAACGGGCTTGAGAAGGAATATGGTGGGGTTTAGTCAGTAAGAGTCTGATACTCCCTTACGCTGCAGCCACAGCGGGAGAAGTCATTTAATGATGGCACATAAAAGAGCTTCAAAAGTAGCTCCTGCCGGGGCTGCGGGATTGTTCGAAAGAGTTACCGCGGCGCTGGTACATAAAGGGCTTAAGGGTCAATCCCCACTGGCCGCAAATGCAAGTGATTGAGCGCGAGTGCGGCGGGCCGCGCGGCGCCGCGCCGGGCCGCGCCGCGCCGCTCTCTTACATTGTCCGTGCTCTTACGGCCGCTGCCGGCCGCTGCTCTTTCAGTGGGAATTGACCCTAAGAAGGAACACGGTGGGTTTTAGTAAGAGTCTAACACTTCCTCACGCTGCACCCACAGCGGGAGAAGTCATTTGATGATGTCATATGAAAAAAGCTTCAAAAGTAGCTCCTGCCGGGACTGCGGGATTGTTCGCGCGAGTTACCGCGGCGCTGGTACATAAAGGGCTTGAGAAGGAACATGGTGGTTTTTTTTTAGTCAGTAAGAGTCTGATACTACCTCACGCTGCACCGACAGCGGGAGAGGTCATTTGATTACGTCACATATAAAAAGCTTCAAAAGTAGCTCCTGCCGGGGCTGCGGGATTGTTCGAAAGAGTTACCGCGGCCCTGGTAGATGAAGGGCTTAAGAAGGAACATGGTGGGTTTTAGTCAGCAAGAGTCTGACACTCCCTCACGCTGAACCCACAGCAGAGAGAGGTCATTTGATGACTTCCCATTGAAAAAAAAGCAGCTGCAATATTCAATACTGCTAAACACCGTGACCTCGATAACTTACCTTAGTAATTATCTCCTATATTTGAAGTTTAAGATGTTAAGCATTAAGAAATATCGACCCTTTAAGTTACTAGGTAGGTACTTTTGAAAATTTTGATTTGTTCAGCTACTTTTGTCGCTGACCATACTAACTACGAATTCTGTTTATAGATCGACGGAATGACATCTACAGACCATTTATTGTATTTTACAAGACTGTTAGTCTGTGTTCGACTTTTTCTCGGAAATTGCTAAAGTTATTTGAGTTCATTTACGTAGGTATGCTGTGTTTGTATGTTAGGGCAGTTTTAAAAATTGCGTGATTAAAACACGTTGTAGGTGGGTTGCAAAAGCTATAATATACCTATCAATATCAATTACCTACTACAGATTTCTACAAAATAAAATTGTTCAGCTAAGGGTTTCGAAGTAATGTAATAGCGTTACGATAATATACGCATCTCATTAATTTCACCTGTCAAAAAATATGCAAAATCTTTACATTTTGCTACACTAAAATATATTATTTTAACATATTACAATGTAATCATTTAACTATTTACGAATAACATTTCGCAGTATTAATTATTATTAATTAACAAAACAAAACAGTGTAGACCAGCCTTAACGATGCCTATTATAATCTGCATTGTGTACGCATTCTACTGATAAGCCAGTACAATGGAGCATACTAATATTACTGTTGTCTTTGACTTAGATTTCAATATAAATAACTATTGTATAGAAACCAAGTAACGACAGAAATATAGATTTAGACTAACCATGAATTTAAATATTCTATCTGTGGATTTTCTTACTGCTGATTTCTTTCTATAATATGTCTATCCGATGATTTCAAATGATCTTCAATTGCACAACATGGCAATCATAGATAAGTTTTAAAAATTCACCAATTCAATTGTAAACACAGATAGAAAGATTATTGAAATCTGCATTATCCTTTACTAACAATGGAGCTAAAACAACAGCATCCTGTTGTAGTATTTTAGCATTCTTTCTAAATCAAATTCTTTTTGTGTAAACAGATGCTCTGTCATAAGTAGTTCAGTCTTGAAGATTTTTTAAAGGTGGGAATAGAATGAGCATGAACATATAGATATATTGATCTCATCATATGCCTAGCCTTTTCCCAACTATGTTGGGGTCTGCGTCTAGTCAAACTAGACGCATCAGACTTAGTTCATTTCATCAATTTTAGTTCGGCAAGACAGGGAAAAAATTACAGACAAACAAGTTACATTTAGGTGTCAGTAATTTTATAAAACTAACAATGTTAATCAATGAAGTTATTGTTCAGTAGGTATAATAGTAATTTATACTATAAATTGAAATCACAATCAATTGTTAGTTAATAAAATAACAATAGGGAAAATGGTCTATGTATCAGCATATGGTAATATAGTTGGTTAATTGCCAGTTCATTAATGTGCTTATCGGTAGTAATATTAAATTAAATTCATGATATAAAAAAATATAGGGCATGTGAGAAATTACACTTGTTAAGTACAGTTGTTAGGTTACATTAATCATGTTTTTTTATATATAATTCGCAAAATAGGTTTCTCCTTTGATTTTAACAAGTTATGAGCTACATGAAAAATTATGAAGTCATTTTGAATACCGCAACCATTTCGGCTAAATAATTAAAATTAAACAATAGTTTACGGTACCTATATGCAGTAGGTATTAAAAATATTGACATTGAAATAAACTTATTAATGAACTGAATCATTCATAGCATAGTGCATAATATTATGAAAGAAATAAATAATGTATTTTTTAAATACTCAGTTTCATTCGTCACTGCAGATGAGAGCATAAATTATTCATCATATTTATTGGATCATTACGGAAATATTTTAAGAATATAAGCACCATTTCAAATATATATTTTTTAGGTCTTTATTACATCTTCAGCCTAAATTACCAAGAAGGTTACTATAGGAAGTATATTAGTCTATTCCATGTTCAAATTGGTTTTGGTCACACTCAAACCGAAAAGTACTACCAGGTACAAATTCTCAGTTTTTGTGATAATTTGAGGAACTTAATTATACCATAACAATTCAGCATTGAAGATATTCAAATAGCTAGTTTAAAAGGTAAACGAGTCGAGGTGATCCGTACAACGTAACTACTACCAAAAACAAAGTATTCTTTAGAAAATCTATTTAAGAAATCTGATGTCACACTTGGACATGTAGGCGCCTCAAGCAAGGCCGACAGAATACACGTAAACTACAACCATTATTAATAATTAGAACGCTGTTTTACACTAGCTGTAAGACTAGCAAACTTCAGAGGCAATTTACACGGCTTCTCCCCAAAAAAATGCCTAAAAAATTAACTTTTATCGCAAAAAATTACATGTAACTCTATGTCAACAAACCCTAGCGGCGCCAATTTAGACATGTTAACATGTAAACCTCATTAATTATCAGCATTAAACAGACGCTATGCTTCACGCAGAACAAGAATAACGAAGGAATTAGGTTACACTAAGCTTCCGATCGATATATTTATACAAAATCCTGAAAGCTCAAGTCACAAGATGGCGGGAATATAACCCTACCGAATTGAAAACGACGGGACCATTAGGAAGTGCATCGATAATGACGCGACCTAAATTCGGCCGGGTTATACGTCTGATCGGACAGATGTAAGAATTCTCGTTTCCTACGAGTTTTCTGTAAAGTCGACAATGTTGCGATTACTGTACATGAGAGTTTGGGATGGTATATAACTATTCTTACCGTTTTCGTTCTCCATTAGCGCTTAAAACAACACAAAACACTTAATTTTTTACACAAGCACTCACACGCCCATACGGTATGTAACAACATCACGAGTACTACTGCGCCATCTGGTGCCGCGGTGCGTTCTTGATCTAATGCAGCAATTACCTGTGGCTACGTTCACTGCGCTGGTGTTAATTTAATTTCGTCAGTGTAATTAGCGTAGTTAACTTTAAATTATGACTAATTTTCAATAAAACAACTATTATTAAGCATCAAACTGTTGAAAACACACGCGTTTAAGTCGTATTAATGTCCCAGTCTATTACGAATGCGGAATAAATTCATGTAACGCGCGCAGTATTGATTTTTTCACGCAGCTGATTCACTGGCAAACGTAATAGGACGTCCGATTTCGCGCAATCGAGAACAAAGTTTGACTCATCGTTATTTTTGTTCGATTTTTACGAAGTTCTTGCTGATAGTTTATTGTTAAATAATGCTGCATTCAGTAAGAAATTGCTTTGTTGATTGTATGCATGACCAAGTATGGTAAGTGGTCATGTACGAGGTAGATCTTGATGTTTTCATCTTAGGAATTCATTGAATCAAGGTCGGCGTAGGCTTGGTGGACTTTTAGGGAAAGCTAATCAATCGATTTATCTTGTCCTCCGTCGGCTACTTCCGCTAGCACACTGATGTACTAATACTTGCATTCTTAACATAGTTTGAAGGATATAAGCAAATCGTTTACAAAATAATAACGTGGTTCTTGTAGTTTATACGCTTATACTCATTAGACACAAATAAGCGAAGGGTTGTCCTAAACCTGACCTGTAATATAAAAATTATATATCTGGCAAGAGTAATACGGGTACACGACCCTAGTTTTGCAACAACGTACCTACCTACCTATTTATCATGTATTACATACTTAGGTAACAACAAATGAAATCCGAAAATTATAAAGTTCTTAATGGATAATTAGTACCTACCTATGACTTATTTTTGTCTCAGATACGACAATTTTTTCATAATAACATTTTCCCGGCAGTATTCGTGCCAAGTATAAATCAAATTGCTACCATTTTCTAAGCGCTAAATGTATTCCGCTAGCTCCTACATTACAATACGTGTTTTCATGTACCGCTTCAGTGTGAAAAACAATCGTAGCTTATTGATTTGCTAGCTGCAGGCATTTTCATAGGATTCCGTAATAACTTGTAACAGCGCCATCTTCTGTTGAATAGCGGAACTAAGTTAACATGTAGTTCACGCGGGACCTACAAATTAGTTACAGCAGTGTTGCTGAACCGCATTTTCGTAAAGTAAAAAAATCTTTATTACTTTGATTTAGTAAATAAGGGGTTTTAAAAAATAGGTACATCAATCAGCCCTTTCATCCATCAGCTCATTTGCAAATTCGTGTTGTTTATAAAGAAATGAATGCACCCAAAGTAGACAAAAATTAAAAATACAGCTAATAAATAGGTAATAATGTGAATAAGTTATTTTATGTTCTGGAAGTTAAAGTCTTCAGAATTTTCGAGTCTATTTTCCTATTTTTTCTTTTTCTAATCTTAATTCATACTGATTGAAACATCTGAGGGTGTGTTTCGTAACATTTTCTACATCAGGCATAGTTGTTTACAACCCCACACGCCATAAGCGCGAGAAACTTAACGACCAAGTAACATTTTACCCTCTTCCAACCCACTTAACTTAGAAAAAATCCTACAAAAACAACATACATTTAAAACTACCCCCAACAAGATAGAGATATAAAAACATGGAGTAAGGAAAGATGAGCGGAGGTGCCAAAATCCGGAGCTGCGGGATTGTTCGCGCGAGTTACCGCGGCGCTGGTACATAAAAGGCTTCAGAGGGAACTTGGTGGGTTTTAGACAGTATGATTTTAGTAAGAGTATGACACTCCCTCACGGTGCTAATCAAAAAAAGTGCCATAATGCAGGTAGTTCAGGCGCCTTTTTCCAGGTCTGATACGTTCGCTGGGCATGACCAAAACGAGTGAACTACGGAGGCGTTCGGGTTCTTTGCGCCATCTCTCAACGATTTTTGGTACCTATTACTATTACAAAAAATGTTCGAGTCCTAAGAAGGCGTAAAAAGTCAGAGACAATAACGTTCCTCGTCCCCCGAACATCCGCATGTTGGCTCGCTACTTTCTTAGATTTTCCGTTATGGCACCTCCGCTAGTCATTTTGTTCTCCATGTACGAAGCACTATATAATATAGATAAATATCTTTAGTTCCCTCGCGAATTTTTTGATAAATTGTCATATGTGCGTCTCTTTTGCTCTTAACGGTTTGCTAGTAAGTTAGAAAAGGATGGTGGAGAGATATGAATATTTTTATTGCTAAGGGTGAGTTGTAGTTTATGCTATAAGTTGATTGTGTACTGTCGGTGACAAAAGTTTTGTGTTGTTTATTGCAAAGAAATAAAATGTATTTTTTAGTTATAAAGTTCTCTTTATAATTCTGTAGACTGTAGAGTGAGATGAACTTCTTATAAATGTGCAAAGCAATATGATGATATATATTAAAAAGAAAGTCGTGTTAGTTACACTATTGTCCATTGCAAATTGAATGGCTGAGCCGTTTAAGCTGAAAATTAGAGAGAAGGTAGCTTTTTTTAAAAAAAAAAAATAAGCTCCTAGCTTATTTACATATAATTCATAATTATAGGCATCAGGAATATTGCCCGTAAAATATTTTTAGGGTTCCGTACCCGGAGGATAAAACGGGACCTTATTGTATTCGCTCCTCTGTCCGTCCGTCCGTCCGTCACCAGGTTGTATCTCATGAACCGTGATAGTTAGAGAGTTGAAATTTTCACAGATGATGTATTTCTGTTGCCGCTAATAAATATTTCGGAGGGCTCCCATACAACAAACGTGATTTTTTTGCTCATTTTTGCTCGATATTATATAGAATATTAGTTTGGATGGTATGGAATCCTTCGTGCGCGAGTCCGACTCGCACTAGGCCGGTTTTTTATTCCCATTTTCCTTAAAACTTCACCACCCGACAGTACAATTGTCATCCCAATGAAAAGATCTAACAATTAAGTTAAAGTTAAACGTTTGGGCGTCAGTTAATGGCTGAACTCATTTAAATAATTATTGTTTATGTGATAACTAATCGCTCAGTCAACTGTATGCACATTGCACTTATTTATTTATTAAATAACAACTTTTAATTGAGTTTGGGGGTTTAGGCGCAAAGTTCTTATAATACGCCCCTCGGGTGTCTTGTAGCAAGTTTGCAGACTATAAAGTTAATTGGTTTGATACTGAATGAAAAAAATTAAATGCAAAATGCATTATTTCATTATTAGTAAGTAGATCTCGTGGCGAAAGAGAAGCTAGTTTCTATAATTGCCACATGGGTTAATCGATAAAAAATGTTTGGTGGCCCTTAGATAGGTGACCAACAGGCATAACGAGTTCCTCTGTGTTTCATACTTGACCCAGCTGTCTTGCGAAAATCTTCGTTAGTAGTTTCAGGTAGTCAGTCGCCAGTAAGTCTGACAACCTGTCTTACCTAGAGGCATTGGGTTGCCCGCTGCCCGGGTAGAGATTACCTGAGCAGTCGCTCCATGTGACACTCAGCTGCATCCAATTAGACTGGAAACCGATTCCCATGGTTGGGAAAGGCTGAGCAAATGGCATTAAATACGGCTAAGGTTCAACTGCTCTCTTAATCTAACTTTTACAAAAGTAAACTTACAATATCACTTCCCCTCTCCAATTTTTTGAAGACATACCAAATCCAATCAAAACACTGGTAAATAAATCAGATGTTATCGCATAACTTGTTACAATTGCAGTGGGGAGCATAACTTAGTTGTATCTATTGACAGGCCGAGATGTTGCTGATGTGTATCGAACCCCCGTGGTTATGTCGCGTGAAAAGAGATGCATGGGAGTTTCACAATTTGGAATAGTTTGGAAGATGGTGAATGGTTTCTTTTGTCACTCAAATTATAGGTAAATAAACCCGATAAATTCGGCATTTTTGCGTGAAAACGAAATAATTCGTTATAACAGCAAACATCATAGCTTTTGCTCGTTTGCGATTTGATCCTTCTACATTCAGTGTTATAATTCTACATACCCAGTTTTTTTTTTAAAGTACGTAGGGGGAGTCCGGGATAGTTTAGCAGGTGGGACAATAGCCACTGGTCATAGAATCTCTGTTTACCTAGATATTGCGACGTTGCCACACTCCTTACATACAACCCATAGGCGCCTGCCACCTTACTTACGCGGCGTTGTTGCGTTCGGCAGTTTCGTTTTAGAGTTACAAGTAAATACACGTTTTTGAGCCCCGCAAGTACTTTTTTTCAATTTTCCATATTTGACTATTGTTGCTTACTGTTTATAGATTCCAGCATGTGATGAATACATACCCTTAGTGTAATTATCCTTATAACCTTTACGACAGACAGATTTTACTTGGATATTTTAGTTTCTTTTGTAAATTGAATAACGGGTATAGATAGTTCAACTCAGATTTGCGCGCGGCCCTATGTGTGCGTCGGCTTGTAAATATACAACTTTCATTCGTGTGACAGTGACGTCGTCCGAGCATGACGTGTTCTAATCGCTTTTTGTTATGGGTACAGTCGTTTACGAAAATGTCTAGTTCTTCACGGAGAAAATGTTTTAAGGAGTCAGGTAGCGTTTCAAAAAAATGAAACAACATTCAAAGCTTTTTATTATTACATTTTACAGTTTATCATTATTTTCTCATACGTCTTTTCAAATTGACATTGACAGTATCTAAGAAATAAATGAAGTGAAATATCTAAGATGAATTAAATACTCCTTACATATTTTCTAGCTCGGGGTACGCGGACAATAAATAAATGTGTGGACTAAGAATGTAAAAGACCTATAATTTAGTATAATAATGGAAACAAAATGTGTGGGGAATTTTAAAAAATTATATTGCTTCGCATAATGTCGACCAAAATAAGACGGAAATAATGAAACTCATAAATGAACGTTTAAGTCAAATTGATGAAGGGATGTTGGGTAATACTTGTCGACATGTACAAAAGAAAAAAGAAGAATACTATAGACATTTTGACATGGAGTCAGAATTTATAATTAACATTGGTGAAAGTAGCGAATCCGAAAATTCATCATTTGATTTTTCAAGTAGCGATACAGAATCATTATAAATAAATAAACTAAATTACGTAATAACTGCACTTTAAACAGCCGTATACAACCCCTAAATAACTGTATTTGTACCCGACTGTACCTCTTGTCACGCACACAAAGTCACTGTATATGTACAAGGGTTACCCACACATAGGGCCGCGCGCACGACTGAGTTGAACTTACTATAGCTTGGCGTGGGGTGGGAGACATTATCATGGCGACGGGAGGAGACTTTGCCCAGGGTAATCTCTCCCTCTGTTTCTGTTGCAATAATATTTTTAAATGAAAAATAAATTAAACTGCAGAGTCTAGAGCGAGTTCACTATCAATTTTGATGGACGAATCTGAGCCAATTATTTCAATAACAAGACAATCAGCAGAGTTAGCTTATATATCTCAAGATCTAAATAGGACAACGGTAGATTCTGATTCACTACAAAAAACTAAAATCACACAATCAGATTGTAGTTTAGTACTACAATCAACTAAAGCCACAAACGATTCGTCCATTTCCCAAAGCTTCTCCCAGAAAGAAAGTCCGCCATGGTAGACAGCCCGGAAAAACATTTTTTTTTTACAAAAACACCAGAAAAGGGACACCAAGATGAGAATCAAGATGTAATCGTGCCAAAAAAATAATAATTAAAATAACTAAATAGAAACAAAGAGGTAAATCAAGGACAAAGACAATGAAAAGACAAGTTTTACAGTCAAGTGACAGTGAGACAGAAAAACCAAAGAATGATGATAGCTCATGGACTATCAGAGCTATCATCATACTTTTGTTTGTCTTCAGGGTCTGTATTAAGATATTGTTAAATGTAGGTACCAGTTATTTTGCTGTAGACGAACTGAAATTATATAATTATTATATATGCCATGTTTTTTAGGGTTCCGTACCCAAAGGGTAAAACGGGACCCTATTGTTTTCGCTCCTCTGTCCGTCCGTCCGTACGTCCGTCTCTCACCAGGCTGTATCTCATGAACCGTGATAGTTAGAGAATTGAAATTTTCACAGATGATGTATTTCTGTTGCCGCTTTAACAACAAATACTGAAAACTAGAATTAAATAGGTAAATATTTTGGGGGACTCCCATATCCCAAATACAAACCATGCCCCAAAGACAAAAGTGATATTTTTGCTCATTTTTGCTCAATTTCGATAAATATTAGTTTATTAATGTAGTTTGGATGGTACGGAACCCTTCGTGCGCGAGTCCGACTCGCACTTGGCCGGTTTTTCTATTAAATTCTTTATTTATTTTTATTTATTATTTTTATTTTACCTAGGGTAAAGTCTCCCATGTCGGGTGGTTAAGTCTCCCACCCAGGCGGGAGATAATAGCCAAATCTCACTTCGGTAGAAATCGCTAATTACTCAAAAAGTATTAATGATTTACAAAACTTTCTTAAGCAAAAATAAACCTTAATAATGCAGCTTAGGGTACAATTTTTAGAAAATAGTTTTTTATTAATATAAAGAGATTTATGAGCATTTTAGTCGAAGTCGGGTAAACTCTCCCGGACTCCAAGAGGATATCTCGTAATCTAAGAGGAAAGCTGTGTTAATCTGTTTCATTTGAAAGAAATATTATTAGGTACTTAATTTTAAAAATAAGTAGTATTTAAAATTAAGTAACTTAACTTAATTTTAAATAAATATTGTACCTAGGTAATATACATCAAATTATCAATTCAGCTCAATTTTCTGCTCCATAAGACTTTGCTACCTAGAAGGAACAGGGTTTGCATTTAGTGCTACTAAATTAGATTTTATTAAAATTATTTAAGTTCCCCTACATTCCATAACTTTACAATCAAACCACACTGACAGCTACACATACTCAGCTAAAAGGCCTTCAGCAATACAATAATGAATCGCATCAAGCATGACGACCTCGATGGCGCAATGGTCATCATGCCGGACCGCCGAACCTGAGGTCCCGGGTTCGATTCCCGGTTCGGTCGACATTTGTGTGATGAGCATGCTTGTTGGCCGTGGTCTGGGTGTTATGATATGTATTTATAAATATGTATATATGTAGCTATATGTAGTTTATCAGTTGTGTTAGCACCCATAACACAAGTTAATTAATAACTTACCATGGGGCTAACCGACCGTGTGTGAAAAGGTGTCCCGACAAAGGTGTCCCGACAATATTAATAATGAATCATATCACTTAGTAAAGAGCCGCAAAACTGTACAAACACGCGAAGCTCTCACAATGTAGGGGATAGAGTACATTGAACTAATCACACTAGATATGGTAAGGGTACCTAATAATACTACGGCTTCCGACCGACATTCGGAGGAACGTCATGAAACGATCATCATCCAACCACGGATCGCCTTCACAAAGCGTTGCTTAACCTTATGATCGCTAATTAACCACGAGCTTCTCAAAGAGTTAAAATAATAAAAAATATTACAAGTTAGTTTCAAAAAAGTTCATCTGTTATTTTAACATAATTATTTGGCTGCAGTTACGGATATTAACTTATGAGTATGAAAAATGAAAAATGAAAAACATTTATTAGAAGTAACAAAGTGTAATGTACAAGAATTGTGTTTGGAGCCTCCTTTTAGACAAACAATGCCTGTGTTAGGAGACTCCGCTCTTCCATATCATAGATAAGGTTACATCATGTTACTTAAAAAAAAAAAAACAATAAAATAAGAATAAGTACATGCATGTTTTGAAGAAACTTGATGTATTGTTTTGGTTTGTATGTACGGTATGTGTGTGAAATGTAGTGTGGTTCAATATGATAAGATAAGATAATGTGTGGTGTGACGAGTGAAGTGTTGTGATGTGGTGTGGAGTTATGTAGTGTGAGGAGTGGTGTGGTGTTATGTGGTGTGACGAGTGGAGTGTTGTGATGTGGTGTGGTGTTATGTAGTGTGAGGAGTGGTGTGGTGTTATGTGGTGTGACGAGTGGAGTGTTGTGATGTGGTGTGGTGTTATGTAGTGTGAGGAGTGGTGTGGTGTTATGTGGTGTGACGAGTGGAGTGTTGTGATGTGGTGTGGTGTTATGTAGTGTGAGGAGTGGTGTGGTGTTATGAGGTGTGACGAGTGGAGTGTTGTGATGTGGTGTGGTGTTATGTAGTGTGAGGAGTGGTGTGGTGTTATGTGGTGTGACGAGTGGAGTGTTGTGATGTGGTGTGGTGTTATGTAGTGTGAGGAGTGGTGTGGTGTTATGTGGTGTGACCAGTGGAGTGTTGTGATGTGGTGAGGTGTTATGTAGTGTGAGGAGTGGTGTGGTGTTATGTGGTGTGAAGAGTGGTGTGGTTTGGAGTGGTGTAGAGAGTGATGTGGTATGGTGATTTGCATAGCTATAGCGTGTGGTTACATTACTCATGAAAAACCAGAAGAGCTTCCGTATCCTCGTAAGAGAGAGACTTAATCCAGTTCACTATCATTTTTTTACAGACATAATAGTTGTGATTGTGTATGTAGATTTTTTTATTAATCCTGTTATATAGCTGAGCTGAGAGATAGTAATATTGTCTACTACTAAATATGGTTTTACATTGGGGAACTATTGCAATTTTATCTTTTCTCCTTTTAGGTTTCTTATTCGCATGATAAGGGAGGGTTTTATGTTTTTTTTAGAACTGTTTGGGTTATGTACAGTTTCCTGACTGAGAGTAAATTACTGATGACGTATAAGAATTCAGTGGAGTATCTTTTATTTTTAAAGTACATGACCTTTATAAGTGCTCGTTGTGCACGTTCCAAGTCCATGAATCTAGTTTTGGCTGCCCCACCCCAAATGGGGATACAATACAATAGAATAGACTGTGCTAGGGCAAAGTAGATCTCGTTCAGAAGGTTTCTAGGCTGCTGATCACTCCTCAACAATTTAGTAGGAACCACATGCCTAAGTGTTCTGAAGATCCAGGTAAGCTTTCGAACTCTGGCAGTCACCTGTTCAAGATGAGGGTACCATGAGAGAAGCTGGTCAACCATCACGCCCAAGTATTTGGTTTTAGTGACCCTAGTTAAACATGGGCAGTTACAGCTTGATCTGTTTATGTCTCCACATGTATGAACCTTCAAGTTGAGATCCTCATTAGGCTGTGTCCGCGCGCTAACACTAAAACATATGTAATTGGTCTTGGAGGTATTTAATGTTAGTAAATTGGTTTTCAGCCATTTGTCTATACAAGCAATCCCTACCTCTGCACTCATTTTAACTTCTTGCCAAGAACTACCAGAAAACATAACCGCAGTATCATCTGCGTATGCAAAGACCCTGGCATTAGTTAATTTAATATTGCATAAGTCATTAATGTACAGCAAAAATAGGGTAGGGCCTAAAACACTACCCTGAGGTACGCCGTATGTTATGTCTGCTTCATCACTCGTGTATAGCCCTATTTTTACTTTTTGTTTTCTATTGGAAAGGTAGTCCCTGAGCAAGTTGAGTGCAGTACCCCTAATTCCGGCACTATATAACTTGTTCACAAGGATGGGGACAGAAACGGTGTCGAAAGCTTTTTTGAGGTCTATAAAAATAGATAGGCACTTGTTTCCCTTCTCCAGATGCTCAATTATATGAGAAGATAATGCTGTTACAGCATCTTCGGTACTTACAGATTGTCTGAATCCAAACTGAGAAGGAGAAAGTAAGTTGAATTTATTTAGGAATTTAGTGAGTCTAGTATTTATAATCTTTTCGAGAATTTTTGATATGGCTGGTAAGACCGAGATAGGTCTATAATTATTGACATCGTCTCTGTCCCCCCCCTTGTGTACTGGGGTAATAATAGACTGCTTTAGGGGAGCCGGGAAGACGGCTTGTTGGAGGCAGAGGTTTGCAAGGTGGGTTATCACAGGGACAATCTCCTTTCCTACAAACTTTAAGAATTTTGTTGAAATGTTATCCCAACCTGGGATAACATTTAGTATTAAGATGCCCAAGTGACTGGGTTGACGCAGTAGCTCCATTTGGCACTCTGGTACTCAGCTCAATTTATTTATTTACGAATCTTTGTACACACAACATAAGGTGACAAAAATAAAATAATTTAAATAGTTAATGCATATTTCTAAAGAAATCTGATCTAGACTGGAAGCCGACCCCAATGATGTATTATCACGATGCAGATTTTAGTTCCGAATAAAAGTAAACTGCCCCATCCAGTAACCAATAATTCAATATGGACGTAACGGGCAGCATGTCAATATTAGTATGCCACAGGACTGTGCACTCCGCTGGACAAACAACATTGTGCGGAAATCCGATTAGCCAAGTCAAACGTGACGCTAAATATGTCACTTTATTATAAGCGATCGTCTTAATACTTGTAAATAAAACTACTTTTACGGATTTTATTCGCAGATAGATACACCCGTGCATTGGAGAGCACGTAAATATCGGTCCTGCGCCTGATCTCTCCCCGGTGGTGTCGGATTGCCGTCCCATCGGGCTATGAGAGTGAAAGAATAGTGAGTGCACCTGTGTCTGCGCAAATGCTTGTGCACTGTAATATGTCGCAGCTGGTTGATTTCCTTATATGAGAACAGCCGCCGTAGCCGATAATCAGCGACTGTGCACTCTGCTGGACATCCGCACAATGTTGTTTCATTGTGCTGAAATCCGATTAGCCAAGTCAAACGTTTTGCTAAATATGCCACTTTGTTATAAACGATATTCTTAAAGAAGTAGTATTAATATTTGGAATTTGCTTATTTTCAAACTCAAACTCAAAAACGTTTATTCAAATTAGGCTGATAGATCAGCACTTTTCGAACGTCAAAAAAGAAAAGACAGCCTCCAAAACGTCCACCCTTCACCACAATTCCTATATGTTTTTGCTGGGAAGAAAAAGTGGCGCAACAAACTCCCCAGCAACACATGTCTGTCTATCAGGTTGGAAGAACCAGAATTTTAAGTTCAGGTAGTACTGAACTGCCGTACATATAAAGTAGCCTAAACCTATTTCTTATTACTACCTACTCAGTTGTATCAATGAGCTACATTACTGCAAAGATTCATTATGCCATCATGTAATTAATGTAAATGGGGCATTGTGTTTTAAATGTTCTATGAATTACATAAAAAAAGGTTTCACTTTAAAATCTACCAAAAATAATTCCTCTACACTGTTAAAAAGCAACAAAACGCGACATTTTGTCAAAACGCTCAACCGCGAACGTCACATTGTAAAAAAACAACACAAAACTTTTAGAAGGCTTCATGAAAATTCAAAATGAAAGCAGCATGTCTGATTTTAACCTTACTCATCTTTTTAGCCATAATGGCTGTGTGCGTTATGGTGAAATTCGCGACAGATATAACAGTGGAAGAGAGGAAGAGAGAGTATACTCAAGGAGGCACGGTGTACCAGTATACCAGGGCTATGGGTGTGATCTCCTTGAATGAGAACTCTTCGATGCAGATATCTGAGAGGTTTCCTTATGTGGCTGCTGTGACGAGGAATACATCCAAGTTTTGGTCTTTTGCGTGCTTTGCTAGTATTGTGCTGATTAAGTGGGTTGTCACTTCGGCTCATTGCAGGTATGAAAGACTGCCTAAAACTTGCTTAGTCTAATTTAGCGTATCTTCTGCTAGAAGTAATTTCCAGAATAAAGAATAGATCAGCGAAATCTATAATCTACAGAGCATTAACAGAAAATGCTCTTAATACATCTGTATCTAAATTCCAGGTATTAAAAGAGGCTGACCAGCTAGTCATCCATATTAATTAACGAAGAAGGGCTACATTTTATCGGGGAACTTATATCTACATATTTTCTATATCTATCCATCTCTTTTCATGTTAGATAGATTCTATAGCATCTCATGTAGAGATAGAACCCGAGTAAGTTCCCATCTTCACTTTAAACTATTTTCTTTACTCAGGCGTCAAAGCGCAACCCACCGTGTCCTTCTCTTCCACGACTTCGCTCGCAACTACACTCACACTTACCCCATCCTATTCTGGAGACTCCACGAGAAGTTCAACAGCAGCAACCCAACCCCTCGCTACGACATCGCCGTCGCCAAGCTCAATGTGGACTACTATCCCTTCACTATGAAACCCTCAGTCTTCGACGATAAGGAGGCCACTGAACTAGAAGCCAGCATCTGGAAGACCGTCTCAACTATGGATAAAAAGCTGTACTTGACGAATGACTTTGATAAATACGAAGTCAGGATAGCTGATGCTGCGAAGTGTTTCGAAGGGTACGGAGTGGAATTGGATCAGAGCATGATTTGCATTGACGTGTCAGATTATGATGACTGTTTCATCCATGAGTTTGGACCTCTGTATTCGGGAGACAAGGTGGTTGGGATCCTGGCGGTCAAGCCAAGGGATTGTGATATGAAGTTGGCTATTTTTACTAATGTATCTTACTATACTAATTGGATATTAAAGTCTACACACACCACTTATTATGGATGATATTTCGTTTATTTGTTATTGTGTGGTTTTATTTTTTTGTATTCGTGATATTTTCACGATAATTCCCGAAATCTGTGAATCTGCTTTTTTATAAAATTCTCATCCTTGTGTACGTGGATGTATAAACGTAAATATTATGTAGGAGACCTTTTTGGCACCCACAACGGGTCTGAGGTCCTGCAATGACAATACCTAGAGGAGGGCAAGATAACAAATCGCACATAGGCACTGATAACTTACATAGGCAAAGATAGGAATATTAAAAACTTTATAAAGTTAGCGCCTAATCCTCAGCGGAAGCAGAACAGATACTACGTAAGGTTATATTGCTATTTGGATACAATTGCTATCATTTGAAACATGTACAAATAAGCTGACATAGGCCCCAGGCTTGCAGTCGTAAGAATCAAATAGCCATTGGTTGGCAAAACTGACAGTTCAACAATTTGAAGGCCAAGATTAATTCTTCAATCAAGCTTTTGTCGGGATACTACTAATGACAAATATAAGACCTTAAAAACTAAAATAAAACAACCAAAATAAAAACCCAACATCATGCATCGTAAGTCGATCTCAAAATCCAACTCGTGTAATAAGAAATATTTGTAAACACCGAGTATTTCATATCACATTCAACCGGCGTAATAGCTATAACGCCCACTACTTTGTCTCCGGAGAAAATGGGTCCATATTCGTGGACGAAGCAGTCTTCGTAAGCTGATGTGTCTATGCAGATCAAGCTATCGTCCATTTCAACTCCGTAAGTCTCGAAGCATTTTCCCTTGTTGCTGATATTCATTTCGTACTTATCGAAGTGGTTGGTTAAGTAGAGCTTCTTATCCATCGTCGAGACGGTTTTCCAGACACTTGCTACTATTGCGGTTGCTGCTTTCTCGTCGAAGTCAGCTGGTTTGATTGCAGAGTGGTAATGGTTGACGTTCATTCTGGCGACTGCTATATCATACTTGGCGTTAGGGACAGTAGAGTTGTACTTCTCGTGGATCCTCCAGAAGAGGATGGGGTAGGAGTGAGACTGGTTGCGCGCGTAATCTTGGAAGAGGACCACACGGTGAGTGTGACCTGGTTGCCTGGAGAAAGTTGAGGTATTTAATTAGATAGTTCAGAAATAAATAAATGTTCTATTTCCATATTCAGCTTCTTTGAGTACAAAAAAAAACAGTTATTTGGGAATAGAGTTCTGCTTTTAGAGTTACAAATGCAATTTGGTATTTAACAAACGTTTGCTTCGATACATTCTGAAGCCTAAGGTTCTAAACACCTCTTGCATCTCGCGAGAACCGTTAAGTCTTGCTTCTGATCTCTCTCCCATCGTGTCAAAGGAATAGATTAGGGATGCACATTTGTTTGCATCACTAGCTGGATTAAATTGATCATTTGATAGGCTATCTTTGCCAGTAGTTACGGGTAGTCAGAAGCCAGAAACTGACAACCAGTCTTACGAAGAGGTATTGGGTTGCCCGGGTAACTCGGTTGAGTAGGTCAGATTGGCAGTCGCTGTTTGTAAAACACTGGTACTCAGCTGCACCCTGTTTGACTGGAAGCCGACCCCAACACAGTTGGCTAGGCAGGTGATTTGTCTGCACCACAGCCTGATCTTTGAGAATAGCCTCGTCTTAATTAGCTGGCATTAAAAGAACCAAACTTACCTGCAATGTGCAGAAGTAACAATCCATTTCATGAGAATCACGCTGGCAAAACAAGCGAAATTCCATAAGCTGGTGGCATTCCTCATAACGGCAGCCACGTAGGGAAACCTGTTTATGAGCGTCTGGTTTATTCTATTGTCCGTCAGAGCCACCCATTGTCGCCGGTAGTTGTTGTGAGGACATGGTCTGTGGAGAAGAATATTACTTATTTGAAGAAGAGACTTTTGTTTTTTTTAAGTTGTAATGTTAAGTAAAGACTACTGTAATATGGAATCCTTGGCCTGACTAAAGCTTGCACATATAAACCGCACGGCATGGCGCAGGTTGTTGACGTTAATGGCACAGACAATGATGATGGCAATTTACCCAGCAATTGTCTTTTTATATTGAGATACGATTTAGGAGTCAAATTCAGATCACGAGTTAATCGCCTGGTTGTGTTGGAACTGTGCCGGGTCGTTCATGTGAAGGTAGTGTAGGTACTATATGACCTTTATAGAAAGGCAAATATACTAGCTGTTTCCTGCAGTTTCGCCTGCATTGTAAGGGTAAAAAGTAGCCTATAATCGTCTCCACGGCGATAGTTATCTAAACTAACTGTTAGACTCTGAAACTACTAAACCAATTAGAAAAAATTTTTCACTGTTGGAAAGCTACATTCTTAGAGTAATATAGGCTATAATTCTATTCCGGTTTGGAAACCACAAACTAAGAAAACAATGGGATTATCACCTGTCTGTATATTTGGTGTTGTTCCCGTATGAAGACATTTGCACCCCCATAATGACGATGGCCAAAAATATAAGTGACGCCACAATGAAAAAAATTATCGTAGTTTTCTTCATTTTGGAAATTTTGACGACTTCTAGATAAAGGACATGACATTATTGTAAAAATGTGTAAAAATTAAAAATGTCCCATTTGCTGTTGTGAGTGACGTTTACTGATTTTGGCCGCGTTCTGCGATTGGTGCTGTTAATTTGATAGGAAAGAGTTTTTACTTCATCATCCTCCGAGCCTTTTTCCCAACTATGTTGGGGTCGGCTTCCAGTCTAACCGAATTCAGCTGAGTACCAGTGCTTTACAAGAAGCGATGCCTATCTGTCCTCCTCAACCCAGTTACCCGGGCAACCCGATACCCCTTGGTTAGACTGGCGTCAGACTTATTGGCTTCTGACTACCCGTAACGACTGCCAAGGATGTTCTGATAGGCTTTCCGTGACTTCATAAGACCCTAAACTATCTGTGTATTATCGAATAAATAGTTTTAAACTCTCGCATTTATTATATTAGTAAGGATTTTGGTATCTGACTTTAGTAGGACTGGTAAGACTAGTGAGGATTTTCGTATCGATTTTTTTAAGCGCCTTTAAGAAACTCAGCGGGTTCAAAACTACGAAAAAACTAGGAGAACTAAGGATCATTACCCTATTAAAACATTACGGGGAGCGCCTAAAAATGCATATCGAATAATATTTTCAAAATTTATGATGAATTAATAGTCATCGCCTCATTTGGAAACCGCAACGTAAAAACTATCTTCATAAATTACCATGCAGACTTTATTGCACCTTACTGCATTGACATAAGGTCCAAAGTTAAATGAAACTTTTGTCAGTGTATTGCTCAAGGAAATATAAACCTTATATGTTAAGAAGTAGAGTAGGGAATTGATTGTTTGCTGTATGTTAGGGGGTCATAGAACATTAGTTTACGAACCGAAAGCAATCGATTTGGGGGTGAATTTGTATCTATTTCGTGACGTCATTGATTTTGATTTAAAATAAATTGTTGTTAGGGTCCGTGGCTACATAAAGACTTGTCCCTTCATGACCCGGGATTATGGTTAACATCAGTTCAATATTAATATCGTTCGGTAGCTTTCAACGGATAGTCTAACTAGGCCCTCAAAACTTATGCCAGCGGCCGTATTGGTATAAGTTTCGGAGTTCCAGATTCTGGTATTTCCAATATTGTTTTGAGTACTGCCTCCAGTTGTCACCAGCGGTTTCATCGTATCTGAGAAGCTATACTACACCCAGAAAAAAATATATTTCTATATCTAATAAAACATTACGGCCAAGTTTCATAAAAGATAATCTCGTAAAGTACATAGGTAATTATAACTTAGAAAAAGTTACAATAGTAAGTATTTATCTGACTTGGGCCAGCAGCACACTCATACTTGAGATACTTGACCACTAGTTTATATGTCAAAGGCTGTGAAATCAGCACTTTTCAACCATCAACACAAGAAACTCCAAAACTCCCCACATGTTTTTGCTGAGAAGAAGTGGCGTAACAAACTCCCCAGCAAACACAACTAAGTATCCGCCATAGCTTAATCTTACAAAAACTATCAAAACAAAGCTCAAACTTAATGACCATTAACTCTCAGATGGCCAGATATCGCATGACCCCCTCTCTAAACAATAGTTTATTCACCATGTGGTTCAGAAATTAGCAGTTAAATTCGATACTGTCCGACATTAACGGGTAATGAGGATGGTCAGTGGTCAGTGACCTTAGTAGTAAATTACGATGCAATATTGCAGTTTGGTTGGGGTTTTTTTATAAAAATTGCGTATGAAGATTTTTTCTGTTTTACATGCGATGTAATGGGGGAAATATCTAAGTAGGTACCTACCTTATAAAATACAAGCGGTTCCAATCGATTCTCTAGAGAACTACTTACTTACTTCATGCAGCCAGACAAAACGTAGCCTATAGTTAGGGTTTAAGATCCTACTCTTATTATCTGTGCACCAATTTAAATCGATGCAGTAGTTTTGACGTGAAAGCCGGACATAAGTTTTTCATCAAAAGCTTTTCACGTTTCAGTGAATTCAATACATCCTACTAATATTATAAACGCGAAAGTTTGTATGTATGGATGTTTGTTGCTCTTTCACGCAAAAACTACTGAATGGAACTTTTTTTAATGAAACTTTACAATAATATAGCTTATACATCAGAATAACACATAGGCTACAATTTTTAAACATATTGTTCGAAATACTAAACCTGCGCAGACGAAGTCGCGGGCACCAGCTAGTAAACCATACATTGACAATATTACGTATTTGCTATCCTTATTTAAATATACATTTAAATATGTTAGTTCAAAAACTCGCTTCTCGCTTGTTGCGAAATGATTGATACAACTTATTGTACAAAGACTTGTCAGTTGTGCAAACAGTAGTAAGTGGTTCAACTATCAAGTTAAACCCTTTGTTTGTAATGTCTGTTTGTTTGTCAACTGTGTACTTAGTTACCGGATAGCGATGATGGTTGAAGACGATTTACTAAATGTGTCTCGCGGTTTCTCCTGCATCTTAGAGTAAGTACCTAGCTGCTTCCCGTGCAATACTTAGATAAGCCTGTGTGTTATGCTGATCTGTCTATCACTAGGTTATAGGTAACAGGTGTGTCGTACCTAATCACATTATAATGTACTGGTTAATAAATGTCGCTTAGCACAAAAAAAAATAATAAAAAAAACTCAAATAAAGTAAATAGAACAAAAAAGTGAAAGAATTAGAACACCACATAAGAGTCAGTCATTACAAACAACTGAAATTCTCCTTTGAAAAAGGTCCGAAGTCTTTCAGTTTTATACAAAAAAACCTTTGTAATGTCTATAGGTACCTACCTTTCTCGATACATGGGCTATCAGAAACTGAAAGATTTTTTGTTAGGTATTTCAAATTGCCCAGTGGTTCCTTCTGTGGTGTATGGGCCTGTAGGTCATGTGCTTATCCATGTGCGCGATGTAATGCCCCCAGAAAGCGGTCTCAACCGCTGGCAAAATCATTTTTTTAACATAAGTAAAAATTCCATCAATTACCATCCATTCACTTCGACATACCGTTTTAATCGAATCACTAAACTAATATCCCCCGCGTTCAGTAATCACATTTAATTGTACATAAATATCAGTTAGCAGTTACTGCGAGCTTTACTCGTAAGTTAACTGTGTGTCGAAGGGAATGTGATAGATGGCTTAGTAAAAATAGATTTGTTGAATTGAATTGTTACTTGGTACTTTAAAAATATTTTGATCTATTGTCTGTTTGAGTAGGCAGTCAATAAAAATCAAAACAATCTTGATACTAGATTTTTTACACAAATACTTATAAAAAAGAAAATCCTGTTTCACACTGCGATTCCATTGATTTACTACTTAATTGTTATTATTGCTTTCAGCATTGAATTTTAGCTATATTTTTAAAATAAAAACAGTAAAGAGTATTTTTTTATAAAAAGTCATATGAAGATTGTTTAGCTTTGGTGTAAAAAGTTAGTTAATGGTCAAACTCATCTAAAAAAAATCCCTTGCAAAAAGTAGTACTTTCTTACATACTTAGTGCATTTTTATCGAGGCAGGTCACTTTTTACTCATGTGCTGGATATGATTTCCTCGGAACGCAAATGAAAACGTGGAAAACAGCTAGAAGTGGAATTACTTACACAAAAGTTACTACTAGGTACTTATTATATTTCTTTACAAATTAACTTTTAACTTAGCAGCTCGTTAACCATATTCCTGGCATACAATACATCACACTTACTCCTCCCCTAGTATCACAACTCCTCACTCCGGCGCAGTGATGCGTACACGCTTGCAGTTTACAACCGGGGTGCAAACTGTCGGGGTTTTCTTTACCCTGTTTGCTGTGTTTTTAACCGAGTGCAAATATGGATATTCTGCCCAGGTTATATGTACCTAAGTATATAGGTACTGTTGTAAACTGCTTGGGATAGCTAATGGCAATCCACCGGTTTCTTACACATAGGTAAATTTCACTATTGTCATTTTCCAGCACCTCAAAATATGGGTACATAATATGCGAATTCAATATGTTTTTCTCAACAATAGGTACTTAAGTATTAGGCATTAAGTAGGTTAGTTGGTAGGCAGGTTACATATTGATGTTCATTAAAACCAAAAATTAGGGGCAGATATTTTTTTGAACGTTACGTTTTACCTCGATTTATGAATAGGTCCGGAGATATTTTTCTAATCAATACAATACAGCCATCGGTTTTCCACCGCAAGCGACAAACGTGGCCGCAGCAATTTTGTTGGAAATTGTTGCTTAGAAATAAATTTCTTCATCCCAGACAATTCCCACCCATCCCTTTTGTACAAAAATTCTTACAAGCAAGTTGTATACATTATAATATATCTTCGCCACTCGTCATGGATGCTACAGTATGGAAATGTGAAGTCAATGAGGCGAGCCTGCATCGAGAGGGCGGGCTTGATATATTGGCAGAGACCGCGGAGAGCAAAATGACAATCGAAGATGACGTAACGGAAAATCTCCTAAAGAAAGTAGTGCGCCAAAATAGTGTTCGGGGGACGAGAAACGTTACTGGCCACGCCTTCTTTGGAACTCTCCCATTTTTTGTAAAACCAAAAATAATTGACAGCTTCAAACAAACTTAGTTTTTCGTTTTGGTCAAGCTTGGTGATCTAGAAGACGAAACCTGATCTATCTGCTTTATGGCATCTCCGCTGATCTTTCTTTTCTCCGTGTTTGAGATGAGCATGTCTCCCTACGCCTTGTTGTCGAATGTAAGATGCTTAGTAGCTTTAGTAAGGTCATTGAACATTTCCACAAGACGATTAGCGTGCTGTTTTAATTTTTTATTAATTAATTCCAGATCTGAATCTGGACTGGATCTGGATGCTACAGTATGGAAATGTGAAGTCAATGAGGCGAGCCTGAATCGAGACGGCGGGCTTGATATATTGCCTGAGATGTGCTTCTCTCCCTTCGTCCTGTTGCCAAGAAGATGATTAATAGCTTTAGTAAGGTCAATGGAGATCTTTTTTTTTTTTTCCGACGTCAAAAATCATCAAATGACCCCTCCCGCTGTGGGTTAGCAGCGGTGAGGGAGTGTCAGACTCTTACTGACTAAAAACCGTCGTGTTCCGTCATAGGCCTTTTATGTACCAGGGCCGCGGTATCTCTTTCGAACAACCCGCAGCCCCGGCAGGCCTTGGCCCTGCTGGGCCCCGCTGGGGTTGCTGACATCTCTTTGAGGAGCGCGTGGAACAACGCGCGCCGTCGACACGGGTCTGTCGTCTAAGTAGACAGAGGGACGATGAGCCACCCGAACTCACCGCCTACAAACCCACGCCTACGGTGGCCGGGAGTCATCTCGCGACACCCGGCGCCCATGGTGTCTACCTGGTCCAGCGCGGCGGCCGGGATGAGAGGTGCGAACTCTCTGGCGTTCCGCCTCCTCCTTCTCGAGCATGACCGCTTCGCAGAAGGAGGCGACGGCATCCCATTCCCTCTCGCCCCGGACCATGGCCTGAACCAGGGCCGGACGCGAGAGGTCGCCGCCGCCCAAAGCCTCTACGAGGACCCGGCGGTGCCCTTCCCATGCGGGGCACACCTGGACTGTGTGGTCCACCGTGTCCTCGGGGCTGTCCGCACAATGGTGACACCCGGGCGCCTCCTCACGATCGATGCGGTGCAGGTACCTCCCGAAACAACCGTGTCCGGTGAGGACCTGCGTCATGCGGTACGTGAGGGCGCCGTGACTCCTCCCGAGCCACTCCTCAAAGAGGGGACTTACCGCCACGATGGTGGCGTGCCCTGCACTGGGTTGCGACAGTCGCTCCCTCCAGGCCACCATGAGATCGCGCCGGAGCTCCGCCCGCTGCGCGACAACTTGCCGCGGCAACGGGGTTCCCCCCGGCGCTGAGCCTCCTCGCGCCAGTCGTACAGGCGCAAGAAGACCCTCGCCTCCAGATCCCACGGTGGTAGTCCAGCAAGTAGGCCAGCTGCTTCGCGGGAGATCGTGCGGTACCCCCGGATTAGCCTAATGGCTATCACCCTTTGGGGCACGTTCAGGTAGTGTACAGCCCGCGGCCGTACCGAACGTGCCCATACCGGGGCCCCGTAAAGGGCCATGGACCGCATGACCCCCGCGTAGAGTTTACGGCAGGGGGCGTTTGGGCCTCCCAGGTTGGGCAGGAGCCGCTTGAATGCAGCACCTGCCTTCTCCAGTTTGGGGCCCAAACGTCGGAAATGCTCGACGAAGTTCCACCGGCCGTCGAGGACGAGTCCCAGGTATTTCATCGCCCTCTCGACGCCGATGGTAACCCCCCCCACCGTGACTTGGGAGCCTGAAGGTGGCGCGTTCCGAAGCCCATGAAAGCACATGGCCTCGGTTTTGTGCAAGGCCACCTCCAGGCCCAGCAGTTGGATCCTCTCGATGACTGTCGCAACCCCGCGCGTCATTATGTCGGCCGCCTCCTGGTGCGACCTCCCTTGTGCCAGAACCAGCGTGTCGTCAGCGTAGCAGACCACGCTGACGCCGCTAGGGAGGTCGGCGCGCAGAACCCAGTCGTAGCCGATGTTCCACAAGAGCGGCCCCAGTACCGACCCCTGCGGAACACCGCACGACATTTCTCGCCGGTTCCATTCCCCGTTGTGACCAGGCTAAATGATGGACCTATCCGACAGATAAGGTAGGTCGGCACCCGGTGATACCGGAGTGCCTCCCTAATGCAACTCCAGGGTGTTGAAGGCGTTGGCGATGTCAAGAGACACCGCCAAGACGACCCCCCCCCGGGACACAGCATCCCCCGTCGTGAGAGCTCTCACGCGCATGATGGCGTCCACCGTTGAGCGCCCCTTGCGGAAACCGAACTGGTGGTCCGCAAGGTCCGGCCCTATCCCCCAAGGTGCGCGACGAGGCGGTGTGCGACAACTCGCTCAAAGAGCTTGCCCACCTCGTCGAGCAACACGATAGGCCGGTATGCGGACGGAGAGTCCGCAGGGCGCCCCGGCTTCCGTATGAGGACCAGTTTCCCTGTCTTCCAACGAAGTGGGAACTGGCCCCTCTCCAAGCATGCGCTGAGAAGCCCCCTAAGTCGAGGCCCGAGAGCCTCAAGGGCCAGGACCCAGGCCTTGCCAGGCAGGCCGTCAGGCCCTGGGGCGGTGTTTTTGGCTTTCAGCCTAGCCAACGCCACTCTCAGGTCCACCCCAGTCACCTCGGGGACATCGTCGTCGTCGGAAGTGTGGTCCGTCGTTGACACCGCGGGTTGCAGAGACATGGGCGGGGGAGAGTGTTCCCCGCGCGAAGGGAACAGAGCGCTCACCACCTCCTCCACCAGCTGAGGCCGAAGACTCTGGGTCAGCGGGGGGGCCCATGGGCGGAGCTTGCCCCACACCATTTTGTACGGGCGCCCCCACGGGTCCCTGTTCAGAGACCCCAGCAGCTCCGCATTGGCCACCTCCATGGCCTGGATGATGGCCAATTGGAGGGCGGTCTTCGCAGCTCTGTATCCCTCGTACAGCTCTGCTTCCCTGGCTTCTGCATCCGGAGGGCGGATGCGCAGCCTGCGGTGTCTGGTGTACAGGTGCCTCGCAGCGACGCACGCCTCTCGAAGGGCGGCGATCTCGCAAGACCACCAGTACACCTGGCGTCGGGCGTGTCCTGGCGGGGCTCGGGGCATGGCCACGTCACAAATCTCGGACATGGTCTCCCGGAACCACTCCGCCTCGTCGTTGATGTCGGCGGGCCTGTCCGGTGATGACACCCAGGCCTGCACGACTTGACTAGATAATTTGCGAGATTTTTCAAGTTTTTATTCCTTTAGTTGCTTGTTTTATTAACTGTTACATACGTTACTCTCTTCTTAAAGTTTTTATTCTACCAGAACATTGGTCATCTTGGGTTGCATAAAATTGGTAAGCTTTGTTTCGAAGTTTATTGTAGCCCGAATCGCCAAGGATCAAACCCGAATCCAGTCACAGCAGACGTTGCGTTTTGAAATCCATGACAGAAATATAATAATAACAAAAAAATCTGTTTACCCTGTTCCCGAGAGCGGTGGGCATCTATTTATATGATAACACTAAATTAAATAATGTATAAAATATGTTGCTAAAAACAAAAGATTAACAAACCCATCTAGTCCCTACCGAAAAAATTAAAGCATCTCGTCGTCACGCCGGGGTACACAAGACAGTGAGATGTGCAAGCTGAGCGACGCCAACAGATCGCTACTTCCGACACATCCGGCCGAGGGCTGCAAGACGGGTAGGGTGACCGGGATTGTGGTGAAACTGAGCCTGTTTTGTTTGAAAAAAAATAGGATATATAATAGAATTCTCAATTTGAAAGTTACGACCTAAACTTATAGCAGCTTCTATGTCTATAATTATATGACATTAGAAAATCATTTGTCTCTCGCACATATCTGAAATCCGTCAATACAACTATTTAATTCCCGTTTATTTTCGTCCATGTTAAGTTTTAATCAAAGCTACCGACTGCCTATCTGACCTCCACAACCTGGGCAGTTAGTTGGTAGCTAGTTGGCAACCAGTGCAGTCCAGGTTACACATTGGTAAGACTGGTTATCAGACTTCTAGGCTTCGTCGGTAAGGACTGCCAACGATGTGTGATTTAAATGACAGCCGCAGTTATTCATTAAATACTTGTACAAAAATATAACTTTTATAAAGTCAAACCACAAAAACAGCGGCTCCGTCGATCAGCTTACCAAAAAAACATAAACAGTTATTCAAACTCCATGGCTACCCCACTCCTAACAATTTGTAACTGTAAGACACGCTCATAAAGTTTTACTGTCGGCTCTATAATATTAATATCTTTCTCTACTATACTATATATAAATATATAGTAAATATACAAAGGTATAGGGGATGCAAGTCATCTTCTTCTGTGAATTATTGATTGATAGGAAAGAATGGAAGATACGGATCATTGATTATACAGCTGACTATAGTATTTTTATGGAGGATGAAACATGCAAAAAGATTTTACCAATAGCTAAAGCCTTTGACAAGCTTTTTGATTTAATAGTTACTGGGTTTATGAACAACTTCCTATAGATTTCAGAGTTTGATTTGAAACGATAATTAGATTCAGACAACATCTAAGTATGTGCCTACAAATGTTATAAGCTGCAGAGCGAAATATGGGTAGAAGTGGTATTGCAATTCTATGTTAAGCAGGCGTAGATACGTACCTATACGTTGACATTTGGAAATTAAATTCTTATTCATAAGAAACAGAAAATTGCGGACCTCAAACTTTTCCCACTGCCTGAAACCATGACAAGAATGTCTTTGCAAGAGTGGGACGAGTATAATGAATAAAACACCTTTTAGCGCGCTCTAAAAACATCCAAATTGAGAACTTATTTCGGTTAGAAGTCGGTTAAAAATAGCAAAAGACAAACACAAAACTATAGAACTAACTAACTAACTATAGAGCTAATTACAGAACCCGGGATTAGGGGTCTCTAGACAATTAATCATCACACAAAATTAAGAAAAACACATAAAAGAACGCCATTTAATAAGCCCAAGTGATCCCATAACGCCAGTCATTCTACCCCAAAGACAATCCCATTGTCTATGGAAAGCATAAACAATTAAAAAGTTGTTAATGGTTTGTATAACAAATGTTATGTGTCTCCGGAGATGGGGTGATGAAAGAAGGGGAATTTATTAACTTTGCAAAACTATTAATGGTTTCTCCTTATTGTTGGAAGTTCTTGTATGTCATCGTTATTAGTTATGCTTGTTCAAATATGGTATAGAACCATTGAATCAGCGGTAGGTACAGTTGTCCAAAGTTAGGAAAGTTTAAGACGTTAAAGAATTTAATTCAAATCAATATAATAATGTTATTAATAGGTAATTTGTAATAAACAAAATTAAATTTTGTTAATTGTCCATGGGTTTTGCCTGAAATAAATGACACCGGCTACCTTTACATTGTAAAACACATTCAATGGTTTTTGCTTGAGACAGTCACATAAACACTCCTTCAGCAATACGTCCGTCCTTACATTCAAACGTTTAGGGTTTAGGTTTGTAACATTAGTGTGATCATTACTAATTTAATTCATAATAATGCAAAAATGTAATTACAAAAAGGTGAAGGAAAACATCTTGAGGAAACCTGGACTATAAAGTCTGAAATCACCAACCCGCATTGAGCAAGCGTGGTGATTAACGCTCAATCCTTCTCCGTGTGAGAGGAGGCCGCAGCCCAGCAGTGGGACGATAAAAAGGCTGTAACTGTAACTGTAATGCGAAAATAACTCTGAATATCGAGCTTTTATGCTAAAACTACAGAACCAATTGATGATGATTGATCAGCAAAAATAATTAAAAATTTGTAAGGACATAGGCTAATCTTTCAATACCTTTTCGGAAAGTAGTGACCTCGCGACGCAATATGGAACCGCGGTATTAGCTACTTACTACGATGATATTTCTCACCATGGCGATTGACATAGCTCGTTCACATAATCCGATTACTTACCACCACCACAAAAACCCTCTTACTTAACTCAAACTCTAACAAAATCTCAACAGTAGCCTCAATTCAACAAAGATGTTTGCACAACCAATGCCGAAGGGTAGTTGTGACAGATACGCATAAAACTGGGCTTTAGTTATGGCCGTCATAACTGAGCACTTCACTTGATTAATACAAGGGACGCCGTAATGGATAGTACTGACAGGTTTTTTGGTAAGTAATATTTATTGGCGTTTATTTTTAACTAGCTGGTTTAAGCTCTACTTGCCACCACTTCCCGTCCATGGATAAACGTAGCATGCACGTAAGTAGGAAGTTTCGGCATCTGGTAGTTTAAGAGTAGGAGAGTAATTAGAGTAACAAACATGCGCACATGAATACATAAGTACCTAGAACCTTACAAACTTTCTTTCGCATTTGTGATATTAGAAGAAGTTAGGTAATAAACTATAATAGGTACCTACCTAATACCTACGGGTTGCGAAAGGCACATATAATTCAGAATTAATCCTACAAAATCTTTACCTGACCTGATAATAATCCTAGACCTGATAATAATGTGTCACGTGTAGTACAAAGTAACACTAACAGAACAATGCAAAATTGGATGTAGAAAATCACATAATTAAGGAGCTGAAGCTATTTAGATACAAATCTGCAAAAAGTAAAAAAAAAATATTGAACATTAGGAAATAAAACGGATTATTTATCAACCCAATAACATCCAAAATGCAAGCATTACAAGACACAAAATGCAATAAAACCTCACAACGCAATCGGCAACGTCATTACAATTGGACGCGTATCCAAACGTCAGATCTTATCCAAGATGGCGAATCGCGAGATAACCAACAATAAAAGTGAACTATTGAAGAGATTTATTGCTCAGATGGGGGAATTTGGTGCTTCGTAGCAAGCCATGCGTGATACGCGAGTCTTACGAATGGATTTTTGTTTTGAATAGGTTTATGTGTGATGAAGTTGTGTATTTTAGAAAGTTGTAAAATGTGGAATGTGATCTAAATTACGCCTGAAGGCTAAAATTGCAATCATCATCATCATCATCATCAGCCTATCGCAGTCCACTGCTGGACATAGGCCTCTCCAAGTGCACGCCACTGAGATCGATTTTCAGCTTCTCGCATCCAGCTCCTGCCAGCCGTCTTGCGCAAGTCATCACTCCACCGTGCCTGAGGACGTCCTACACTACGTTTGCCGAGGCAAAAATTGCAATAAACAGTAGGTATCCATTAGATGGTTTTCTCGAGATTGTTTTAAGTGTTTCGAAACAAACTTTTCTAGAAAGCTAATATTAAGCTAGAAGGGCTGATATTTACAAGTTTGCGAGTTTGGTATGCGAAACCGCAGGTAACAGGTAGCTGGCTACGTTGCAATTAATATTCTGTTTAACAGTTGAAGAATAGCCTCGGGTCTTCCATTTTGTCATCCACAAATATCATTTTATGAAAACATGGCTATAAAGTAATAGATTCCAGTTTCACTTAAAAGAAAAGTTTTGCCAAATCTCCAAATCGCAGATAGAAACACCATTAATCATTTTACAACATCAATTTATTGCAACACTTTAAACTTTTTGCTACAAAAAGAATTTACTTTGGCTGCAGGAATGCTTTCCCTCGACACACCTCACCGGTGGGTGTATCCGAACGCAGGATGGAACGGACCAATCACAGCGTTTTCAAACAGGTGGGCGCGAAACGCCATTTTGAAAGTTAAAATTTTCTTCGAGGGAAAATGAACCGATAGTTTTTCTACGTCTGTTTATGCTGAAGATATTGATTTTGTGGGATGTTTTGATAATTCGCTGGAAGGAAAATAGTTTTATTATTCTACTACTTTGTCAGTAGATTCACTTGGGGTCTCAGTAATACGCGCAGACGGATAAAAGTAGGCTATAGCCTTTTTCAATAAATGGCTATCTAAAACTGAAAAATGTTTAGGGCACTTTGCACATAGAGCAACTATTTATTGCAGCAACTGGCAACTACTAACAAAATCTTATTTTTCATGATATCAAAACGGATTGCCCACTCAATAAAAATTTACTATGTACCTACCTACCTAGATATGTTTCATGTGTGATAGTTTAACAGAGCAGATGACCGATGGGGTCGAAAAATGTTGGAGTGGAGACCACGGCAAGCGGTGGACTAGCAAGCGCTGCGTAGGACGTCCACAAGGTGGACAGACGACCTTATAAAGGTCGCCGGAAGATAATTACCTCAACCAAAGTTATTCCGTGTACAAAGTGCCTAATTCAGAAGTATTCAGAACCTTAGTTCCTGAAATTAGCGCGTAAAAGCGAACCAATAAATAAAACACTTCAGTATACCTAATAGATACCTACGTATGTACCTAGGATACCTATATCTTCTTATGTCCTAGGCAGAACCTTGAACTTAGGAGCGAGGGTCGAATTCAGTCTAGACAGATGACTCAGACTCTTATGAGTTTGACTACCTTTACTTCTACCTATTTACAGTAAACGCCATACTTTAAGAATTGCTAGCTTTCGTAGGCGCCCTGTGGAATCAATTTTCTGCACATAGGTATGTAAAAAGTGGCCTAAGTACATTATATCGGGTGTGTCGTTCACAATCACATTAAATTCTATCACATATACTTTATGATATTCTATGGCGAATTGTAAAAAAAATAACCTAATCCATTCAGTGGTTTAGCCACAGGAGTCATTTTTCGTTTTTATAATTTACAATATCATGTGTAAAGTAGAGATAAAGTTAGGAGTATCGAATGTTTTGATCAGTTGACAGCTGTCAGTTTTCAAGGGAGAATTACAGTTGTTTGTAATGACTGACTTTTATATGGTGTTCTAATTTTCTCACATTTTTATTCTATTTACTTTGTCTGAAAAATTCATTTTTTTATTTTTACGTATTTTTCTTTTTTCTTTGTGTTAATGGACATATATTAACCAGTATGAACGACACACCCGATATTTGATTCTTAAACTTACCATCAATTTCATCAGAATCAATTCAGTAAGTTTGTACCTAGTTTTTATGGGGAACTATATTTTTTGTCACCAAAATTTATATTTGTCATCAAGTTGTATCACCTAATAAATAGATCTATCGCCACGAAATATTTTCGTTCTCAGATATAAACAAAGAGTGTTCCCAGGTATGAATTACCAAATTATTGTTAATATAATGTGTAAAATATGATATGGATTACCAATAAAATTGTAGTGCATTACATGAATATAAACTTCGTTCTTATAATAATAGTTTTATTACTTAAATAATAGCTTGGTGCTCAAAATGGTAGATCTGTCACCAAATAAATCGATTAATCGATCCCTGACTGCGACTCCTTTTTATTTGTTATTTTGTCACCAATACAGTAGTTACATTTTATTTCGTTCAGTTATTAAAATCATGTATTCGTTACCAATTTAATACATCAGTTTAAAATTTTAATGAAAATATGTTCAAAGGGAAGAACCTCACTCGAGAAGGAGGAGGCGGAACGCCAGAGAGTTCGCACCTCTCATCCCGGCCGCCGCGCTGGACCAGGTAGACACCATGGGCGCCGGGTGTCGCGAGATGACTCTCAAAGAGATGTCAGCAACCCCAGCGGGGCCCAGCAGGGCCAAGGCCTGCCGGGGCTGCGGGTTGTTCGAAAGAGATACCGCGGCCCTGGTACATAAAAGGCCTATGACGGAACACGACGATTTTAGTCAGTAAGAGTCTGACACTCCCTCACCGCTGCTAACCCACAGCGGGAGGGGTCATTTGATGATTTTACGTCGCTAAAAAAAAAAAAAAAAAGGGAAGAACCTCAACGAATGGGTTGTAGGTTGGTTGTAGGTACGATCATACGATGCGCGGCGCGGGCAGCGAGATGCAAGTTTACTTCATTCGCGACGATTACGTTCATTGTTTGTGTGCATTTTATTAGCATCTTTGCATTTGCATTTTATTATCAAATTTTTTGCTTCTGGTGGGGGTACCAGAAGCAAAAAATTTACTTATCGGCCAGAAAAGAAAAAGGGCCCTTCAAAATCCAAACCAGCGCTGATTATTCAGTGATTGTTATTTTTTACAATAAATATTGATTATTTTAGATTTTAATTAAGTGTTTTATTTACTATTCAGCTATAAATTTAATTTAAATATACTCAATACTCAATACTCAATCCTTTATTAGCATTCCATATGTTACATTATAGGTGGTACATTATAGTTTTAGATACAATATGGACCCAATAGGGCACAGCTTAAAGTAGTTGGAGAAGTTTAACAGTAGCTTAATACTAAATTATAATTATACTTAATAACATAATATTAATTAGTGTACATGTGAGTGTCGGTGTGAGTGGGTGTGTGAGTTTGTGTGTATGTGTGTGTGTGTGTTTATGTTGTGTCTTATATGCGTGTACTTTTTATATAGTTTTTATTTTTTTAAGGATTTGTCTTCCATGTATTCTTTTATTGTATAGTAACATTTGTCATTGAGGAATTGCTTTAATTTCTTTATAAATATTGTGGTTTTAGGTTCATCTTTTATGTTCTTTGGTAGATTGTTATATACTTTGATGGAGCTTACTAACGGACCGGAAGAGTGTATTTTAAGTCTGGATGTAGGTAAATTTAATCTATTTTTATGCCTTAAGTTATGTTTACTTTGGATTTCTTCGCGAGTTTTATAAAATTCTGGATATTTTCGGACAAATTTGCAAATTTCTAAAATATATAGACAAGGAAGTGTTAATATTTTGTGTTTCTGAAAATGAGGTTTACAGCTGTCTAATTGATCTATATTTGTTAATATACGGATGAGTTTCTTTTGTAGGGTAAATATGGTATGTGAATCAGTGCTGTTCCCCCAGAGTATGACGCCATAGCTGAGCCACGCTTGGGCGTATGCATAATAGGCGACGAGTGCCGTTTGGAAGTTGGTGGTTCTCTTTATTTCGCGTAAGGCGTATGCGAATTTTGAAAGTTTAGCTCTAATCTTTTGAATATGAGATTTCCAGTTTACGTGTTCGTCTATAGATAGTCCTAGGAGAGTGAAATTATTAATCTGCTCTAGTTTCGTTGTATCGTACGTGTAGTTAATTTTTATAGGGTCTCTTTGGTGTGGGTGGAAGGTTATTAGTTTGGTTTTGGTGAAATTTATTTCTAGGTTGTGGTTTTTTAGCCAATTTATAACAGTTGAAAGGAGACTATTTAGTTTGTAGATTATATTTTCATTGATTTGATAAGAGGTCAGTAACGATACGTCATCTGCGAACAATACACACGGTTCATTTATTGCTTTAGGAAGATCATTAATGTAGATGAGGAATAAAAGACACCCTATGACACTCCCTTGGGGGATGGAAGCATTTATGGCTTTTAAATTGGATCTTATTTGTAATATTTCTTTGGTTTCTTTGTTGAAAAATTCTATCTCGACAACCTGCTCTCTATCCTTAAGATAAGATTCGAACCATTTATATGCATTTCCACGAATTCCGATTCCGTGTAACTTATTTAAAAGTATTCCGAATTGCACTTTGTCGTATGCCTTGGTCATATCCAGTAGTATACCTATAGCGTACTTTTTGTTATTTATTATATTTAATGCTTCTTGAATAAATTTATAGACTGCTAATGTTGTGGATCTGTTTTTACGAAAGCCATTTTGACAATCGTCTAATATTTTGTATTTTTCGCAAAAGGAATAAACTCTTTTACACATTGCCTTCTCAAATATTTTAGATGCTGTTGGCAGTAGGGCAATAGGGCGGTAATTGTTTGGGTCAGTTTTTAGGTTTTTCTTATGTATAGGTTTAATCAAAGCTGTTTTAAGTTCTTTAGGGAATTTTCCTTCTTCAAAAGATTGGTTTATTAGTAAGTAAAAAGGTAGTGTTAGTTCGTCTGCGCAAAGCTTAAGGAGGAATGGAGGCAGGTCGTCCACACCGCAGCTCTTTTTATTACGTAGGTTTTTTATTATTTGGTTTATTTCGTATCCATCGACTGGGCTGAGGAACATGGTATTTTCTGTGGGACAAATAACCGGGGCTCCCTTCGGTTCGATGCCAGAAGTGCAAGTGTTTTCGCCTATTGATGCGAAGAAGTCATTAAAAATATTAGCTACCTGTTTAGGTTCGGTTATTAAATTATTATTTATTTGTAGTTTCAAATTATTTTTGTCTTGTTTTGTTATTTTGTTTGTCCTTTCGTTTATTATACTCCACATTGTTTTTACTTTATTAGTAGATGTACTCATTTTGTTTATATATTGTAGTTTTTTCGATGTTGTTACAGTCTTTTTTAAGATTTTTTCGTATTTTTTATAGTATCGTGTTAGTATAGGGTTGTTGGTTTTTAGCGTAATGGTTTTGAGTAGTCTTTTATTTTTACAAGCTAGTTTGATACCGCTGGTCAGCCAATATTTTTTAAATTTTGTTTTTAATTTAATTTTTATTTTAGGTATACATGCATTCAAAATGTTTTGTAATACTGTTTTAAAGCTTGTGTAATTTTCATCAATGTTTTTATTTGTTGTTATTATGTCTTGCCACTTTTGTTTACCAATTTCTGATTTGAATTTTTTGATGTTTTCTTCTTTATATATTCTTTTTCTCGTGTACCAAGTTACTTGTTTATTGTTTTTAGTGTTTTGTAATTGCGTGTGAAAAATAGTAGCATTGTGATCAGAGAAACCCAATTCTTCAACGGTAGTGTAGTTGTCTTTAGTATTAAAATTAGTAAAAATCAAGTCTAGACATGTAGAGGTAGTTTGTGAAATGCGTGTTGGCTCTTTTATGTGTTGCATGAATTTGTATTCTAACATGAAATCTAAAAATAAATTAGTTTTTAAACAGTTGTCTAAAATATTAATATTCAAGTCTCCACCTAATATTACGTTATGTCTACTGTATTTACTATTTATAAAATACATAAGTTTTTTTAATTGACACATAAATACTTCTTCCTCTCTTCTGTTCCAATAAATAGTTATAATAAGTATATTATCTTTTGGTAATTCTATGGCACAAATTTCTACACAATATTCAATAGACATATCTCTAATATCACAAATCTCTTTATATTCTAAATATTCCTGTAACAAAATGCAAACGCCGCCGCCTCCTCGAGTGCTTCGGCAGTAGGATGCCGCAATTTTGTAGCCGTCGATGTGAAGACATTCTATTTTTTCTTGTGATAACCACGTCTCAGTAAAACATATCACGTTGTATTTCGGGTTATCATCGGTGAAGGCTTCAATTAGATGTAGTTTGTTATTTATGCTTTGTATATTCTGGAAAAGTATCTTAAAGTGTTCTACGGAAGTTCCGAAATGTATTAATTTGAGTGTCTTTGTTTTTGTATTTATTAGATGCGTATTGTTGTTCATGTATTTCTATTGGTAATGTGGTATTCTGGTGTAGACATGTCTCTTCGTTTATTGGTACATGTTTGCCGTCGATGTATAATTTATTGTTTCGTATTATGGCATACTGGCCATTTTTCCGTGCTTTCATCATTTCTTCGCGTAATATATGTCTAAATTTCCGTTCGTCTTTGCTCAGGAATTCGGACACATATAACCCAGTGCCTTGGAAATAATTGCCGTTCTCTAAAATGTACTTGGTCATTTTCTTGCTTAATAGTTCAATTACTATAGGTCGGGTTTTGTTATTGTTTCTTCCCATTCTACAGGTTTCCTCTATGTAGCCTGTCAGGTCTACATGCAGAATTTCATAAAACATGTTTATCAACCTGTTGTGTAGTTCATATTCTGGCTCGTTATAGTACTCAGTAAAACCATATATTACAATTTTTTTAGAATTATTTTCTGTATATTTAGCTTCTGGAATAGTTTTCATAAGTTTCAATTGTTTAATTTCATCCATCAGGATTTCCTTTTGCTTGTTTAAATTCTCAATCTTTTTGTTAATATTATCTATTTCTCGTGTTTTTTCTTCGTTTTGTTTAAACAATATATTTGTTCTTCCTTCAAATTCTTCTTTCAGTTTAGAAATAGCTTTTTTTATTTCATCCTCAATTGTATTTTTAATTTCTGATATTATATATTTATTATTTTCTTGGAGGCGTTGCATTATAATTTCACTTAAATTATTGAGTGAAAGATTTGCTGTAGCATGCTTATCTTTATCTTCGGAGCATAGTGTGTCGCCCAGAAAGCTCAAGTCCTCGGAGAGTGTCGAATTATTATGGTTTAGCGGTTTTTTACGCATGGTTATATTGTTGTCAGGAGTTTTTCCAACAGTTTGGTTTAATGATTGTGTTAATCTATCTGCATGCTGTCGTATTGGTGTATTTAAGTTGCCGGTTTTTGGTATTTTGCATCGGCATGTTTGACATTTCCATAAGTTCTTCTGTTCTGGGGTCATATTATGAAAAATAGTGGCTGAAATATTTCCGCACTGTAGATCATATCTATGTTTACAAAAATGGCATGTTATGTTTTCAGTATTATGCAGATTTTGTTTACATCCTGCACATTCAGCTTCCATTTTTAAGGGTTTTTGAAAATAGTGCCCTCTAGTGTGTAATAGCGTTGAGAAATCAGTATATGTGACTTCTGGCAAGGTTGGGATGTTATTTTTGCTACTTGACGCTAGATGGCGCTATTGTACTTTAAATACGCTAATTTTTATTTGTGGTTTTTATTTTGTGTTTCTAGTTATTAGTTCGTGTTAGTTTAATCGGTCAAATACCTTTCTGGTGTGACATTTGGCAATATCCTGCTTGTTGTTCCAAATACCTTTGAGTAATGTTACACAGCACTTCGATTTTTGAAATCGTAGGTAAGTTTGGAAAATGTTCGTTAACGTAACACAAATTGTTTGTTTACATTACTTTTCTTGTAGGATTTCTTTGAACTATAGTTTTTAACACTGTCTGTAATTGAATTTTTCACTTTCATTTAGTTTTTATAGGGATATATGCACTTAAACTATTTATTAACATTTAAAATACACGGAGCTACTGTTTACGTGCGCACTGCAGCGCCCTCTCTCCCTGTAATGTATAATACTACCTGTGAAAATTAAGACCCTTGGGGGAGGCACATGGCCAGTTAAGTACCTAGTAGACTCTTTTGGTTGAAAGGATGATGACGACTACCCTACATTTTTAGACCATCATGAAATTTTCTAGTGATATAATATATGATTTATTGGTGATCTCTTTAAATTAGTTTGCTTAAATACTATTAGGACAACCCTATTATAATACATACAAAACCATTTATTTGTACTTGATCCCATATCTCCATGATTTTCGGTAATTTATTGTGGAATTGATTTTATATTGTTTGGTGACTACATTTTGGTGACAAATCTACTATTTTGAGGGCAAACCCTATTATTTAAGAAACACAAAATGAATTGAATTGGTGACAGCTTAAATCATACGGGTGTTTTTCAGAAAAGAATACCCTGTGACGCACAGGAAATATTTTTTTTTTATTTCGTGAATTCTATTATATTTACTCTAATATTAAAGAATATATTGTCAACTAGCTAAATCTGCATTTTAAATTAAAATTATAATATGATTTTAAGAAATATTAAAGTTTTTCTGTCAGCGTATGATGCATAGTATTCCTGAACGTCACAAAATATAATTAATTAGAAATAAAACAAACAAGTATTAAAACGAAATCAACTTATGGTAGCATAAAGATATACTTAAAATCTTTTAAAAACAAACAAAACGATAGCATAATTCTATAAGTTTATTAAATAATCAGCTAAATAATTTCACTTTCGTCACTTCTTGGACACATCTCACTTGAAAAGTTGTCATTACTAATGATACCCGCTACAATTTCCAAAATCAAGCCTAGTGAGAAATTTTAGATACTAACAAAATACTATGATGCCAAAATAAACGCTATAAAATGAAAAATATATATTTTAAAACCATTTTTATAACATTCAGAATATGGGACAGTGACTATTATGAAAATTTCGTGATGGATAAGAATAATTTGAGCAATGTCCACACTGCCGATTTCAAAACACAATTACAAAGAATAAAGTATTAACTCACAAAATTTTTAGATATAAACCTTTACACACACATATATAAATAAAACCGATTAAATGTAAGCCTTTTCGTTTGATACCTACCACACGCGCGGACAGGACGCTCCCATAAATTATTTAATTGTACACTAAGCTTTACAATTCAAGATCGTTACGATTTTGTTCCGGTAGTATGTAACGTGATGCACAGGAGGTGACGTTTTCATCTCACGAGACTTTTAAAATTGAAAATAACTAATATTTATTTAAACTACCTCGTTTTTAGCCTTACTAATCTAATAATGATGAGTTGTTTATGTTTTATACAGTATTATAGAGTTTAGAAAACAATTTATTAACCTTTTAAATACTGCCACTATCCGGAACAAAAATTTTGCGCACCGATGACACCAACATTGTCGTCACAGTTTTAGCCTTACCTGACTTTAAAACGGCAATGGCGGAATCCTAATACGATCATAAAGTTGCCAAGAAGGTAGAAAAAACACAAATTAGTAGATTTTGTCTTGAGTGCGATATCAAATTCACCGTGACGAAACCGGATTTTCCGGAACAATGATTTTCGTAGGACAACATTAAAATAATGATATTTCTTAAAATAACAATAAATTTATGGCATAAAAATTAAAAATACGTTTTTAGAAATACAGAGACTAAGTTCAAAAACTTAAACATACCTAAAAACGAATATTTTAGAAGTAAGATGCATTTGAAATCTCCAAGAGCGCCATGGGACACACGATATTTATACGTCCTCTTCAGGTTTATTTTAAATATAAAAATAACTATCCACTTTTTATGCTACATATTGATTTAATTGTACATTAAAATATATACCTAAATTAATCAAAAACTCACTTTCACACGTTCCATATAAAAAAATCAAAATAAAAATGTTTGAATGTGTGGGACAGGTCGATTTTGCTAGGGTCAAGTTTTCTGAAAAACACCCATACCCGTTTTTATGTGGAGGAGTCCTAATAATTGTGATTCTTTTGCGAGATAAAACCTTTTTACTCAGGTGTATTGAGTGAGACTATCATGATTCTTTACCATAGTACGGAAAAGCTATGCAGATGATGTGTTGATGGTTTGGTTTGGTTTTGGGTTTTTTTTTAAATTTAATCATCATCAAATCTATCTTGTGAAAAATAAGGTTCAAAATTAGGCCTTTATACTTACCAGGTCCCTATGTTATGTTGGTCCCTACAGCGCCTATCTACTTACGTATAAAACGCAAAATCACCCACACAGCGATATAGATAGAAGATAAAAACAATATAATATTGTAAGTAGGTACTACCAAATGTTACTTTCCCGAATTTCATAGCAGGAGCTGCCCTTTTCAAAACAAACACCCGAAAACCCACCCTATTGCTGTTAATTTATAGTTCAAAATCCAATGTGTCATATCAAAGTACTTTTGGCGCCACCCAGACAAAGCTACGCCAACGAAAAAAATATTACAGTAACAGGATTTTACTGTACAATTCAATTTCAGCGTTATTCTCTAGCAAATAAGGTAGAAAATCCTTCACAACACAAAATGGTAGCATGAAACGCATACCACACAAATTGAAAAGTCAATACTGGAATTGCATAAATGTGCCAAAGAAAATCCAACTTTAATTTATTAGCTTAGAGTTGATCATTGCTTAGCAGGAATATGGCAGTTGTGACGTATTCAAGTCGCGTTCAAGAAAATTTTGGCGCCAGACTGTCCGACGCCATCTTGCCGCGTTTCGTTTTCCGCAAAGGCATAGACATTAGCCCATTCAGCCAGCTTCCGCCTTCAGTCTATTATGTTAGCTAATTTACGGTTATGGCTGCCCAAGTTTAAGAATAACATCGCGGCGGCCATTCTTATTACATTAGACGTAGTTTAAGTGCCTTTTCTCAAGTTTTCTTGATAAGTAGGCATGTTAGTTGAGGCCGATTTCGAAGGATCGTGGTTGGGATTTTTATATGACTTTTATAAGCATTTGAACATCTTTGGAACTTGTTACGGGTCTGAAGCCAAAAACCTGACACGCATTTTATAAAGACACATAAGTAAAAATCGTATAAACACAGACTTATAACGGACTATACGACCAAAGCCCATTTCTTACTCAGATTTCAGGGATAAAATGATATTAATAGTTTTAAAGCCTAGTCAAAGTCAAAGTATTTATTATTTGTAAAACATGTAGAAAATAAACTAGCAATAGTTTATATATTTTTATTCTTTTCCTGAAATCTATGTGGTCTAAAATATATTGTAAGGTAGCAACTCTAGCTGAATAAAAAAATCCATACTTTTGTACAGTTTCTTCACACGTGAAAAAATATAGCGATCCCGAAATCAGAATTGCTGACACCTTTAACAGATTATTTTCAAAACTACGAGGGATGCAATGGGTAGCAATTAATGGTGGCTGGTATCAATTAGGTAGCAACTCTTCATATATATCTACATATTTCGAGGAAAAATAGGAGGATTGGCAGCCAATCTGCTGCACACGGATTTGTGTCCCTGTGTATCTTTCACGACGTATTTTGTAAGGCGTTGGACTTTCTTGCTACATAAAGATTGAATCAATACTATGAAATAAAAGACAGGTATAAAATGTTGCATCATGATAATAAACTGCACAAAACAAAAACAACACATTGAACAGAAACAAAACAGTTACAAAAAGGTTTGATCCCCCTTTGCTTAGGGCCGAGTCACACCAAAATGGCAGCGGCCTAACAAGCTTCTCAAGCGATACAGGTAATTTAAGTATGTAGTTAAAGTTTAAAATTATTTTACACTAAAAGTGTTCACCGCGTCGCTGCCGGCCGCTACCATTTCAGTGTTACTCGGGCCTTAATGTTAGCATTCGACGGGTTACGCTGGTCAGGCAGTCTTCATCATTAGCAGGGCGACAGCGCTGAGTGTAGAAGGACGCGGGGGAAGGGAGCAGGCCAGGTAACTGCCATCACCAGCAGGGCCACCGCGGGGTGGGTGGAAAGGACGTGGGGGAAGGGAGCAGACCAGGTAGCTATGACCAGCAGGGCGACAGCGGGGAGGTTAGGAAGGTGCGAGGGTGCGGGGTTGCACCAGTTACCCGTGCAGACGCATGCGTGGAACCGCGCGTAGAGAGATAGTCCTCGTGACATCGGCAGTAGAGATGCCATTGGACTGATGATGCAGCCGTTCTCCACATTCTGTAACAAGCAATGGATGCAATCAAATCAAAGCATCTTTATTTTCAGGCATCAATGACTCATAGATAAATACCTTAAAAACTAGCATATATGAAACGGAAAGCCAAGTTAGTTACAAACGGAACACAGTCTCTGTCTACATCTCTATATTTTAACTCTTTGATCTTTGAACTTTGATCTGAGTTTTAACTCTCCTACTACGGGTCTGCTGGAAGAGATTTCATTAGAAATAAACAGAACCTTTGTATTTTGTGTTACTTGTACTTCTGTGATGTGTTAATTGTGTACATAAATGGGTAAATAAATAAATAAAATTATAGTTTCCTTGGGAAATTGGGGTCTCGAATCTGTTAAAGCTCTCACAGACAAACGTTGTAAACGATTCTGAGGCAAATGCGTAAAAACATACATGGGTATATGGAACTTGCTTATAATCTTTTGTACCTATACCTACAGATAGCGTCCACATCTATTTAAAATAGAGTCGTCAACTTATAACACAAAAATAATCAATAAATAGAGCAACGGGTCACTCCCAATTAGTCGCTGGCGTCACCACACCCCCCGATACCAACTATTAGTGCCAGTTCCAACTTGGCCATCCTCTTGCTAGCGAAGTGCTTGCCCACCATGGGTCGGAAGCGAGCGCGGCAGGTGCGCTGCGTGTAGACCCCCGTCAGGTCCGTCCAGCGCACGCCGCAGCCGCCCGTGAAGCGCCTGTAGATGGACATGGGTGCTCCACGTAGCTTAGGATATACTTCATCCGGTACGGGCAGTAGTTCCCACTGGATGCGGGTGTTATACGGGAAATACCTCGCAGCCACTGGCTTAAGTTCCTCAGTCTTCTTCTTCCTCCTGCCCTATTCCCAATTTTATTTGGGGTCGACGCAATATGTCCTCCGCTTCCATTTTCCCTGTCACTAGTCATACTGACACTCACTCCCTTCCTATTCATGTCATCTTTCAGGCAATCCATCCATCCATCTTTTCTTCTTCCTCTCCAGCCATCTACATTCATACTTGGCACACAGTTTTTTGCATGCGTATCAAGGTCCTCAGTCCTGAACTCCTGATACTAACTATTAGTGCTAGTTCCAACTTCGCCATCCGCTTGCTAGCGAAGTGCTTCCCCATCATGGGTCGGAAGCGAGCGCGGCAGGTGCGCTGCGTGTAGACCCCCGTCAGGTCCGTCCAGCGCACGCCGCAACCGCCCGTGAAGCGCCCGTAGATGGAGCGCGGCTCTGATGGGTTCTCGACGTAGTTGTGTCTGTAAGAAAAGAAGTATTAAGCCACAGGGCTCACAGATGAGATGAGTCCCAGCCATCATCATCATCATCTCAGCCATAGGACGTCCACTGCTGAACATAGGCCTCCCCCTAACATCTCCATCATCTATGCAGGTAAGTAATGGCACGGTATGGGTCTGTCCTGCTAGACAGATGTAGACAGACAAGGAACAGGGGCAGGTTCAAGCCAGTAAACCTGACACTATCTTTCTCTAAACCCATAATTTGAGAGGTCATTTCTCGGAACTTAAAACATATGTTTTTAATTATATTCTAGGGCATTTGCATTTTAGATTAATGCTCAATCCTTTCCTCCATGTGAGAGGAGGCCTGTGCCCAGCAGTGGGACGATAAAAAGGCTGTAACAGTAACAGGGCATTTGATGATTTCCCACCTCTTAAAAAAAGTAGGAAATAGCTCCATATTGCTACAGAGATGGCACAGGACTCACACATCGAGATGTCGACAGTATTTCCTGAAGGTGGCGATCTGGCCTCTCGAGCGCGCGTCTATAGGTGCGAGCGGCAGGAAGTCGCCCGAGAACGCGTCTGCGCAGGCGGCGTCGCGCGGGATCTCTGGCGTCTTGAGCCCGCACACGAAGCACTGGAGAAGATAAGTGGGCCATTTAAGTTCTTTGACAAGAGAATTCTTTTTAACCCCCGACGCAAAAACGACGGGGTGTTATAAGTTTGACGTGTCTGTGTGTGTGTGTGTGTGTGTGTGTGTGTGTGTGTGTGTATGTGGCATCGTAGCTCCCAAACGGATGATCCGATTGTAATGCGGTTTTTTTTGTTTGAAAGGAATGTCATTCGGGAGTGTTCTTAGCTATGTTTGGTGGAAATCGGTTCAGGTCTTCAAGGTCATCAGCTCGTTTGTTAGGTGTGATAGGAATGTTACACGCTCAGTTTACTTGCAAGCATATGTGGGATCTGAAATTTGAAATACTAATGTCTTCTGGAACCACTGAGCTGGTCTGCTTAGGACACGAAGATAGGAGATGTAACCCTGAACTGCCGTTTAGTAAACCCATCGAGTTTGGGCTCGTTGAATTTGTCTTGACGAGTTCTCTTCATGTTTCTGATTGACGAGAACCTGATGCTGGAAATGGGATGTGGCGGATGAAACCCTGGAATGCCGGAATGAAACGGATAAACCGATTTATATTTTTGCTGAAAATCTAGAATGACCAAAGGTTAATCTTTGTTGTCTGTGCAATTCTCCCAGAGCTGGTTTGTCATGAGGATTGTTAAACAGCTTCTTTTGGCCGAGATCGCATATAGCGACCCCATCTTAAAATAAAAGAAATTAAATGAAAGAAGGAAAAATTAAGGAGCTCCTTCAAAAAGCATGAAATAAAATTAAATTATAAATTTAAAAAACCCCCGACCCAAAAAAAAGCACGCAATTATTATGACAAAAGGTTAAAAACGCTAAACCCTATAAAAATCAAAAAATAACTTTTAACACTACGTAAGTACCAACTAAAGCATGTCAGACTAAACTAAATTTTGACGTGTCGGGGGACCGCTTTTTACCTTTAAAAATACTTACATAAATCAAATGATACCTACCTAATTACAACATTCGTATAAAAAAAAACACGTATCTAAACAAAATTGTATAAAAAGTTATAAGAAGTATATGTAATGTAGTAGTATATAATTACTTCTAACGTTAGGCTAATAAATTAGAGCGGTCCCCCGACACGACAAAATTTAGTTTAGTCTGACATGCTTTAGTTGGTACTTACGTAGTGTTAAAAGTTATTTTTTGATTTTTATAGGGTTTAGCGTTTTTAACCTTTTGTCATAATAATTGCGTGCTTTTTTTTGGGTCGGGGGTTTTTTAAATTTATAATATGTTCATTACTTTAGTCTTAACATGAACCGGTAATATTTTTGCAATCGGTCCGAGAGTGTCCTAGAAAAACCAGAGGCCCGATTCTCCTAAGTTATTAATGTCAAAATTGAATAGAAATCGAATCGCAATATGATCCCAATAGCAGTTTTAACCATACCGGGCATTCTGCTACTACTTAATATACGACCAATCGTATTCCAACGACATTTGATTGGTTTGTGATTGGTCTGCTATTTTGGTGATTTTGGTCTATACGGTAGTTTGCTCTACAATCATATTGCAATCGTAAATCATTTGCAGACAAAATGATTTATTATTGAATGACAGAAAAGAATAAAAACGTTTATTTCAAAGAAAAAAATAGCGGAATGCTACATACGCTTCAATCGTAATTGAGTCGGGATTGGATCTCAGTCGGATGTGAATCGTATGTCGCTTAAGTAAAATAGTGGAATCGTGCCCCTGGTTGGTGACTCACCTTCCCAACAATGGAGGTGTTCGCGAAGTCATAGGGCGCCGGCGTGGTGGGGGTCGTGCTAAGCGTACTCGCTGTCGGACACGTTGGCACGCCGTGTCTGAAGATACATAGCTTGTTAGAAAACCAGGATAAAATTTGCGGAGAACAGTATGTCTTATTGAGGGTCCGTTCATATAGACCGGCTCTTAGAGCATCGGCGCGCATTTTTCTTTTCATGCAGACCGGAGTCGGCTCCGATCGGCTGCGTGAGAATCAATTGGAGCCAAACGTCAGCAAGACCGAGAAAAAGTACACAATCGGACCGGCTCCGATCGGCTCCTCTTATTATTTTACACCGAGCGCCTTCGAGCATTCTTAATGACAAAAGCAGTGCGCATGCAAAAATAAACCTTACTACAAATACTAAGTACTCAATTTTCAACGTGTCAAGAATTTGCTCTCCTCTCCGAGTCTCCGGTCTGTCTGAACGCACCCTTAGAAGTGTGATTCAGACCGACAATACCATGCCGTATCGCATTTTTCGCCTATGTATTTCCTTATGTATGCTCTATGAACTCCCCTCTGTATTTCCTTATAAGTATTCACTTCATGTACTCCCCTATGTAAAAAAGTCGTGGTGGCCTAGTGGGCGAAGAACCAACCTCTCGAGTATGAGGGCACGGGTTCGATTCCAGGTCAGGCAAGTACCAATGCAACTTTTCTAAGTTTGTATGTACTTTCTAAGTATATCTTAGACACCAATGACTGTAATTCGGATGGCACGTTAAACTGTAGGTCCCGGCTGTCATTGAACATCCTTGGCAGTCGTCACGGGTAGTCAGAAGCCAGTAAGTCTGACACCAGTCTAACCAAGGGGTATTGGGTTGCCCGGGTAACTGAGTTGAGGAGGTCAGATAGGCAGTCGCTTCTTGTAAAGCACTGGTACTCAGCTAAATCCGGTTAGAATGGAAGCCGACCCCAATATAGTTGGGAAAAGGCTCGGGAGATGATGTACTCCCCTATGTATTTCCTTAAGTACACTCTATGAACTCCCTTATGTATTTCCTTATGTACGCTCTATGAACTCCCCTATGTATTTCCTTATATACACTCTATGAACTCCCCTATGTGCACTCTATGTGTTCCCCTATGTATTTCCTTAAGTACACTCTATGAACTCCCTTATGTACGCTCTATGAACTCCCCTATATATTTCCTTATGTACACTCTATGATGATTCACTGCAAAAATTGGCTTTGTCAGTCACTGGAGAGCACACCAGCGAAGCTCTCAAAATTAAGCGCAGATCCAAGTCGCTGTGGCCGAAATCGGCCAGGATCAATATTTCCGGTGAAAAAATATTTTGGCGCGCTTGGCGGAGTCGTGGTGGTCAGCGTGGCGTCCGCGGAGCTCAGTCTTAGTTCAGTCTTGGTCGAGGCTTCGTCGAGTCTTCGTGGAGTTGTCGCGTTACTGCCTTTCATTACGTGTAGTGTACCTAGTGTTATTGCCTAGCGTTGTAGTACCTAAACTAATTGTAGTGTCTTATGATTTTTGTATTGTAATGGTTCTTTTAACCTAACAGACAGACTTGTGTTGCTGGGGAGTTTGTTCCGCCACTTCTTCTACCCAGCCAAAACACAGGAAGTGGCGAAGGGCGGGCGTTTTGGGGGCTGTCTTTTGTTGTGACTAATTTGAATAAACGTTTGGGTTTTGAGTTTGTTTGAGTTTTGAGTTTCTTTGAGTTATCTCTTTGCTTGATTACCCTAACTGATGTCGGACGATAGTGCCATCCTGATGTAGCTCCGACATATATATATGTACACTCTATGAACTCCCCTATGTGCACTCTATGTGTTCCTCTATGTATTTCCTTATGTACACTCTATGAACTCCCCTATGTGCACTCTATGTGTTCCCCTATGTATTTCCTTAAGTACACTCTATGAACTCCCTTATGTACGCTCTATGAACTCCCCTATATATTTCCTTATGTACACTCTATGAACTCCCCTATGTGCACTCTATGTGTTCCTCTATGTATTTCCTTATGTACACTCTATGAACTCCCCTATGTATTGTCTTATGTACGCTCTATGAACTCCCCTATATATTTCCTTATGTACACTCTATGTACTCCCCTATGTATTTCCTTATTGTCACTTAATGTACTCCCTCTATGTATTTCCTTACGTACTCTATGAACTCCCCTATGTACACTCCTTGTGCTCCCCTATGTATTTCCTTATGTACACTCTATGTATTTCCTTATGTACACTCTGTGAACTCCCCTATGTACACTCTATGTACTCCCCTATGTATTTCCTTATGTACACTCTATGTACTACCCTATGTATTTCCTTATGTACATTCTATGTACTCCCTTATGTATTTCCTTATGTACACTCTATGTACTCCCCTATGTATTTCTTTATGTACACATTATGAACTCTCCTATGTATTTCCTTATGTACACTCTATGTACTCACCTATTTATTTCCTTATGTACATTCTATGTACTCCGCTATGTATTGCTTTATGTACACTTTATGAACTGTCCTAAGTATTTCCTTATCTACACTTCCCTATGTATTTTTGCTTATGTACATTTCATGTACTGTCTCTGTTATTTCCTTATGTACACTCTATGTACTCCCCTATGTACACTCTATATACTCCCCTATGTGTTTCCTCATGTACACTCTATGAACTCCCCTATCTATTTCCTTATGTACTCCCCTATGTATTTCCTTATGTACACCATGAACTTCAACCCCCATACGGCATAGACTTTGGTAAGATCCCTCCTTAATGCATGTCTTCCCTCTATAAAGAACCTACCTCCCTTCAAGTTTGTAGGAGTTTATAGTTTCTGAGATTTCGTAAACAAACGGAAGAAATTACTTACTCAATGAGAGTCCTATTGAACTCCTCAGTCAAATTCCACTCGTAATCATAGGTCAGGTTTGCAATAATAGCTATGATTGCATTAATATCCATCCGGGGCGACCTCTTGGTGACAATGGCGACTGTTGTCGCTGACTCCGTAGTCGTCGGTGACTCCGTAGTCGTCGGTGACTCCGTAGTTGTCGGTGACTCCGTAGTCGGTTTTATTGTTGTTGTTGCTGTAGTATTTGTTGTTGTTGTTGTTAAACTTGAAGTTGTTGTAGGTTCTTCCTTGAACAAGATCACATGTTTTGTGGTGGGTTACACCATTTAACTATAACGATAGCCGAACCATTTTCAGTTGTCAAATCCCCGATGTTACCAATGGGCTGCAAGTATACAGCTGGTTATGGTTTGGTTATCGTAGGTAATTGGGTCTTTGTCAAGTGTGTTAGAAAATATAGCCTAGTAAAAAAGGGGTATCGGGTTGATTGGGTAACTGTGTTGAGGAGGTAAGATAGGACAGTGGTGCCATGTAAAACACTGGTATTCAACAAGATGGGAAGCCGAGTCCTTCTCCGAACTTCGGGCATGTATTAACTGTATCATGAATGGTTATATAATTAAAGAAATAGTTCTTAACTTACTCGTTGGATTGGAACATGACTAGTAGACCGCTGCAACAAATAAAAAAAATATATAAGTTGAATAGACAGAGATTTGATGAGCAGAGCGGAGCAAAGCGGATCAGACAATTTCAATTGACTGGTATAGTTTATTTGCTACCCAAACGCAGCTGCTAGTTTTTAGTTTTTATAACACCCTTAATTTTGAACCTTACATAATATAATAGTCGCGAAAATGTTTAATCGCTGGCAAGTTATTTTATTTGTTGCAAACATTTGTCGACTTTTAAGTTATTAGTCACTCGGAAAATAATAAGCCTATTTTTATTAACTATAGGTTGGTATTATTTACCCAGGTACTGGAAGTAGTTTTCTCACCAAAATATTGGCATCGTCACTAGGACTCCACGTCTGAACGCGCTGGGGGTACTCCATCCACGTTGGTACTGCGGAAGTGGTCTCATACGGATACATTATGTACTGAACGTCTTTCCTAATTTCTTCTGAATTGTATGTGCTTAATTCCTGATAGAAAGATCTTTAGTTATCATCATCACCCAAACTAATATTATAAAGCCTATGTATGGAAGTTTGTTGCTATTTTATTTCAAAACTACCGCATGAATTTTGATGAAGCTTGGCAGCAATATGGTTTATACATTAGAATAACATACGGACTTTTTATCCCTGAGGGTAAAGTAGGTTCTTTGGGACGCGGAAGCCAGTATTTAATATTAGAAAGTTAAAGAGCTTGTGTAACATTTTATTTTATTTTCGAAAGTCCTTTCGTAAGTAAACGCTGAAATCTATACATATAATAAATCTGTAAAAAAACTGTGTCTGTACATTGAATATATTTAAAAAATAATAATTGGGTGGGGTTTAGAAACAGTAATGGAGCACAAATCCAAAAAAAAAATTCTGTCTGTTTGTCTGTATGTCTGTATGTCTGTATGTCTGTATGTCTGTTTGTTTGTACACGCTAATCTTCGGAACTACTGAACGGATTTCAATGATTTTTTCTTTGTTGTATCAGTATTAAGCCTGGTCAACATATAGGCTATAATATATCTTCGAAACTTGAAGACCTGATGCAGAACTCCAACAGACCAACAAAACTATAAGAGATATAAAAATGGTGCCATGGCAAAAATTGTTTCATGTGATGAGCATTTTTAGTTGAGATAATAAATTTGAAGATCTGGAACACCTGATGTGGAACCCCAAGAGCCCAGCTTCTCTGTACCATATACAGGTATGGCGTTTTAGCAAAAGTTGTTCAATTTGATAAGCACTTTCTATTGACTTATACAAATTGAAGATCTAAAACACCTGATGTGGAACTCCAGGTGCCCAGCTAGACTATAGCATATAGAGGTATGACGTTTTAGCAAAAGTTGTTCAATCTGATAAGTACTCTCTGTTGACTTATACAAATTGAAGGTGTAAAACACCTGATGTGGAACTCCAGGAGTCCAGCTAGACTATAGCATATGAAGATATGACGTTTTAGCAAAAGTGGTTTAATCTGATAAGCACTCTCTATTGATGTATAAACATCGAAGATCTGGAACACCTGATATGAAACTTCAAGAGCAATACTACACTTGAAATGTATAGAAATGAATGTTATGAAATAGGTATGGTGAATCCTATCCTAAAATAATGGACACGTATTTTTCTTTTCTCTCTCTCTCACAAACAAATAATAACGAAGATACAACAACGCTTCGTTAAGTCACTGCTTAGTACAAATTTTACATACTTAGACGTGGCGTCACGAGCCCTCACTCTCCGACTTTGTTGCGTTATATCTCATTATTATTTTGTATGTCTCTTCCAGACCTCGGGACTACAGAGTTCCGAATTTTTGGGAGGCAAACGTGGGGCCGAAGCCAACACGCTGAAGCCCTTTTGAGACAACTTTAATGAAATGGTGACACAATACCGTCGATTATCCCTTTATACACTATAGAAATGAACCCAAGGACATTCACCGGTGGACGTCGTTAAAAAAAAGACAATCCCCGGTTCTGTGCTAAACTATTGCTAACTATTGAGGGAAACTACTTGGGCTATTTGTGATGGGATGTTAGTGGATGTCAATGGTACATGTAAAAATGGCAGGTGGAGACTCGCCACGTCACTTACTGGGCCCCCGGGAACCTGAAGCGTGAGGATACCTCGGCGGACTTTAAACACAGATTACGCGCTCCCTGTGCTTACCATGAGGCACCTACCCTCCGAGCAGGGCTACTAATCCTGCTCTAGCGACTCCACTCTGGACGGCCAAGCCAAGCCAGAGGCGTGAGACCTACCCCCGTCATGGTTCACTCCGACCGGCCGGAGATGGGGGATACTCTCCCTGGAGAACTCAGCATATAGTATAGCCCCGCGGGGTTGCTACTCCCCGTCATCAGCCTCAGATGTCCTGCGGTGCCTATATCTCATTATTATTGTCGTTATTATCTCAAGAGCCTTTGTCCCAATTATGTTATGGTCGACTTCCAGTCACGATGCAACTGAGTACCAGTGTTTTACAAGGAGCGACTGCCTATCTGACCTCCACAACCTGGTTACCCGCTCAACCCAACATACCTTGGTAAGACTTACTGGCTTCTGACTACCCATAACGACTGCCAAGAATGTTCAATGACAGCCGGAACCTACAGTTTAACATCCCCTCCAAATAACGGTTATTGGTATCCAAAATATACGTAGAAAGTACATACGAACTTAGAAAAGTTGCATTGGCAGGCACTTGCCAGACCTGGAATCAAAGACGCACGCTCATACTTGAGAGATTGGTTCTCTACCCACTAAACCACCACGACTTCCACTAAGTCACCACGACTTTGTCATCTATTTAATGTTTTTTTACGTAATAATACGTGTAACATTTTTGCCACATAACTTAAATGCAGACTTATTAGAATCACTACTTTTATCCCTATGATCACGCCTATTGCGGTTCAGTTCTCAGCGTTTTGTTTAGTCCAATTTAATTAAATATATGGAACGTTTCTAATGTTTATCCGTATTCCGTTGTTTTCAAGTCAACGGGCCCTTAAAATTCAATATCAGACGGTTCAGATCTTTGATTTTGCTGACCCCGTAGTCGCTGGCATAAGGGACAGGATCCGCGTACGAAGTCGCGGGCAGAAGCTAGTAGAGAAATAAAGACTTAGCTTCCTTTGTGCTAGTAAATAGATGGATACATATACAACCTGTACTTTATAAGCTACACCAATTTTACATTTTGATCTTAGATCTAGTTAAAGTAGGTGACAAAAGTACCTCAATATAAGGAGTTTCCGTGTAAGCGCTCCACTTCTGTACATCTATCGTGGAAGCCTCGGAGCTCGTAAAGTCCTCCACCGTGCCCACTTGGTCAGGCATCAGCTTGTTCACTTCAGCGTGCATGTAGTCGTTACTGTATGTTGAAGTTTCTTGTACGATCTGATGAAAAACGAGGTTGCTTTATCTAGAGTAAGCGATGCAGAGATGGTAGGTGGATCTATCCCTAATAGTATAAAACAAAGTCGCTTTTTCTGACCCTACGTCCCTTTGTATGTCGCTTAAATCTTCAAAACTACGCAACCGATTTTCATGCGGTTTTTTAAATAGTTAAAGTGTGTGAAGAATAAGGTTTATATTATATGTATAGTAACATCCATTAAATTGTGGAGAAATACTGATATGCCGTGCGAAGACGGAGCGGGTCGCTAGTAAATAAATAAAAAAATATACCGAATTGGGCATTGTATCTTCGAGAGGCATCCAGGTTTGTGCTTCGATAGAGCCGACTGTCTGCTCCTCAGGGCTGGGGGTGGAGCTACTGCGATAGTCTGGCTGCAGCTCCTCAATAGGCGTCATGTCTCGAACCTCAACTACTTGCACGTCCTAGAAGTCGAGGTTCATTTGAGAAAATAGTTGACATAAGATTGCCCGCCGAGCAGCGGGATTGTTTGAAAGAGTTACCGCAGTTCTGGTACATAAAGGGCTACAAGAGGAACATGTAGGACATTCTGACTAGGATTTTTTGACAGACTATTCGTAGGATGTGGGCGTTGTACTAAGGCGATTATCACACTGCCCCGCATGATGCAGCGTAGTGCGTGGATGCGTTTTTTTCCGTTGCTTGTAAATATCTCCGTTTGTATGGAAAACACGCATAGTCCAACACACTGAAAATGCATCCACGCGCGTTCATGCGGATCACGCACATACATGCGGAGAAACACGCACCCCCGCGCGTAGGTGCGGGGCGATACGCAAGGTATGGCACACTGAATCCCGCATTGCCGCGTGTGATTTTGAATGGGCGTGACGTGTATATTTGAAAATGGAAGCCGCCGTGCGTGAATCTACTAAACGCACCTACGCGCGTGAGTGCGCGAAAAACCCGCACGATGATGCAGATCTGCACACCCGCAGGAACGCGCGTAGGTGCGTCGACACGCAAGATGCAGCGTGATGCGGGGCAGTGTGAAGATCACCTAAGGCTCTATATTGTGCGCGTATTGTATTTTTCTCCTATAAAAAGACGGTCACTTATTATCGACATAGGCGAGTAGCCTAAAATAGTTATAAGATTATTAATGAATGATGACGATGATGACATCATAGTTATCGTTCATCAGGGAAGTAGGGCTCGCAAAAGACTTTCCAATCCTTTCGAATTTGAGAAGCAATTTCGATGTCAACTCAACCAAAAGCTTTTGGTCCATCACCAAAAGGTTCTTTATAGACGTACGTGTTACATCAAAACCACCTCAGCCAAGCCTACCTATTAGCTGTTTTGGTAACAGCAGCAGGAACTCAGACGTAACAGATTTTGAAACAAAAGAACATGTGGATTATGGACTAAAAGCTGTTAAATATTTACATACACTAGTCGTCGCTTCCAAATCCTCAAAAGTAGGGCCATAGTTGAGTTTCGCTAACGTCGGTATACCACGAACATCCATCTCAGGGCTCCACTGCTGAACACCACCCATCTCCGACTGCCAACCATGAAAGTCCACTGCAGGTCTTAATCTTTCCAAATCAGCTGCTGGCTGGTAACGAAAATATTCTTCTGAGAACTCCTGAACAGGGTCAGGGGAGGTCTGTATGAGAGTTTTAGGTTGGTCCTCGTAGTCGGCTGTTGGGATCTCAGTTCTTCGCGTGTTATCGTGTCTGGTCTTCGAACTGTCTACGTAGTCGTAAATGTCTGTGTATTGTCGGATTACTCGTGCTGTTAGTGACTCTGGTAGATGGCCGTTGAATATCTTGCCTAATGCTCCTGAAAAAGGAATACATGTGTATCATCTTAATGGCTGTCGTTTCATCCGCGTCCCGTTGGTACCTACTACTTTATACCGGGATCCGGGATAAAAAGTGCCCTAAATAAATGGGATATAAGAAACCAGACTACTCCCTGAAATAAGCTCGGTCAAGAAAACGAAAGATACTTGAAAGATGTAATACACTTCCATAATAAGTAGGCATTCTATCACACTGTCTTATTTTGATTCTTATTTACCGCCCGACGCAAAAAGAGGGATGTGTGACTGGTCAAATGAATAACTTCAGAGACTATATTTGTCGCAAATTTTAAATAAATACCTTGCACATCATGGATTTCCTTAGGATCAAGAGTCCTTATCTGAACGTTGTCTTCGAACCGCTTCATTCGCGTCAAGAGATTTAGTATAGTTAAATCCTTGGAGTCACCATTATCTACAACAAAACAAGAGTTAAGCAGTTCAAGCAGAAACTAGGAAAGGATTATAAAGGGCCTGATTCCATATGGATCATCTGTCTAGCCTTGTCCCTACTTTGATGGGATCAGCTTCCAGTCTAACCAGATGCAGCTGAGCACCAGTTCTTCCCCTTCTGCAACCAGTTAACAACCATAATCTTATAGTTAAATGTTTGGATTTCAGGTCGGGTCTATCGAAGAAACGTTTCTGAATTATAATGTACTTTAGTGTATCTTACACATCAATTAATTATTGATGGTGAAGAAAAACATCTTGACAAAACCTGGACTGAAATGGCCTCTCTCTTGAGCGTACATAGTGATTGACGGTAATTCCTTCTCTGATAAGAAGAGGCATGTCCCCTGCAGTCGTCGTGTCAGTCAGTCATCGTTGGACAAAGGCCTCCCCAAAGGTTTACCACTTTGCTCGATCTTTAACAACCCGTACCTATCCACGGAAACCCAGCTGTAGGTACCTACGACAATTAAAGGCTGCTTTCCAAACCTACCTTCATCATAACCATCATAGAAGTCCTGAGTATCATTTTCAGCCTCCTCATCCTGATAGACCGAGTAGGCTGTTCCCGCGCACACAACTCCGACCAATAGGATAACCACCGCCATTGCCCACATCCAAATTTAAAAGGGAAAGGAGAAGGAAGACAAGAATTTACAAACTCATAACATAATGCTGCGTAAATTACTAGATAAATTAGAAATAAAGTGTTTTCAAAGAATTATTGTGATCCTGACATTATAGTATTTTAACTAAAATGAAGTTTTTTCTGTCATATATTTAGTTTATGGATGAGGAAATGAGGCCAATGAATGTAGATTGTGAAACGTTATTTTGTAAAGTTATGCTTTTGTCAAACCTAAAGCATTTTACTTAGAGAGTCTTCCTAAGTGGAGAAGTTTTTAAATAATCAATATAAAATATAGAATAGTAAATAGACTGGCTAACAAGTAATTTCAGTAAAGTTAAGACTAAAATACACCAGTTGAGTGACTTCTTCATGTTTATATAGGTAAATATGTGCTGCTTTCCTCAACTTTGAGATCAGTATTTTTCGTTTTTGTTTTTTGATCACAGAACCTTAAAAACATTTTTCAATATATAGCGAGTTTCGTTACATTTTGCACTTGACACATACGAGGCCTCTGGAAGTCTAGAGTATCCGTTTTTTGGACTCCTACCATATATTATGTTATAGGTATACCTAATAATAATAATAATAAGCCCCGCAGGGCATCTGAGGCGGATGACGGGGAGTAGCGACCCCGCGGGGCTATATATCCGAGTGCTCCAGGGAGAGTATACTGTCCCCCACCTCCGGCTTGCCGGAGTGAAGCATGACGGGGGATAGGTCTCCCGCCTCTTGGCTTGCCTTCATCGGCCGGTCAGAGTGGAGTCGCTAGAGCAAGGTTAGTCCTGCTCGGAGGGTAGGTGCCTCGTGGTAAGTGGCGAGTGGGCCGGTGATGCTGGACCCACAGGGAGCGCGTGATCTGCGTTTAAAGTCCGCCGAGGTATCCTCACCCTTCTCAGCCGCTCATGTCCCTGTTGCCCTCTTGTTGCTTTTCAGTGACTGATTCCCGGGGGCCCAGTAAGTGAGTTGGCGAGTCTCCACCTGCCATTTTAACATGTATTTAATGCATTGTCATCGGCAGGTGCCATAGTTCCCGTAGTTTCCCCATTCCTAGTCCATTAGCATCCCATCACAATAGCCTAAGTAGTTTTCATCCATAGTTAGCAATAGTTTAGCACAGAACCGGGGATTGTCCTTGGGTACATTTCTATAGTGTATACAGGGATAATCGTCGGTTTTGTGTTACCATTTCATTAAAGTTGTCTCAAAAGGGCTTCAGCGTGTTGGCTTCGGCCCCACGTTCGCCTTCCAAAAATCCGGGACTCTGTAGTCCCGTGGTCGGTTAGAGACATACAAATAATAATAATAATCTTCCACGCCGATTTCGGCAACGGCGACCACTTCGACCCTAATGGCGTGCGTGTGCTCTCATGTGGCTGGAGTATCCAATTTTGTGCGTGAAAGTCCGCGCACACTGCGGACATGTCAGGGTACCAGCCACAAAGTTGTAGTTGATAGCTACAGGTGGTCGAGCTTTCAACTCATCTCGTTTGGCATCCAACTCAGAAAGTCGGCGTGCTTCAAAGTCAAAGACTTTGGCTTTAACGCGGCTTCTCCAGTCTCTGCGGTTGGATGCCAGATTCTCCCACTGAGACGGGTCAATGGAACAGCTTTTCATGTGACGCTTCAGCACATCCTTGTATCGCAGCAGCTGTCCGCCACGTTTCCGCTTGCCCTCCTGCAACTCGGAGTAGAGGATGCGCTTGGCCACTCTAGTATCCGGCATGCGCAGTACATGCCCGCACCAACGAAGCTGTCTCCTCATGAGGTATGCTTCAATGCCACCTACATTGGCTTTCCTCAACACTTCTGTGTTACGCACACGATCAAACCAACGGATATTTAATATTTTGCGCAGACATTTGAGGTGGAAGCGGTCTAGTTGCTTGATGTGGCGTCGGTACAGTGTCCATGTTTCCGCTGAGTAGAGTATACAAGGCAACACAACTGCCATATACACAGAAACCTTTGTGGATATCTTTAGGTCATGGGAGCTGAAGACCTTCTTGTCGAATTTGCCGAAAGCAGCGGCTGCAGCACCAATTCTGCTATTGATTTCGGCGTCAAGGTCGCACTTTGCTGTTATAGTGCTCCCCAAATATCGAAATTTATCGACCTGCTTCAGGACATCTTCACCAAGCATAATGGTCAGTTCTTGACGTCCGTGATTGTCTGAAGACATTACTTCTGTCTTTTTGATGCTGATTTTTAGACCAAATGTACAGCACTGCTTGTGAAGGTTCGTGACTAGCTGTTGCAGGACTTCAGGGGATTCAGCCACGAAACAGAGGTCATCTGCATACATAATGTCCTGTATATGTGCATAGGACACCTTTGTGGTCGCCTTGAGTCTATTCAGGTTGAAAAGTTTGCCGTCAGTCCGATAACGAATACGAACTCCTTCAGGAGAAGAATTCAATACTTCCCGGACTACAACTGCGAAATATAATGCAAACAATGTGGGAGCCAGGACACAACCTTGCTTCACTCCACAGGTGACGGAGAAGAAGCTCGATTGGTCATCTTCAACCGCTACACAACATTGCATGTCATCGTGCAGGAGTCGCAGGAGTCTTATGAACTTCTCTGTACACCCCAACTTTCTCAGTACCTTCCAGAGGGCCTCGCGAGGGACGCAGTCAAAGGCTTTTTCCAGATCAATAAAGCAGAGATACAAGTGCTGTCCCTGCTCTCTACTTTTTTCCTGGAGTTGACGGACTGCGAATATTGCCTCACAAGTTCCTCTGTCTGGTCTGAAACCAAATTGGGTTTCCGGCAGAATCTTTTCAGAGAGGTTCCTGAGGCGGTTTAGAAGTACTCTGGCGAAGACTTTTCCAGAGACAGAGAGCAGTGAAATACCGCGGTAAGAACCACATTCCGACCGGTCGCCTTTGTTCTTATAGAGAGCCCTGACGCGTGATAACTTAAAAGTTTCAGGAACTTGTTCTTTCTCCCACATAAGCACAAACATTTCCCAGACGCGCGAATGCAGTTCCTCGCCGCCGTACTTCAGAAGCTCACCTGGTATAAGGTCTAGGCCAACCGCACGCTGATTTTGCTGTTGTTTGATGGCACAAAGCACCTCATGTTTAGACAAGGCATCATCCAATTCTTCTGCTATTTGAAGTTGAGGCAAACTGTCTATGTAGTGTAGATCGGCTGTTCGATCTACATTAAGTAGATTATTGAAGTGTTCTGCCCAACGATCTAACACTTCATTTTTGCTTTTCAGCAGACTTTTACCATCCAGCGACTTCAGTGGTACCTTTATGAAGTTGGTGGTACCCAGGAGATTGCGAATTTCGCTATAGAAATCACCGAGCTGATTACTATCAGCAAGCGACTGGATGTATTGAGCCTTGTCTTGCCACCATTTATCTTTAGTGTGTCTCGTGAGTTTACGCAACTCACGGTCACTCTCTCTTATAAGTGCGCTGTTATTACTGCGCCTGAGAAGGTCTCGGTGTTTGGCAATAGCTTCAGAAAGAACTTCGTCGTTCTCATCAAACCAGTCTTGCTTGCGTTTATTTTTTAGCCCTATGGTGTTAATGGCTACGTCAAGAATGGACGACGATAAAGCGTTCCAGTCTGCATCAATATCACCGGTATTTTGATGAGAGTGTATATCACATGCCAGCGTTTCAGCGTATTTGCTTCGGGGTCCCGGATGTTTGAGTTTCTCAATGTTTATGTTCTGAGGCTTTTTCCTGCTAGCCCTGAATGGTCGCCGAAGGCAAAGACGCAGTTTGGTGACAATTAGTCTATGGTCCGTCCAGCAATGAGCACCGCGCATAACACGAGTGACTAGGACCTGAGCGATGTCTCGCTGCCTCGTGATGGCATAGTCAATGAGGTGCCAGTGCTTAGAACGTGGGTGCATCCGCGTAGTTTTGTGCTTAGCAGCAAGGCGAAACATGGTGTTTGTGATTGCAAGTTGGAATTGAGCACATAAACTAAGCAGCAACTGGCCATTAGAGTTGATGTTGCCTACCCCATGTCTACCCAAAACTTTAGGCCACGCTTCATAATCTTGACCAACTCTAGCATTGAAGTCTCCTAACAAGAGAATCTTTTCTCTGTTCGGTATTTTATGGAGACATTGTGTAAGTTCTTCATAAAATTTATCCTTGATGTCGTCAGAACTACCTAGCGTCGGTGCATAGACACTGATAACATTAAGGAAATTGTCACCGTCTAAGTGAAGGCGCAATGTGGTTATACGGTCCGAGATGTGGATTGGACATTCTTGAAGTGTCTTCACAAGATTATTCTTGATCACAAAACCAACTCCCGACCTTCTTGGTTCTGTTGCAGCAGTGCCCTTCCAGTAGAAAGTGTAGCCACCGCCATGCTCGACTAGCTCGCCCTCATCGGCAAGGTGGGTTTCGCTTACAGCAGCTATATCAATGTTGTAGCGGCGGAGTTCTCGAGCAACTATGGCTGTTTTCCGTTCTGGGCAGGCGTTTGTCTCGCGGTCGAGAAGGGTGCGAACATTCCATGCACCAAAAGTCAGTAAAGGTGTTTTACGTTTATTACTGTTGTGTCGACCACGAATAAAAAGATGCGGAAGCAGCCGTGGTTACTGCTATCCAAAGAGTGTTTGGGGTGAGCATTTTTTTAGGGCACCTTTTCTAGCCCCCTCCCAGGCTGAGCAAGGAAAGCAGTGCTCCCCTAAAAAGGGCTGCTTTGTCGCTCTGGGTGCTGCCGGATTCCCTCTGTCCCCCCAGCTCAAAGAGAAAACCACCACGGCATGTACTCACACCCCCAGAGCCGCTAGTGTGCAGGTCTCAGACAAAGCTCAGGTTGCATCAGCCCGAACCTCTCTACCTCAACCTATCGCCACTAGTCTTCGCCAAATCGGGGTCCATTATACGGAAGCAGTCAGATGCGCAGGATATATTACAGTGCTCAAACATACGCGCAAACGCAAGAGCACTCTCTCGTCTAACATCCCTTTATCCGATGGAACGGTGAACCGCTACGATCGGAGAGATGTTAGATGCAGCAGTTTGACATACGATAACACGATCCCTATCGCTGCCTCTAGGCCTTCCTGCGATGCCTCGGTGTCTTGCCACCAGTGGTGGTCTGCTATTTAGCCAAGACACAATTTCGGGGGATTTCCGATCAATAGGTATACCTACCTACCTAGTTATCTGTGTATCGTAACAACTTATAAAATTCCGCATACCTACACAAATATTCCAAATACGCATCCTGGACTTTCATTTTCTTTCAGTTAGTTAGAATAGGACCTAGATTACGAGGTCGCCTTAAACTGACTAACCAGGAAGAAATCAACAAAAGCCTTCATATTGGAAAATCCATTAAAACATGTCCTTTTATAACAGATGCACTTTGAAAGATAGATCATTATCTACTTTGATAACTAAAATACATAACAATTTAAAAATGTATGCAACAAGATTGTATCTAACAAAAGTTTTTTTATAATTGATAATGTGATTAATTAATGTGATTCAGCGCATTACACAATCAATTAATTTCGTTTTTAATAGTAATATTTTGTACTTTGTAGTGTTGTTCCGATAGAATTTAAAAAGGCCAACTTTATCGAATCTTGACGGTTAGTTAAGTCTTAGTAATAGCACAGATTACTTAAGGGAACTATATTTTTTGTCACCAAAATTTATATTTGTCATCAAGTTGTATCACCTAATAAATAGATCTATCGCCACGAAATATTTTCGTTCTCAGATAAACAAAGAGTGTTCCCAGGTATGAATTAGCAAATTATTGTTAATATAATGTGTAAAATATGAGATGGATTACCAATAAAATTGTAGTGCATTACATGAATATAAACTTCGTTCTTATAATAATAGTTTTATTACTTAAATAATAGCTTGGTGCTCAAAATGGTAGATCTGTCACCAAATAAATCGATTAATCGATCCCTGACTGCGACTCCTTTTTATTTGTTATTTTGTCACCAATACAGTAGTTACATTTTATTTCGTTCAGTTATTAAAATAATGTATTCGTTACCAATTTAATACATCAGTTTATAATTTTAATAAAAATATGTTCAAAGGGAAGAGGAAGGGAAGGGAGACAAATTGGCGCGCTTTCGGGCCTCAACGAATGGGTTGTAGGTTGGTTGTAGGTACGATCATACGATGCGGGGCGCGGGCAGTGAGATTTTTAACAATAAATATTGATTATTTTGACTTTGATTAATTGTTTTATTTACTATTCAGCTAGAAATTTAATTTAAATATATTTATACTACCTGTGGAAACTAAAGCCCTTGGGGGGAGGCACATGGCCAGTTAAGTAGTAGACTCTTTTGGTTGAAATGATGATGACGACCACCCTACATTTTTAGACCTTCATGAAATTTTCTAGTGATATAATATATGATTTATTGGTGATCTCTTTAAATTAGTTTGCTTAAATACTATTAGGACAAACCTATTATAATACATACAAAATCATTTATTTGGTACTTGACCCCATATCTCCATGATTTTCGGTAATTTATTGTGGAAATGATTTTATATTGTTTGGTGACTACATTTGGTGACAAATCTACTATTTTGAGGGCAAACCAACCTATTATTTAAGAAACACAAAATGAATTAAATTGGTGACAGCTTAAATCATACCCATTACTTAATAGTTATTACGTAGAAAGGTAATAAAGTCCTGTTTTCCCTTTGGATATAAACTTGGGTCATCATCCTCCGAGCCTTTTCCCAATCATGTTGGGGTCGGCTTCCAGTCTAACCGGATTCAGCTGAGTACCAGTGCTTTACAAGAAGCGACTGCCTATCTGACCTCCTCAACTCAGTAACCCGGGCAACCCGATACCCCTTGGTTAGACTGGTGTCAGACTTTCTGGCTTCTGACTACCCGTAACGACTGCCAAGGATGTTCACTGACAGCCGGGACCTACAGTTTAACGTGCCATCCGAAACACAGTCAATGGTGTCTAAGATATACTTAGAAAGTACATACAAACTTAGAAAAGTTGCATTGGTACTTGCCTGACCTGGGATCGAACCCGTGCCCTCATACTTGAGGTTGGTCACTAAGCCACCACGACTTAAACTGGATATAAACTTGGGTACGGAACCCTTAAAAGTTTCCTATCAGAATATAAAACAGAGGGCAGCATTAGCGTAGATGTAGACCGCTCGCCGCGCAACGCCATCTATTATTTGTAAATGGCATATAGCTTTAAGTGACTGGAAGCCGACCCCAACATAGTTGAGAAAAGGCTCGGGGATGATGATTGTACGTTGTGTTTCATATCTCAAAGTGACGTGAAAGATGTTAGATGGCGCTGTCGTCATTAAAATTATGCAGTGATACACACGGGAGAGCTTCGAAACTCTACAATTATCAGTTCTACAATTTACTAATAATAATATGGAAATGCTGCGTTTGACAAAATAGCAAAACAAATATTTCTAATTTCAACATGGATTGAGTAGGTAGAGTTATCGCGATCTATCACTTCCAGCTTGAAACAAAACTGGTAACTACCTACACTACTTAAGTTGCCATCCATATTTTTCAGACTGCATCAGGGGCCCGATTCTCCTAAGTTAATAATGTCAAAATCGAATAGAAATCGAATCGCAATATGATCGCAATAGTAGTTTTAACCATATCGGGCATTCTGCTACCAATAAAAGACCAATCGTATTCGATTGACATTTGATTGGTGTGCGATTGGTCTGCTATTTTGGTGATTTTGGTCTATACGGTAGTTTGCTGTACAATCATTTTGCAATTGTAAATCATTTGCAAACAAAATGATTCATTATTGAATGACAGAAAAGGATAAAAACGTTTATTTCAAAGAAAAAATAGCGGAATGCCACATACACTTCAATCGTAATCGAGTCGGGATTGGATCTCAGTCGAATCGAGTCGAACGTGAATCGTATGACGCTTAAGTAAAATTAGGAGAATCGGGGCCCTGGTGTTCAGCAGGGTGACATTATGGCACATCCTTACAGTCGTTACCCATACCGTCCACCGTAGATTACTACATACTGTACCCTTACCAAGGGGTATCGAGTTGCCCGTGTAGGGTTGAAGAGTGCAGATAGGTAGTCGCTTCATGTAAGGGTTGGACCACATCTGGCAGCACGGAATCGCCGATTCCGTGCAGCCAGATGTGGTCCAACCCTAAAACTGGTACTCAGCTGCATCTGCGAGACAGGAAGCCGAGGAAGCAAGCAACATAGTTGGGGAAAAGGCCAGGCAGATGATAGAATCAACCATAATTATAATTTTTGACGTTCTAAAGGATGGCTTGAAGAAACTTAAAAATCTTCGTACTGAAGAAATTTTTCCGTTTCAGTTACGAGCAAATGCAATCATTTATTATTAACATCACTATAAGAAGATATCATGATGAGATAACTAATAAAAATGTGCCTAAATTGCAATGCAATGCAATTAAATTAACACGTTTTTATGTTGATCGATAACTGATTCTGTTTGTTATCTGATTCTTATATTTGAAGTGGAACTTATTTTGATTGTTTGTGTCCGCAATCGACCAAAAAATATTCGCACTCTCTTCCTTGTCAATTTGGACCCCTTTTTATTCATTTTTGTCCTCAAAAAAACATTTAAGGATAAGTGGGTAAAGCGCCAACAGTGGGTAACTGGGTTGAGGAGGTCAGATAGGGCAGTCGCTCCTTGTAAAGCGCTGGTACTCAGCTACATCCGGTTAGACTGGAAGCCGGCTCCAACATAGTTGAGAAAATGGCTCGGAGGATGTTGTAAAGCGCCAACCTCTCAAGTATGAGTGGGGTTCGACTCAATGTCAGGCAAAAACCAATGCAACTTTGTCGATAAAAAAAAAATGGCTGGTAGATGATGGGACCTGTAGTCACATTTAATCTGGACCTCCATGTCTTAGATGGCTTCTGAAAGCAAGTCTAAAAGTACATATAATGACATCGCCAGAATTTGTAACATCGTCTGTGATGATTTCAACTGTCTATCGGTCACGGTTCTTGAGATACCTCCAGCCTGGTAACAAACGGACAGTAATAAGGTCCTAAAGACGTAAAGAGATTTAAGATACTTTGTACATTATGTTCATAGGCGAGTTCAATGTCGGTCCTGCTTGTGATATCTCTACGGTGGTATAGGATTGCCGTCCCATCGGGCTATGAGAGTGAAGAATAGGGCCTATTTCTTCATTCTCCCTATTCAATAGGGATTGTATCTGTATCTGCGTAAATGCTTGTGCACTATAATATTTCTTACCCAGCTGGATAATCTATACTCATATTATAAAGCTGAAGAGTTTGTTTGTTTGTTTGCTTGAACACGCTAATCTCAGGAACTACTGGTCCGATTTGAAAATTATTTCAGTGTTAGATAGCCCATTTATCGAGGAAGGCTATAGGCTACTTATTATCCGGGTTCGTGCAGAGGTTCCCACGGGATGCGGTTGAAACCGCTGGCAGAAGCTAGTCTTCTTATATGAGAAAAGCCACCGTGGTCGATAATCGTCTAGCAGGATATCAATAACATACATAGGTACGTTTAAAGTCTTTGAAAAAACCTTACATGTAAATTATGAATGGATAATATAGATAGAATTCAAAGTACAGCTTGGCAAAAAAGAGTGTGGAATAAATGAGGTCAGCACTATCGCACCTGTGGCAACCCGGAATACTACGACTCACAGATTTTGATATTTGTTATTTTTGGAGATATTCAATCCTAAGTAGGCGATGTCCCTGGGACACTTCAATGTCCAGTATTAACGATGTTAACAATTTTTATTTGATTTTGATTTTTAGTTCCAACTGTCACCGCGTCAGACTCTTTTTTGCCAAGCTGTATTTTTATCAACAAACTAGCTGACCCGGCGAACTTCGTACCGCCTAATTATTGGAGGCATATTTAGTAAGTCACAAACACACGACACAATACATTTTTTTAATTTTTTCCTTATTTGCTCGCCGTTTAGACCTACCCTGGACTACGACAAACATTTCAAAATCAAAATCAGCTCAATCGGCCCAGCCGTTCTCGAGTTTTAATCAGACTAACGAACAACAATTCATTTTTATTTATATAGATAGATAATACTTAAGTGTTATTATTAGATAGCTACAACACAAAAAGTATTAACAGCATTAAAAAGGTATTAACTAAATATTTTTGGTATTCTGCTTTATCTACGGGTATTTCTTTCATTATTAATTGTATTACGAAAGAATGATCTAGTAGTTTCAAGCTGTGACTTGAGTATTTTGAAATACAATTGTATCGCCTTTTCATTTTCACAAAATATTGAGGTAGGCTTCCAGTCTAGTCGGAGGTAGCTGAGTACTGTTACAGCCACTGTATCGTCCCAGTACTAGGCTGCGGCCTCCTCTCACACGGAGAAGGATTGAGCGTTAATCACCACGCGCGCTCAATGCGGGTTGGTGATTTCAGACTATATAGTCCAGGTTTCCTCGAGATGTTTTCCTTCACCATTTTATCAGCCATTGGTGTCCAAGATATATTTAGAAAGTAGGTACATACAAACCTAGAAAAGTTGCATTGGTACTTGGCAGCTGAGTAAGACCACAAAATAAGGATTTACTCAGGTTCAGGTGACTAGGATGGACTGCCTCTGTGACTCCAAAGAGAGAAGGAACATGGGTACCAGATACATAGGTAGGAAATCGAAATGACGCAGTTTATCGTCCTCATGACGCTGTGGTCAGTGAAGATAAGCTGACTACTAAAGCAAGGGTCGACTATGATACATATGCAGATATATTGTGCAGTAGAGTCACGTTCTATGTAGGTAACTTTCAACTACTGGTCGGTCCTGTGCTTGTGATCTCTCTCCGGTGTCTGATTGCCGTCCCATCGCGCTATGAGAGTGAAGGAATAGTGAGTGCACCTGTGTCCAAGCAAATGCTTGTGCACTATTGTCCTGCGCAGCTGGCTAATCCTGGCCTAGACGTCATTATTATTAGGTATTTTGTGCTAGTCATTTACAGTAGCCTAATCCGCTATGGAAAACCTGATAAACTGTCATTTTCTATGAATTTCTGATATAAAAGGGATGTAAATGTGTGGTAATGCAAATAAATACATTATAATCTAGTTCTTATCCTAGATAAATATAGGTAAATAGGTAAGTACCTAGGTATCACCGGATGTTTGTTACTCTATCAAGCAAAAACTGCATGCTAAAGGGTTTAGGGTAACAGATCCTTCAAGGCAAGTACCTAGGTTAAGCACCTTTCTTTAGGTCATATACGCATAGTTGGCGTGCTCAAAACGACCAGTTCTGAACTAACGAGGCGTTTAGGTTTCTTAAGATATAGTGGATGATTTTTGGTTTTACAAAAAAAGGTTTTGGAGGAGGTTGGTATAGGTGAAACCTCGTGAAGTAGCAAGTCAGTCTATACAATTATAATTAACTGGAAACATTTCTTGTTTTGTTTGTTTATGCCTTCAAACATCTTTTACTTAAGGGAAACTACTTTACTTACCTACGTTACCTTCACTCTTTCCTAGTTACATAGGCTATATTTTATCCAGCATAATAATGTAGGCAATAGTTTCCACGGGACGCGGGTGCAACCGCGTGAGAACAGCTAGTGTTTATTTAAAAATAACAGACTGTGACGTCACATCTAATATCAGAAAGCATTAGATTCCTAATCATAGTTCTTATAATATTAGATTAACAGATTTATCAAGCGGAACATAGTCATAAATAGTAAACTTTATCCCTCTTTGTTGTCAATGATAAAATGTTTGTCTTTGGTCCGGCATTTTTGATTACTTTTATATTCTTTAAAATCCCTACTAATATTAGTAACTCTGTCTGTCTGTCTGTTACGCTTTCACGTCTAAACCACTGAACCGATTTTAATAAAATTTGGTACAGAGACAGAGTTGACCTTGAGAAAGAACATAGGATAGTTTGTATCCTATATTAGTCTTTGAAGAGTTCTCTTGGAAACGCGATATAACCGAACTCTATGCGGGTGAAGCCGCGGGCGGAAGCTAGATATATCTATAAGTATTCTCTCATCTTCTTCAATTGTAACAAACTAGCCGTTTTAAGGTTATGGCACATTATAGCGGCACCGCAACAGCACGGCTCCACACTAGGGCATGCAATTTCGGTAAAATAAAAATTATCGGTAAAAATTCGGTAAATAAAATATTTTTACCGGTAAACCGGTAAAACGGTAATTTTTATATTTAAAAAAATGTGATATTATATCAATAAGATTGGGTAGTCTGAAAGCAAAAAATAATTAAAAATACAAGGTATAAGGTGGTAAACATTTTTTGTGACGTGGGCCGTTACAAAAAAACATGTCAGTACCATCCGTACGCGATGTCGTCGACAAAATGCAAGAGAAACGGCTGCGATGGTTCGGCCATGTAAAAAGGAGACCACCTGAATACATCGCCAGTGTTGTGTACTCAATCTCAATAGATATACCCGGTCAAAGGCGCAGAGGCAGGCCGAAACGGTGGTGGTTGAGTGTCGTAATGAATGACATGAAAATCTACGAACTCGAAGAGGAAGATGTCCTGGATAGATTGAAGTGAAAGAAGAAGATACGGAAAGCGTCACAAGACGGGAACATTTTTTTCATTGAAGTGTAAGCCCTTTTTTATGGTAAATCGTAGGCATTTTATGGACCAGGGTCGCGGTAACTCTTTCGAACAATTCCGCAGCCCCGGTAGGCCTTGGCCCTGCGCGTGGAAGAACTCGGGCCGCCGACACGGGTCTGTTGTCTATGCAGACGGAGGAACGATGAGCCACCCGAACTCACCGTCCACACTCCACAGACCGACGCCTACGGTGGCCGGGAGTCGTTTCTCGAAACTCGGCACCCGTGGTGTCTTCCTGGTCCACTACAGCGGCTGGGATGAGAGATGCGAACTGGCAGGCGCTCTACCGTCTCCTTCTCGAGCATGACTGCTTGGCATAAGGAGGCGACGCCTTCCGATTCCCTCTCGCTCCGGACCATTACTTGAACCAGGGCCGGACGCGAGAGGTCGCCGCTGCCTATTGGCTCAACGACGATACGGTGGTACCCTTCCCAGGCAGTGCACACCTAGACTGTGTGCTCCACCGTGTTCTTAGAGCTGTCCGCATGGTAGTGAATTAAAAGCCCTTGCTCAATAAGGTCATAGAATAGGTAAAATAAGCATAAGCTACATTTTTACCTAATAGGAGCTGACAGCTATGAGGAAATTCAGAATAACCGAATGAATAAAATTTGTTTAGATATTATAAATTAAGATGAGAATGAAGATTTGTATCTAACCTAGAGATAGTTAAGGAGCCACATAAGTTTACTTTCCTAAAAAACAGCAACTTTAACACTCTTACAATATGTAATGTATGCAATATTACATTATGTTCAGGCTACATAATGAAGATTTGACGTTAAATGAACAATTGCTATATATTATTACAAAAACGTAAAAACCGGTAAATTACCGGCTAAATATTATTTTTACCGGTAAATTAAAAATCGCGAAAGTGGGCGGTTTTACCGGTAAAACCGAAACCGGTAAACCGGTATTGCATGCCCTACTCCACACCAGCATTTAAGTTGTCATTCAATTTAGAGCATTAAATCGTGTATATTATAATATATTTCGTAATGTCAATATGAAAAAGCCAACGGCGAGCAGTCAGCGTGCTTGCCGCTTCCACACAACTCGACTCGCCGCCCGCGTGCTGCAAGCGAGCGGTCCTCATGCGTACAGCGCGCCGACGGCGTGCTAATTGCGCGCCGACTCCGAGCCGGCAGCGAAACAACGTCATTACGTCGTGTTCAATCATAACATCAATCATAATCGTCTTAAAATAATATTGAGTTTGCGGTGACAGCAAGCTTACACCTCGCGGCCGGCGCGCGGCCGGCGCGCCGACGGCGAGCGGACGGCGCGCCGACGGCGAGCGGACAGCGCGTGGTTGGCGCGCTGGCAGCTAGCCGTAGTCTTGATTCGAGGCGACGCCGTGCTGCAGCCGTGCTGTTGCGGTGCTGCTATAATGTGCCACAAGCTTTAGTTTCACCCGCGTTCTGTAGGATCTGCTGCCGGAACAGGATAAAATATAGCTTGAAGCAACTAAGTAGAGGGTTTTCACATCAACGGAATTTTCGGTTCGGTTTTTTCCGTATCGGGTGTAGGGCGTAGGAGTACTTTTAACTTACAAACAATTGACAACTACTGGTACGAAAGGTGACGTTTAACCGAGCAATAGATTTTCACCGCTGTTATGCTACGCCAGACAATCTGGTAGTGTGAAAGCGCTGTTATATTCATTCATAACATAGAGGTATAGAACGTATGTACCTATTTTGTACACGTTTATAATTTTCATAGAAATTATTACAAGATATATTTACGTAGGTAGTATTTAGAATTTAGACGAAGATAATCACGAATGCGCAGTATGACGATGATGACTATACATTGTTATTGTTTAGCGAATATTTTTATCAAGTCAAGTTCCTATGTAGGTATTTACCTAAATCAATTAAAGTCCATATTTACATTATTAACTTCATCATTCATATTTCCATTGAATTGCAAAGTTATCTTATTTTTTCAGGACTTTTCCTGTTTTGTTTTGTTATGCATATTGTACTACTTACTAGGTATACAAACAATTACTCTTTTGTACTAATATCCTATTTCCCACTAATATTCCTATACATACCTACCTACTTAAATACGAAAGTTGGTCTATGGTGTTTTAATTACCAGTAAATTAAGTAGGTACCAATGCAACTTTTCTAAGTTTGTATGTACTTTCTAAGTATATCTTAGACACCAATGGCTGATAAAAAGGTGAAGGAAAACATTTTGAGGAAACCTGGACTACAAAGTCTGAAATCACCAACCCGCATTGAGCAAGCGTGGTGATTAACGCTCAATCCTTCTCCGTGTGAGAGGAGGCCACAGCCCAGCAGTGGGATGGTAAAAAGGCTGTAACAGTCACAGATGTTTCAATTACCTAGGATAAAAGTATAAAGATAGGTATGTACCTAGGCACTTACCTACTTATGTGAGGTGATTAACACTCATTAGTTCTTTGTATGAGAAGAGGTCTGTGCCCTACAGTGGGACAGTAAACCTTCTTAGCAAGCGGTAAATAATCGGCCAAGTGCGAGTCGGACTAGCGTACGAAGGGTTCCTTCCTTATTATAAAATGACTGCCTCGTTGGTCTAGCTAGTGGTCGCAAGCGCGGCTGCTGTGCTCGAGGTCTCGGGTTCGATTCCCGGGTCGGGCTGAAATCGCTTTGTGGGTTTTCTTAAACTTTCCCAAAGCAGCCCATAGTCTGGAAGTAGGTGAATGATTCACCCGTGCATCGGAGAGCACGTAAATGTCGGTCCTGCGCCTGATTGATCTCTTTCGGCCCGCTGTTTCTGGATCCCGGCTGTCAATTGATCTCTTTCCGGTCGTGTCGGATTGCCGTCCCATCGGGTTATGAGAGTGAAGGAATAGGGAGTGCACCTGTGTCTGCGCAAATGCTCGTGCACTATAATATGTCCTGCGCAGCTGGCTGATCTCCTTAAGTGAGAACAGCCGCCGTGGCCGAAATCGGCCGTTGACGCCATTATAAAATGACCAAAAACACCTTTGTTGTATGGGGGCCCTCTTAAATTTTTATTTTGTTGTAATTTTTAGTATTGTTTAATACCTACATCATCTGTGAAAATTTCAGATGTCTGACTATCACGGTTCTTGAGATACGGCCTGGTGATGGACGAAAACTGGAGTCTTATTACCTAATAGGGTCCCGTTTTACCGTTTGTGTGTGTAGGTACGTATAAAAAAGGCCAGGCATTTTGTAGGCTTTTCAAAATATTCTTTAGTAGGTACGAAGTTAATGACTAATTAATCCTATATTTAGCTTTACCCAAACTAAGCTAATCAGTCAACATTTTCAGACAATCATAAAAAAATATGGCCTACATTTTGATTTCCCAAAAATAGTAAACAAATACTAATAAACTTGGATCTTTAGTCTCAAATGCCGTTGACACCTTATCTCAGCAATATAAAGATATAAATCGATATTATTTATTAATCTTTTTCCAACAATTACAAGTCTTCCGCGATGATTATTATCTGTGCCAAGTAATTTGACAGCTGTCAAATTGACAACTAGTCTTTATTTTTTAGGAAATAAAGCATATTTTTCAATGATTTTTACTTTTATGTGCGCAAAATATTTTATCGATTTTAAGTAAGATTATTTCTATAAAAGTTCTTGATTATATTCAGCAATTAGACAGTAAAACACAGCATTAGACTGTTTAGGGTCCTGTCCATGCCATCCAGTGTGACATTGTGAAAAAATCGTGTACTTTTTTTTAATTGTTTGTTTTTTTCATACATGTGCAACAACATCTGTTAATAAAAATGTTCGGTGAGTTTCTTTTTAAACAAATTATCTGTTAAAGCATTTGTCTATTTTATAATTATTTTTATCATCAAATTAAATAACTTTCAGATTAAGCAAGTGATATCTAAAATTTTCCGGATAAAATATTAACCTACATATTTTATTCCAAAATTTTTTTTTGGACCGCACAGAAGATGATCCACCGTCCGATTCTTTATTACTTGAATATTTAAAACGTTTCATAATTAAATTAAATTATAATTGTTAGTGTTTACTACTTTAAAAAAAGCTGTTGTGCACTTTTTTATATATTTAAATAACAGATAGGTACCTACACCAATAAATTAGAAAAACAACGACGAGATAAATCACGGAACGCATAATTTAATTTATTTCACCATCATTGAAAAAAAATATACCTACTGGAATATCAAAACAGGAATACATTTATTATACTTTCTTTTACGCGAACAGGAACTAGAGTAGGGACATAGGTATGATTAATTTCATTGTTAAATAACACAAAATTCGTGTAGGTATTAAATAACATAGATAAATACATAAACAAAGTTAAATAATCAAAATTATTTATTCAAACTTGACTTCAAAAAAGTCGTGGTGGCCTAGTGAGTAAAGAACCAACCTCTCAAGTGTGAACCACCTATGAGTGTTGGTTCGATAAACTGTAGGTCCCGGCTGTCATTGAACATCCTTGGCAGTCGTTAGTAGTCGGCTCAGTCGGGTAGTCAAAAGCCAGTAAGTCTGACAGCAGACTTACCAAGAGATACTGGGTTGCCAGCGTAACTGCATTGAGTTCCCTCCTTGTTTCACAATACATATTTTAATAGTTCCTACACTTTATTTAATTGGCGAGCTTTCTAAATAGTCACAATTGGGAAAAGGCTAGGCAGAAGAAAAAAATATAAAAAATTACTTATTTAATTATTATCTCTAACCGACCACGGGACTACAGAGTCCCGGATTTTTGGAAGGCGAACGTGGGGCCGAAGCCAACACGCTGAAGCCCTTTTGAGACAACTTTACTGAAATGGCGACACAAAACCGACGATTATCCCCGTATACACTATAGAAATGTACCCAAGGACAATCCCCGGTTCTGTGCTAAACTATTGCTAACTATGGAGGAAAACTACTTGGGCTATTGTGATGGGATGTTAGTGGACTAGGAATGGGAAGACTATGGGAACTATGGCACCTGCCGATAACAATGTTTGCACACGTAAAAATGGCAGGTGGAGACTCGCCAACTCACTTACTGGGCCCTCGGGAATCAGTCACTGGATAGCAACAAGAGGGCAACAGGTACATGAGCGGCTGAAGGGTGAGGATACCTCGGCGGACTTTAAACGCAGATCACGCGCTCCCTGTGGGTCCAGCATCACCGGCCCACTCGCCACTTACCACGAGGCACCTACCCTCCGAGTGGGCTGCTAACCCTGCTCTAGCGACTCCACTCTGACCGGCCGATGAAGGCAAGCCAAGAGGCGGGAGACCTATCCCCCGTCATGACACTCCGGCAGGCCGGAGATAGGGGACAGTGTACTCTCCCTGGAGCACTCGGATATATAGCCCCGCGGGGTCGCTACTCCCCGTCATCCGCCTCAGATGCCCTGCGGGGCTCATCCGCCTCAGATGCCCTGCGGGGCTAATTATTATTATTATTACTAGCCTATAATGTCCCACTGCTGGGCAAAGGCCTCCCCATCCCGCTTCCACACTTCTCGATCCCTCGATCGAGTCCACCAGTCCCGACAGTAGGCGTCCAGTTCGTCCCGCCATCTCTTCCTGGGCCTACCCCGCCTGCGGTGTCCTGGGGTGTCCACTGGGTGACAATAGTGGCCCATCTTTCCGGATGCATACGGCTGACGTGTCCGGCCCAGTTCCATTTCAGTGTTGCCGCCTTTCGGCCCACATCAGCGACTTATTTAATTAACATACTTATTTTTTTATCACCATGAACTTTTGTTACTATGTAAACGTGATCAATGACGCTTAATCACAGGTACGTAATTATATAGTGATACGGATTAGATGATTAGAATACCTATTCTAAGAAAATTCATTGTTACGGAATATTTTTCGCTATTTTGTTAGCTTACCTAGTGAATATTTGTCTATAAGTACCTACTCGTATTTTTTGTATGTTTGCGTGTATCCTAAAAGCTCCATGAATTTTGAAAAACCGGCCAAGTGCGAGTCGGACTCGCGCACGTAGGGTTCCGTACCAATATTTATAAAACCCCCAAAATATTTATTTAATTGTAGTTTTCAGTATTTGTTGTTAGAGCAGCAACATAAATACATCATCTGTGAAAATTTCAGCTCTCTAACTATCACGGTTCATGAGATACAGCCTGGTGACAGATGGACGGACGGACGGACAGAGGAGCCAAAGCAATAGGGTCCCGTTTTACCTTTTGGGTACGGAACCTTAAAAAAAGAATTCACTGATGGAAAGTTGCACTATCATCTATATTTTATCCGGGTACTCGAAGTAGTATCTACGGAAAGCAGATGAAACCACAGGAAACAGCTCGTTCTCCATATGTCCATACGATAATACATACCAAAAGATTACCATAGGTACCTACGTCAAGATCGTTAAAAAATATTAAATTAATACCTATAACCACCACATAGCACCATGTAGGATATTAAATGCCTTGCTCAGAGATGGGCAGCAGAATCTCCGAAGCTAAAAATATCCCAAACTGCGCTCACCAACACGCATGCCCAGCGCGGTGAGTATGGGCAAATCTCCCTAACTTGGGGAAGGCCATTATCCAGCATTGGACTGTTTTTGGCTCATCTCCCGAGCCTTTTCCCAAATTGATGCCGATTATAATTAAGGCCGATTTCGGCCATGGCGGCTGCTCTCAGGTAAGGAGATCAGCCAGCTGCGCATGACATATTATAGTGCACAAGCATTAGCGCAGACACAAGTGCACTCACTATTCCTTCACTCCCATAGCGCGATGGGACGGCAATCCGACACCACCGGAGAGAGATCAGGCGCAGGGCCGACATTAACGTCCTCTTCGGGTCGGCTTCCAGTCTAACCGGATGTACCTAGCTGAGTTGAGTAGGTACCAGGCCTCCTCAACCCAGTTACCCGGGCGTTTTTTGGCTGTGACGACGAAATATAGAAAGATAAATAAAATTAAACAGATAATCTAGAAAGTTAGGTGTTTACCTATCTTCGTTTGATGACGCACACTGAGCTTGGAAAATACCCTCAAAAGTAAAAGGTACTATCCGTTTACATAAAGATTACAAAAAAATTGTCGATGCTCCATTTGAGTGAGGACTTTTTTTTTAACGACGTCAAAAATCATCAAATGACCCCGCCCGCTGTGGGTTAGCAGCGGTGAGGGAGTGTCAGACTCTTACTGACTAAACACCCTCGTGTTCCGTCGTAGGCCTTTTATGTACCAGGGCCGCGGTAACTCGCGCGAACAATCCCGCAGCCTATTTGAGGGGTCTTGATATAACTTTTTTTAAGTCAGGACAAAAACAAAAATTAAGCTAAAAAAATCAATGTAAATACAATTAATAACAATTACCGAATCAATTAAAACATACTTAAAATCAGTATGTTATTCGTTTTATGTATTTGTGTAAAAAGTAATATCATGATTTCTACCTTTAGTTAATAGGATGTTTTACTCGAAGATAGTCTAACTTTCCAACAGTGAAAGGATTTTTCAAATTGGTTCAGTAGTTTTGGAGCGTTTAAGGTAAATACAAACAAACACATATTTTATTCTTTATTATAGGAATTAATATAGAAGGCAACTGTTATCATAAGTTCCAGTTATTTCGGCACTAGATGGCGTTTTGTAGAAATCACTTTATACTTCCAATATTAATAGCCACTTTCAATGGTTATTGATAACTTCTCTGATAGCCTATCAGGAACTTATTAGCTAGATGCACTACTACTAGCTGCACAGTCTAGGATAGAAACCTGTCAAAAATTATAAGCAGCATTAACTATTAGGTAACTAATTGACACTTGCCCGGTAACCAGTTAGGCTGCCTGTCCACTGGAGCGGAGCTAGGCTGCGGAGTGGAGAAACTGAGAAATATTAACCAATAGGATTGAGGAGCGGAGATTTTGTGCAGTCTTATTGGTTAATATTTCTCAGTTTCTCCACTCCGCAGCCTAGCTCCGCTCCGGGGGACAGGCAGCTTTAAACTGGGCCTTACATAAAAGGAGGTACTATCATCTATCTCTGAGTATTTCATTGAAATCGGCTGCCTTTCTTTTAAGACATTACAAGTAAACAATCTTGAATACTATTGCTATACTAGAAATATAAAAAAATATACTAGTAATAGAACAAATTGTTGGTGTAGAAATATAATTACATGTTTATTTGTGTATCATCAGCTACATATCTTAACGTCTATACACTCGCCGCCTTCCAATTCCAGATCTTGAGGTGTGTTTTTACCTGAAAATAGATATTTTGGTTTTGTATTAATTTGATACATAGATAGGTATGCCTACTACTTTATTAAGAACACCAATTTATAAAGAACTAGGTAGCAGGTTGCGCAGATTTCACCCTTGTCCCTAGGGAACTATTTCTAGCACAGTATAAAAGGTAGCCATGGATAAAACCTGAGAACCAAATATATAAATCAGTTCAATAGTTTTGGCAAGAAAGACCAACAGATAGACAGAGATAGGTTCTTTCGTATTTACAATATTACTAAGGATCTGAATGCAAATAAAATAGATGGCATAATCATCGCTAAAAGCGTTCTCATTTAGACAACCTTCTCATTTCTTCTGTGTGAAGGGGACAGTCTTGCAGTGGGACAATAAAAAACTAATTGTTGTAAAGCTTAAAGTAAAACAAAAATAACTTACTAGATATTAAATCTCCATCGAAATAAAATTTTAGTTTCTCCAAAGGAGTTTCTAGATGCTCAGCGCATTTTATCATGGCGGACATTAATTTCTCGTGAGGGTTCATAGACGTTTCAAACGGTTTCTTCTTATTTTGGCATTGGAATTTTAATTTAAAGCCATTAGATCTCTTATTATCATTATTCTCCGCTAATAAGTCACTTACATCCTGATTAACGATACCTCCATCGATAAATTTAGCGATACTGTAGTTTATAGAGTCTGGTGTATCGTCCATTTTCAAAATCTTATCGTTATAAGTAAAAAGTAATTTGTTGCTACTGACGCCCTCTTTTTCCGTAAAATAATTAAATATTTGAGTTAATTTCTGGTACTTTCTAATTTTAAACTTAAATATTTCCAAGCTTCTCCAGTAGACTTTAACCGACATTTCTTCATTTTCATCGTCTAGAGGATCCGTGTCAACAATTTCAACGTCATTACTCGGACGTCTTATGTTGGACGAAAACAGCTGCTGATTATCGCATTGGTCCGGATACTCATCTGTATTACCAACACTAAATATAGGATAGTTATTAGAAGTGGATGGAGCACGTCTGTCTCGGGAGAAAAAATCATTGAATAATTCTAGTATCTCATCTCTTGCACTGCGTCCCCGTTGTCTCGAGGACTCTCCCCTGCCTCTACCACGGTTAGACCGGCCTCTGGCGGCACGTCGACCCCTTCTTGAAGTTGTAGGAACATCTCGTAGTTCCGGAGCAGTAAAAAGCGCTGGTTCCATAATCTCAGGCACGGGACTGGTCCTATCTTCATTAGAGTTGCTAGTACTCTGGCTGGCAGACCTTCTAGCTCGCTCTGAAGTCCTGGTCGTCCTCTTACTAGAACCACAACTATCGTTCGAAGCTTTGCGCTTACCTCCACGGCCTCGCTTCGGTTTAGCCTTCGTGTTTCTGGCTATAATCGCGTCTAAAGTGTACTCATCATTGTCCCTGCTGTTCACAGTGCTGTTTAAGTCTTCTTCAACAATTACTGTCGCTAATTCCGCACTTTTCGGCAATGTTGAGGTACTTGGACCGATGTCAGTTGTCTTGTTCGCAACAGCAGTTTCAACGCTCTCTTTTATGAAGTTGTTTTTAATTAACTGGAGTTTCTGAGCTATGTTTCCATAGCAATCATCATCTGAATCTGATGAAGACATTATAGCAAGTTTTATCACAAATACATTAGTTTAAACAGAAAAATATAAGTTTACAAATTGGACATTCATAAATTCAAAATACTTGACGTTTGTAGTGATGTCCTCTGATGCGCCCGTGCTTAGCATCGTGTGTTTGAATATCGATATTCGAAATGCTCTATGTAAAAAATATGGCTTTGAAATAGACTATTAATATAATAATAGAATATAATTTTAAAATCATGATGACTAGTAAATATTTTCGATATATACCCATATAAATGATGTACATAGTTTTGATAACGCAGCTTAATGTTAAAGATATGATAATATTGATTTCAAATGAATGAATCAAAACTATTCTTAGCTTATTACGTTATTGTTTGGACAGAGGTAAATATGACGTCAGGTTAAAAAAACTTATTTATTTTAAGATAATTCATTCAAACTAAATATTTTAACATTAGTACTTCTAAAAGTTGTAATCGATTAACACTTGTATTTCGATATCCAATTCAAATACAGAACATCACTACCCGGCAAACATGTCATTTTTCGCGTCAGTTATTTGCGGAAGAAAATATGTTTTTAAATGATTATTTTAAATAATGTTAACCTGGAATAGTAATAACAAAAAACATGTTTATTACGATCTTAACAGACGATTAAGATTGTACAAGAAACATGTTCGTTTTACTTGAAAAAAACTTTTCCTGTTTACAAAACAATATGCAATAATAAAACGCAACTTGCTGCGTTCATGAATAATAAATACCGTTTCACCTACTTTAAAATTTTCTTTGTCAAGTATTGTTTCGGAATATTTTTATCGTAGGATTATTGGGGAAAACATGTTAATAATCGATAACAACTAAGTGCTATTGATAAGAATTTATTTTACATATTCTAATCATAGTGTAAGACACCTACGTGTTAAAATCCATTGACAGTTTCATACGATTTCCAAAATGGTCGCAGGCTGTCATTTGAACATCTATGGCAGTCGTTACGGGAAGTCAGTAGGTCTGATACCAGCCTTACCTAGGGTATTGGGATGCTCGAGTTACTGGGTAGATGAGGTCAGATGGGCAGTCGCTCCTTGTAAAACACTGGTTTTCAGCTGGTCGGTTAGCCTGATAGCGATCTCAACATAGAAAAGGCTAGGCAGATGACTCATCGCAGTTTAAGACTGGACAGTGAAAATGGGTTTATTTTTGAAGAAAAGAATCCTATAGCAAATAAATTGTCTGTCAAATTGTGAATCTTTAAATTTCTTTTCGCATACGAATAACCTGACTACGTATTCTGGAAAAAACTATCTTGATAAAACCTTTAAACATAAACTATCTATAGTATTATTTTTTTATTGAACATAATAAAATAAAATCAAACCGACGATGGCTTTAATCTCAATTTATTTAATTGTTATTGTTTCATTGTAAGTAACTTTAAAAATAAAGTTATTTTTATGACGAGTCATAAATGTGGTATTTTAGATTATGTTTATTAAAATGTCTTTTGATTGATATCTAATAGATAAAATTAGCCTTGATTGAAGGATTCGGTATAGTCTGTTTAACTGTTTCTTGCGGTTTCAACCGCGTTTTTTTGCCGAGGAACTATACTTCGCGCACACGGATTGAAAATACCAGGACATTAATTGTAAAGAAGGAATGATGAACATATACATAGTCGTGGATGGATGGATATCTACATATACCTTTTTTTTACCACGTCAAAAATCATCAAATGACCCCTCCCGCTGTGGGTCAGCAGCGGTGAGGGAGTGTCAGACTCTTACTGACTAAAAACCGTCGTGTTCCGTCGTAGGCCTTTTATGTACCAACTAACTATGGCCTGATAACATCTATAAAAGATGATTAAAGCTGCATCCGTTTCAGGTGGTTTGGCTTTGGCACTTGCGCTGATGGCTAACAAGGCCTATACGGGAGCGACATCGCCGGTCGCAACGTCCGCAGACGAATTGAGTTCCTGGTGATGTTGGAGGCTGTGCCATTCGTTGGTGACGTAGATCGCGTTTTTTGGAGAGCAGATCGAACCAGGCACTGTCATGCGCGACCACTCCATCGGATATTTTTTTCCTCCAACTATCACGGTCATCAGAGAGTTTTTCCCAGATGTTCGGGTCGATTTTAAACGATACCATGTCGCGTTTAACGCTATCTTTAAATCGCAACAATGGCCGCCCAACTGGTCGCTTGGCATCTGATATTTGGCCGAGGAGAGTTTGTCTTGGCAAACGAGAAGGTTCCATCCGCTGCACATGCCCTAGCCAGCGCAATCTTCTTTGTTTAAGAAGTGCGGTTATGCTAGGTATGCACGCCATACTAAGCACCTTCTCGTTTGTTACTCGATCCTTCCAAGAAATATCCAAAATGCGCCGGAGACAGCGCATATGGAAGTTGTTTAATCTCCGCTCCTGTTTAGCATACGATGTCCAGGTCTCCGCGCCATACAAGAGTATGGATAAGATGCATGTCTGGTAGATAATAATCTTAGTCTTAACTGTTAGATATTTGTTGTGCCAAACTCTTGCGCTCAGCTTCCCGAACATCGTAGAGGCCTTACCGATGCGGCTGTTTATTTCGGCGTCCAGGCAAAGGTTATTTGTGACTGTGGATCCCAGGTAGCAGAAGTTTTCAACAACCTCCAGTGGTGAACCATCCAGTGAGATTGTGGGTATCTCAGTAATCCCCTGCGTCATAATTACCGTCTTCCTTTCGTTGATTGACATAGAGAATTGCTTACAAGCTTTATTAAACCTATCCAGCATTTCCTGAAGTTGCGATGGGCTTGAAGCAACAAATGCTGCATCATCCGCAAACAGTAAGCTATCAACGATAATATCCTGGCGATGTTTTTTGGATTTAAGGAGCGAAATATTGAAGAGCTTACCATCCACCCTGGTGTGAAGGTGTATGCCTTGTTGATTATCTCCGAACGCAACTTTGAGGAGTACAGAGAAAAATATACCGAACAGTGTTGGTGCTAGTACACAACCCTGCCGGACCCCTCTTCTCATGTCAAACGGGTCAGATGTATTGCCCTTAAAAACAACAGAGGCTTTCATGTCTTCATGGAAAAGCCTTATTAGGTTTAACAGCTTCGGTGGACAGCCAATCCTCTGCAGCACAGCGTATAGTCCCTCCCTGCTCACAGTATCGAATGCCTTGTTAAGGTCAACAAAGGCCGTTAGCAGAGGTGTTCTTTGTTCCCTACACTTTTCTTGAAGTTGCCGGAATGTAAATATCATGTCTGTGGTAGATCTTTGTGCGCGAAAGCCACACTGAGATTCAGGATATACTCGATCAGCTAGCAATTGTAACTTGGAAAGGATCATACGACCAAGTAGTTTGCCAGCTATACTTAGTAAGGAAATTCCACGGTATGAATTGCAGTCGCCGCGGTCGCCCTTTCCTTTGTACAATGTGATGATGTTTGCATCGCGCATATCCTGCGGGATGTATTCTTCATTCCAGCATTTCACAAAAAAGTTGTAGAGTATAGGACCCACACAACGCACCTTGATAATTTCAGCTAGAACACCGTCAATTCCCGGACTTTTACCACTCTTTAGCTGGTTGATAGCGGTAATAAATTGCTCAACTGTAGGTACAGCGTCGAGCTCGGTGCAAACAGGTAACTCGGGGAACATTTGAACTGCTTCGGGCTCTACACCAATGGGTTGAGAGTAGAGATTTGAGTAGTGTTCTACCCATCTATGAAGCTGCCGATCCGCATCTAAGATGCAAGAGCCGTCAGCCTCCTTTAGGCGAGCTGTTTTGCTTGGTAAAGGGCCCAGCGCTTTCTTAATAACCGAGTATACGCCAGAAAAGTTGCCAGTTGAAGCATGACTCTGAATACTCTTACAAAGTTCCAACCAGTAAGAATTGGCACAAAAGCGCACATTGCGTTGGAGGTCTGCTTTGGCTTTAGACAATTCGCCGCGTGTCGTACTTGTCGGATTCTGTCGATAGTTCAGTGACGCCTGACGTTTTAAATCCAGAAATGGTTGAAGATGGTCGATGTTTTCTTGGAACCAGTCATGTTTTGATGGAGGTTTGTAGCCGAATGCTTTTGCCGCAGTTTCCGTGAGAATAGATTTTATTTTAACCCATTCCTCGCTGGCTGACATGTCAGGATCCCAAGAAGCTGATTCTTCTTTAATTAGCTGCTGGTAAGAAGCTATCTCATCTTTGGATGTTGACGTTGGTACTTTCAATTTTTTACTACCTATAGATCGCGACGAATGTATCTTTTTGGGGCAAAAAGATGCCGTGGTGACGACGAGTGAGTGGTCGGTATCACAATCTGCGCTATGGAATGTTCGAGTGTGCAGAATGTCCCCCAAGTTCTTCTTTCTAGTCAATATGGTGTCCAACTGATGCCAGTGTTTTGAGCGAGGATGTTTCCAGGACACTTTGTGCATAAACTTTCCTTTAAAGTAGGTATTGGTTACACAAAGCAGATTCTGCGAACAGAATTCTAAGAGACGTTGCCCGTTCTCATTTAATGTCCCTACACCGTGATTACCCATACAATCTGGCCAGGATGCATGCGATTGACCCACACGTGCATTAAAATCCCCTAGGATAATTAGGCCATCCCCTGACCGAACCCTACTTAGCGTTTCACATAGTTGGTCGTAAAAAAGGTCTTTGGATTCGGGAGAAGATTTTAAAGTCGGTGCATAAGCGGATATTAAGGTGACAAAGCCGCTGCTTGTGCTTAAACGACACGTCATAATGCGTTCCGACACTCCTCGAGGATCGTCTATTGCACTGAGTAGGTCATTCCTTACAGCAAATCCTACTCCATGTTGGCGACTTTCGGAAGATTCCTTTCCTTTCCAGTAGAACGTGTAGTTGGTCTCACGTAACGAACCTTCATCAGGTAATCTGGTTTCTTGAAGAGCTGCTACAGCTATGTTGAGTCTCCAAAGTTCCGCGTCTATTACCGCAGTTTTGCGCAGATGTTGAGTGCAATCAGAGCTTCCAGAGGTGTCCGGGAAGCCTGTCCTCATAGTACGGACATTCCATGTACCAAAGCGCATGGATTCGCGTTTCGGAGTTTTTTTATTGTTGTTATTTCTTTTTGCCGCAGGTGAAATCGTTAACGGCACCGACACTCTAGTTATACTAGTGCTTCCCACACCCAAGGGAAACAGGCCAGCACCGAGACGGACGAGTACCTTACTGGCCGGGGGCTGCCCGGCTTGAAGCGGGCGGTAACTAGTCAATGGGCCTTCGATGGACCCTCCCACTGTCGAGAGTGACCCCTGGCGTCCGCGCTTACGTCTATCTGCTTGGACTTATAACCGGTCACTGCCACTCCCCGTGTTGTTTTCCACACAGCATAGCTGTAGTGGGTGAAGTGACCTCTCCACGGATGCTGCATCGCCTGGGATGCAATTAAGATAGTGCAGGCTTTCCCAAGACCTACACCACTCTCTCGGCGTCTCCGACTGGATCCACAGGAACGACGAGTCGTTACGTGCGGAGTCGGATTCGCTGCAGGTGCTTACGGCTCCACCACCACCGGGTTTATTTCGAGTTGACCGTCTCTGTGGGGAAAGGATTGGGATTCTTGAGGAGATGGAAAGGATGGGAGGGATAGCAGGGATAGGGGATTTATGTACCAGGGCCGCGGTAACTCGCGCGAACAATCCCGCAGCCCCATCTACCTATCTTGAGATTAGGGATGACCACCGTCCATATTCTAGCTATTTCCCTCTGTTTCACCCCTCGTCCTGTGAACGGGGAAATATTTTGCTTACGAATAAAAAACTACATTGTAATGAGTTGGGTCACGAGGCGAGAAATTCCTTAATCACGGAATCTCAATTTCTTCGACTTACTAAGACATAAAATCGAGATACAACACAATTAATCGATAAGAAATATCGATGTTTTTGAATCGATCCGCATCAAAACATTAATTGATATGATCTGTACAAAATTCTTTAGTTTAGTGGTTTTTCATGTTAATAGAGTATCTCGTTGATATTTTTATCAATCAATTTTAATAGTTTACGGATCTAAAAAAGGGTTTTTTGAACACGTCGTTTCCGGTGTTTTTCAGTGTCAACTTAGTTTAGGTACGTGGATATTTTGGTGGTACCTACCTACTTGCGTAGGTACCAGATGCAGATATCTACTTTCAATCTGTTAAATTATTTAAAAATCATCATCCTATGATTTTTTATGGCGAAATAGATCGGACAGTTACGCACAGAATTAACGCAGGATGGATGAAATGGCGGCAGGTAACGGGAACAACTTGTGACCCTCGTATTCCCCTTAAACTTAAGGGGAAAATTTACAAGAGTATGGTCAGACCTGCTGTCTTGTATGGATCAGAGTGCTGGCCCACAAAAGCGACGAATGAAAGACAATTGCATGCGGCAGAGATGAGAATGTTAAGTGGTTTGTGTGGAGTTACGCGAATGGATAGAGTGAGGAATGAGTATATAAGAGGAAGTTTGAAAGTGGCGCCGGTATCAGAAAAAATTGCGTGGAAACCGGCTGTCGTGGTATGGGCATGTGATGCGGAGGAATGAGAGTCATGTTGTGAGGAAGGTGATGAGTATGAACGTGGACGGATATAGTGGAAGAGGAAGACAAAAAAAACGATGGATGGATTGTGTGAAAGTAGATATGGTAAGAAAAAATGTTACTTGTGAGATGACGGGAGATAGAGGAGTATGGAAGAAGAAAACATGCTGCGCCGACCCCAAATGAAATTGGGATAAGGGCAGGAGGATGATGACATCCTATGATTTTCTTATACCTTAAATACTAGCGCGATTTAAGAGCGTAGCTTCCCACCTGTGAAGTATTTTTTTCAATCAATTCAGTAGTTTCGGAATCCTTATACCTATAGTCTTAACTGTTTAGATAGAAAGTCTTATTTATTCTTAATTGTTTGCCTAGACAATTAATTTGATTAGGTATTGGATGAATTTCCTTTAAAAAATCTGATACTTTTACACTCAGGTGACTCAGGTCACTTTTACACTTCCTACCTATATTTGGACCATAATCTCGACAAATTGTCTCCTGGAGTTCTTCTTGATTTATTAGAAACTCTTCTTAACCCTATTTATAGTTTAAAATTCTCAGTAAAGGTCAAGAAACACCTCTGCATTATCGATAAAAAACACTTTATGATATCAATCAAAATCAGATTAGATTGCTATCGACAGATGGCGTTACAAACTATTACTTTACCAAACATCGATCAATCGTTATCTAAGATTTCTAGTTTATCTAAATAGATCTTAGCTATTAAGAATGACGTATTATAGTTATCTATTATCTAGTTCAATAAAATATGTGACGCAGTACCTACTATGATATTTTTAATCGTTATTTATTGTCTATCTTAAAGGCAAAGGCCTTTTTCGGCTTTTGCATGGCTCTTAAATAAAGTCAATTTAGATAGTTCGCAAAAGGACTTAATAGATGATTTTTATGATATGGGCATTCTTCTATACCAACATAATATAGTTTCTTTATTTGCTGGACACTTGTATCTCAAGAATTACCTACTAATCTAATTAAAAATATTATTTCAGTGTTTACATAGCCCATTTACCGAGAAATTGTAAGATTATCACCAGCTTCTCAATTTGGGTTGGTGATTTCAGACTTTATAGTTCATCCAACAATCTTCATCATCATCATCATCATCTCAGCCATAGGACGTCCACTGCTGAACATAGGCCTCCCCTTAGATCTCCACAGATACCTGTTGGAGGCGACCTGCATCCAGCGTCTTCCGGCTACCTTTATAAGGTCGTCTATACACCTTGTTGGTGGACGTCCTACGCTGCATCCAACCATACATTATTTAAGTAAATTACATAGATTTAACATTTACCCTGTTTTTCCCTCAGCAAAATTCCTAACCATTGCGGTAACGCTGACCGTCGCGTGCGCAGCAGAGATCAAACTACCCGACCAGAAGAACAGTACCGACGGGAACTTCAAGGCTTTCACTGATGTCGACCCAAATGACCTTAGCTGTGACCCTGCTGGACAGGTTAGTACACCACAAATGACCTTTGCCTAGTCATTGAACAAACTATGTTGGGGTCGGCTTCCAGTCTCACCGGGTACAGGTACCTGGTATATGGAGCGACTGCCTCCTTGATCTTCTCAACCCAGTCACTGGGGTAGCCCAATATCTACTATTTTCGTCAGACTTTCTGGCTTCTGACTATCTATAACGACTGCGAAAGCTTTTCAAATATCAGCCGTGCTCTATCAATTTAGCTTCCTAGTATTGGAGTGAGTGGAGTAGGTTCATTAGGGATGCGAGTGGAACTGCGAGGACACAATAAGAATCAGCAAGACATTTTAAACGTGAAATAGATGTGTGATTGTTAGTTACTCTTGGAAGAGTAACGTAGTTTCAGCGTGGACGGACGAAAACTACTAAACGGATTGGACGGAATACAGCAGAAAGAGATAAAGGCCGGTATTACTTTTGATTGTTTGTGTAAACGCGCTAATCTCAGGAAATACTCATTCGATTTGAAGAATTCTTTCAGAGTTACATAGCCTATTTATTGGGGATAGCTATATGCTGGCTTTTTACCTCTGTACATGGAGTAGTCCCATCAGGATGCGAGTGAAACCGCTGGCAGAAGCTAGTCCTGTATAATCATATACTTACCTGTCTTTCTTCCACCAGGTCTTTTTACTCCTGCCCCACTTCACGGATTGCTCGAAGTTCTTCATGTGCGCTCACGGTGAGGAGGTGGAGTTCAGCTGCTCTGGAGGACTGATCTTCGACTTCCAGTTGCAGGTAAGCAGAAATGTCTGGTCTTTGAAGCTGGGTCAATATTAAGGACTTCTCTTTAACGTCTTCATAAGACGTGCTGACCAATGATGCCACACATCCACAGTGCTGGTTTTCAGCGCTGACCTTTGTGTCCTTATATCAGGAAACAAAATAGGTTCTCAGCAATAATGAATACAGAATGGTGTGCCATACTTGTGTGTGAAAATGTATAAACAGATTGTTTTTGTATGCATAAGCCCTGAGCTTAGTAGTGACTGAGTCGCCGAGTCACACAAAGACAAGGTACATTTTTATTTACACAAACATAGATGGTGGTATGTAGTTGTGGAGAATAAATAAATAGGCAGCTCACGTTCCACAGCATATAATGTCCCCAAGTCCTTATAATACACTTACTTAAGATCAGTAGGTAGGCACAGTATGATAGTGGAAAGATAAATTTAAGGATAGATGAATATAGGATGAAATCCATATTAAGGCTTCATATACCATCCCCCCATACCATATATACCGACTCACGAGGTAGTTACTTATCCACCAGCTCTTTAATCTCACATTGTTTTTTCCTCACCAGACATGCAACTGGCCATGGGCTACTACTTGCCAGCTGAGGACTCCTAAGGAAGAGGAGGAAGGTTCAGGAGACGAGGCTGACAGTCTTATTGGCATCTTCACTGATGAACTTGAACAGCAACCCGTTGGTGAGTTGCTTTTACTATTGGTTCAAGAGAATTAAAATAAAATTCATCTTTCAGTTCAGGAAACAGTCTTTCAACACGTATTTCTGGTTCAATGAAACAATATAAATTCGCTTAGATGTCATGTGTGCCCAAACTTTTTAGTTGGCCGATAGTTTGATCGGGCTCATATTACAGTATGGAGATTATCACATTGCAACAATAACCGGCTAAAAAGTTTGATTGGATTCACGATTGCTTTAAAAATTGTGGGCATACAGGAGCTCTGAAACTTCAGGATTAGAGATTTTTGAAAACAAAGTCTTTGTAGCCATTCTCAAAAGTATATAATCATAAACGCTTTGTACCTTCGTTATTATACCCTCGGCAATGTTCCCAGACGCAATTAACTTTCCCAGGAGCTATTCCAATATGTATTATCAATTTTGTCACAGACATGGTAGCAAGCGTGCGTCCCATCTCGCCGATGCTGGGCAGGTACAACGGCATCATTAACTGCAACAGAGCTGATGCTGCTGCCACGCAGGTGCCTTACAAGTAAGTCTTCATCATCTGTCTAGCCTTTTCCTAGGTTGGGGACGGCTTCCAGTCTAACATCATGCAGTTGAATACCAGTTGTTCCCTACTATGTTTGACACGGATCCCAGCCTAACTGGATGCAGCTGAGTACCACTGCGCATGGATACCACATGAAGCGACTTGTTTTTCTGACCTACTCAACTCAAGTAACCTTGGATACCCCTTACAACTGGTTGTTACACTTTCTGGCTTCTGCCTATCCATAACGACTGCCAATTTCATATGCCTTCTGAAACACGGAGGAAATCTTGCAGATGGAATAAAGAGTGCATTTATCCATTGTAATATGTCCTAGGCAGCTGGCTGATCTCATTAGAACAGCCGCCGTAGTCTAAAATCGGTCTGAATTAAACTATCATTATAAGGCTCTCCAAAAATTTAACAGCTTACTTATACAAGTTCTTTCCTCCAGGGGTGACTGCCAAAGATACTGGAGGTGTGTGGCTGGAGTTCCTCAAGTCGCATTCTGTTCTGATGGCCTATTCTTCAACTCTGCAACTCAGCAATGTGACTTCGAAGCTAACTCCAAGTGCGTTCTCCAACAGGAAGACGAACTACAAAGCGAATTCATAAAATACGAACAGTAATTGAATCTGCAGACTTTGACGACTTCGTGATGAGTAGAAGTTGGTATGCTGAGTTGTGTTTTTGTCACTTTCTCTGCTGTGATTTGATGGGTAGAAAGTGATAGAAATATGGCTGAGTAGAATTGTTTGGTGATTTCTATTTATTTCGGAAAGAGAGTGTAACGCAAATACAAGGTTAGAGTGAGATTACTTTCCCAAAAGTTTCTCAAGTATTTTTATACAATATTTTGAAACGAACATTAATGTGCATATCTGTCATTTCCAAATTCGACATATTTATATTATAATTGCAGTCCTCGAGGAAATTTTAATATTAGTCTTATATCGTTCCGCTGTAGAACTAAAGCTAATAATCATAAATTTTCTGATTCAAAGTATGGTTTCACTCGCTCTAAAGCTTGTCTTATTTATATCTGAAATAACTGAATAACTTTGCAACTCTGCATCGAGTATTATTAGAAATAAATGTATGTCTCTACCAGACCTCGGGACTACAGAGTCCCGGATTTTTGGGAGTATTATTAAAAGTGTGTGTCAATCTGCAGAGTGCAGAGTAATTGCTGTATATACTGTGTGTGTAAATAATAAATTGTGATAACTCTGCAACTCTGATTATTATGTTATTTAATTTTTATACCACTATGTTATGTTTAAGTATATTATTGTATATTGACTATTCTCCGTCTGTATAAAAAAATATTATTAAATTAAAAAAAATAATAATAAAAAAATATTAATTTCAAATCATTGTTTTGCTTTATTCATGCCAAAAATAATAATTGACCTTTTAATACTACAAACCGTCAGAGTGCAGAGTTTTAAAATTATTTATTTCTGAGATAATAATCCAGTTATTTATATCATGATAATAATCACAAATAAAACACAAAAATATTTAGAAAACACAGAGCTTTTATTTCACCAAATTCACACACATTTCATATTTTAGGGTTTATCTAATATTCATCCTCAGATCGATTCTAAGCACATTTGCCTTATACGGTATTTTGTCAAAATATCGAGTTACATTTAATACAGATACTACAGATTTTACTATAAAAATGCGTATTAAAAAGACCAGATTTCAAGGCGTTAATTATCTACGAAACATGACTCCTATTGTTTTCACAAAGTATTGAAGATATTACGACTTCTTGAATAGGTCAGGAGCTGGCACATCGACACGCTCGAAGGGATAGTAGGGGTGATCTTGCCAGAAACTTGGAAATACTACCCTGTAGTCTTTGTTGAATTTACCTGAAAATAGGAAAAAATATATAAATAAATATATCAGTACATAGTTATCACATATATAGTTCAGACATGAACCAAAGTTAAGCAATTTCTTATAGCTTGTGTTATTGGTACACAGAACTGATTAACTACATAATATACTTTTTATAATAGCCAAACTACAACCAACAAATATAGTATTTTTTAGGATATCTTAATAAGTAGGAGTAACACATAGAATAAAAGAATGCAATCTGCAGACTTCGAAATAAAAAGTCTGCAGAGTCACTTCTGTAAAACTTACTCAAAGTCTCCATTTCTTCTTTAGTCAGTTCGAAGTCAAAAACGTTCACATTCTCTTCAATTCTATTCTTCTTTACTGACTTCGGGATAGGAACTACTCCTCTTTGCACCTGAAATAGGCAGAATAAAATAAAGTTAGATATAACAAATGGATTTGGCAGAAATCTAGAAGTGTTGATTAACTTTATGATTCGATTGACCTGACCTTTTCTCTTACAGGTAAAAGATTTTGAAAGTCTGGGTTTCTTTAACATAGTTTCCTTCACCTTAGCTAAGTCACTGGTGACCAAGGTAAATACCTACTTAAAAATAATACATTAGTACTTGCCTGACCAGAAATCGAACCCACTCCACCAGACCAGAATTCATACCTACTGTGGAAGCTGGTGTTTTAACTACATACTATGCTACCACGACCTCGTTAGATTTATATACTCTCAAGACAAACCAGTAGGTACTTACCAAATATCTTAACACAATTTGAGGGACAGTCTTTCCATATTTCTTAGCCAGATCTACGAGAACGGGGTCATTAGCTCTGGGCTGCGGAGTTTTGGGGTCATTACTGAAGAGGGACCCAAATGGGGTGTACGCCATGACCACGATATCTTTACTCTTGCAGTAATCTAGCAGCTTGTTTTGGGCTAGGTTTAAGTTTACCTGGGAATAGAAAAAAACAGTTAAAATACATAGTGTGAAAGCGAGATTTCAATAGTGTGCGGCACTGTTCGGCACAGGGCACGTATCTCGTGGTGTACTCGCTGTAGCAAACAGTAACACATTGCGCGCGAACATCACTAACATGTCCGCGACACTGCAACCGCCGCGCGAACACATGCTAGCTGTGGACTCGCGATATCAAGTAGGTAGGTATATATTTTTGGTAAAACCAGGGGTTTCTATGTTTTTCTGATGCTTGTTTTGACTAAGATAAAATATTAAGCCGTGTCAGAGTTAGCTTTCAACATAGGTACTTAAGTTAAAATCTTACCTCAACTTGCAGAACAGTAGGTTTAATCTCACAGTTAGCCAAAAGCCGTTCAATTTGGCTGACATTAAAGTTAGATATGCCTATGGATTTGGCTAGACCCAACTTTTTAGCCTCTTCCATTCCTTTCCATGTGTCTAGATAGTCGACGATGTCAAAACCAGTGCCATCTGGCTGGAAAAGAAATAAATGCATTCAGAAATATCTACCTACATATCGTTTTTTCGTAAGACATGTTGCGCCGAGTCCAAATGACTTGGGAACAGGACAGAAAGATGATGATGATACTTCGTTTGAGTAAATAATGCGTACAAGGATAATTTCGACCGCGTCGGCCGTTCTCATAGGTATAAGGAGATCAGTCAGCTTCGCAGGACATATTATAGGGGAACTATATTTTTTGTCACCAAAATTTATATTTGTCATCAAGTTGTATCACCTAATAAATAGATCTATCGCCACGAAATATTTTCGTTCTCAGATAAACAAAGAGTGTTCCCAGGTATGAATTAGCAAATTATTGTTAATATAATGTGTAAAATATGAGATGGATTACCAATAAAATTGTAGTGCATTACATGAATATAAACTTCGTTCTTATAATAATAGTTTTATTACTTAAATAATAGCTTGGTGCTCAAAATGGTAGATCTGTCACCAAATAAATCGATTAATCGATCCCTGACTGCGACTCCTTTTTATTTGTTATTTTGTCACCAATACAGTAGTTACATTTTATTTCGTTCAGTTATTAAAATAATGTATTCGTTACCAATTTAATACATCAGTTTATAATTTTAATAAAAATATGTTCAAAGGGAAGAGGAAGGGAAGGGAGACAAATTGGCGCGCTTTCGGGCCTCAACGAATGGGTTGTAGGTAGGGCATGCAATACCGGTATACCGGTTTCGGTTTTACCGGTAAAACCGCCCATTTTCGCGATTTTTAATTTACCGGTAAAAATAATATGTAACCGGTAATTTACCGGTTTTTACGTTTTTGTGATAATATATAGCAATTTGTTCATTTAACGTCAAATCTTCATTATGTAGCCTGAACATAATGTAATATTGCATACATTACATATTGTAAGAGTGTTAAAGTTGCTGTTTTTAGGAAAGTAAACTTATGTGGCTCCTTTACTATCTCTAGGTTAGATACAAATCTTCATTCTCATCTTAATTTATATTATCTAAACAAATTTGATTCATTCGGTTATTCTGAATTTCCTAATAGCTGTCAGCTCCTTTTAGGTAAAAATGTAGCTTATGCTTATTTTACCTTCTCTATGACCTTATTGAGCAAGGGCTTTTACTTAACTACTATGCGGACAGCTCTGAGGACACGGTGGAGCACACAGTCTAGGTGTGCACTGCCTGAGAAGGGTACCGCCGTGTCGTCGTCGAGCCAATAGGCAGCGACGACCTCTCGCGTCCGACCCTGGTTCAAGCCATGGTCCGGAGCAAGAGGGAATCGGAAGGCGTCGCCTCCTTCTGCGAAGCACTCATGCTCGAGAAGGAGACGATGGAGCGCCTGTGAGTTCGCACCTCTCATCCCAGCCACTGTAGTGGACCAGGAAGACACCACGGGCGCCGAGTGTCGAGAGACGACTCCCGGCCACCGTAGGCGTCGGTCTGTGGACGGTGAGTTCGGGTGGCTCATCGTTCCTCCGTCTGCATAGACAACAGACCCGTGTCGGCGGCCCCAGTTGTTCCACGCGCAAGGTCAAGGCCTGCCGGGGCTGCAGGATTGTTCAAAACAGTTACCGCGACCCTGGTCCATAAAATGCCTACGATTTACCATAAAAAAAGGCTTTCACTTCAATGAAAAAAATGTTTTTTTTTTTCACGGTAATTCTTAGCGTTTATCCGTCTTGTGACGGGGTCCGCTTTCCGTATCTTCTTCTTTCACTTCAATCTATCCAGGACATCTTCCTCTTCGAGTTCGTAGATTTTCATGACATTCATTACGACACTCAACCAGCACCGTTTCGGCCTGCCTCTGCGCCTTTGACCGGGTATACCTATTGAGATTGAGTACACAACATTGGCGATGTATTCAGGTGGTCTTCTTTTTACATGGCCGAACCATCGCAGCCGTTTCTCTTGCACTTTGTCGGCGACATTGCGTACGGATGGTACTGACATGTTTTTTTGTTACGGCCCACGTCACAAAAAATGTTTACCACCTTATACCTTGTATTTTAAATTATTTTTTGCTTTTAGACTACCCAATCTTATTGATATAATATCACATTTTAAAAAAATACAAAAATTACCGTTTTACCGGTTTACCGGTAAAAATATTTTATTTACTTACCGAATTTTTACCGGTAATTTTTATTTTACCGATAATGCATGCCCTAGTTGTAGGTTGGTTGTAGGTACGATCATACGATGCGGGGCGCGGGCAGTGAGATTTTTAACAATAAATATTGATTATTTTGACTTTGATTAATTGTTTTATTTACTATTCAGCTAGAAATTTAATTTAAATATATTTATACTACCTGTGGAAACTAAAGCCCTTGGGGGAGGCACATGGCCAGTTAAGTAGTAGACTCTTTTGGTTGAAATGATGATGACGACCACCCTACATTTTTAGACCTTCATGAAATTTTCTAGTGATATAATATATGATTTATTGGTGATCTCTTTAAATTAGTTTGCTTAAATACTATTAGGACAAACCTATTATAATACATACAAAATCATTTATTTGGTACTTGACCCCATATCTCCATGATTTTCGGTAATTTATTGTGGAAATGATTTTATATTGTTTGGTGACTACATTTGGTGACAAATCTACTATTTTGCGGGCAAACCCTATTATTTAAGAAACACAAAATGAATTAAATTGGTGACAGCTTAAATCATACCCATATTATAGTGCACGAGTATTTGCGCATACGACCGGAGAGAGATCAGGCGCAGGACCGACATTAACGTGCTCTCCGATGCACGGGTGTATCAATCACTAACATCCAGACTGCGTGATGACAGCGTTAAAAATAGTATATATAATTTATGATTAGTCCGTCATAAAATACCTTCAGGTAAAGTACCTTTAGGTAGGTAACCAAAAAATTCTTATTGGACATGTATTTTTTATTTCAACAAAACATTACATTATAAGTTGGGAGTCCCCTCGTGACGTCACGTATGTATATGAAGGTGACGTAATACAAAATTCAATCGTATTGTATCTTCGTTGTTATTTATTTGTGTCCAATATTTTTGGGTTATCTAAAAGACAGACTAATTACTTTTTTTTCATTCACTGTGCCTACGAGATGTTTAGATAAGTAACAAAGTCAAAGTCAAAGTCTTTTATTTGCCAGAATGTAGGTGTACAGAGTATGTTCTTAAATCTAAAGTGGCCCATTTACATTCTACCATTACATACGGTATGCAAATATTTGTGATAAAGTTTATTAGAACACCAAGTACAATTAGAAATATGTACTCCCGTAAATGTTGATACACATTAGTTAAAAGTTAATGTCAAAGTTAGTACAATTATATCAAACATGTCAAACAATTATATTAAACAAACAAATACATAATTATGTCAAAGATTTAACTAAAATTACAATACAAAGTCATTGATTAATACCATCTCCACAATATGACATAAATTCTTTAAGATCATAAAACATTTTTCTTGTAACCACTGCGTCAACTTTTTTTAAATTTGATTAAAGGTAATTCTTTAAAGACTTTTGGTAATTTATTATACACCTTGATCGCATTTATATAAGAGTTTCTTTTGTATAATCCTAACTAATATTATAAATGCGAAAGTAACTATGTCTATCTGTCTGTTAGGATAGTTTTTATCCCGGACTTTTGAAGAGTTCTCTTGGAAACGCGATGTAACCGAAGTTGACCGCGGGCGGAGGCTAGTTCTAATATAAATAAAAGTAATGTGGTCATTTAATGATTGGTCCATAAAAAGGTAGGTATTTAATAAAAGTATATAAACTTAAATCAATCCGCTTTACAAAAACCTCCCTCTTTTGTTAGATAGGGTCCATTGACATCAGGTCCAGGATCTGATGATGAAAACCACGACAAATCGAGTCGAGGGCCACTCACAAATATCTTAGTTTCAGAATAAAATAAATACTTTGACTTTGAGAATGTTACACAATTTGAAACAACAATTTGGAAAAGTCATGTACCTAGGTAGATAAATGTTGAATCAGAAAGGATTTAAACAATAATTTTAGCCAGATAAAATAATAAAAAAATAACTAGACATGTAAATCGAAACGATAAAAAACTGATCAATATCATTTTAATTAATTATCTTTCAAAAAGATCCTATCTTAGTCGGACTTTTTGAAGTTAGCGATATCAAAAAAATACAAAACTGTCTATCATGTAATTTTGTAGTAAAAAAGCTAATTATTTGATTGTTTTCCTGCTTTTTTTGTGCATTCAATTTTATATCTAATTTCTAGACAAAGATCTTTTAATATTTTAAATTGTATTAGTCATGTAAATCATTTTGTTTGTCGATATAGATCTGTGAAGTTTTGCAATATATTTCGGCGCTTGCGTGACCAATGTGACGTTTGAAGTATGCGTCAGTAGAAACATGGTGTTTGGACGTGATTGTTTAAATAATAAACTTTGGAATTCCTAGTTGCATTTTTGATAAAACCCTAAAAATATACCAAAGTACGTCATGATTAGTAGTAATTTTGAAAGGGAAAACGTGAAAAGAGGCAAAAATACCGAACTACAAAGTAAAACTACACCACAGCTGGAAACTTTTTAAAGTTTCTATGTACTTCCTAAATACCTAGATCTTGGGTACCGATGTCTGATTAAAGGTGAAGGAAAACATTTCTAGAAATCCTGGACTATAGGTAAGTCTGTAATCACCAATCCGCATCGAGCAAGGGTAGTGATTAACGCTCAATCCTTATCCGTGTGAGAGGAGGCCGCAGCCCAGCAGTCGGACGATACAAAGGCTGCTGATGACGATATTGATGAACAGCTACCATATCGTGGTTTTGAATACAAGTTATTAAATTTACTCTTACCTTATGTGAAACAGGGTTGTGAATCAAATATAAGTCTACATAGGTCATATTCAAACGTTCCAAAGATTTCTTCAGCGAATTCACCACGTCTCTTACTTCATGAGAGCCAAGCTGAAATTCAATAAAGGTAATGTTATCTATACTAATATTATAAAGAGGATTTTTTTTGTACTCTAAACTAAAGGATCCGAAACTACTGAGCCGATTTGTAAAATTCTTTCACTGTTGGGGCGCTACACTCTTCTCGAGTAACATAGGCTATATTTTATCCCGATACGGGCAGTAGTTCCCACGGGACGCGGGTGAAAACAACAACCTATTCTAAAGAGGTTGTAAGTATTGGTAACGTGACGTGTAGCCGGGGAATCACCGGATCTATAGAATCGATACTGAAAATTAGATTTTGTGGATTCGGTCGTGTCCGATTGATTAAGTGAGGGGTGAGCGAGTTACCGCGGCCCTGATACATAAAGGGCTTAAGAAGGAACACGATGGGTTTTAGTCAGTAAGAGTCTGACTCCCAAATGTGACACATGAGAAATAACTACTGACTTCGCCACTTCTTCGTCCCAGCAAAAACACATAGGAAGTGGTGAAGGGCGGGCATTTTGGGGACTGTCTTTTGTTTTCTGACGTTCAAAAAGTTTTGCAGCCTAGTTTGAATAAATGATTTGTGATTGAATCTAGACACACGGCAATGTGTCCGCCAAGTTCGAGCAAAAAAAAAAAGCGACACACCGGCCGTGGGTTATATTACACGAACCATTTCGGGCCAAATTCGACCCCCCTATAACTCAAAATCTATTTTATTTACGCATATCAAATTTCTAGTATCTGTTGAGACCCCCTCACTTATCTAAAATACAAAATTTCATTAATATACCTATTGTAGGTCTTGAGATATTGACGTCAGAAAATCGCTATTTACTATACACTGACTGACTGACTGACTGACTCACTCATCAAAAACCTAGACCACTTCCAATGGTCGTATTGACTTGAAGCTTGACATGGAGGTAGGTGTTTATGTCAAGGTAAAGAGAAAACACACATACCTCAGTTAAAAATAGTTACTTTTTAATGATGTTACTTGGCAAGTTTTAATAGAAAATTATATACTTGATTCATTGCGTTCAGTAGGTTTATAACAAGGTGTGTGAAAACTTGCCAAGTAACATCATTAAAAAGTAACTATTTTTAACTGAGGTATGTGTATGGAACTTGGTACTTATTCAGATCTCACTTCTTTTATAGGCGAAGCATTCCCATATTATCGAACTTGGCAGCCTTTCACATTTTTGTTTTGGGTGGGATTTGAGTTTAGCGGTTAGTGACAGGTGCACTAATGTGTGTCAGGTATTTACCTTGGTGACAACGAAGACATTTTCCCTGGGTATGCCAGAAGCCCTCACTCCGGCTCCCACTTCATCCTCATTGTGGTAAGCTGATGCGGTGTCTATCATCCTGGATGGAGTGAAATGGCATAATTACTCATATTATATTAATTATACTCCCTAGACATTGAGCATTTCTACCTTATAAAAGTTAGCTATTATCTAAAAATCCATCGATGATATTTTATCTGGCTAAGTACGGGAAGAGATTCCCTTGGGACGCGGGTGAATCTGCTGCAATATAAACCGCGATATTTAAAGGGAGTTCCCATAAATCAGAAGCTTAGTGATTTTCTGCTGTTTTATAAACTGTAACGGAACCCTTCGTGCGCGAATCCGACATTTATCCGGTTTTTGATATCAGTGGGCGCCAGAGATGCGAGAGTATGGGCGACACGCTAGGAAATTAAGAAGTCGCCTTTAAAGGCTTGTACATTAAACATAGCATAATTGACTTATTGTACTTAATACATACCTGTAGCCAGCCTGGAGTGCCCAGGTAACTGGATATTCCACCTCATGTTTCTCCACTGCTTTCTGTCCATTCTGAGAACAATTAAGGCAAGGTTCATATTTTTTTTTACTATTGTGAAGACAGTATAGTAGCCAATTTCAGACAAGGAAAGCTTCTTCATAATATCAAATGGCTAACTTCAGAATTTCAGAGTATAAGGAACAAACTACTTCGGTGCTTATTTTTTTTTTATAAGACCAAGTTGTACCATTTAACTATAACTATAAAGGTCTCTGCACACAGCGGGCGCGGCGCGGCGGGACGGGACGGCGACGCGACACTGAGCAGTTGTAATGTACTAGATATTTACTTGTAATTGGTATGGTGGGCTATTATAAACTAGGAGCTAGACGTGAAGTATCGCTGGCTACTTATTTATTTCAACTTTTACGTGGTAAAAATTGTAATCCAGCAATACTGGAAGAACTTCGTTTGTGCGTGCCAGATGAGTATGTGGGACGGCGGCGCGGCGGCGGCCGCGGCTGCTGGTGGTGCCAACAGCACGCACTAACCTCTTGCAGCAAGCGCCGATGTCGCGCGCGCTGCGCACGCTCAACGCGATCGCTGAGCATGTTGATTTGTTTTCCTGTTCGTTGAACGACTTCACAAGGATTGCATATAGGGTAGTATGTTACGAACTAGAACTTTAATTGTTAATTATATATATTTTTAGGGTTATGTTTCAATTTAGTTGATATGTTTAGAATTTTTATTTACTTCTCTATCGCATTAGGTTAAGATCCTGTAGAGATAGATGTAAGTGTGGAAATATATATATATAAAAAAAAAAAATAATAAAAAAAAAAAAATATATTACGGACGACGCCACACAGAGCCGTCCCGCTCGACGCGTCGTGACGCGACGATCTAGTATATTGTGTCGCGTCGCCGTCCCGTCCCGCCGCGCCGCGCCCGCTGTGTGCAGAGACCATAACCAAACCATAACCAGCCGTAGGGTAAAGGCGGGATAGATGCCCCACTTTTTGAAATATGCTTATAATTTAATAAATATTGGTTCTACATTAATAACACCTATGAATGTAACTAGTTTAATCCTTTATGTTTATTTGTGATTTGTCTTTTTGGACCTATATACTACACGTTTTGCAGATTTTAGCTTTTTGTAGACCTCAATTTTTGGGGATAGATGCCTACCCCTATGGATAGTTGCCCCACCTTGAAAATACTAGCGAGGATAGATGCCTACGGTGCGGGATAGATGCCCTTCATACTGTTTAAGTATATTAAATTAATAATATTTATATATTTTTTGACTTTAATTTATTTGAAATGAAAAGTATTTTGCAGTTTTTAAAATCTTTTTATATTCATTATCAGATTAATTAAAATTAACACAATAATATTCTAAAAGTATTTTTTCAACAAAAATAATGTATTTTATATTTGAAACACTTATTATAAAATATTAATTATTTAGTTTCAACATGCAAAATCATAAAAATCATTCTTTCTTAAAAACTAAAATAACACAATATACTTAGCATCATAATATTTAACCGGACAGTGCTTTAAGTTTTCTACATCTCGAGCAAAAATTTCTGAAAAGTATAGAGGTTTCATGTAACGAGCACTGACACATTACACATTGAATCCAGTCGGATTTAGACTTTGTTTATTCATAGTTTTCAAAGCATTATATGCAGTTATTTTTATTTGTATCTTTAGGCTCATCCTGCCCATCTCTTTTAGTCTTCTTCACCGGCAAACCTTTAGTTTTCTATTCCTTAACTTTGTTCTTAAGTGAATTGTCTTCATCTTCACTGTTTGAACTGTAAATCATTCGTAATCAATAAAAAGTGTAAATACCTATACATAAACACATGAAAAATATATATTCAAAGCACTTATAATACATTCAGGGTACACGTGGTGTATGGAGGGATAGATGCCCCTAGGGGCACCTATACCGTAAAAAATCAGGGCAACTATCCTTTTTGACAGGGTTAGATACCCTAGTATTTTTTTAAAATAAATAAATACAATAGAGCAACTATTTACATCAAAATGAAACAATATACATACGTAATAAAAAAATTGATGGAATTAATATCTACTTATAAAGTTATACAACAGCAAATACTCACCTTTAAAAATTTTACGCTCGCTGTAAGTTCGCCGCAGAGATGAATTCACACACGAGCGAAACGCGACCTCATCCCTCGATGGCGCGTGGCTAATTTAGGTGCGGGGTGCTTGTGGCTTCTAGTTAAACGGTTGTTTCTTAATCGCGGGCATGGGAAGTTAGGTTTTTTAAAAATGGGGCATCTATCCCACTGCGGCATCTATCCCGCCTTTACCCTATACTTGCCGCGCATTGGTCACATCGGCGATTTGACAACTGAAAATGGTTCGGTTATCGTCACCTATACATACCTAGTTAAATGGTGCAACTTCCGTTAGTCAACTTTTCAGTTGTATTTACATAATTATAAGCCCTTATGTGCATCTAATAAATATAACTAATAATAAATAATTTTAACCATTTACCTCATCAAATCCCAGGAAGGTTCCAAGTCCTATAGCCGGTATGGAGTTTCCATCATTCAATGGTATCCTGTATGCTTTCCCGCCATCTTGCTCCGTACACAGCTGAAAATACAAGATGGATGACAAGTTTTATTTACGTAGATATTTTATTAGGAACATAACAAACGTATTTACAAATAATTACAACAAAAATTCAAATCTATCATAGAAAAAAAAAACGAAAACTAAAAAGCGTTAAATTTATTATAAGTTATTCTATTTTATCCTCTTCCTAACTATACAGCATTTTTTTTTTTGCAAGAGCGGAAAAAGAACTGTTTCTTTCTGTAAATATATTTTTTCTTGATTTTCAGTCATATCTAATGAATTTGATTGGATTTAGGAACCTAATTCGAATCGCCTTCTAAATTGTATGTACCTAGCAAAGTTGTGAAAGTTAAGTTGTTTAAAAAACATTTGTTGCTATACAAAAACGACAGGCTGAGTGATGAATACTGCACACAAGACAATAGATCTAATTATTTTTAAAATAATAAGAACACTAGCTTCCACTTGCGTTTCGTGTCTCATGGAAACTACTCCGCGCACCCGAATAAAAATGTTTCTTAAGGCGACGAATTGGTCAACAATAATTCCATAACCGGCACGCGCATCTAAGGCGCCAAAAGGGGTCGGAGCGTCTGAGCGGGGCGAGGATAACAATACGCGCGCTAGCTTATAACTAAAAGTCGTAAGCGACAAAATGGTTTTGTAATTTTATTATTTTGAAATGATAATTTGATAAAAATTCCTTCTACAATTTTAAGGAGTATGTATATATTCAACTACTAAAAAAGTTAAGAGGCTTAAATAGGTCCCGTTTGCCCATAATATGTGAATCTCTTTTTAAAAAGAGGTATGTTTGATATATTTTTCTCTGTTATAAAAGTTACCTAATCATGTTTCTACGTCTAACAAAATAAGGTTTATATCATGAACTTTCAGGTAACCAAGTTGTATTTTGATCCGTTTTGTATTTACTGAGAAAAATTGAGATCCTTGGCGCCAAAAATTCCAATTCGTCCTCTTAATAACACTGAAAGAATTCTTGAAATCGGTACAGTAGTTTCTTACATTAGTTCGTTCAAACAAAACAAACTTTTTTGTTTTACAATATTACTTAGTAAGTATCATCATCATCATCATCAGCCTATCGCAGTCCACTGCTGGACATAGGCCTCTCCAAGTGCACGCCACTGAGATCGATTTTCGGCTTCTCGCATCCAGCTCCTGCCAGCCGTCTTGCGCAAGTCATCACTCCACCGTGCCTGAGGACGTCCTACACTACGTTTGCCGAGGCGTGGTCTCCACTCTAGAACTCGTTTACCCCAACGGTTATCGGTTCTTCGGTTAGTAAGTATACCTGGTTAGAATAATCAAAATAGTAAACACAAAATAAAATCTAACTTACCGTCCCAACAATAAATGTGAATATTAAAACAACTATCCGCGTCATTGTGTAAGCTTGATCAACACAACACTGAGAATAATATTAAGTTCTTTAAGATACTGACCCCACAAGAAACATAAACTAACTAGTTTGGACGTAGGTACATTAAATTGTACCGTCCGTTTGTACAGATGAAATAGTTAAAGTTAAACGACTTACGGCCAGTTTCTTCATCAAAAGTAAAAGTTAAAGTAATGTCTAAAGTAAAAGTAACGGTCAAATACGTTTTTTCAAGGCTAAAGTGACAGCAAAACTAATAGAAAAATTGAATTTGACCGTTACATTTACTTTAGACATTACTTTGACTTTAACTTTTGATGAAGAAACTGGCTGTTAGTGGTCGTTATGGGTAATCAGAAGCTAGTAAGTTTCACAACCAGTCTTACCAAGGGGCATTGGGTCGCCCCGGGTAACTGGGTTGAGGAGGTCAGAAAGTCGCTCCTTCTAAAACACTGGTGCTCAGCTGCGTCCGGTAAGACTGGAAACTGACTAAAGCATAGTTGAGAAAATGGCTCGGGAGATGATGAATTAGATTAAAAAATGTCTTAAAAATCAATGCATAGGCGAATACACGAGAAACAGCTTGTTATAATAAACATAATAAGACCCGTTTCTTTGATGTAAACTATATCCATACAAATACTTAAATAAGCTTCTATCTACATCAACTTTACAATTTCAAACCTTAAAATTATAGCAATAAGGATTATTATCAAAATATTAGTTGAATAGTGGAACTTTTTACCTTTGAGTGTCTATGATGTTTGATTTTGTACTCTGTATCGATGGAAATAAGGTGAAATATCCATTGTCGCGTAAATGACAAAGGATTTATAAGGTATAAGCATACAACTTTAATCCGAGCTCTTTCATCGAAATAACTTGGGTACCTACTATTTGTATCAAGAGCCTATACTCTCGATATAACCTCTTTTCTGAGATGGGAAAACATCAGAATGACCCTATTACAAACTCCGCCGTTTATCCATAACCATCCGGTTGTCACCAGGCTTCATGAACGAAATAGAAAGCAGACATTTTGACTAGCAACGTACTTTCGCCACCAGTGCGGTGTCGCATTGCTTTCCTTCAGGCGATACATTTATTTGTTTTCCACTATAACAACAAATACTAAAAACAGTATAAAATAAGTAGGTACCTACATTTTCCCATGCGACAAACGTGTTTATTTAGCAGTTTTTTGCTCCATTTTAATAACCGTAGAAACCATTCTAGCTGCTGTCTGACTGGCACTTGGCCTGATATTGTCTCACTAGCCGTTTTCTCGAGGTTTAACCCGCGCCCCGTAGGAACTACTGCCCGTACCTCGATAAAATATAGCCTGTGGCACTCACACACATTGTAGCTGTCTGTCAGTGAAAGAATTTTGGAAATCCGACCAGCGGTTCCAAAGATTACCTCCTACACACAAACTTACTTTTACCTCTTTATAATATTAGTTTTTTTTTATTTATTCTTTTTATACTTAGATTTCGTTGCAAGCATAACTCTTGGGAAACTGTTGTCTCTGTTTGCTAGAGCGAGTAGGTACACCAGAAAATACATTTGTGTTCGTCACAGTGCCGTTAACATTTGAGTGTCGTTATTAAAGTAGTCTTGTTATAAATCATTCCACTATTGAATAAACTTCAAGGCAAACTAGTTAATAGCAAACGTGAGATGAATACAACTATTATAAAAGCAATATATAAGTTTTTGTAGCTATGATTGGTTTTAGCAGTTTTTTTAGATACAAATTTCTTAGAAGAGGAAGAGAATATTTAGAATAGACTAGCTGATTTCCTGCGGTTTCACCTGCGTGCCGTGGTAACTACTGACTGTACCGGGATAAAATATAGCCTATTTTACTCGGGAAGAGTGTAGCCTTCCAACTGTGGAAGAATTTTCTAAAATCTGTTTAGTGATTTCGGAGCCTTTAAGTATGGTACAAACAAACAAAAAATGGTTTCCTCTTAAATTAGTATCATAGGCGAGCTGAGTGCCGATGGCATTGCTAATTTTATATGTTACTTAAACAAAACACTGGCATTTATAAAATCAGTCTGGGCTATGAGTTATTTAGCAATCGGCTTTGTTCGTAATTACCCAAATATTTATTTTTAGTCTTTTTTTTTGCATAGCAAAATAAAAGAGATTAGCCAACTGCGCAGGACATATCATAGTGCACAAGCATTTACTTGGACACAGGTGCACTCACTACTCCTTCAGTCTCATAGCGCGGACGGCAATCCGACACCACCGGAGAGAGATCACAAGCAGGACCGACATTAACGTGCTCTCCGATGCACGGGTGTATCAATCACCAACTTATCAGGCTCATGGCTCCTTTGTGAGTTTCTTAAACCCACAAAGCAATTTCGGCTGGACCCGGGAATCGAACCCAAGACCTCGTGCACATAGCGCCAACGAGGCTGTTAAAAATTTAGATAAATAAAACTACAAATACATAACAGTTAAATGATTTAATTACAAAAAATATATAAAATAACAAAATAATCTTTTACTGCACAATAACTAGCCATTTCACACATTAACCACTACTCAATCAATGTCCAAATTCATGCCATTTTTCCAAATTCTAAGTGCCTCTGGTATGTCCATTTTCCCAGGTACTTTATCAAATGGATAATTTTTAAAGTCTTGCCAAAATATCGGTCGGACTGTGCGGTAACCATTATCGAATTCTGCTAGTTTTTCAATATCATCTTTGTCCAGGTTAAAGTCGAAAATGGATGCATTTTCTAAGACCCTTGAGAGTGTTACTGTTTTTGGGATTGTGATTATTCCTCGTTCATACTGAAAAGAGAGAAAATATAGATTACTTTAGGTAATCATAAGTCATCATCATCTTAAGAGGATTTATTAAATTTGTTGTCTCACTGCTGGGCATAGGCTTCTTTTCACACTGAAAAGGATTGAGCGTTAAGTTGTGGTAACTTTCCAAATGAAAATGACATCATTTGAAGAGGCTTTAGGTACCAAATTCAACTACTCAATACCTGACTTTTAATCTAGGTTTGTTTTTTAGTGATGTTCGTTCAAGATACCTACCCTACCCTTGAACACCTTAGTTTTATAAAACGCATGGTAAACTAAGTTATTCATAAAACCACTGTTCTCTTTGAAAATTGAACATTAAAAATTCATAGTAGATAGGTAAATAGTTGTTTTGAGAACTTGGTTGAGATTATAAGACCCGGCGCCCATTATCGGCATCGGCACGACTGAGGATTTTAGGTGGCAAATAGCAATATACATTAACATAATGACAATAAAGTAGAAATTTCTATGATATATCGGTCGTAATAACAAAAATACCGCTTCGGTATGCTTAAGGTTGCTGCATCGGCAGCCTTAAGAATGCTTCGGAATGCTTCGGCATCCTTCGGTACGCCGCCGGCGCCGAGGCAGCACTCGGGGATAGCTTGCCCTAGCTTGTGCGGCATGCTAAAGGACGCCTCGTCATCCCTAAGAACGTTGCAGCATGCCAAAGCATGTAGGATGCCGAAGGATCCTGTTCTTTGCCGATGCCGATAATGGGCGCCGGGCCTAAGAGATCTCCCGACTGTGATTATTCAACTTGTTTCTTTCTTTTTTGCGCATAAGGTTTTTTCAATTGGTAAATCTAATTAAGTTAGTAAATAAAGTAAATACTATAGGTAGATATATAATCATGTTTTTGTGTGAAGGATTAAGAACAACAGGCTCAACAGGTTTTTCTACTTTTCTGTATCCATAGTTCATTGTACCAGAGCAGGTCGGCTGTCATTGAACATCCTTGGCAGTCGTTACGGGTAGTCTAACCAAGGGTATTGGGTTGCCCGGGTAACTGGGTTGAGGGGGTCAGATAGGGCAGTCGCTCCTTGTAAAGCGTTGGTACTCAGCTACATTCGGTTAGACTGGAAGCCAACCCCAACATAGTTGGGAAAAGGCTCGGAGGGAGGATGATGAGTTCATTGTACCAGAGACATGCTATACCTAAGGATTGTTTTGCTCAATACTATTCATTTTAATCTACTCGTGGATATTTGTACTGCCTTGTTAATTGAAAAGAGCATAATTTTTTTTCTGGAATCTACCTACATCATAATATAGTACATTACATCTATGAATATACCTAATTAAAATATAAAGTTAAAATGTTGTTTGTCTCTTTCAGTCTCCTCTGCCTTTCAAATTCTTCAGCTATCCTACATATTATATTAGTATTTTTAGGATTTTTATTAGGTACTAGGTTCCGCCAGCGGCTTCGCCCGCGTGGTGTGTTGATAAAAAGTAGCCTATGTATTAATCCAGGGTTTACCTATCTACATACGAAATTTCAACCAAATCGGTAAAGCAGTTTTTGCGTGATTGAATAACAAACATACATCCATACATTCTCACAAACTTTCACGTTTATAATATAAGTAGGATTGGGAATCAGAAAGAAATGGCGAGTTTTTTCTCTCTTATTTAAACCTGCACAACTTGACAGTCATGTCTGTATAGGTATTTGGTTGGGGTATTTCAATTTAATTCTTATATTATTTTTTCTCATAATTTGATCTCAATAGTTTTAAGATTTTTGTTTCGGCGGAGGGTAAGCCTGGTGTTCTGTAATACACTACTACTTCAGACACTAGTCTCTATGTTTAAAGCTCCTTGTATCCAAAAATCATGTATTTTGATGATGAGAAATAAAATAAAATAGATTGATTGATTGTATTTGAGGAGTTTCCAATTAAATTACCTATCTATTTACTCAACAAAATGTCTACTAACTCTCTGACAATTATTAGAGCTACATCATTTTGGATCGCATTTATAAATAAAACACAAAAGTAAAATTAAAATTATTTACTAACTAAAATTCATGTATTATAAAAAGAAAAACATTAATAATTAATAATAAAAAAAACATTTTATTCATATTTAAGAAAATACATTATTAAATTATAGGTAGGTAATACTATCAAATGCAACATTACAAGCGAAAAAAAAATACATATTTTGTCAAAACTACGCTGATTAACCGGGCACTCCACATATTAACCAAGCAAAAAACTTATTCAATATCCAAATTAATGCCATTCTTCCATTTCCTCAGAGACTCGGGTATTTCCATTTTCCCAGGTACTTTGTCAAATGGATAATTCTCATAATCTTGCCAAAATATTGGTCGAAGTGTACGAAAACCAACGTCGAATTTAGCTAAAGTATCCATTTCAGAGTTGTCCAGGTTAAAGTCGAAAATAGATCCGTTTTCTAACACTCTTGAGTGGGTCACTGTTTTTGGGATACTTACTATGCCGCGTTGGTACTGAAATTTTGTAAAAAACAATTAGTATATAGCCTTTTCCCAATTATTTTGGGGTCAGCTTAACCAGATGCAGCTCCATGACACAGTGAGTGTCTATCTGACCTCCTCGACCCTGTCGCCCAGCTAACATTTTAATAAGTGACTTACAAAAAACAGTCACTACATGAAAACTACTGCATCTGATTAGACAAAGCCAATATCAATATTCCAAAAAGTACAGCTAAGAATAAAAAATAAATATGTACCTACATACAATGAAACAAATATGAAAAATAATTTTCAGACATACACATATTATAGGACAAACAAAACAAATAATTACTTACCTTGAGACAACACATTTTCCATTGAGACACCAGCAAAATAATAATAAATACAATATACGCCACAATATACATCAAAAGAAACAATGTGAATCAAAGTGGCATAAGTTAATTAAACAATACCAATATAAGCCATTAGGACACATTATATGAAAAAGCTTCCCGTGGGTGACGACTTCACTCATCCGGACAAAAAGTTGTAGAATAGCCTAAAGGTTATGGCACAGTATAGCGGCACCGCAACAGCACGGCTCCACACCAGCATTTAAGTTGTCATTCAATTTAGAGCATTAAATCGTGTATATTATAATATATTGCGTAATGTCGATATGAAAAAGCCAACGGCGAGCAGTCAGCGTGCTTGCCGCTTCCACACAACTCGACTCGCCGCCCGCGTGCTGACCTCATGCGTACAGCGCGCCGACGGCGTGCTAATTGCGCGCCGACTCCGAGCCGGTAGCGAAACAACGTCATTGCTTCGTGTTCAATCATAACTGTCTTAAAATAATATTGAGTTTGCGGTGACAGCAAGTTTACACCTCGCGGCCGGCGCGCGGCCGGCGCGCCGACGGCGAGCGGACGGCGCGCCAACGGCGAGCAGACAGCGCGTGGTTGGCGCGCTGGCAGCTAGCCGTAGTCTTAATTCGAGGCGACGCCGTGCTGCAGCCGTGCTGTTGCGGTGCTGCTATAATGTGCCATGTCCCTAACACTGAAATAACTTTTTATATCGATCTAGCAGTTCACGAGATCCGCACGTTTAAACAAACAAACTTTAAAGTCAGGAGATAATCACTTTTGCCTTGAGCGCAAGTTATTGTTAATGCTCACTCCTTCTCTGTATGAGAAGAGGCCTGTGCCCAGCAGTGGGACGATACAAAAGCTGATGTGGGTTGATGATAATAACCCCAGACTATTTCACACATATCGAACCCACAACCTCGAACTTAGCAAATACTTTAACTACGCCATCTTGTCGCCTTTACGTATACGCATAGCAAATATCAAATACAAACAAAAAAAACACCTTATTCCCACATTTCTTTTCCAAATATAATCAAAAAATTTCCTTACCAAATATCTCAAAGTTACTTGAGTAACAGTTTTCCCGTATTTCTTAGCGATGGCAACCATGGTGGGGTTATTGAGTTTCGGCTCGGGGCTGTTCGGAGCGCTTCGGGAGGGCACCATGGTCCCGAACGGCGAGTAGGCGACTGTCAACACTTTGTGAGACGAGCAGTAGTCTACTAGGTCTTTTTGACCGAGGTTTAGGTTAATCTGAAAAAGAGGGTAATAGGGATTATAGAGGTTGATAAGAAAATGAAAGGGGTTAAATGAGGATTACAGAGAGATAAAAGTCTTTTTAGAATATTTGGAACAAGTGAGAGTAGGATCAGTTTACAAATTACTATCAAATATTAAAAAGGAATATGAGTGGGTACACCTAATTTTTAATTAATATGCCAACTAGGTATATTTATTTTAATGATAACTTCAAATCGAAGATAATTAAGTATAACCAGGTACGCAGAAAGTTTAATGTTCATCTGATCATATTTGTAATATCTAATAACCACGGAAAGACTATCGAAGAGTCATAATAGAATTAAAACATTTCACTAATAGATTATAGACATTTTTACGAAATCCTTTACTTTGGACTTCGGGCCAAATGAGTGTATATATTGTCCTCAGAAATTAATTTCGAGCCGTCATTAAAATTGGCGTGAACTGTCTCTTCCTCAAAAAAATTAAATCACTGCCAAAAATCAACTAATTTCTCAAAACATCTTACCTCAACCTGATTCACAGCCGGCGGGACCTTACAATTGGCTAGCAACCTCTTCATCTGTTCTAGATTAAAGTTGGATACTCCGATGGACTTGGCTAGCCCTTTCTGTAGAACTATCTCGAAGCCGCGCCACGTTTCTAGGTAGTCTATCTTCTCGTCTACTCCTTCTTGCTAGGAGAAGAAAGGAAGATATTGAAATTTAAAAAAAACGGGTAAGAGTGCGTGTCGTATTTAAATACCTCGAATCAAATACTGCAAAATACGAAAGTTTGGAAGAAAGAAATACCTAAAACATACTAGCAGATTTTCCGCTAGGTTTTTTCAAGCAGATTAAATAGTAATTTTTGTATCTAGACTGTAGTCGATTCTTTGAAATGGATGGTTAATAGTCATTTTTGTATGTAGGGTACATTTTAGTGGATTCTTTGAAATGGATGGTTTGAAAACACAATTGAACCTAGTGAGTGGCGCTGTTGTCGATCAGTAGGAATGCAGAGTCAACTTGTAGAGGTGTATTATATAATTCTATTATATTTCAACACTGCGTAGGTACCTGCGCGAGTAGATTGCTCCCATATGAAGGTTGCAGTGTCGCGGACATGTTAGTAATGTTCGCGCGCAATGTGTTACTGTTTGCTAGAGCGAGTACACCACGAGATACATGCCCTGTGCCGAACAGTGCCGCACACCAGTGATAGATTTATGACATTAACCTCATTCAAGTAACGGCAAATTCCTTTCTAGAGAAAGAAATTCCTTTCTAGGGAAATAAATTTGCCAAAAAATAAAGAATTTGAAAATACTAGAGTAAGCAAAACTACAGATACAAATAATATTGGGAACCGCCCTTAATGTATGGTTCACTTACCGAGATAGACATAGGCCAGTGCATGAGCACCAGGTCTACATAGTCCAGGTTGAGTCTCCTCAGGGAGTCTCGCACTGACACCTCCACGTCTGCCTCGCGGTGGTAGTGGTGCCAAACCTGAAGAGAAGGTGGATTTCCATTAAAATATCATAAATAAATAAATAACACCTTTACACACGGTCGGTTAACCCCATGGTAAGCTATTTATTAACTTGAGTTACAGGTGCTAAGTCAGCAACCCCAGCGGGGCCCAGTGGGGCCAAGGCCTGCCGTTACCGCAGCCCTGGTACATATAAAGCGTTACCGCAGCCCTGGTACATATAATGCCTACGACGGAACACGACGGTTAATGCCTACGACGGAGTCTGACACTCTCTCACCGCTGCTAACCCACAGCGGGAGGGGTCATTTGATGATCTTTGACGTCATAAAAAAATTATAGTCGCTAACACAACTGAAAAACTGCATATACTTTATAGGTACCGGGAATCGAAGCCGGGACCATCAGTTCGTCAGCCCGATGTGGTGTCCATAGCGCCAACGAGGTACCTACATATTATGTCGCTAATTATAAAACAATAGTGTGTCGCCATTATTTGCACTCCAGCTATACAACGGGTTGAGATTTAATTGTTTGTTTATGTTATGTATATTTCATTGTTATATGTATATGCATCGTCTAATGCAGTCGTTACGGGTAGTTGGATGTCAGAAAGTCTGACTACTAGTTTTACCTAAGGGGTATCGTTTACCGGGTTAAGGAGGTCAGATAGGCAGTCGCTACTTGTAAAGCACTGGTACTCAGCTGCATCTGGTTAGACTGGAAGCCGACCCCAACATAGTTGATAAAAGGCTCGGGAGAGAGAGGGAAAACTAACCTTAGTAGTAATAAAAAGATCCTCTCTCTTCACGACGCCATCTTGGATTTTCTTGTTGACAATCTTCCCGACTTCCGGCTCCATTCTATAGAGGTGGGCGGTGTCTATGTGTCTATATCCAATGTCTATGGCGTACGAGAGAGCTTCGTTCATCTTTGGCATGCCTGCTGCGCTGAATTCGAACTGAAATATTTAGGAAGATATTTTAGTTAGGTATTTATACATACAAGCTGTTGATTTGCATCCGTGCCATATTCAAGGAGGTAATTATGCTAATGATTCTCGACCCAAATCAATAAAAAAATTGGTACGTAATTTTTTTTCGGAATTCCGTAAATGTCATCTGAGTGCTTAGTGCGAGTTTTCGTGAATTTTTTTACGGACTCACATGAGAGCGCGTATACTAAGATTTGTATGCAGTGTTGCCAACTTAGTGGATTTTCCACTAATACTGGTGGTTTAAGTCCCCTATTTAGTGGCGAAATGTTGAAAGTACTGCGGGTCAAGTAGCGAAATGTAAGTTTTGTGGTACAACTTTAAGGAGTTACTATGGAGATTTGAAGTCTCACGGAATGTCAAAAAAGCATCTACAAAACAAAAAGGTGAACGACTACTATATAATTATATTAAGTACTCATTCATTGGTCAAATGCGTAACTAAACAATTTGTGAAACTACTACGCCGATTATAATTTGTGAAGGATTCGGATCGGGTCGGATGAATTGCTAAACAGATGTAATGCTTTGTCTGTTTTAATTTTCTATCGTTGCCGAGTTACATCTTTGGATGATTAAATTGTTTTAGGTTACAATAAAATATAAACAATATTTTTTAGTGGTGAATTTGGTGATTTTAAGTGTGGGATAAATTTTTGTTAGTGGTTTTCTGGTGGTTTTAAAAGTTGACTCTGGTGGTAAGCTTCTACAACTGTTGGCAACACTGTTTGTATGGAACAAAAACAGGTTCCAATTTTTGACACTAGGTGGAGCTGTTTTTGTTCCATACAAATCTTAGTATACGCGCTCTCATGTGAGTCCGTAAAAAAATTCACGAAAACTCGCACTAAGCACTCAGGCCTTATTTAAACTTGGCGCATATGTTACTGGCCTTAAACCCGTGCTGCACCCTCACACAAACGCAAACACAAAGCATACGCAACGATCACTCATAAATTTCATTCATAAAATTGGGTTACTTCTGAAATACCACGACATTACAATGACAAAAAAAGCAGTGCATATTAGTTATTTCCCATCTACTGTAATTCCAATCGATTATTTACGTATTGTATGTCCTCCTCCTGAACTATGGCACAAACGCAAATCAACACCTTGTATTAACGAAGTCTTTTGGTAAACTAACAGTTACTGGTAACTTGGTTGAGGAGGTCAGATAGGCAGTCACCATGTGTCACACTGATGAATATGGTTTTATTCTTGCTGTGTTTCATAGCCCATTTACCGAGGAAGGCTATAGTCTACCTTTCCTCGTAACACGTGAGGAACCACAGGTAGGGCTGCCATCTCGAATTTCGCCAAACCCGGACAAACATTAAAAAAACCCGGACATTTGGCGTAAATAGCATTTTTTCCCCGAACGAGTACGATTTTGTTTAAACAAAATAATACCTATTTTGTAATCCATTTACTATTAACATATAGTTAAATTTAATGAGGTGCTTTCCTACCTGAAAAGTGTCCGGGTTTTCCCCGGACGCTTCTAGAAAACCCGCCCGGACGTCCCCCGGACGGGGTCAAAACGAGGACAAATCCGGGGAAACCCGGACGGATGGCAGCCCTAACCACAGGGAACAGCTACTAGTATATTTATAGTGTGATCAATAATTGTTTGTGTTATGATAAAAAAGAGCAGTTATTGTTTATAGATGTTCAAAAATATCTTTGACATATTATTGGTTAAGTTATATTCTTAGTTATATGAAGTAGATAAAAATCGGTGATCCCTTAGACTTAAGTGTTATTTACAGTTAGCAGAAATTAATTAGAATTATTATAGGATTAGATAATTCATTATGATAGTTACTTTAATTTTTGTTAGAGTACTCACCGAAAATGGTTTGCTCGGACCGGACGCCTCCTATTTAGGTAAAATCCAGAAGAAGTGTTAGTTAGGTACAAGCATGCAAAAACTACAGTTTAGTAAATAAAACTACTAACTACTATTAGAAGAATGATTAAATAGAACTATAACAAAAAAAGTTACTATTATTTAAATTAAACACAAAAAAATGATAAAGTTAGAAGAGAAACATTGTGCTATTAGCCATTACAGCACTTTCACACTAGCGGATTTTTCGCTCGGTTTTTCAAACGGATGGTACGGACCGATGTGCAAGAACAATTATTGACAACTACCAGGGGCCCGATTCTCCTAAGTTAATAATGTCAAAATTGAATAGAAATCGAATCACAATATGATCGCAATAGCAGTTTTAGCCATATCGGGCATTCTGCTACTAATATAAGACCAATCGTATTCCAACGACATTCGATTGGTTTGCGATTGGTCTGCTATTTTGATGATTTTGGTCTGTACGGTAGTTTTCTCTAGAATCATATTGCAATCGTAAATCATTTGCAGACAAAATGATTCATTATTGAATGACAAGAATTATATAAAGATTAGGAGAATCGGGCCCCTGTTCAAACGATGACACGTGAACCGCACGACAGGTTTTTGTCGCCCGGAAAAAAACCGAACGGCAAATCCGAGGATGTGAAAACGGTTTTAAAAGATGTTATAGCTAGCAGAAATTAATTACAATTATTATTAGATAAGATAATTAATTATGACAAAATAATTGTGATAGTTAATTTATGCTAAAAGAGCAGTTAAAAGATGTTATAGGTATTTAACTATATAATATTAGTAAAGATTTTCTACGGATTACAGAGAGTTAATTTTAAAATTATCTTACATCTTCGTCCATGCCCAACCAAGTTCCGTAGCCGAGTACCGGGATATCGCGACCATCGTTCAGCTTGAAAGTAGGAATGTTTACCTGTAATTAAAAGAAAAAGGTTCATCATCATCATCTCAGCCATAGGACGTCCACTGCTGAACATAGGCCTCCCCCTTAGATCTCCACAGATACCTGTTGGAGGCGACCTGCATCCAGCATCTTCCGGCGACCTTTACAAGGTCGTCTGTCCACCTTGTTAGTGGACGTCCTACGCTGCGCTTGCTAGTCCGTGGTCTCCACTCAAGCACTGGTTCGATTAGAATAAACTTATACCTGACTGTGTTTCGGAGGGCACGTTAAACTGTAGGTCCCGGCATGGAACATCTTTGGCAGTCGTTACAGGTAGTCAGAAGCCAGTAAGTCTGACACGAGTCTTACGAAGGGTTGCCCGGGTAACTGGGTTGAGGAGGTCAGATAGGCAGTCGCTTCTTGTAAAACACTCGGCACTCAGCTGCATCCGGTTAGACTCGAAGCCGACCCCAATATAGTTGGGAAAAGGCTCGGGAGATGATGATCAATTCTATATATTTTGCGAAAGAATGTTACTGGTGAGGTGACGGCAGATAGCATGGCGGCATGACGGCAGCAGATAGTATGGAAGGAGAAAACATGCTGCGCCGACACCAAATAATATTGGGATAAGGGCAGGAGGATGATGAGAGAACAAATATAGGTTTTATAAGATTGCTGTGGTGATGAATAATTACTTATTATACAATTTTATTTTTGTTTTGATAATTAGTGTTGTATAACTTAACTAGATAAACTCTGAACTGTAAGCGATAAAGTAAAATATAGAATGTTTACTAATAATAGTTTATTTATACTTGTTTTTGGATGTTTGTTGCTACCCTATGTAATTACCTTACAAACTCGTATATGGTTATGCTCACAATCTTTTTCAACCGCCTTCCCAAAAGGAGTATGGTCTCAATTCGTACAATGCAGACCCGAGTTGACCGGCAATTATTTTTTTTAAACAAAATTTTGAATTTAATCATAGTTTTTAGTCAGTCTTATACCGGCTTATTAGGTGCCTGATCATTGTAATGTGCATATTACCAATACTACCATTCATCTTCATACTGATTTATGAGCCCAAACATACTATCAGCCGACTAAAAGTTTGCAGTGTGGTTTCTCTAAATCTGCCATAGACGTTAGATAGGAAACAAAAAAAGAGACGTGTTTAATTGATTCAAGTACGTGGTAAGCTTGTGGCACATTATAGGGTCTCAGCACACATATGGGATCGGAAAGGGATCGTCACCGTATCGCCTCGAGCCGTTCAGAATGGTTTGTATTAAACTCCCTACTGCAACGCACACTAATCGGAATAATAACGTAATCGCCTCGCCTCGGAACAGGCTCCGAACTTGAATTCCCGCGCTTACGGCTCATCGTCCCCGCGCTTACGTTTCTCCGTCCCCGCGCTTACGTCTCTCCGTACCCGAGCTCACATCTCTTCGTCCACCCTTTCCCCTTTCCCCTCCCGCGACTTGCCTGCTAAAGACGCCGCCATTCGCAAGGAGTATTTCATTCGTGTTGCGCGTATGTTTTATTTAAAATTTTAAGTTCGATTCAAACACAAAATAACGATGCAAAGGGAGAAACTTATTGAAGAAGTGAGAAAATATCCATATTTATATGACTTAAGTGATGCTTAATACAGCATACCAGGGGGCGGCGAGGCGTAAGCGCGGTGTCGCGTAGCCGTAGCCGAGTTGACGTACAGGCGCTGCTGATACGCTTTCGTTACGTGCATACGGTAGGTTGACGCCTGGTTGACAGCGAGGCGAAAGGCTTTACGGTTACGATCCCTTTCCGATCCCATATGTGTGCTGAGACCTTATAGCAGCACCGCAACAGCACGGTTGCAGCACGGCGTCGCCTCGAATTAAGACTACGGCTAGCTGCCAGCGCGCCAACCACGCGCTGTCTGCTCGCCGTCGGCGCTCCGTCAGCTCGCCGTCGGCGCGCCGGCCGCGCGCCGGCCGCGAGGTGTAAACTTGCTGTCACCGCAAACTCAATATTATTTTAAGACGATTATGATTGATGTTATGATTGAACACGACGTAATGAAGTTGTTTCGCTGCCGGCTCGGAGTCGGCGCGCAATTAGCACGCCCGCCGTAGGCGCGCTGTACGCATGAGGTCAGCACGCGGGCGGCGAGTCGAGTTGTGTGGAAGCGGCAAGCACGCTGACTGCTCGCCGTTGGCTTTTTCATATCGACATTACGAAATATATTATAATATACAGATACACGATTTAATGCTCTAAATTGAATGACAACTTAAATGCTGGTGTGGAGCCGTGCTGTTGCGGTGCCGCTATGATGTGCCATAACCTGTAATCTTTACACCTTTTTATTTACAGCACTTTTATAAAATCATATCCGTGGCGAGTATTGATAAAACCAGTGCTTAATTAATTAAATCCATAAATATTAAGTAGGTACACCATAGGTACGCTTTATTATTAAGTTTGTAATTAGGTAAATTGTTTGTTTAATATTAATATGACATTTTATTGCACGCTTAAATATTTTAATGAAACGAAGTGATCCCCTTATCGATTTCTAGCAAATGAACCGAATCTGAAATATCTTAGAAACCAAGTATAAACTACTAGTTGCTCCTCACGCTTTCACTGGCGTCTGCTAAGAACCTAGGAACTATTTCCCGCACCCGGTTAAAATGTCTAGCCTATTGAAATTATTTATTTTGTAGTAAGTACCTACTTAGTTGATTAACTCTAGACTATCTGTGTACCTTTCATTTGAATCGGTTCAGTAGTTTTAGCGTGAAAGCGTGAGACACAGTAACTTTCGCATTTATAATCAAGTCTGGATAACTTACCTAGGACAAACTATTATTTTACTATATCTTGATGTAGTAATGTAATTACGATACAAAATTTCAGACTTATCTACACTAATATTATAAAGAGGAAATATTTGATTGTTTGTTTGACATGAAAAGGCTCCAAAACTAGTTGACACATTTGAAAAATCATTTCACTGTCGGAAAGCTAGACTCTTCCCGAGTAACATAGGCCATATTTTATCCCGGTACGGGCAGTAGTTCCCACGGCACGCGGGTTAAACCGCGGGCAAACGGCTAGTCTAGGTATACTAATATTATAAAGAGGAAAACTTTGTTTGTTTGTTTGGTTGTAATGGATAAACTCAAAAACTACTGGACCGATTTAAAATATTCTTTCACCATTATCTGCGAGTAACATAGGCTATATTTTATCCCTGTGCGGGCAGTAGTTTCACCAGGACGCGGGTGAAACCGCGGGCAAACGGCCAGTTACTTAGTTATAATCTCAATTTATACAGACTTATCTGAAATATAAACCTACACATAACTGGTTAATCAGAACACTCTGGATTTATTGATTAGATAAAAGATTTATAAGTACACGGAAAAACGCTAGACGGATTACAACTATGTTACTGGCCAATATTTCATATGAGTATATTGGTTTTTACATTGTCATCATAATAGTGAAATTGCACTTTTTTGAATCCCAAAACGTGACTTCTCAAATTTTATCTCGCTCTCTTAAAAATGGGTATGACTTAGGATTGTGCCTTGGGGAATCCCATAGAAAAACTTGGTTTTTCAGATAAAGTACCTTCAGATCAAAATGCAGAATTCGTGATATATGTTAATTCTTAGGCGGTTTATACTTGTAGTACCTGCTCAAGATTTTATTAAGATCATAAAACTTCGATTTTTAAGGATTTTGGCTATGAAGACAGTATCGAAAGGCCGTCGAAAATCTGAAAAATCTCACGATTTATCAAGTGCAAGGCTTATAAATATTGAGTTAAAGATCGGTAAGTTTGCTTAACCAGTTCTGAAAACATTGTCATCTTGTCGCTTTCAAGCCAACACTATTTGGATACACAGATAGTCTAGAGACCTGAGAAAGGACAAAAGCTACATCTTACCCGGCTGCTGGAAGTGGTTCTCAAGGGACGTGAGTAAAACCACAGGGAACAGCCAATACTAAATTTTAATTGGCTTTGTTCGCACGAGTTACCGCGGCCCTGGTACATAAAAGGCCTACGACGGAACACGACGGCTTTTAGTCAGTAAGAGTCTGACACTCCCTCACCGCTGCTAACCCACAGCAGGAGGGGCCATTTGATGATTTTTGCCATCATTAAAAAAAGGCCAAAAGACAGAACCTAGACGGTTCTACATGAATTTTCACAGTCAATTTTCAAAGTAAACGGTTGTTTTATGAAAAAATTGTCGTTTATGTTGTCGATGAAAATGGGCCTAAATACATATACGAGTGCATTTATTAACGCATATTTTTTGATAACCCTGAATACTGTAGTAAGGAAATGATAAATATCGTATTATTTAGGCATTATCAGGCAGCTATATTTATTTTATCTTGACTGTGTTGAAGATTACTAGTTTGTTATTGTTTTTATACTACGTGTATTAAATTAATTGTAACTTACATAATTTATATATTTACTAAATTAAACATAAACCGACGTCAGTAATATAGTATGTCCATCTAAACCTTCTTCCACAGATTACTATTATAATATGTAGTTACTAGTGTTACTATTCTGGGCCGCGATTCTCCTAATTTTACTTAAGCGTCATACGATTCACGTTCGACTCGATTCGACTGAGATCCGATCCCGACTCGATTACGATTGAAGCGTATGTGGCATTCCGCTATTTTTTCTTTGAAATAAACGTTTTTATCCTTTTCTGTCATTCAATAATGAATCATTTTGTCTGCAAATGATTTACGATTGCAAAATGATTGTACAGCAAACTACCGTATGGACCAAAATCACCAAAATAGCAGACCAATCGCACACCAATCAAATGTCAATCGAATGCGATTGGTCTTTTATTAGTAGCAGAATGCCCGATATGGTTAAAACTGCTATTGCGATTCGATTTCTACTCGATTTTGACATTATTAACTTAGGAGAATCGGGCCCCTGTTCTACACACAAACAGCCAAGCGTGATATAATCGCACAAAAATATACAAACATCCAATCAGGTCAAATTGAGAACCTCCTTTTCTTTGCAGTCGATTAAAAAAATAGCGAAACAATAATTAAGTTCCTATGTGAATGGTTGTGTGTGAATTTCGGTTGTTTCCTATGCTTTCGCAATGAAACGGCAGAATCGATTCAGATAAAACTGCAGATGAAACTACCTACTTTGAGAGCCTACTCTTTAAAAATATATCTGAATAATATTATGTGACTGAGAGTACGTTTGTTTCCTATGCTTTAACTCTGAAACGGCTGAATTGACTCCGATGAAATCTGGCCTTTACAGAGCTGAGTTTAAACGGGTGTATTATTGTGATCTTGATGTGTCGAGACGTCGGAAACATTCACCAATAGCTAACTTAAATCTTCATAAGCAATGTTTTAAAATCACATGTAGCTTAAAATAATTATTAACTATCGTGGTATGTTGGTACCTAAGTACTTGGTAATTACACTAAAACATCTAGTTATCGCCAGGTAGGTAGGTAGTTAGAAAATTATTATGTAGGCAAGTAAGTATTAGCTAGGCAAATAGGAATTAATTAGGTATCTATAAACCAACCTACTGAATTTCCTTGAAATAAACCTACGTAAATTATATGAACGCTGGTAGTTAAATAAAATATACCAGGTACTTTAAAAAAATCGAGTACCCCTGTCATATCTGTCCTAAGTATTTTCAATTACATTTAAAAAAATCGTTTCACTCAAATATTCAAAATAAATAATAAAACGTAAAAATAAACTCACGCGCGCCATTTTGAACCACCGTCTGCGAACTTTGACAGCTAACAGCTCACTGGCTCGCCGGCAGCTAGCCACAGATTATAAACAAACGGCCAAAGATCATGCAATGCAGATACGATATCGGTGACGCTAAAGGTTTTGTACCTACTGTTGAGATAAAGTTTTGGGTTGTTGTAATCGTTAGCGTAATCCTGTGGGTGATAGGAAATCCGGTAAAGTATGACTTGGATTTTTTTTTAACCGATTTTCTAAAAAGGTGGTATTCAATTCGGATGTTAGTATTTTTGTTAATTTTGATTTTTAATTAAAGTATGTATGTATGTATGAACCTAGATGTAGTAAAGAAGCTAAAACATTCCTGCCTTACATTTTATCTTAACGGCGAAGAAATACAGGGGCCGGATTCTCCTAAGTTAATAATGTCAAAATCGAATAGAAATCGAATCGCAATATGATCGCAATAGCAGTTTTAACCATATCGGGCATTCTGCTACTAATAAAAGACCAATCGTATTCGATTGACATTTGATTGGTGTGCGATTGGTCTGCTATTTTGGTAATTTTGGTCTATACGGTAGTTTGCTGTACAATCATTTTGCAATCGTAAATCATTTGCAGACAAAATGATTCATTATTGAATGACAGAAAAGGATAAAAACGTTTAATTCAAAGAAAAAATAGCGGAATGCCACATACGCTTCAATCGTAATCGAGTCGAAATCGGATCTCAGTCGAATCGAGTCGAACGTCAATCGTATGTCGCTTAAGTAAAATTAGGAGAATCGGACCCCAGTATGTATGGTGATTATCCCTCCTCCTTACAATCAACCAGACTGACGGTGATGACGATTTTTTCAGCTGGTTACGTTGGGTTACCCTGTGTAGAAAAGTACACGATTTTTATAAGGAAGGGATGTAGGTATGTATAACCGGCTCTCAAAAAACAGTTTCTTGAAGATGACAAATAGTGAAGTATAAATTAGGTACTTACCTTTCGATTAAGATGAATCTAGTATCTAGAAAACTATAGGCGCCATTGGAGACGGAGAGGCTACATTTAATCTCGGGACATGGTGATGTTAAATCTACGCATAAATTGTCACATATAATCTTAATAGGTTTGTATAATCAATTTTGAATAGTTTGCAATTTAACTGCGAATCACCTGCGAATATCCAGTCTGTTTATTTTAATCTACCTACATGAAGTTATTCCTGCCGAACGTCGTATGTTGACAATACATATAGAATAGAACGAGTACTATTTTCATAGCATGCCTACGTAAACAAGTTTTAAATTATAACATTTATAGCTCTATAAAGTCCCAGTAATTTTGCAAAGTCATGACCATAATTTTCTGGGAAATAAAATTTCGGTTAATCTGAAATAATTTGCTGGCATAGTAAACACGGAATAAAGCGATAATAATTTGCAATTAATCAAATGACGCTAATGGAGATTTGTGACGCTAATATTGCATAAAAGTTGCGAAATAGTTTTATCTTGGTTTTATCCAAATTTTATCTTTAAACTTTTACAACGCCATCTGTTAGAATTTTCTTGTAACAATAACGCACTCTGGTTGCTACAATTGTAATTAATAATTAAAACCGACAGATGTCGCTAATATAGGAATGAACCTTACAGCGCCATCTATTCGATTTTTTATGTAACAGCAAGTCACTGTAGTGACTCATATTGTTACAGTTACCGCTACTCGCCACTAGATGTCACTAATTTTAAGGTTGCAATCGTGGACTTAAATTGGTTTAGCTATTCGATAACAGATGGCGACTCAAGTACCAATTCGTTGAACAAGCTAGATTATTATCTAGGAAATTGCCTGGTAAAGATACATATCTGAGCGAGTCCGCGAAACATTTCATTGAATCACATTATCCACGTCGGAACGTATCATTATTCTCAATATACAATCTTTATTGCGCCATTTTCTTTTATTTTTACTCTTATGCATAGTTCATTATGGTTGTTTGTGATGAAAAGTGGTAATTATGAACTAATTGCAGCGTATTATCGGGCGTTTCTCGAAAAAACGAGCGAGTAATGAGACTCTAAGCAGTAATTTCGAAGCAATAGTTACCTATGAGAAATGGTTTTCGGTATTTGTTAGAATAGTTTCTATGCCTACAGCAATTGTTAGGCGTGATTTCCTTTTGATGGTCAAAATGGAGGCAATAAAATTGACTAGATTACGCTTTAATGTGTAGGATACCACATAAATTCTACTTATTCGGTTAGCTTTCACGTTTGTGAGAAAAAGTTTTACTTACATTGAAATAAACCGTTGTATGCTTATTGTAAGTATAATTTGCGAGATTATTTCGTAATTGTTTTAATCACATTTAATTACGATTAACAGTTGTAAGTTGAAATGGTGGATTAAAATACCTTTATTAATAATTGACTACTCACTTTTTTCATTGAATAAGTTAAATATTCCTATTACTAATTATTATTATGTAGACTCGACTACGAACGCGCTTTTTGGTACCGATTCTTTCTCTTACAACGAAAAACAAACGTAAGTATTTAAGAAAGTGACTTGCAACTAAGTTTTTTAATTAAAAAAGGGAGCGAAATAACTATCTGTTAGATAGCTACGCTTTGAAAGAAAACATTTTCTTTGTTTTACGAGAAAATGAGACTTATTCGCCACTAGCTAGATGTTTGTGATGCGTTTACATTGAGCGAGCTACTGGCGCTAGTAGGAATTCACTTTGATGAGTAATTTGTATAGGTATATTAGTTTTTATTTAAATACCTAGAAGTTATTATGCTACCTTTTGCTGTATATATTGTCTGTGTTAATTATATTTTGAAAACAAAACATGATTGAACTGTTTATTTTGTAGCAATAAAATAAAAATTGTAGGTAACTATTATATATTTTTTTTGTACGGAAAAAAATGACCATAATTGAACTACCAATTAGGCACTAACCATATATCTATACATAAGTAGGTAAAAGAAAAACAATATAAATATTTTATTGTTTTGTAGTTTACCAACAGCAAAATAGCAAAATATAGATCTAGTTAAAATAAAATATTTATTACGTTCAAAATAAGTGAACCAATAAAAAATAAAACAAAAAAGCAATTTCGGTGCCTTACTACGCAATATAGCGAGTAAAGAAATCAAAATACTGAAATTGGTTTTTGTAAAAAAAACTACTTTTGATTCGATCACGTTGTTGTTCAATTATTCTTAACTATTTACTATTTTTTAGATTTTATGGCTATTCCGTTGGTAAAATTCTAACTCTATTTTTAACTACATAAGGTTCATTTTGCACTAACATTCCAAGTTTAGTTATTTTTATAACTGTACTAGCTTCTGCCAGCGGCTTCGCCCGCGTGGTGTGTTGATAAAAAGTAGCCTATATGTTAATCCAGGGTATCACCTATCTACCTACCAAATTTAAATCAAATCGGTTCAGCCGTTTTTGCGTGATTGAATAACAAACATACATCCATACATTCTCACAAACTTTCACATTTATAATATAAGTAGGATAGTATGTATTGTTATTTGTATTGACGTCAATAATCTGCCAATTTAGACTGTCAAATTATCAAACCAAATTGGAATGTAGTTCTAAAAAAAAAAATCGGTAAAAAAACTTTTAAGTTAAACGGTTTTATCTTGTGTGCACTGAAAACTAGAAAATAAAAAAAAACTGTTACTTACCTTAAACCTACGTAGGTGGTCCCGGTCATATTAGACTAAAATAAAAACGTGGGGCCCTCTGAAATCCTACCTGAAAGCATATCTTTATACTTTGGTAGATCGTGAGCTCGGCGTTCGCTGGTGAAGCCGCTACGGCTGATTATTGATTGTCAAAATCTCCAGTTACGATTGTAGTAAGTCGATGCAATCCACACCTATTATACCTCTAGAAGAAAGTATTACAGCAATAGTTAGGTAATAGGCCCCACGTTTTTATTTTAGTCTAATATGACCGGGACCACCTACGTAGGTTTAAGGTAAGTAACAGTTTTTTTTTATTTTCTAGTTTTCAGTGCACACAAGATAAAACCGTTTAACTTAAAAGTTTTTTTACCGATTTTTTATTTTCTAGTTTTTAGTATTTAATGAAAATACCGAATATTCCTCATTCTATATATGGGTCAGCAGCGGTGAGGGAGTGCCAAACTCTTACTGACTAAATAAAAAACCGTTGTGTTTCGTCGTAGGCCTTTTATATACCAAGACCACGGTAACTCTTTCGAACAATCCCCCAGCCCAGGCAGGCCTTGGCCTTGTTGGGCCCCGCTGGGGTTGCTGACAGTATTCTACTTGACTAGCCCTTTCATTTGATACCCATATTGAGGGGGTTCTGGAAAAAATATGTAATCCGCCATTTTGTACCGGCGGCCATCTTGGATTTACAATGTTATTGATATTACTATATTGTATTGTCATCGGAATTCAAGGTGTGTACCAAATTTCAGATCAATCTGACAACAGGAAGATACTTAAATTTGAATTACTAAATTTGACCCAAGAAAGAATAAAACAAACAGGGTGAGCTAAATAAAACCGTTTAATAAATCCTTTCTAAAAATAGTCTGAAATCACCTATGGTTTTCTGATGTAATTTACCGTGTAGGTATTTAACCAATCTAATGATGATATTACAAGACAATAGAAAATTATTTATGACTATTGTTGACTTGGGCACATAATAGCAATAAAAATATTTTTAAGATTTTAATGCCTTTAGCCAAATCGTATTTTTTTGTATACTATGTTTTTTTTATCTTAATTCTTGCCAATTTTAGCTAATTTTGGCAGCACCCGAGAGAACTACTTCCAACACCTGGATACAAATTAGTCTTTCTTTCTCAGATTTTAGTTAGACTTAGTTAAGTACCTATAGGTATATAAATCAGATCTAGATTATTTGTCTACAAGCAATTAAATCGGTTCAGTAGTTTCGGCATCCGACAAACAGACAGACTTACTTACGTATTTATATCACAGAAGATATTAGATACTCTACTATCCTACAAAACACTCTACTCTCCCCAACGCCCAATCTAAACGCAGCATCTGTCTTAAAAGCACTTAAAAAAGGTGACTAATTAAAAAACTCCCTCGCGAAAGGTTTTTTTATTTTTCACCCCCGTTCAGGTGAAGAATGCGAGGGGGTGACTTTAAGACCAGTTCGTGTTACTTGGGAGAAAATAGCATTTTCTAAGTGAGTACTTATCTACAATGTATTTTTTTCAAGTATTTTTGAGGCAATTTCGGGGGAATAAGACATTGAAAATATATTTGTTTTGACCAATTATATTTGTTTAGTCTTACTAAGGGGTATTAATTAAGGGGGTTTGGTCTTACTGGGTTGAGGAGTTCAGATAGGCAGTCGCTCCTTGTAAAGCACTGGTACTCAGCTGCATCTGGTTAGACTGGAAGCCAACCCCAACACAGTTGGGAAAAGGCTCGGGAGATGATGATCAATAAATTGTACCTATATATTTTTTTTAATAAAATTTTCGATTCAGATTACTTATGAATGAAAAACCGGGACGTAAAAGTCAGAAATCACCGCCTTGAGCAAGCGTGGTGATCCTGTAATCGAATGATTAACAATACATAGGTATATAAAGTTTTATAAGTAGGTATCTATTTAAATTATAATTACATATTTATGGGATTATTAGAGAGCAGTTAAGTTTGTAAGATTGCATCTTTGGACCTATGGAAACGATTTTGAAAATCCATTTTATCTTTCAATTCTTTTCAAATTGATTCACGCATCTTTCAGTACTTTACCAGTGAACATACCTACCTACCTTTGTAAGTATATAAAAGAGAGATCATATGTATACACAACCTCCCTTTTATAGAAGATAGATAAATTATAAATACCACTTGATATGTGGCAGTAAGTATCAATTTACATAAAACTAGGACATAATTACAATAGGCATGATGACAAATTTTTAAATTCCTTTGTATGATGTAGGTATACGTCTATTTTATATGAAAAATTATTAATTTTAAGAAAATGCGAAGTTTTTTTTATCAAATAATTGCATTTTTCTCTGTCCACTTTGAATCCGGCGCGAAAACGCTTGTCAGTGTCATGTCGTCACTTGTGACGTCACGACTGAAATTACAAGACGCAAGTAAACAACGCTTGTGCAATAATTAAGTTTTTTGTGTTATTAAATATGAATTCGAAAGGGCATAGGTGTTGTGGGGTCCCCCAGTGTAAGAACACATCCAAAACAACTCCGGATAAGTTATTTGTGTACGTTCCTCACAATAAAAAAATACGAAACAAGTGGCTTAAACTTGCAAGGCGAGATTCAAAAGCAATATTGCCCAGGGTACAACTTTTTTTTTGTGAAGATCACTTTGATGTAAGTTATTACATAGTTCTCTAGATTCTAGCATAGTTTATAATGTAAATAACTATTTCGAGGTTAGGTTTCATCTCTCATTGTTTTTTAATTAAACTAGTATACTTACATGGAAGTTTTAACATTTCTAAATTCAGTTGAACAAAAATCTTTATTTGATGCCAAAAACTTTCCCAGCATTATGATATCAATTCTAGGCAAATTAGCGCTGTTTGCCTTGATAAATCCGGGCTCCATAACTCGTGTTATAAACAATTAATTAATTAAAAACAAAGATCGCAGTGGAAGTTCACAATAACGAAATGTGACGTTCGCGCGCTTTCGCGCGAGTTGTTTTGAGAAATGACGTCACGAGCTCTGATTGGTGTTCAAGATATCATGGCGGATTGCCTTATTTCGTAATTTTATTTTATAAAAATACATATTAATCACATTATTAATAAAGAAAACAATGCGCGTTTTATATTCCAAGCTTCAAGTTTAATTTAATAAATATATTATTTTAATGATTTTTGATTACTGTCATCATGCCTATTGACATAATAGTCGTGGTGGCCTAGTGGGTAAAGAACGAACCTCTCGAGTATCTGGGTGAGGGTTCGATTCCAGGTCACGCAAGTGCCAATGCAACTTTTCTAAGTTTGTATGTACTTTCCAAGTATATCTTGGACACCGATGGCTGATAAAAAGGTGAAGGAAAGCATCTAGAGGAAACCTGGGCTACAGTCTGAAATCACCAACCCGCATTGAGTAAGCGTGGTGATTAACGCTCAATCCTTCTCCGTGTGAGAGGAGGCCGCAGCCCAGCAGTGGGACGATTAAAAGGCTGTAACAGATAGGATATAATTATAAGCTACATTTAATCTATTTTATCAAGCAGTTTCTTAACGACGAAGGAAAAATAAATAATGTCGGGACACCTTTTCACACACGGTCGGTTAGCCCCATGCTAAGTTATTAATTAACTTGTGTTATGGGTGCTAACACAACTGATAAACTACATATAGCTACATATATACATATTTATAAATACATATTGTAACACCCAGACCACGGCCAACAAGCATATGCTCATCACACAAATGTCGATCGAACCGGGAATCGAACCCGGGACCTCAGATTCGGCAGTCCGGCTGGTGACCTTTGCGCCACAGAGGTCGTCAAAAAAGGAAAAACAGCGCTTAGAAGCAATTTCTATGAAAAGTTATAAATAATATCTATGCAAAACTTAATTGCATATAGGTAATTCATACAAGTATAAATTATTCTAACCTACGAAGTAATTAAGCTATTAAATAATAATTACTTGGAATTATGTATAAGCTGTGTCCAGCTTAAAATAATTATAATTAAAAGTAATTTTTCAAGTAAAAACATGTAAATTTATGCGTGTTCACGGCGTTTAGGTACTTATCTGTTTTCGTTATTTATACGATTTTCTATAGGTATATAATAAAGAGGAATAATTATTTTTTGTTTGTTTGTTACCTTGGCTACAAAACTACTGTTGGAAACCTACACTCTTTCAGAGTAACATAGGCTATATTTTATCCCGGTGCGGGCAGTAGTTCTAACGAGACGCGGGTGAATCCGCGGGAAAACAGCTACTTAGTTATTTGATAAACACAATGTATGTTAGTATGTAGATCTTATAAAATAAATACGTAATTAGGTAAATACCTATGTAGCCTGTAGTGGTATCTAACAAAAATATATTTTTTTTCAAACGGGTAAAGAAACAAGATCAAACAAACAGACTTTTCATTAGCTTGCATTGCATTAACTTTATAATATTAGGACCAACCTATATACGTACCTAGATTTTCTCTTGCTAAATTAGTAGGTACTTAGGTCCAGTTACATTTCTAGACAAAAAAAGTTTAGTTTTTAATTTCAGCTGCGCGCGACGGCAGAGCATTTTGTCTGAATATTGATATCCGAAGAAATTGCTGCCCATCACAATTTTCAGTAAACTGTGAAGATAGTTTAACATTTTGTAATTTAAAAAACTTCATGACCATTTTCTCCATACTTAAACCGAATAAAAATTATTGGCAATTTTTTTTTTCCATAAATAATTTTGGTGGTCTCTCACTATCGGCCTCATCTCAAAGCTCAAAGTCGCTCAACGAGCTATGGAGAGGGCTATGCTCGGTGTTTCTCTACGTGATCGAATCCGAAACGAGGAGATCCGTAGACGAACCAAAGTGACCGATATAGCCCACCGGATTAGCAAGTTGAAGTGGCAATGGGCAGGCCATATTGCTCGCAGAGCAGATGGCAGATGGGGCCGAAAAGTGCTGGAGTGGAGACCACGGACTAGCAAGCGCAGCGTAGGACGTCCACCAACGAGGTGGACAGACGACCTTATAAAGGTCGCCGGAAGACGCTGGATGCAGGTCGCCTCCAACAGGTATCTGTGGAGATCAAAGGGGGAGGCCTATGTTCAGCAGTGGACGTCCTATGGCTGAGATGATGATGATGATGATGATAAATAATTTTTAAACATACATTTCCATTAATTAAACATTAAAACATAAGGGCACATAACTACATTTTTAAACAGTAACCGCCCATTGCACAAACCTCAAAAATTTTCACCAACAACAACAGAATTTTCGAGAAATCAAAAAGAAAATTTTCCAAAATCCCCCGTACTAATTAGAACGACGCTTTCAAACTTAAAATGGCGGCGTATCACAAAAAAGTCGCTCAATTAAGACGCAAAATCACGCAGTCGATACAATGACGAACAAACAACCAGACATTACAATATAATAAACAGCCCAGAATATAATAAAACCAAGAAAGTAAAAATAGGGAAAAAAATGACCGTGCTCCGCCCCAATGTGGGCAAGTTGAGACCACGCCTAGAGTGGGGGGGTGGGCGCAGGCGACTGCCAGTCGGTCTCGATTCGCGCATAGAGTTAGCGTTCCTTAAAACCTCTTTTGTAAAAATTCAATTAACTGTCAAAATTTATTTTTTATCTGCACCTCTGTCATCTATGTGATATTTCCCGCGCGATTTTGACGTTTGATGATTTTTTTGCGTTTGACTTTTGAGCGCGTTCGGTTTCTGTGGTTCTGTGTTCAGTGAGTGCCAGGAATGTTGCGTTTAGTTGTTATTTTTTAAGGATTAATTGTGTTATGAAGGATTTTAGTGTTTCCAGTGGGATATTGTAGAAACGTGAGTATTTTTTCTCATTAGGTACGACTCCATTTTACAAAGATGCGCTTAACCGTAACAGCGGCAACCGCAAAATTAACGGGCCCGTTTTTCTTTGAAAATTTTCTTTGATACTGTATAAAAACTAAGAAATAAACCTGCTTTTACATAGTATTACGTTACGTTAAAATATACGTTAAATATGAAAATATTTTCACAAAACATGATTTATGCACTGTTTTGAGATCCGCAAAACGAAATGACGGCTTGATACATTTGATTCAAATGAATTTATGACGTTTATAAATTATAATGACAGTTTCTGTAGGATTGAAGTGATTTATTCAATTTTGTCATTTATAAATCATTTGTAGCGTTTAGTGACATCCTTAAATATATTTATTTGTATCTAAAATATAGTTTTGAGCAGTTTTAATCTGTCTGCGTGTTTTTAAGAGAAAAGATGAATAATTTTTACCGGCACCAAAATGACAATTCACTAGTAAGAAAACTTCCGTTTTTTTCTAGAAATAAGAAAATTGATGATCCGTTAAATATAAAAAAACTTTCTTATCACAGTATTTATAATTCTTTGCCCGATATTTTAAAGCCGAAGCTTGTTTTTCTGTAAGTATATTTGTTCGCTTAAAACACGCTAATATCGGAAACTGCGGGTTCGATTCGCAAAAAAATATATCGGTGTTAGATAGCCCATTTATCGAGGAACTACTTAGGCTACTTACTTATTTTATCCGGGTGCAGGAGTTACTCACCGAGAAACCCGGGTAGAACTGCATGGAACAGCTAGTAGGAAAATAAATAAGTATAGTTAAATCTATATACATATTTTTACCTGTCAACATCAAAAACATGCATTGATAAGTAATAAATTATCCTTAATAATTGAGTTGTATAAACAACAAAACTTTTATTGTAAAATAACCAAAAAGTTTCGCACCAAAAAGGTGTAAATTTATGACTAACTGTAGGTATTTGTGTCTTTTATTTATTGCAGTTTTAAAGGAATCAAAACACGTTTATTTCTTAGTAAAGTGATGATAATATATTTCCATATAAGTAATTATGAAGTAATATAATAAAGAGAAAAATATATTAAAGGATCCAAAACTACCAAACCGAATTGAAACATTCTTTCACTGTTGGAAAGTAACACAGGCTATATTTGATCCCGGCACGGGCAGTAGTTCCCACGGGACGCGGGTGAAACCGCGGAAAAACAACTAAGTAGTTACGAATAATTGGAAAACTTGTCTGTCTATATGTTTGTTTGTAGCACTGTCTCGAAATGGCTGAAGCAATTTAGATGAAAACGGAAAATTCATCCGGAAACAGCTTCAAATTTTTCCAGAGCAATATTTTTTTCGAGTACGGAAAGAAATTCCCTCGGGGCGCGGAAGAAACCGTAAAAAAACGGCTAGGAATATTAATAATATACAGCTGAAAATGTCGATACTTTTTAATTTCAGGACCTACTGGTCTGATTTGAAATTTTATTTCAATGATAGATCGCCCATTTTTCGAGAAATGCTATATTATGCGTTTTACCCGGGTATACGGTGTAGTTCACACGAGAGACAGATGAAACCGCTAGGGGAAGCTAGTACTTATATCTATAAAATGAGAAATCTTTCAGATTTATTGATAAATCAATATACTTACCTATCTACAATTAAATCTCCTAGATAAAAAAGCACGGGTTTTGTGAAAAAGTTCTTAAATAAAGATGTACCTAAATACTAAGATATTTTTGAAAATCCTCAAGGACGCGAGTAAAGCTAAGTGACACAGCTAGCTAAATATAATTTTGGCCTAGAAATATATTGATATTTTGTTTTTAAAATAAGCTGGGGGTCAAATGTCATTAGGTTACTGATTTCACCCGATTTCTCTCATTTTTGACTAGGTAATGCATCTCAGACTGTTGAATATTTTAAAAGCGAAACATTGGATATGTGAATGTTTTATGCACTATACAAAATCTGGTGAATGGAATTCAAGATATTTTACATTACATAAGAATAACATGTAGGTAGGCTACTTTTATCCCGATGGGATGAGTATCTTCCCCGAGAAGCAATAATGATAAGATTGCCATATTTCTTTTTTTTTATGTCGGGACACCTTTTTCACACACGGTCGGTTAGCCCCATGGTAAGTTATTAATTAACTTGTGTTATGGGTGCTAACACAACTGATAAACTACATATAGCTACATATATACATAGTTATAAATACATATTGTAACGCCCAGACCACGGCCAACAAGCATGCTCATCACACGAATGTCGACCGAACCGAAAATACCATTGCCATATATTTTAGTTTGCTTATTCAAGAACATTTTGACGATGTTTTAGTAGTTTAGAAAAAAGGTGTTTTAGCATTTTAATATACCTCAGTAGGTTTTTAGATTATTAAATTAAATTGAATAAAAAATGTGTCTAGTCAGCTTAATTAGCACCATTTAATATTATTTTGTAACATGATGCAGTTTTCAAACTATAGGTATAATCAGTGTTCAATAAATTATAGTTTTAACCAATTAATCATAGTAACACAATAATTAATTTTTAAATCGTTTTCTTTATATACTCAGGTGATAACAAAGTATTAAGTTAATACAAATACAAAGTTAATACAATGCTTATAATGTGTCATTCTGTAGGGTGTTAACAACAGTTCTCGTCCTTAGAATATTTTAATATTTATTAAGTTGTGTTGATTTATAATCTTTACTTATAATAATACAATATAATCTATAGGTAAATACTTAGGCACTGATATTATAAAGAGTAAACATTTGTTTGTTTATTAATTGTTCTAATATCGCAATTAAGTTCCTTTTATTTGTGGATTTGCGTACAAATCGCGAAAGTTTAAAAACCTTTATTGTACAATAAAGGCTCCGAAACGACAGAATTGGTTTGAAAAAAAAAAAAAAACAAGCACTGTTGGAAATCTACACTCTTCCAGAGTAACATAGGCTATATTTTATCCCGGTACGAGCAGTAATCTTCACGGGACGCGGATGTACCTAACCGCTAGAAAACAGCATATGAATGCGTAAGTAGCCCTGTCTTTTCGTCGCAATTTGACGCCAAAACGAATGAACCGGTTCCAATGACAGTCCAGAGCCTGGGAAAGGACATACGCTAATTTTTATCTTGTTGCGGGAAGTAGGACGCAGGTAAAAAAGCGATAAAGGCTGATTTCCCTCATAAATGTTATACTATGATGTTGAGTGAGACACTATAGTTACCGTGCTGCCCGGGTAACTGGGTTGAGGAGGTCAGATAGGCAGTCGCTCCTTGTAGAACATTGGTACTCAGCTGCATCCGGTTAGACTGGAAGCCGACCCCAACATAGTTGGGAAAAATACATAAAAATGCGAACGCAGTCATAGTAAGCACACTAGTTATAACTTTAACCGTGGTTAACTTATCATAGTAATAAATAAATGGAACATATTTATTACAAGTCTGCAAATAATACATTATTAATTGTTTACTTTATTAATGAATACGCTTCACACTTGATGCGTTATACGTACGGTATAGGAAACTTTTCGCTTATGTATGAAGATACATAAATTATTTAAAGCTTTGTATTATATTATAAATGCATGACGTTACGGGTAGTCAGAAGCCCAGTAAGTCTGACACCAGTCTTACCAAGGGGTACTGGGTTGCCCGGGTAACTGGGTTGAGGAGATCAGATAGGCAGTCGCTCCTTGTGGCACGCTGGTACTCAGCTACATGCTGTTAGACTGGAAGTCAACCTCAACATAATTGGAAAAAGGCTCGCGAGATGATGATTATGAATATACCTACCTAATGTATGGTCATAGAGGAAGGTGAGCTCTAAGTAACAGCCACAATTGTCAATCTTAAGGTTATGTAGTACCTAAGCAGCGGTTGGGGTGGTCACTCCGTAGATGGGTGACCATCTTGTCATGACGAGATATCGGATGTTTCGGAAGGCACGCTAATTTATTGGGTCTCGGCTGCCATTAGAACATCTTCGGCGCCGCTAGGTATAGTAAGTACCTAGTAGTATTTTGAAATCTGTGAGTGGAAACCAGGCAAGGAAACTCAGTCGGGTAGGTAGTCGCTCCATGTAGCACACTGGTAGGTACTCAGCTGCATCTAGTTGGACTGGAAGCCGACCCCAACTTAGTTGGGAAAAGGCTAGGCAGATGATAATCTGTTGATAGTCGGATACAAGAATTAACTTTAATAACTGAGGAATTTAAAGGAAATTACTGATTTTAACAATACCATCTTATTATTATGTGATTAAAGGCTCCAGCAGACCGGATGCGTATGCGTAGACGTAAGCGTAGACGTGCACGTAGACGTGCACGTACCATGAGTTGTAATGTATGGAAATGTATGAGACAGGCCACACCGCTTGCGTAACGACGCGCACGTCTACGTTACGCAAGCGGTGTGGCCTGTCTCATACATTTCCATACATTACAACTCATGGTTACGCCGTAACTACGCGCGTGACTACGACGTGGTTACGCATACGCATCCGGTCTGCTCGAGCCTTAAAGATAAAACAATTGAAGCATTTATAGCTAGCTTATAGGCGATTATCACACTGCCCCGCATGATGCAGCGTAGTGCGTGGATGCGTTTTTTTTCGTTGTATGGAAATATCTCCGTTTGTATGGAAAACACGCATAGTCCAACACACGGAAAATGCATCCACGCGCGTTCATGCGGATCACGCACATACATGCGGAGAAACACGCACCCCCGCGCGTAGGTGCGGGGCGAGACGCAAGGTATGACACACTGAATCCCGCAATGCCGCGCGTGATTTTGAATGGGCGTGACGTGTATATTTGAAAATGGAACTCGCTGTGCGTGAGGCGATTATCACACTGCCCCGCATGATGCAGCGTAGTGCGTGGATGCGTTTTTTTCCGTTGTATGGAAATATTTCCGTTTGTATGGAAAACACGCATAGTCCAACACACTGAAAATGCATCCACGCGCGTTCATGCGGATCACGCACATACATGCGGAGAAACACGCACCCCCGCACGTAGGTGCGGGGCGAGACGCAAGGTATGGCACACTGAATCCCGCAATGCCGCGCGTGATTTTGAATGGGCGTGACGTGTATATTTGAAAATGGAACTCGCCGTGCGTGAATTTACAAAACGCACCTACGCGCGTGAGTGCGTGAAAAACCCGCACGATGATGCAGATCTGCACTCCCGCAGGAACGCGCGTAGGTGCGTCGACACGCAAGATGCAGCGTGATGCGGGGCAGTGTGAAGATCACCTTAATTTACAAAACGCACCTACGCGCGTGAGTGCGTGAAAAACCCGCACGATGATGCAGATCTGCACTCCCGCAGGAACGCGCGTAGGTGCGTCGACACGCAAGATGCAGCGTGATGCGGGGCAGTGTGAAGAGCACCTTAATCTAATATACAAGATTCTAGTTCCAATTTAACAATAGCTTTCAACACTATCATACATACACCACCATCTGGTTATGCTTGTCAGCCCGCGCAAATACCGACGTAGGATGTGACTCATTCGAGAAATTATCGAGTTTGTACTAAGAGAACGGACAAACAAATTCATTTTGTTGTTAAAGTGGTTAATGGTTTGTTTATTTTTTAGGCTTTCTTGGTAAATAATATTTTCAATAAATAGTCAATCATCATCCTCCGAGCCTTTTTTCCCAACTATGTTGGGGTCGGCTTCCAGCCTAACCTCATATAATTTCAATCAGTCAATAAAGAGTCCCAAATCGGTTATACCTAATTAACTAGCTTTCGCCCGCGGTTTTACCAGCTTCCCGAAGAAACTTCTGCACGAATCCAGATATAAAGTAGCCTATGGCCTTCTTCAATAAATAGCCTATCTAACACTGAAATAATTTTTCTAATTGGAAAAGCAGTTCCTGAGATTTGGGCGTTCAAGCCAAAAAAGAACGCAAGATAAAAAAAAAAGCTATGATCAGTTTATTATCTTTACTGATATTAAAAAGCTGAATATTTAGTTTTTTTCAGTACTTAGATAGCCCATTTGTCAAGGAGGGCAAAGTAGCCTAGAACTTTTTAACCGCGTGCACGAAGTAGTGTTCACGGGACGTGGGTGAAACCTTGGGAAAACTGCTAGTATGGTATAATTTCAATTAACCAGATTTAATTATTTTAGCTTTAAGTATTACTCTTTAATATGTTTTTACAGCAAGAATATCAACGATACAAAGTTACAAAGGATAATTTTGAAAAGAAAATCATTCAAACAAGTACTTTCGGTTTGTAAACACTTTTGCGGTTAAAATTTAAATTCAATGTTCAAGCGGTCTTACCACAGGATTACAAGTTGCAATTCACGCATTTACTGTTTTTATATTCTTTTACAAATAAATATGTGTAAAGGAATACTTAAAATAAATAAATAATATTTTTAATACGAAGAAGTATTTTGTTTTAACTAAACTGTAATTGATAATTACTATATTTTTATTACGATTATTTATTTAGCAGATATTTTATTCCTATATCTATGTATTTCTTTTCCCGAGGTATTACCTTAACACATAATAAAAAAAATGATTTATGCTGTAAAATAGGTAGAATACTATTTAAAATATTAATTAATAATACAAATTAAGCAGTTCTACACCAAATGCATAGGTGACATCATTTTTTTTTCAAGAAAAACAAGTAATTAAGTAGAATAAAAATCCAAAGATCCATTTTTCCTTAAAACTGATACATAATTAAATACCCACCAATTGGGGATCTCACCCTAAATAAGTGGTGTTTACACAAATGCTATAATTACTAACAAAATATAATTAATACGTAAGTTCTTACAATTGAGCCTCATTAAAGATATTTTTGGAATTAGGTAAGTAAGTATAAATTATTATCTATACTAATACGCTCCATCGGTTTTACCCGCGCTATGAATAAAACTTCTTATTTCATGTAGGTACTCAATCCAGGTTTTTATCAAGTTCCATGTGAAATTCAGTCTTAATTGGTTAAGCAATTCCTCAACCTGCTTCCGAATCTTGTGTACTATTAAGTATCCCAAAACTTAAAATGTCATAATCACTCTTTCTATGTGAAAAACGCGTTACGATCCATTCCTTAGTTTTTGAGATTTCGGAGATTTTCAAAGATAGTTAAACCCATTGCGGGGAAAGTAGTACCTACTATAGATATGCCCCCTTACTTATAAAAATCTGTAATTACCCTCTAAGCAACATTTTAACTAATCACTACTTAACGCCTTAAGTAGTGATTAAATGTTAATTAAAACATGCTTAAGCAACGTTTATAAGTAAGAATTTTCTTAAACCGCCCTTAAGTATTACTTATTACTTAATTCACGTTTATAAGTAAGGCTGTATGTTTAGTTAGCAATTACGATAAGAAATACTTCAAAAAACGAAAAAAACGTGGTTTTAGGACTTTAAGGAGATCCCAAAGTTCTACTGCTGCTTTGTGTCTTAGACTTCGATTGAGTGTCAAAAAAAAAATAGGCTAGTGTTTTCAATATTTATATTTTTATCTCTAAACAATTAATGATCTAAATACAACTATACAAGCTAATTATTTTTACATATCAGCTTGAAAAGATACACATATTCTTTTGTTTATATTTCCACCTCGTTATGGAAAACGGAACGAGTTTTTTGCATAATGCCGTAGATTATATATGGTAAATATTTCATGGAGTTACCATATTCTGCCTGTGACTAATCGCGGCTATAATTTCCAGTGATTATGTGATTAGCATATATATTCTTTTTTATATATATTCTAGTTTTAGCACCTGTATATTTCGCGGCAAATAAGTGTGCGTTTCTGAAGTTAGTCATTTAATGCCTCGCTTTCGCAATAGGTAAGTTAGTGTTTTGTTATTTTTTAGTGTGAAGACAATAGCTAATTTCGGACCCGCAAACCTTCTCGGCTTTACAATACAATATACGCAAGTACCCTGTGAAATTATTTACTTCAGAAATGCTAAGTTTTCCAGATGAACTGTATTTTTTTAACGAAATTAAAAAGCTGTTTCGGAACGCATATTAAATTGTGAGCCACGGCTGTTATTTGAACCATTCTGAAAGCCAGAAAGTCTGATAAAGTCTTACCTAGGAATATTGTGTTGCCTGGGTAGCCGTGTTGAGGAGATTAGATAGGCAGTCGCTCTATGTGGCACACAGGTATTCAGCAGCAACTGAATAGGCTAGAAGCCGACTACAAAATTGTTGGAAATGGCTATCCAGTAGATTTTTAGCTTTTCCTCATGCTCTAAGCACCCAAAAAAATTATGATCTCTGCTAATTAACATCCCCAATAAATGAGCTATCTAACACCAAAAATTTCACCCAAATCTGACCACTACGTCCTAAGATTACCAGGTTCAAACAAAAACATACAAATAGGTACTTATATTATTGACGTAGCTTAGCTGTCAAATTTCAAACGTTCCTCGTATTCCCGATAGATGGCGCTAACGTGTCTGCGTGGGCGCAGCGACTTATGATTATGAGGGTCGTGACGTAATATTGTTTGTTTGTGAAGGTATTTGTTATTTGTTTGTTTGTTATTGTGAGAAAAACACGGTGGAATTCAATATGCGATCTAACTGTTGGTGTGGCTACTAGAGATAGGAATTTGTTTTTGATAGGAACTAGTATTATGAGGCTAATGTTAATAGTCCTATGTGTAGTAAGTAAATTGTCAGATATAGGTATAGGTTATTGAAAGCGGTGATTAAAGTCACACACTATCACACTAATTAAGTTTTTTATGAACCGACTTCAAAAATAGGTTCTAAGTTTGACCTGTGTGATTACGCAGTTTTCAGAAGTGATGAAAAGGACCATGGGCAAACATGTATGAAGCCTGGGCTCACCCACCAACAGAGATGAGACCACTTTGAATATACTTGTGAAGCACTAAATATAAAGATTTAAACTCATTTTTGCGAAGAATCCATGGGGTTATTTTGCTATAAATATTTTTCTCCGACCATAAATAAACTAATATTCTGCAAAAAGTAGTGCTGTTATGGCAGTGTAGGTTTTGTTATTGAACACCTTTAACTAGTTTTAATTCCAGGTTTAATGTATACATAAAAAATAAAACAGCTGCTAACAGTTAAAATTATTTTTGTTAACATTTCAATCAATATCAATAATAATGTCGTCTAAATATCCTGCCGGTGGATTAAATTGTGAGTGCCTGCCTAACCCTAGACACCATATTATTGAAATGATATGAGCACAACTTCCTACTGAGCGTCTACCTGCTGGACACGAGCAGTAATACTGAGCGATGGCATCTCGACCCATTTCGTTTCTGTTAACCAGAATGTATACCTACGTAATATGTAAACCTATTTAGGTGCATATCTTTTTTTTGCCATGGAATTGAAGGTAGTGCCCAAAGTAACAATTTTAGTACAAACAAAAACCTTCACAACGGCATATGCTATAACTCTGTTGGACAATGAGCCCAATTTGACTCATGGTCCTTTGAAGAAACTCTGCCGAGTTATATCACGTTTACCGCAAACAGACAGACATGCATACAACTTTGTTTTAAGTATAGGTAATATTTATGTAATAGACAGACCAAGTACCTATGTATAACATCCAAAATCCCATCTACATTTATACCCAGTTTCAGCAAAAACTACAAACAGTGAAAAACCAATTCAAGAACACATACAGTATCACTATACTATTTCCGCCGATCATTTGAAAAACTAATTAAAAAAGCTACTGAAACGATTTCAAAATGATAAATCTTGTTCTCAGTAAACAAACCAACAAACACAAAGTTTATTACGTCTTAAATGTCTGTTTGTATGCGTGTTCGTGATTTATATATTATTATTATTTCAGACTGTAAAGTCTGAAATCACCACCGCATTGAGCAAGCGTGGTGATTAACGATCAATCGTTCTCTGTGTGAGAGGAGGCCGCAGCCCAGCAGTGGGACGATATGAAGGCTGAGGTGTTTTGTTAGTAAAACGTCAAAAAGCTACTAATTTTCCGTATTTTGAACAACTTTTACAAAAAAAAAAAACTGCTGTGCTGCTGCTGCCGCTGCGGCCGCGGAGAACCTCAAGCGGCGGAAATATAGTGGCCTTGTTTTGGAAACCTTTGGAAGTATATCTTAGACACCAATGACTGTGTTTCGGATGGCACGTTAAACTGTAGGTCCCGGCTGTCATTGAACATCTTTGACAGTCGTTACGGGTAGTCAGAACCCAGTAAGTCTGACACCAATCTATCCAATGGGTATTGAGTTGCTTGGGTAACTGGGTTGAGGAGGTCAGATAGGCAGTCGCTCTTTGTAAAACACTGATACTCAGCTGAATCCGGTTGGACTGGAAGACGACCCCAACATAGTTTGGAAAAAGGCTCGGAGGATGATGATGATGGTTTTGGAAACCGTTGGGGTTGAATCCGAATGCTCACATTCAATTTAAAGATCTCTCGAGGCGGCTGGTTGATGCTTCTCGTGACCAAAGGCTGGCTATTACCTCGGACAAAGAATCAGCATGGCCATCCAACGAGGTAGGTAATACTGCCAGCCTCTTGAGTACGCTCCCAGTCGAAAAGCGATGGGGACGAATTTTATGATGCGTTTTAGGTTGAAGGATTTTTTTTTAGTTTTTACTGAAATAGATTTTAAAGCTACTTCAATAATATGCTTTAAATATTCTTCCAAGTCTACCTGACTACGGAAACTAATAAATGTAAGATTAAATTATAACAAACCAATTATAATTTACTATGATTTATAATGTACTTTCCCACATCCGATTATTAAGCTTGCTATGTTGAATTTGCGAAATTTAATTTAGTTTTGCAGTTGTTGGAAACTAGTAAATCGCTTCGGTTTTACACGGGTATAAATTGTAAACCTTACTTATAGATCTATACTTTATTTATCTACTATGTAAGTATATAGGTAGCTAAAGAGTTTGATTGCATGATCGCGTCAATCTATTGAAATAAATGTTTTTAACACGCTTATTTAGCTTCACTTGTAACTATGTATGTAAGAAAATCTTGGAACCTTAATTTGACCCACTTCCCGGTCTTCGATTAAGATGAAATTTTGCACACGCTCTATATAATAATATGACAAGCGTGTTTTTTTTTAACTATGATTTTTTTCAGTCTAGACCCAGTGGATCCAGTGGACCATTTGGAACATTATTTCAGGGTTAAATAACTCATTTATTGAGAGAGGCTACAGGCTACTTTTTATCCTTCTGCAAAAAATTGTTCCCATGGGACGCTTTCACCCGTCGGAAGCTAGTCACCCTAGTGTTTTACAAGGAGCGAGTTCCTATCTGACCAGTTATTCGGGTTACTCGATACCTCTCAGTAAAGTTGGTTCTCAATCAGATTGTTATGAATTTGTAGGTTTTTTTCAGATTCTTTAATTAGGTAGTGTATTCATAGACACGCTAAAGTAAAGTATATCTTAGACACCAGTGACTGTGTTTCGGAGGGCACGTTAAACTATAGCTCCCGGCTGTCAGTGAACATCCTTGGCAGTCGTTACGGTTAGTCAGAAGCCAGTAAGTCTGACACCAGTCTAACCAAGGGGTATTGGGTTACCCGGGTAACTGGGTTGAGGGGGTCAGATAGGGCAGTCGCTCCTTGTAAAACACTGGTACTCAGCTGCATTCAGTTAGACTGGAAGCCGACACCAACATAGTTGGGAAAAGGCTCAGGAGATGATGATGATTATAGGTAATAGACACGGCGACTTGTTTCTGAAATAAGCGCATTCAAACCAACACACTTTTCATCTCTATAATATTAAGTAGTATAAATTCCTTAAATTCAATAAACACACTATAGAAGTTATTTTACACCATACTCAATAGAATTTAAGCATGACCTATCATGGCTTGACTTTGGTGAGGGGACCGAGCCGATCCCCTATACATGTTTGTCACGCCAATTTATTTCGACGCCTTGAGTTTCGGCTATTAAAATACTTTAGTTTTGTCTACTTAGTTTGATGTAACATATTTTTATTGGGAAAACTAGATTATATGAGGAACTTTGCCCGTGTTTCGCAAGAACTACTTTTTACACCCAGATGGTGATGAAAATTATGTCTTTCCTCCGGTTCTAAGGTCCTCTCAAAATTTTCAGCTAAATCGGTTCAGCCGTTATTGATTTATAAGTTGAGTAACTAACTAGTACGAATTTCTTTTTACATGCATGCATCTTTACTATTTTATGAAAAATTTGCCGTTTTCCTAAGGTTTCTCCCGAACCCCGTAGGAACGACTGAGACAAAATATAGCCTATGTTACTCAGCATTTGTGTACCTACCTAACAGTGAAAGAATTTTCAGCTAGTTGAATTTTTAACCTAACAGAGAAAGAATGTTTAGGGTGCAAACGAACAAACAATTGTTTCCTCTTTACTATTGTAACATAGAATTATATAGAACTATAGACTAGCTTTTCATCGTTGTGCCGAGTGAAATACTTCCTGCATGTAAATTAAGATTGCGTCCCAAAGCTACTTCTAAGATTCTTTTGCCAAAATAGAAAAATAAGTTAATTAACAACACACGGGTGCAATAAAATCAAATGGTTTTACAACAAAATTGTACAACATTACGTTTTATGGTACACCAATAAAATTTACCATCAAATTATACTATAAAGTAATCAAATCTCTTAATTGAATGAGTTAATTAAGATTTTTTTGTGTATCTCTAAACTGTTTTTGTAGTGTGAAACATTTAAATTTTTACATGAATTATTCATTTTTAGTGGTCAAAAGTCGACCGGATTTTATTTTGAGATTGTATAATTATAAAGGTGCGACTGTCTATCTGACCTCCAAAACCCAGTTATGGCATGACACAATGATCTTAGCCTATGGTTATCAAACTTTCTGGTTTCTAAACTTCCCGTACGGAACTACAGTTAAAGAAATATATGTAGTTCAATTGGAGAAGCATGTAAATGTCGGTCCTGCTTGTGATCTCTCTCCGGTGGTTTCAGATTGTCGTCCCATCGGGCTATGAGAGTGAAGGAATAGTGAGTGCACCTGTGCCTAAGTAAATGCATTCGGCGCGGAGGACATCGTCATCGTCCATTTAGATCAGCGCTGCTGGCTTTGATTTGCTGTTGCCATCTTAAGACATTCACCAAGATTCAAAATTAACGGCTGTTATTTAAACATTTTTGGCAGTCGTTACGGGTGGATAAAAGCCTGACAACCAGTTTTACCAAGGGGTACCAGGTTGCCCGGGTAACTGTGATGACTAAACGAAGTTAGTTAGGCAGTCGCTCCTTGTGGCACACTGGTTAAACCGCATCCGGTTATATTAGAAGCCGACCCCAACATAGTTGGGAAGAGGCTAGCTAGATGATGATGTGACCTAAAAGATAATATTTTTTCTTTACCAACTTCAACGACACTTTTCCAGCATTTATATTAAATAATATTTAATGATTCAATAGAAATATTCTCCCATTTAAGAAGTTATCATAGCATGTAAAATTACGAACATGACATTTAGTTCAAGCAAATTACTACTTATGTAATAACTAAGAAAATAGATAGTCATTAATTTTTATTATCCGCATCATAAAGACTAGTTTGTCACTAAATGGCTACCTGTATTGCCAACACATTCATTTAAAACGAAGTGTTGCCATCTGCGAAAATATCAAGATAAAAATGATGGATAAGCGTTCACACAATGCTTAAAATAAAACCTGTTTTTAACCAAACAGGTGACACATTGTATATTTTTTAATAAAAAAAAAATCATATTATTAAAATTAAGAGCTATAAAAACCGCCTTCTTTGTGTATAATCAACAGGACGTAGTTTATATGTGGGCAAGCCTTTTAAGCGACTCTTTAATGTTTCCACCGAGCATTAGCGCGTGCATTGGAACGCGGATCGTGAAAAAAGTTAACTGTCAAACTGACGTTTGCATTTTTCCCGCCAATTTAAACGTCAAATGAGGCCTAGGTTTTGCGTTTGTGTCCGTTATTGCGTATTTTGAGGTCATTTACGGTTGTATAAAGCACATAGAATAATTTTTGAGTGTTATAAAAATTTTGAGCAACTATTTTTCTGTATTTTTATGTTTCGTTTTGTAATTTGACTGAATTTAAATCAGCAGTACCTATATTTTCCTATATATACTTACTTAGATAAATCTTTAGTGAATGCTATACATTAGCTTCCGCCAGCGATGTCAACTACTATGGAAAAGTCTCCGTGCATTCGGATACACTAGAAGTTTTTTTTTTAATCCGACCAGTAGTTCCGTAGATAAGCGCGATCAAAGAAAATTATACATACTAGACTACTTAATATAGATAGGAACTATGGAAACTTTTAACCAATTAAGATAGTATTTTTATTTTATGCATTTGAACTCAACGATTTTCCGAGAGATTTAATTATGACTGCTGAATCAATCTTTTTTAATTTAAAAACAGTAAATTATGAAAGTAAACATAAGATATTTAATTTCATATATATCAAGAAAAACAACAGGTATTTCTTTTGCACAAAAACCCTTTTAACAAAAGAAAATGGCGTGTCTACTTGCAATAATAGAAGTTTTTAATTAAATTGTTACTAACTTCAGCAAAAAACCTATACTATGTTAACGAAGTTGTGGCCATTTTGAAATTATATTTTTAAAATGAAATGTCCTTTTAACAATTAGGTATTTATGTTAAGTTTATAGTAGTTGTCAGTTCAGGCTTGCTAAATTGTCTATATAGCCATTTTAAATGGCCTATCTAACACTGAAAGAACTTTTCAAATCAGACTATAGTAGTTCCTGAGATTAGCGTGCTAAAGCAAAGAAAGTCTTCAGCTCTATAATATTAGTAAAGATAGATTGTCACATTCCTACGATTTGTTTACAGGATTTAGGGAGAACTACTATAGTATTTATTTAAAAGAATATCACATAGGTTCAATATTCTTCGGATTCATGGATCCAAGGTATTTTCTTTCGCCCAAACTTTCATCAAAATTGATTCAATCGTTATGGTGTAAAAAGATAACATGTCTTTGCAAGCATTTCACGAAAATGTTCTAAAAGTCCTTGTAGACTTTAGTTATGTTTCTCTACAAAAGCCTAAATATCTAATATTAAATATCACATTGTTCGATGAAAATCACAGCCCTTAAACCACAAATTGTCTCACTCAAAGCAAAAACTAAACGCAACGATTTGTTGTACAAATCAAGCGATCAAAATACGCATAGGAAATACTAGTGATAACTCCTATAACTGATAATTTTCGAGTTAGCAACCTAACAAGTACAGACACACAGTAACACCTTTAAAATTGCGAAATCGTGACAGTTAAAATAAAATTGTACCATTCGCTACACTTTGGTCGCTTAATCTTTTACAAATTTACCTTTACATTGGTTATAAACCTTATTTCAATAGTCATAAGGTCGAAATTCTATTAAATTTGAATAGCACATATCGTGGTTTCGTCTCACAGTTGTACAAAGTTACATTTGCGGTCGTGAAAGTGCATAATGTAGGGTCTGTTAGTTGAGTAGTGGTTTTTAGAGCGGTATTAGTAAGTTTGTGGTTGGATTATACGAAATATCTGGTTGGTGCGCGTACGCTCGACGTGTGTGGTCCGCGGTTGGTGCGATCGGAAAGTGGCTCTACTTGGAATGTTTTTGAAGGATTAATTTTTATTTTGAAGAAGTGTTTTTTATTAGTATTTTTTTTATTAGTACTTAATTTGTTGTTTTAGATATTAAATGAATATTTGTTTTAAATATAAAATCATTATATGGTAGAATTTCGCAATCAAAATATGTGTTGCAATTCCAATTAGATTTCTTCTTAACACAATTTAGTTTTTTTGTCATATGTTTTTTTTGTGCAAAATAATCATAGTGCTCAATTTAGTAAAAAAAATACGGTATTTTCAGCACAAATTATTTATTTTTTGGAAAACTAATTCTAATATTTTAGAACTCAAGAAAATCTTATAAAACGTTTCATTTTAGGGCTATAATAATTCGAGAGTTACAAATAAAAACAAGGGTGAAAGCGCGGGAAACAACTAGTTATCAACAAAATTAAAAATTCAAATAAATAATCTAAACCAAAAAAACATCAATTCTTACATCTTCGTCTTTAACATCATTCAATCGCTAAGCTTCATCCCATTTATTTAATTACTAGTACATTAATTTAATCGCGCGGTAAATGACGGTCATTAATAAAGATCTAACTATTGAATCAGTAGTTAATTCTCTGGCAGTTGCGGTGTCTTTTATAGTAGAACTAGCTGCCGACGGCTGTCACTGTGTTTTGAGTTAACTCCTTGCCGCATCTGGATAAACTATAACCTATGTAAATATATTGCAATTTGTCAATATGTATGTCGTATGTAAATGTTTTGCAATCCAAAATTCTGCTAGTTTCACTATTATTTTAAATCGTGATTCAGGAAATAACAAACAAAGATTATAATTATATTCGCATTTTTACATACATATTTTTTCTAATATGTGAATAATGTAGTAGGCTGCAATATTGTTTAATTATTATAAACTATTCTTGTAGCATTTAGACTGCAGCTGTATATTGTCTAATGATGAATAAAAGAAAATGAAATATTTATATTTGCGAGAACGCGATAATCTCAGTAACTATGGGTCCGACTTGTAAAATTATCGCAGAGTAATTCCTACAGAACGCGAGAGAAACCGCTATCTAGTTTTTTATAAAAATAATACCCAATTAAAATAGAGCATCTTACAGCACGTACCGTATGTCCACTCGTATCTGGTGCCGTCATTGGGATGTTAAGGTTTTATCATTATTTGCGTTAACTCTCAAGACCTGTAACCTGATTGGCTACCTGTAAAGCCTAGCTTTTTAATCCTAAACCCAGTCTTAGACCGCTAAGGCTTAAGAAGAACTGGCTGAAAAATAAAGGCAGAAACATCTTTGGCAGTCGTTACCGGTACTCAGAAGCCAGAAAGTCTGACAGCCAGTCTTACTGGATTGAGGAGTCAGATAGGCAGTCGTTCCTTGTAAAACACTGGTAGCTTTATATAAATGATTTTGGTTCATCCCAACCCTTCCCACAACCCTGTTATATGATTAACCAGATAGATACCTTTTAAAAAGACTAATCGTCGGAATTTCTGGCTCCTGACTACCAAAAATGTTTGAATAACGTGTCTTCCAAATGACGGAGGAACTCGTCATGTCAAGATGGCACCCAACCACAGATCGCCAAGCGTCGCTTAGCCTTATGATCGACCGACCCGTGCGGCTGCTACTTAGCCCCGAGCCCTACACTAAAAACACGATACCAACAGCATTTCAACACCGTATATTTGTTTCAAGTCCTAACCTATAGCTATAGAAAATTGCTAATAATAGGCTTCACTGGTAGAATATTGAAGAAAGCCTCTTAAAATGATTAAAATATGACAGCTTAACAACTTACTCGTGAACTAAACTTAGTTATAAGAAAAACGTGAGAAGATTTCACGCTTTTCCTGTGAAGGTAAGCAGTGTCTAAATTAAACTTAACTAGCTGCTACCCGCTGTTTTACTTGGCGGCAATTTATGCACTTTAAAAGTGGTAGTGAGTAGTCTGACAACCAGTCTTACTCAGGATTACCTATAGTGTGATTCTGTACCCCGGTTCACGAGTATAAGATAGACGGTCGCTTCATGTGGCACACTGGTATTCAACTGCATCTGAGACTGAAAGCTGACTCTAACCTAGTTGGGAAAAGACTAGGCAAATCATATAACTGAAGTAATAAGTAGGTGTTAGCAAGGGGAAAAACTTTATTGATTGTTTTTGCCCCAAAGGCTCGGAAAGTACTGAACTGAAAAATTATTTCACTTGTGAGAAGCTTGACTAGCTCTCAATAACAAAAGCTTTCATACATATATTATCCAAGTTCCTACAGGCAGTAGGTCCCAATGGATGCGGGCGAAACCGCGGGAACTAGCTAGTTTAGACATAAATGTTGATTTGAACCAATAAGATTCAAAGCTCGATTGACTCTCAATCCTGGTACCTAACTTATGTAATTCGTTGACCTCTGAACCCTATACATTTATGCCAGTTTATATACCATTGGAGAACTAAATAGCAATAAGGCACGCTAATGTTAATTAGATACATATCTGTCTTGGCAATTAATTGGTTTCGTAAAGGACAACTTGGGTTAGGGTTTCAGTTAGTATCTAACATCGATATTGTCGTAATTTTTAAAACTTATGAGTTATAAGAACTGTTTTTCTTCTAAGTCAAAAATACTAGCTAATTTTAGTGTTCTTTAAAGTTTCGTGTACCTACTTCTCTAAGAAAGATAATTTTCTTCACATTTTAGTGCTGATTTGGTGATTAAAAATATATTAATGACACTGACATACAAGTTACATAAGAGACAGACAAATATAATAATAGTTTTTAGTTCTGTAAATAATATGTAAGTACCTGTATATAAGAAAGCTTCACTTAATAAAAACAACAGTAGGGGGACACCATGTATGTGTAGTGTCTCTAAATCTATGCAAACATCATTTCCAAATTCAAGACTCTTTTCTGATTATATGATTTAATATAAACATCTAACAGTTCCATTTTTCACCAACAGATGGCGTAAATTCCCCGAAACAAGATGGCTGCGGTATCTTCCGCCCACCTTCAAGACTCCAGGATAAAAATCCAAGACCACAGCGATGATGAACCGTATTCCCCCACAACCAGAGATACTACTAGCCCAGAATACCATGATGACGAGAAAGCAGAAGAAAGACAAGTACTGTCATCTTCTTTCACCATACACAATGTGCTAAAAAAAGAGAGAGACAGTCACAGTCCTGAAAATGTCTTCTCAACAGACAAGCTCCTTCAAAATACACCGAATTACGAAGATTTGCGAGAGGTGAACGAAAATTCTCGCAATTCTGAAATCTTAGATGATGATGATGATAGAACTAATGAATCTAGAGCAGAAATTAGTATAGATGATAATTCATGTTGTAGTGATGATACTGTACTCTCTGTTGGTAATGAAGCCTTGCCTTCTTTTGAACATAAAGGCCCTGAAACGTCACAGAATTTGACGTCTTTCAAACATATACAGACGCATCTGAATGCCATATCGCAACTCAACCAAAATATTAATATGAATCAACCTCTTCTTTTAAGGCCTAGTCCTATTACTCCTAATCCTCTAATGTTCCTAAACCAGCCCCTACTCTTTCAGAACCCCCTAATAAACCAAGTAGACTTAAAATCTGGGCTGCAAAGTCGAATGCCAGTCCCTCAAAGCAATTTGAACCTTAACCCCCAGCCTTTCGGTCTAAATTTCGGCTTAAGGATGAAGAGTCAAAACGCTGAGTTGAGAAGAACAGATGAGAATCGAAGAATGAACTATGTGTCCCCAAAATCACCAGAAAATGAATCAGGAAGGGATTTTATAAATCAGAACTGTTTGAAGTTTAGTATAGACAATATTTTGAAGGCTGATTTTGGGAGGAGAATCACAGATCCTTTAAATAAGAGGAAAATGAAGACCAGGGTTGAGGCTAAGATGTCTCCGGTTAAGGAGGCTGTTCCTTCGAAGGTGGAGGAGGCGAGAGTTCCTGAGGTGAAGCCGGGGGAGAAAAGTGGGGCTATTGACCTGTCGAAAGGAGACGATAGTGGAAGTAGTCAGAGTTCTGCTACTGGTGAGTTTTTTTACTTCCTTTTAAGATCGTTAAGAACCTTTTTTAAAGAATGTACTTGAAAATATAGAGCAGAGTCTGTGTGTGAGATTTCTAAAGTTAAATCTTTTGTTAGCATTCTGTGCCCAAAGGGTAGATCGAGACCCTGTTACTAACTAAGACTTCCTTATCCGTCTAACCCACCACCAGACTACCTCATGAATACATCATATGATGTATTCATGTTGTCGCTATGACAAAAAATATAATATTTATTGGCTTTACACATGATTACTTTGCCGTTGTTTGATATTACTTACTTAGTAGTTGTTTTACCCGCATCTCTTAATTCTTCTTAATATTAGACTACATCACCCGGGAATAGTGTAGCTATCCAATTGCGAATTTAAAAAAAGTCCTCTCTTTATTAGTAGTTTAGATAGGTAATGGTTTATAACATTTCTATAAATTATTTTCTTACTTAACTATGTTCCTGCAGGTACCACAATGGCTGACGGCGCGATGGTCTGGCCTGCGTGGGTTTACTGTACCAGGTACAGCGACCGACCCAGTTCCGGTGAGTCTAACCTTTATTGTATTATCTATAGTTTATCAAAGTAAAACATAAGGTTCCCTAGGTTTGTATGGGCGAAAATCCCAGGAGCACAGATATCACTTATTTACTCTTTAGAAACGACATAAACATCACTTTTCTTACGACAAACGTTTACAATGCATTTTCACGTTCATTGTTAAAAGTAAGCAGATTTTTTTAAGAACTATGGAAAAATGACATTAAAACTAGGATTTTTGTGACATCTACTTCTTGTCTAACCTTACTATAGGAATCAATCGATTTTAGAAGAAAAGTCTTTTAGAAAAAAAATGTTTAGGAAATTTTCCTCGAACGAAGCCTAAATAATCTTATAGCTTACCTACTTAATGCTTACTTGTAACTTTCATTACAACCTTGAAAGGCACTCAATTGACTGGACGTATAACTATTTTCCGAAGTTCCTCTTAATATGTTTGACATGACGTACTTAAATTCTTCAGAAACTGAATAAAAATATTAACCTATCAAAACAAATTTAACAACCCCACAAAATCTCATGATTAACTAAATCTTTCAGCACTCCCATCCCTCTCGCCACAATATTCAATGTAGGAGGCCGATAATTTGGTAACAGGCGCCCTGGGACTTCGAGATAAGAGGGGCGGATCCCCCTAACACGAGGGTGCTTTTATTAACACCATAACTATAGAAGATAACACGTGTTTACGATGTTAGGGTATGTAGTGTTTTCACGGTGACAATTCGGTCTTTCATTATCTGACTAGGCTTTTCCTTACTAAGTGGCTCGGCTTCCAGTCTGAGTAGATGCAGCCGAGTGTCAGTGTGCCACATGGTAAGACTGCCTATCTGAAATCCTCTACCTTGTAACATGGGAAACACAATACCTATTAGTAAGACTGGTTGTCAGACTTTCTGGCTTCTGCTGCCCGTAACGATTGGCAAGGATGTGCAAATGACAACCGTGAAGCACCAATTTAACGTGCTTTCCGAAAAACCGATTTTAAAGAACCGATTTTTGAAAATATTATAAAGGCCAATACGACACTTTATATTATCAGTTAAGGGTTTAAGAAGGTATCTAAGTCTATTCAGCAGTTTCATTAGCATGTTGTAGGTATATTTTAGTACTAAAAAATAAAACAAATAAACAAATTAACTGTAGATATTAATAGAATTAGGGATAACATCAACCGTGTTGCAATACCAATGATAAATATGTATACGCAACATTGGAGGGGGATGAGAAGAAAAATTGTTTTATAGAGCTGGGAAGCAGTCGATAAAAATTTGTCGATAGTTTTTTGAGGAACAGTTTACGACAGGAAAAAGTTATTTAAATTAGTTATAAAAATCTGCATAAAAGTAGTTTTTATAATTAACATGTAGGTATATTTGTTTTTCAATAAATATTAGGTACTGTAATGAAAGTTAAAAAAATATGATTTTAACGTTTATTTTCACCGAGATCTGGAAAAAGGCTTGGCTGATGATGATGAGAAAGTGCTTAGATAAAACTCAGGCAGAATCGCAGTAAAAGCTTGTATTTTTCTATCAGCTTTTAATAATTTTCCAAGAGGTTTAAATGGCATATTGATAACCTCGCCTATTGTGTTAAATAATTATTCAATTGTAATGAATTTATCTAGACATGTTGATTGTCACGTACAACTAGTAATAAAGAACTCTTTATTAAAACAATGACATACATTCTGGTCCATAGTATATAATATATACACCTATGTATTAGTATATCGGGTGTGTCGTTCACAATCACATTAAATGAAATGCGTTAATATACTGGTTATTATATGTCGATTAACAAAAAGAAAAAGAAAAATACGTAAAAATAAAAAAAAAGAATTTTTCAAACAAAGTAAATAGAATAAAAATGTGCGAAAATTAGAACACCATATAAAAGTCAGTCATTACAAACAACTGAAACTCTCCCTTGAAAACTGACAGCTGTCAACTAGTCAAAACATTCGATACTTTACTATATACTTACACATGATGTTGTAAATTAGAGAAACTAAAAATGACTCCTGTGGCTAAACCACTGAATGGATTAGGTTATTTTTTTACAATTCGCCATAGAATATCATAAAGTATATGTGATAAGATTTAATGTGATTGTGAACGACACACCCTGTATATTATAAATGCGAAAGTATCTGTGTTGTTTTGTCGCACTTGTACGTGAAAACTACTGAACCGATTTTAATTGTATTTCCGAAATCAGAATCAGAAATTTTTATTTGCTAGAAACATTACTTTTACAGTGGCATATTTTGACCATTTAAAACCTATACCTACCCATATCGAAAATTTAAACTACTGTAGGTACCTATTTACATAAAATGTAGATCTTACCTGATCTAAAGCCTGAAAAATGTTTTTTTTTTTTTGGGATAAAAATAAGCCTTTTTTCCTTTTTTTAAGAAGAAAAGTGCAGAAGTTGTCCCCTTATGATGCGAGGTACAAGTAGGAGAAAATATATTTGATCATTTTACAACTTATGTGTCGAAAACTAACACATTACAATCGATTGGTATGAACAATTGGAAAATCAATTCGTTTCTATTCAATTGTTTAACCGATTAGCGTATCTAATATGACAAAGTGTGTTAGTAAGTCCGTATGAACGTTTACTCGCACACTGAAAACTTTTAGTCAGCCGATAGTTTGTTTGGGCTCTTAAATCAGTATGAAGATGAATGGTAGTGCGCACATTACAAATATTTAGCCGGTATCAGACCGACGCAAAACTTAGGTTTGAATCAAGATTTTCTTAAAAAAACCGGCCGATTGCGAGTCGGACTCGCGCACGAAGGGAAAAAATCACGTTTGTTGTATGGAAGCCCCCCAAAATTCTAGTTTTCAGTATTTGTTGTTATAGCGGCAACAGAAATCATCATCTGTGAAAATTTTGAACTCTCTAACTATCACGGTTCATGAGATACAGCCTGGTGACAGACAGACGGACGGACGAACAAAGGAGTGAAAACAATAGGGTCCCGTTTTACCCTTTGGGTACGGAACCCTAAAAAAATGTTGCCAGCCATCTTGACAACTGTCGGGCGACTGTTTAGTCTGCAGTCTGCAAATCCTCTTGCTTTGTTTATTTAAAGTTTTTCCTTGTATAAAGTAAAGTTAAAAGTGTTGATAATTTGATTGAGTAACCGATGTAGTAAATAACAGTTGTTTTTGTTTATTTACCTCTATGTTGTGAAAGTGCGATTTTTTTCCTTATTTTTTTGCAAAATTTTTAAAGTAAGTACTGGCTGTTTTGTAATACTTATTTTGGAACTAATTCCACCTATCTTCTAAACAACTGAATCATCATCCTCCGAGCCTTTTTCCCAATCATGTTGGGGTCGGCTTCCAGTCTAACCGGATTCAGCTGAGTACCAGTGCTTTACAAGAAGCGACTGCCTATCTGACCTCTTCAACCCAGTTACCCGGGCAACCCGATACCCCTTGGTTAGACTGGTGTCAGACTTACTGGCTTCTGACTACCCGTAACGACTGCCAAGGATGTTCAATGACAGCCGGGACCTACAGTTTAACGTGCCATCCGAAACACAGCCAATGGTGTCTAAGATATACTTAGAAAGTACCTACAGACTTAGAAAAGTTGCATTGGTACTTGCCTGACCTGGGATCGAACCCGCGCCCTCATACTTGAGAGATTGGTCCTTTACCCACTAGGCCACCACGACTTTTTTAAACAACTGAATATATTGATATATTTTATCACAAAACGCGAAACTACTCTGCGCACCCAGATAAAAAGTAGCCTAGCCTTTCAGGATAAATGGGATACATAAAACTGAAATCAATTTTCAAATTAGTCCAATAAGTAGTTACAGAGATTGGCACGTTCAAAACAAACAATCTCTTCAGCTTTATAGTATAAGCACACTTAACTGACTAAAGTGAAACAAACTTTTTTAGGAAAATTTTGATAGGGGCAAACATAAAAAAGGAAAAATAAAATTTATCAAACAACCTAATTTACTAGTATGTATAGTTTTTTTACGAAAGTCCATCTATCCCTAGCATTGAGATGGTAATGAAGATAACTCATTAATTGGCATCTGAAGATTATCTTTAAGATAATACAAACCGTCACAGTTGTGATTAAGAAAGACATCTTTTTATGTTTTATTTATTTACTAGCTACTGACAGCGATTTGACCTGCCTCCCGAGTGAATTACTTCGCGTATATGGATAAAAATTAGCCTATGTGTTATTATAGAGTACAATCATCATTCTCCGAGCCTTTTTCCCAACTATGTTGGGGTCGACTTCCAATCTAACCGGATGTAGCTGGGTACCAGTGCTTTACTATAGAGTACAAGCTCCCTAAATATCAAATTTCATAAAAATCCATCCAAAAGTTTTAGCATGAAAGACTAAAAAAGGCACATCCTACAATCTTTCTCATTTATAAATAGGTATTATTAGTATTATGAACCGATCAATTAAAAACTTTAAAAACCCCCTTTTTAAACACACCCGAGTCTAGATAATTATGCAAAAAACATATAAAAATAGTTCAATTTACTTTAAAAGCGGTGTTCATGTTAATTAATCGTTTGAAGTGCACCGGCGCGTGCGCCGTTCTTGTAGATAATATCGTGTTTGAGATATCTGTGTATGTAGACTATGAGATATGTAACGTCTTAGTTTTTAATGATGCAAAGTGAGTTATATGTAATTTTCTTTAGGGTAAAATTCCCCTTAATATGGAAATTTTGTATTATTAGATTTTGATAGCGTTTCACCCGCTTTCTAAGGGAACTACTCCCTTGATTCAGATGAACAGTAGGTACCTGTACCGACCCGAATGGTTTTGCAAATCGGCAAATCTTGATTCCAATCAAAGTTGTCTGATACCGGCTAAATACTTGATTGATCTCTGTAATATGCACACTTAACTCATCTTCATATTGATTTGTGAGCCGCAACTAACTATTGGCAGAGCAAAAGTTTGCAGAGTGTGGGTACTAACTCTTAGTTATGTACATATATGATTTCTGATCACGAACTGTTCAGCAAAAATGTCTAAATCATTATGTATTTGACGAAATATAAAATAATCTGTACCAAAACATAAATATGTAGTATTCCATATTAAGTTAAATCAAGTATTAAGCAAAAACATACAAACATAATTATTTTTAATCACCTTTTATGGTGTTTTCGAGATAATGACCACACACATTACATAGAAAATTCTTATAATCAGATCATTAACGGTACAAAATAAAAAATATTGCCTTTAAAATCGGAATTCTATATTTTTACTAGAATTTAACTTGGCTATACTTATTAACAGTATTTTGAATTTAGTGCTTCAATACATCGATATAGGTATAACTAGAAAATGGCGGTATGACCACGGAGGAAGGAAAGATAGCGGAGATACCATAAGGAAGGTAGGTCAGGCGCCTTCTTGTAGGTCAAGCAACGTACGGTAGGTGTGATCAGTTACTAGAACTAACGAGGAGTTCGGGTAAAATCAAAACCAATCTGTCAAATATTGGTCTTGATTAATTGGTGATTTTATTTTGAAAATAATAAGCGGGTTCCATAGAAGGCGTGTAAGGGCGGAGCTAGTAGAAAGTAGCTACTAGCTACTTTCTTAGCAGATTTTGCGTTATGACATCTCCACTAGTCATTTTGTTCTCCATGATCAAGACCAATCTTTGACAGATTTGTTTTGATTTGACAAACAAACATTCTTACCGTACGCTACTTGACCTACAAGAAGGCGCCTGACCTACCTTCCTTATGGTATCTCCGCTATGTTTCCATCCTCCGTGCATTTCATGCTCTATTCTCAAGCCACTAGAGGTGCGCTCAGTCGATAATTTTCCGAGTTAATCGATTGGAAATGTTTGTAATTACTCGATATAATTAGCTTAACTGTTAATTATATCATGTGAGGCCAATTAGCTGTTAGTTTAAGATGTAGTCTGTTTTTTGTGCCTAAGTTTTTGCCTAGAAATGTTCTAGATTATTACCTAAGTAGGTTCTGTTATGGGTGATTAATCGTGATAGTCTATTATTAGATGTAATTACATTATCAATTTGATCTTGTGAAAAAGTGGGGTTTTAATCGATAAGTAGGTACTTAGTCATTGTTATATTTAAGTGTTTTTATTTTCTAATATCGTTAGCGGTTTTTCTCGTAATAACGTAACAAGAGTGTACTTTATTAAGAATATTCTTGATCGGTCTATTTTTATATAATACTAGCTGTTTTACCGCGGTTAAATTCCTCCTGTATCCGTATAAAATATAGCCTATGTTAGTCGGAAATAGTGTAGCATTCTAACAGCCAAATAATTTCTCCAAACGGTGCAGTAGTTTCGGAGCTTTTCGGTTACTAACAAACAAAATCTTTTTTCTCTTTATTATTTGAAGTACAATTGGTACAAAAATGTTCACTGAAAGTCAGAAAACCATTAAAAGCCTTACTTATAAACGTGAATTAAATAATAGGTCATACTTAAGGGCTGTTTAAGAAAAATTATTACTTATAAACGTTGCTTAAGCATGTCTTAAGTAATGAACCCAAATATTATTTAGAAAGATAAAATGAAAAAGAAGAGAAGAAGTTAAAATGTTCTTTTTAGAAGATGATTAAGATGATTTTAATAAGTAAAGCTGTAAAATTTTTGCATACAGGTTCACACTAGATAGAAAAAAAACATAACATCTTAAGCTTCATCAATCTCATCAATTACCCAAAATAAAAAATAAAAAACTTTTATCGATAAGTACATCCCATCCCTAAAGTCCCCCTAAACATATGTTTTCACGCTCAAACTAGAGATTGCTCTTAACTTATTGACTGTAGTGTAGTCACTTACCCTCGGCAGTTCAGTCGATTGGATTAACTTCGATATAGGGGATAAACTAATACGGCGTTTTCATTATTTAAACCTGTCTTGTGTTGGGGTGCATTTAATCATGTGTGAGGGATTTTTTTCTTACGTTTAAGTAATTGTTTTAAACGATACTGCTGGTATTTTTGGTCAACAAATAGTAATTAGGTGAGTAGTCATCTGCCTACTCGTTGACTTGAACAATCCGATGCACTTTATGGTATCTGACTATCCGTATCCGATACGATCCAAAATTGTGAAAATGAGAGTAGTGGGTATCCACATTTTCGGAAACACGGAGGAACTCTTGACAAAATGGTCATCTATCCACAGACTGATCGCACCAAACGTTGCTCTACTTTTTGATCTAAATAGCCTTTCTTCGTTAAATGAGCATCTACTCAAAACTGCAAGATTGTTTCAAATCGTTCCAGTACTTCACGAGATTAGCGCTTTCAAGTAAACAAACGTACGAATATCTTTCTATCACTTTTCACAACCCTACACACCTTTAAAAACACAATTATAACTTTATCGATATCTAATCGTCCCAACACTGTTTGCTCACTTTATTCCGAACGATTAACTCTCGATGTCTTCGAATTTTTTCCCTTCACTACATTTGCTGTGCCCGTGAAAATAGTTGAACAAAATGGCTTTCACACTTCGCCGTTATAAAGAAAAATTGTTTCAAGTTAATGTATTTTTAATGTTTGTCTGTTTTGGTTTGGCAGTTGGCTTTTGAGAGTAACTGTCGTTAATTTTTCGGGTAGTTAGGTACTAGTATGATACTGTAAATTGTATATTTTTTATTATGATGTAAGTAGGAATGTATATATTACTAGGTGTTTCGGGGAAACTGCTTTTGAAATCGTTCAAATGCATCGTAATTATAATCGTTCAAATGCAGCTATTTTTTGTGAAACAAACTTAATTTTGGGCAACCTTATCTAGTTTTTAAACTTGAATGTAGGTATATGAATTGCATATTTCTAAATAAATCTTCAGTATTCATCTGTTTCATAAAAAAAATAAAAATGCTGAAAGAAAACGCATATTTCGCACAAGATGTTTTAAGGAAAGTTTATTTTTTAACTATACTAGGATCGGCTTCAAGTCCAATCGATAACACAAAATTAGTTTTCAATATATAAACTAGATTGTACCATCAACCTATGTATATACATAAATAATTTCCCTAGGCCATTGAACCCTTACAGAAAAATTCCGTAACACCCCCTAATTTTCCTGACACGTGTCACACATTTTTCTACCAATTTCTACTAACGAACAGTAGCAAACTATAATTAAACTACCACTATATGTACTAATTAATGAAAATAATTATGTAGTGGCTAATTACGGTACTCATTAAATATAATAGGTTATATAAGGTAATAGGTGTGAAATACACGGTAAGTAGCACTTGTGGCGTGATAATAATTATATACTGGCTTCTAATTAGAGTTGTGTGATTTTTTTGTTATAAAAAAATGTGTAGGTATAAGGTGTTTAATGAGGACTTTGGGGGTAGACTTAGAGGATGGGTTGTGTCAAGAATTAGAAATGTAATAATGGAGGATATGTATTTAATAATTTCTGTGTTAGATAGCTTATATACCGAAGAAGCTTTTAAGTCTACTTTTAGTCCCGAATAAAACGTAGCTCATATCTTTTCTCGCTGAAAGAAATTTTCACAACGTAGACTGAATTCTAGAAGGTCAGATAGGGCATCGCTGCTTGTAAAACACTGGTACTCAGCTACAACCGGTTAGATTGGAAGCCGACCCCAACATAGTTGGGAAAAGGCTCGGAAGATGAGATGATGAGCCTGAATTCTAGAAGTTGCTGGTGTTACACCCCCGTGCCTGAGAGGGCACATAGAGCCTCACAAATGCTACTTTTTGCACTCTTTATTGCAGTTCCATATCAGAGGTCGTCAGGCGAATTTGAGATTTCTGACACTAGAACTTGTTACATGATTAAAACCTCCTTACTCGATAAGAAGAAGAAGAGGTTCCTCGCGATTCCACCTGCGTTTCAAGGGCACTACTTCTCGCACTCTGCTAAAAGTAGATATCTGGTAGATATCTGTGTACCAAAATGCTCTTGGGTACGCTCCCAGTGGAGAGCGATGGGGATGAATTCTTTGATGCTTTTTAGTTTCTTTTTACTAGTATATATTTTTTCTTTATTGTAAATGTGTAAATAAATATTACTATTTTTACACCAATATGATATATGATGAGCGTGATATGAATAAACCCAGCTCATTCGACACAGAATTTACGTGTCATAGCGACTCAAAAACACCACGAAAATTACTCCCAAATCTTACAAACCCTACTCAACTATTAAGACAGCCACACCTAATTGTAATTCCGTAATAAAATAAGTTTAAACAATAACAATTCTAATTATTTTCATTACTTTATTAGCGAGCTCGCCGACGTTTGACTGACTCTTAATTGGGAAAGTTGTGCCAATTGAAATTTCACAGTAGGGGTTGGTTGGGGAGCCCGAGCTAAGTTTGGGGGTGTATTAACTGGTTTCGAAGACTGTACATGTCGTTGTTTTCTATAAAATTAGCATATCTTTCTGAAGTAGATTGGTTTGCTGTTTGCAATTGGCAGATTAGTCATATATTAGTTTTAGGTTTCTTTTTTGTAAATATAGATAGTACATTAAATAAATAAACGGAATATAGTCAGGTATAATATGTCATATATTACTTTTTACTTGGCTGAGAATTTTGTTTCCACAAGCCTTTCATGTAAATAAACTAAGTGTTCCGTACAAATTACAATGCTTTCAATTTTTTTCCGTTTAAGAGTACCGAAAAGTGTGCGACTATTCTAAGTTTACCTCTACTAATGTACTTAATGGGTCTATTTTATTTAAATAAGAATCCGTCTATCTCCCGAGCCTTTTCCCAATCTATGTTGGGGTCGGCTTCCAGTCTAACCGAATGCAGCTGAGTACCAGTGCTTAACAAGGAGCGACTGCCTATCTGACCTCCTCAACTCAGTTACCCGGGCAACCCAATACCCCTTGGTTAAAATACTGGTGTCAGACTTACTTTATTTAAATAAGAATATACACTCTATTTACAATGTAATAGGGCATGTTCTTCTGTGTCGCTAAAACTGCAATTGCATGTACAATGTATAGAATAATTAAAATAATACTTATTAAAAAGTCTAGCATTTTAATGAGAAATAACATCTCAATTCGATAAATCTATGCATCGTCACGATTTTGAGTAACCAAGTCATTAATAACACAGCAACTATACTTAGGTAATGTATTATTTATTATGAATCCTAACAGGGTATTAATAAATGCACATAGTTTTAACGGGATATGATATACACTATATGTGTATAGTGTATTTTTAGGGTTCCTTAATCAAAGGGTAAAAATCGACCCTTTTAATAAGAGTTCGCTATCTATCTGTCCTTCTGTCACCAGGCCTCCTCATGAACCGTGATAACTAGATAGTTGAATTTTTCATATATGTCGATCAAATACTGAAAGCTAGAATAAAATAAGCAAATACCTACATATTTTTGTGATTGCTAGGGAGTTTGTTGCGCCACTTCTTCCCAGCAAAAACACATAGGAGGTGGTGAAGGGCGGGCGTTTTGGGGGCTGTCTATTGTAAATTCCTGACGTTCAAAAAGTGCTGTCGTGCAGCCAAGTTTGAAAAAACGATTTTTGATTTTGTATTTCCCACAATATTGAAAAGTAAAAGCGACAAGTAGGTATAGCAAAGTCCAAATCAAACAAAATGAAAAATTATCAGAATATTACTTAAACTATTTATAAAAAAAAAAAATGAAAAAAAAATAAAAATAAACAATTAACATTATTTTTCTAAACGTTTTACAGAAAATGGTACCTACGGAACCCTTAGCGTTTCACTTGTTTTGTTTATCTGTGTATTTAATCCGGGAAATTACCGAAACGTCAGTATAAATCGGACAGGACTTCCGTAACGAACATAATGTATTATGTAGAAGGAACTACTTACACTAATATAGCTTAAAAAGGCAAATGATACACCTAAAAACTTTGCTTGAGCTATCAGTATTTTTTTTATTGCTTAGTTTTGCTGCTTTAAGTACCATCCTCATGGGTCGATCGATTATAATTCATAAGGTTAAGCAACGGGTAAAACGGGACCCTATTGTTTTCGCTCCTCTGTCCGTCCGCCCGTCACCAGGCTGTATCTCATGTACCGGGATAGTTAGAGAGCTGAAATGTTCACAGATGATGTATTTCTGTTGCCGCTATAACAGCAAATACTGAAAACTAGAATTAGATAAATATTTTGGGGGGCTCCCATACAACAAACGTGATTTTTTAGTCCGTTTTATAAATAATGGTACGGAAGCCTTCGTGCGTGAGTCCGACTCGTACTTGGGCGGTTTTTTAGATTGTAGACCATCTTGTCATGACGAGTTCCTCTATGTTTAAGTCCTCTAAGTCCTCCTAAGAAAGTTTTCAGTAATTCTGAAAACTCAAGACAATAAGTCGTTAAATAGTAGGCAGTAGTTGAAATATTTCCCTCAGCACTCACAGAAATACGCCAACAATATAACTTAACTTCACTTTATTATATTCCCGAGCACAGATACATAGAAACTAATAACTTAACAATAGAACACAAAGACAAACAAACAATACGTACTTAATTTGCACATCGTTATCCGATACTCTCGAGAACAAATATGCAAGTAATTAAAGGTAATGCTCTTGCCTTATTACCTTTGGCCTAACCTTACCGTAACGACGACCGCGTTCACACCGTAGAGTAACAAGATAGTTTGTGTTTAAGATCTCTGCTAATATTTTAGTGAGTGTGTGTGTTTCTTTTCTAAGTTTACGCTTTGGTTTATATTAGTACTGTGATACATAACATGAAGGAAACGTATTTTTTTTTTATCTGTGCTGAGTAGGATTTTCTACGTGATAAATTACTGGGAGTGTTATTTACATCGAATTTTCATGACCAAAATATTAGATTAGCTTTTTTTGTAAAGTATGGAAAATAGCTATTATAGAAGACTACCACATAAAACGTATCTTAAGTCATTTCTCAAGCTCGAGACAGCCGCGGGACCAATTTTAATTTAGATTGTTTCAGCAGTTTTAACGTGAAACCGGGACAGACAGACAGAGTTACTTTCGCAATTATACTAGCAAGGATATACAGATTACTAAGTATTGTATACCGGATGTTAATAAATAATGAAAGGTGTTAGGTGATCAAGATTATCTTAAGAATAAGTTAATGCATGTACAGTGTAGACAATTGCGTATTGGTTACCATATACCGAAACAGTTTATACTTTGTAGAAACTTAGGTACTAATGGGTGTCTGTCTAAATAAAGTCTTTGCAAACTTTTAAAGATTCTATTTGATTTTTCTTGCTAGGTAATATCTACACAAAAAAATAAAGTAGGTAAATACCTATTTGTAAAGATTATGTTTAATAATTTAAAAAAAAAAAACAAAGAAAACAACCAATCCTCTTCGTACTTATCACGTAAGATTTTAGGTTTATTATTGTGGTAAAAAATAATAAGTTCTTTTGTTTAAAATCTATTTGATCAAGATTTTAGTAAAAACACTTTTATTTTGTAAAAGATTAACACAACTTTTACTCAGTCCTCAAGCTCAATCTCCCTTACCACATAATACCTATAATAATTGAAACACAACGTTCCTTTCCACTCTCAATACACAACATTGTAACAGGCACCCATTCTAAGACATTTGACTAATCGCTCAAGTAATTATCCCGCGTTATTGGCGGCCCAAGATGGCGGCCTGTCAAATCTGACGTTTACAAGTTTCGCGCCATTGGAGTTGTTGTTAGGTTATGTTTAAGATTGTGTTTTGTTGTTTAAGAATGGGGTTTATTGTTGTAAAGCTGGGGAAAGTAGATGGCAAAGATTTTTATTAAAATGTAAGTTAGCTTGAAAAAGTAGCCTATATCTGTGAGTAAAATTGTACATGATGATGTTATTTTTTATCTTTTATCTAATTATTAATACGAATATTAAATCTGAAGTGTTTTCTAGCTGCAACGCGCTAACCTCAGGAACTGCTTTTATCATGGGAAATCATCAAATGACGGCTCCCGCTGTGGGTGCAGCGTACGGATATCAGACTCTTACTGAGTACCTAAAACCCATCGTGGTCCGTCTTATAAGCCCTTTATTTACCAGTAAAACAACAAAATTTAATGTTAGATAACCCATTTTTCAAATCTAGGCTAGATTTTATCCGGGTGCGTTAAATAATTCCCATGTCACGCGAGTAAAACCGCTGACAGAAGACATAGTCACTTGTATAAATTAATACCAGATACAATAATAATACAGCCAAGGAATTTAATTAATAATTAACCAGGAAAAAAAAAATCAAGTCTGCCTGAGGCTTTAATTAAATCAATTATAAATTAATTGCACTTACTTTTAGCACCTTTACAAGGTGATAACTAGCTCTCAGTAGGTTGTAATTATAATTATAATTATGTTCAACTCACTAATTAGTTTAGACAAGAGAATACAAGATATAATAGGTGTTGAAATCTTTTTCTTTCAGTAACACGGTTATGTCAGTGTGATTTTGTGTTTTTGAGTGTGAAAATTTTTCAAAGCTAGTTTCACGATCAGATAGGTACAGTACGTCGATTCTATAAAATTCAGACAACAACTCGCATTTCACTTCGCTATTCACTCTCACTTCGCATTCGGTTCAAAACGTTCTAAAAGTCATCTCATACTTTATCTGATCTCGAGTTTAATTTAGTTCAACTCGCAAACACGCTCGCAAGAGTAGCGCTAGTGTAGTAACTCACGGCGGATTCAGATGCGAAGTTTAGAGTGAAGTCTTATAGAATCACACTGCTGAACACTTGTCTAAACAAGTAACAGATTATGACGTTGAAATAAGGTCCGTTTTGCAGCCACACTTTTATTAGACAAGTGTTCAACAGATGTTTAAGTTTTAGACTAATAACTTTGATTAAAATCAAGATTATAGTCAATGTTTTCAGTCGGTCTGATAAGAAATAAGATTGTAAGTGATAAATAATCAAGATTTCTTAAAAAAAAAATATATATCGGTCTGACAGCGATCAAATACCTGATCTTCGTAATGTGCGTACAAGACACATCTTCATATTGATTTATGAGCCCAAAACAAACCGACTAAAAGATTGCACTCCTATGATAAAATGAAATGTGAACAAGACTTTCAACTGTCTTAATTCGATCAATCTATCGGGCGACTAAAATTTTGCCCTGTAAAACGACATATCTTAAAATTACATTCAGCCACGAACCACCCTCCTCACGGTAGCCACGAGCCCCCTACATGGTGAGGGGCAAAACAAATGTTTTATTCAATCTTGCTCAATCAATTGTTCACACATGTTAAGAGTAGATAGGAACAATTTGTTCACGAATCATTTATTATTATTGAGCTACAGTTTTTTGGACAAGTGACTTGCTGGGGGTTTTCTTGTATTTTTTAAAAGTTTATTTCATCTTACTATATTGTTAAAAATAAACTGTACATTACTGTAAAGTAAACTAGGTAAATCTATATTTACCTACGTAAAAATGTATTTCATCTTACTGATTTATAAAGGTGAAGATTGAAAAATGATGAGTCCTATTAAAAAAACTGTTTGCAGTGTTAGATAGCCCATTTATCGAGGAATATTATTGGCTACTTTTTCTGAGTGCTGGAAGTAGATTTGAAATGTAGAATTGTTATCATCATCTGCCTAGGCTTTCCCCAACTGTTTTGGGGACGGCTTCTTATAGTCAAATCGGATGTAGCTGAGTGCTAATTTTTTATATGGAGCGACTGCTTATGTGACCTTCTTAACCCAGTTACCAGGTCAACCAGTTAGCCCCCTGTAAGACTGGTTGGCAGATCTTCTAGCTTCTGACTACCTCTAACGACTACCAAATAAGTGCTGCAAAATTGTGGTTTCTTTAGCATGATTCCACAGAAAAAAAAAACAGCTGAACCATCTAAGATGACATTATTTATTTAAAATACTTTTTGCACAAACAGTACAATGGCGGACTTAACGCCTTGGGCGTTTTCTCCCAGTCTACCTTTGGGTGATATGGAAAGACGTGGTACCCTGACCACGGATAAAAGATCTTTTTACACTAGTATTTCGCAATTATTGACACCCCATTAACATCTATTCAACCACAAAACAATTCCTTCATTTTTCATAAACAAAACACACAAACAAACCATTACTAATACCTCAAAAAGCTTGTTGTTCTGCGCAAGAGCGAGAGGGTCGTGACGTCACGCGCTGTCTCAGTCGCACGCGCAGTTGCTTTTATTTTAACTGCCACGGTATCGGACGCGAGGGCCACCCAGATGCGAACGTAGGGTTTGCACTAAAGTATTTTTTGAGTATTTTTTAGCGAAATATTTTGATCTAGATTTTTTCCTATTTGTTCATGTGCCGAAAGCGGATAAAAAGGAGTCTAGCTCTGTCTCCAAGGTATCTTGTATTTGCGTGAAAATTTTCTTTTGGAATTGGTTGAGCCATTTTAGCGTGAATGTATAACAAACCCTGATTTTTCTAAACTACAAGGTTCTTGTATCTGCGAGCAAAATTCGTACTCAAATCGGTTGCGCCATTTTAGCGTGAAAGCATAACCAGCTCTTGTTTTGCTAAACTACAAGGTGTAATTATATTTCAATAGAGTTAAATAGGCTTTAAGTGCATATTCTTTCATTTATTTTCAAACAAGAAATGAAACTAAACTTTCAAAGTCGATAATCAATAGAGAACTATAAAAGAAGAAGACTGAATTGACTCCAAATAAAAGGCATAAGGCAGGAGGATGCTGATGGCGTTGGATTGTGGATTCTTTACTTCCTATTTTATTACTAAAGATTGTTCTATACACATTGGAAAACTCAATATATAGACACTTTGGACTTTGTTTTCATTCTACACTAAGCCCACCCGAGCGCAACTCTCATGCCAACCCTACAACAAAATATAATTATCGGTAAACTCCTGCGCAGAATTAATTTGTCAAAACATACGTCGGTTCCATTATTAATAAAACGACTAGCTGCGGGTCACTCATGGCCAAAGAACATGTATGTGCTTTAAGGATTAAGCGGTAATGAGTTCCATGTCTTAGGGTCCAGTAATTTACACAATATTCTTGACATTCCCACCTATTCTTCTCCGTTGGTCTTTGCGATGTGATTTTTATATTTTCTTCTTTAGTTCAGTTGAAAACCAGCGGCAATAGATGGCAGGCATAATGCTGAGCTGGACCTATTTGGCATAATCTCTTCTATTCGTACCTACTGTGTCTTGTGTCTTCGGGTGAAAAGTAGACGATATCCCTTCTCAGGCTCTAAGTTATCTGTATACCTTTAATTTAAATCGATTTGGTTTGATTGCCGACATACATTTTCACTGTATTCTACAGATAAACTCCATCCAAAGGTTGTCTGGAAGAAATTGCTATTTAGCAATAAGACCGCCGATTGTACTGTGTTTTTGTATGTTGTGATGTCCTGTGTTGTGTCTTGGTGTACAATAAAGAATATTTTGATTTGATTTGATATAGATAGAGCTACTTTCCGCCTATATTTTATAGTACTAGATAGTAAGGATTTATTTTTGTTCTCATCTATCTATCCAAAATATATAGGAGTCGGTTAAAAGTAAAACTGACTGCGAAAGAAGTTGAAATGACAGCCAGGATCCACTATTTATCTTGTCTTTTAAAACTCGGAGGAATTCGTCATGCCAAGGTGGCGGAACACGACGGTTTTTAGTCAGTAAGAGTCTGACACTCCCTCACCACTGCTAACCCACAGCGGGAGGGGTCATTTGATGTCGTTAAAAAAAAGGTGGTCACCCATCCACGGTCCTACGGTGCTAAGCGTTGCTTAACCTTATGGTCCGAGAGAATTGTGAGTGTTAACCTTGTTTGTAAGGAGCTCCTTATAAACCCTATAGGTACTCAAACCAAAATAAAACTCAAACAGCTTAATCCTAAGAAATTGAAAGTCCATAACATTCCCAGTGCCCAGTGCCCAGTGCCCAGTTCCCAGGTGCGTACAACGAATTTGTCCCAGTATAGTGACGCCCACGGTAACATTGGATGGCTTTATAGACCTCACACGTCGAGAATATAGATGTCAATAGCGTTGTTTGTATACAGGGTGTGACAATGTGGCTTATGGCTTAAATGGCTTTTATGGCTTAACTAACATGCTTTTGTTTTTTGTTTTTAAAGACGTAGTTTCTAGGGTTATCGATAAGGAATGTGAGTTAGCTTGATTTATTAAATAAAATTAGAAAGGGAAAATTGAGCTTCTTAAAAAAATCCTACCAAAGGAGAAACAGTCGGTCGACCTTTCAGTCTGCAATTTGCTGGGTACTCTAAGTACTGTATTTGAATAGCCAATGACAATATGACTTTTTCTAACTGGAAAAAAATGTTCTTTAACTAGGCACAAAAATATTGGACGGATTTGAAAAAAAAAATCAGTCTAAGATAGTCCATTTATCGAGAAAGGCTACAGGCTCTTCTTAACCCAGGACCATCAGTTCGGCAAACCGACTAGTTGAGCATTGCATCAACGGGGTATTTTATTTTATTTTTTAAACGAATAACAAACAGCAGTATATTACACATTAGGCACACCTACCTACTACTCAACACGTTCTCCGCAGATTAACTAATACAAACCATGTTGTGTTACTCCATCATTTTACTATCTGTATGAACCTACCTTGTGTATATACGTTGGTTGGTACTATTAATGCAATAGCAATCAATAAATCATCCTCCGAGCCTTTTCCCAACTATGTTGGGGTCGGCTTCCAGTCTAACCGGATTCAGCTGAGTACCAGTGCTTTACAAGAAGCGACTGCCTATCTGACCTCCTCAACCCAGTTACCCGGGCAACCCGATACCCCTTGGTTAGACTGGTGTCAGACTTACTGGCTTCTGACTACCCGTAACGACTGCCAAGGATGTTCAATGACAGCCGGGACCTACAGTTTAACGTGCCATCCGAAACACAGTCATTGGTGTCTAAGATATACTTAGAAAGTACATACAAACTTAGAAAAGTTGCATTGGTACTTGCCTGACCTGGAATCGAACCCGCGCCCTCATACTCGGGAGGTTGGTTCTTTGCCCACTAGGCCACCATGACTTATCTATTAATATATTTATTAATATATTTATTAATAGCAATCAATAAATACCATGAATAAATTATTTCTATGATGTTCGAGTTTCTATGTGATCTAAATAATACCGGCTTTTGATTTCAAAAGGACAACTTAGGTACTGACATCGAAATCATTATTTTATATGACATGACATGATAAAACATAACAGATGCAACATATGGATATACATTTGCTCTACAAAACTGTTTATACAGTTTACCTAGTTCTTTCTTGCAGCTCTTTTCATCCGCGTCTTGAACAATTTCCTTACGTATTTCTTTACGGATAAAATATAGTGCGGATATAGTGAAAGAATTATTCAATTAGCTCCAGTAGTGTTACAATATCATTTTTTTTTGCAATTTGAATCTTATACCAATACAAAACACGCTGTATATAAAAACAATAAAAACAGCCGCACCGTGCGCCCGCCCACGCATGTATTCGCAACAAACACACAAGTTTACAACGAACATTATTTAATTTTACATTCACACACTCACTTACATATAGATACGTTACATATAGAATTAATCTTGACATACTAATGTACCTACCTATTATTAATGTGACGAATTCTGAGATCCATTCTCTCTATATTTGTTACTCTTTCACGTAAAACATACTGAAGGGATTTTGATGAAAACTACTTATTATCTATGTGCGGTTGAAAGGGTGAGAATCATCAAATATGTATTATTTATGAATAAGTCATGGTCTTATTGGTTAAAGCAGCTGACTCTCAAATGCCAGTCAACATGTTCGATTCTAAAACAGACACATTCTCTTATTATTTACTAATCCTAATTCTTCCACTTGACTCACCGTATTTGTTGCTGAAAACCGCAGCTAAATCTGTTCAGCAGTTTTTGAGTATTTCGCGAAAAAATACGCCAACAGACTTTATCTAATAACATGTATTGATATAGCGATTAAATCACCCGTTAACATCTATCTAGTTAAAAAAACTAAAATACGAGTTCAAAATGCAAATAAATACTAGCTTGTAATAACGCAATGAAAGATAGTCTAGCAATTATAATTACTTTACCTGTGAGGCAAACCGATCCGTATACTGTAGCTAGTATGCTGAGATAACGTTAATAAATAGGTATTTAAAACATGTAAGATATAGTCAATTTGTTAAGTTGGAAATGGTAAGCTTAAATGGATGAAAAAAGGTGGGTTCTGTATGTATAGGAAATATTTTTTTTTGCAATTTGGATAAATGTGTAATATTTGTTTCAAAATAGGTTAAATAAAATAAAAACAAAAAGCCGTTTTTCTTTGTCAAAATTGGCAAGATCTTATTTAAGAGAAATCAGTTCTTTTACACCGTAAATAGTTTGGCAGATTTTTGTTTTGTAAATTATTTCAATCATGTATGCTTGAATCTATTTGCAAATTCTTTGAATTCATACAAATTACTCAAAAAATAAAGGCCATATACCTACCAATTTAAAAGCACAAAAGTAACCAAATTAGTACAGATGTGAAAATACAAAGATTATTTCCACTTTCGACGTTTTCAACATCAACCTACGGAACTCCAAAAAATATCTCCCAGATCATTTATCTCTTAGACTTTTATTAATAGCAGTATTATCCATTATCCGTCAGTTTTAAACTTATCAACGAGAAACCGTGTAATTTTCATACGAAAAAACTCTAACCAATTTGTCAATGGTAGCTAAGTAGGCTAGGCTGACAATATTTTTTGCCTTGACTCTTAAAAAGTAATTTAAAAAAAGTTAATTGGAACAGTCTATGGTCCGGTGAATTCTTGATTTTTGATGGTTTGAAAAATGTTAGAGATTGATCGATTATGTAAGATTTATTTTAGTTTTTTTGGCTATGGCTTGTAATAAGACTGAGTATGCGCATAAGTAACATTATTGCTACTTGTAGAAGAAGAATTTAATTGTAATGAAAGTCTCGTAATGGGCGTGTTTCGGAGGGGACTATAAACTGTAGGTCCCGGCTGTCATTGAACATCTTTGGCAGTCGTTACGGGTAGTCAGAAGCCAGTACGTCTGACACCAGTCTTGACAAGGGGTATTGGATTGCTCGGGTAACTGGGTTGTAGGTCGCTGCTTGTAAAACGTTGGGACTCAACTGCATCCAGTTAGACTGGAAGCCGACCCCAACATTATGTAGTTAGGAAAAGACCAGGCAAATGACGATGGGTTTAATTTTGTTTGCACTTTTTTAACACTCATTCAAAATCTTCTCACTTTCAAAGACAAACCAGAGACAACATTTTCACCTTTTCTTTGTCATCTAACTGTCAACATGTAACTGTCAAATTGACGTTGACACTTCGGGCCCATGAACACTAATTTGTCAGTAAGTGATCGCTAATTATTGTCGAGTGGGTGGCTTCTCTGTCTGCAGTCATTTGTTCTACATAAAACATCTCGGAACATATCTGAGAGCATAAATATGTCGGTCCTGTCATTAGTTTCGAGCTAAGAGGTGAGGCTATATTTGGATGCTGGGTTGCCAGGTTGGGGAATTAGTTTAGTAGGTTTTTTTTTTGGTATATTTAACAGTGGATAATGTTGACTATAAGGAGATAGTAGATGATTGTTCTTGATTGAATTGTGTAATTAGAGTTGGCAATACTATTTTTTTTTCTTACAAGACAATTATTACCTTGTACCTGTTGCTGTATATTCGGATTTAAAATGATAATCAGTAAAAAAACACCTTTATTTATATGATGATAAATTGAGCAAAAAAACCTCCCTAACATTAGCATAATTTATATCTTTTCTCCATCAGACACTGGCAACACTATATTTTCAACGGCAGCATGACAGCACCAGTGTCACACACACAAATATGATTTATAACGCGGCAACACCAGATATAAATATACTCGTATAGGTACTACACACAGTGTTACGCGAAGCTATAGCCAAGCTTTTCCCTACAAAACTGAGTTATTGTCGCTTGCAAATGTCAATTCTACATTCGCAATAAAATTGCGGAATTATATTTGATAACCTTTGGTAGTTTTTAGGGACGTCCGTAAAACCGAGGAATCACGAGGAACAGTAAGTCAGGAGGAACAGTAAGTCTAACATCAGTCTAATCAAGGGGTATTTGGTTGCCCGGGTTACTGGGATGAGGAGATCAGATAGGGCAGTCGCTCCTTGTAAAGCACTGGTACTCAGCTACATCCGGTTAGACTGGAAGCCGACCCCAACATAGTAGGGAAAAAGGCTCGGAGGATGAGTAAAACCGAGGAATTTTAATCTCAAAATAATTTTATAAGCAAGATTAAATACTTACAGTAAAAAGATCAGCTACTTCTTACAGTTTTTCTTCATACGATCCTATGAAAGTCCCTTGCCTATCTTCAAACATAAAGAATTCTTACAGACTCTTTTACAAGGTATTTGAAAAGGCTTCAAAGGATTCAGGCTTTAAAGGTGGCCATTTTATGAACATTTTACTGCCTTTCTTTCGTTTCCTTTATGAGCTAAGTATCCATAAGAGCTAACTATCCATTTAACATTTATTTCTATATAAATGATTTAACGAGCCTTTTTCCGTCAACTAAAGCCATAAGCCAAAGCTATACTATATAGCTTTCATCTTCACCTGGACAATTTCCTAAAGATATAAAAATGTTTTAAACCAATAAAATTTAATACGCTAGCCCACACACATAGCGATTGAGGATTTTAAAAATAATATCTTCGATGCGCCGGCGCCGTTTTTTAATAGTTCTTAAATAGATCACAATTGACTAAGATATGGCTTTAGACGTGTGCCATATTGTTCTATAAGAAGAATAGGAGTTAGTATTAATATTGTTAAAGGTGTTATTTGTTTGTTTGTTTTATCTCCGGAACTGCTGGTCTGTTTTTGATGGTTCTTTTATTGATATACTTATCTGAAGCTATGTACATTGATCCCGAGAGTTTTTAACTTTACTAACTTTTTCCTGCTGTTTCACTTGCAACCTTTCATACCATCTTACTGAAACTGGTTGTCAGACTTTCTGGCTTCTGACTGTATCCTTAACAATGATTACCTCGTCAAGACAAGCTGGTCACCCATCCTAATTGAGAACCGAAGGAAGTTGGTTAAAAAAATCTGTATCCTATCTCCTCAACCCAGTTACCCTGCAATCCAATACCCCTTGGTTAGACTGGTGTCAGACTTACTGGCTTCTGATTACCCGTAACGACTGCCAAGGATGTTCAATGACAGCTGAGACCTACAGTTTAACGTGCCATCCGAAACACAGTCATTGGTGTCCAAGATATACTTAGAAAGTACATAGAACTAAAATCCTATAATAATCATAGAAACACCATAGTCAAAAAACCATTAAAAACTAACTATTAATGCCGTTACGCATTGTGTTCACGAAATGCGCGCCGTCAAAGTAACCCGCCATATTGAAAAAAAATGACAGATGTCAAAATAGTATTTAGTCTATGATGGATTAGAAAGATAGTAGTAATGGTACGAAGGTGTGAGCTACTAGACCTTTTTTCCTTTAAGTATAGATATTATGAGCCATTAGGATGACTGATATATTAGGAATTTTCTTTGAAATGGATTGGTTGTTTTTTTTTTTACTTTGAGTCGTTTGATTCGGAATGGTTATGGTTATTTTGTAGCTTGTTGTCGGAATAGGTTGTGTCCTATTTACAGCCTGACTTGTTAGAGAAAACAGCAAATTTTTAGTCGGCTAATTATAAAATCAGTATGGAGATGAATGGTAGTCCAGATTACAACGATTAGGTGTCCGGCCGATATCATGTAGATCCGACTGAGTTTTAGGGAACCATCGAACTAAGTATCGGCTAAAAAGTACCTATAACTTACAAACATAACCCTTTTTGGCAGTTGGGTAAAAAGTATAGGTATATTGCTCCAGGTCCAATCTATTTTGATTTTAGTAAAATGTTTATTTTGCAATTTGCATAGATCAATCGCATTTTGCAATCATGCATAACCGAATTAAGGGTGATCCAAAAACTTGTGTTTAAACTTAAATTATTTATTGCCTTTTTTAAAGTTTGCTAATTCAATACCTAAACTAAAAATAAATTAAAACCTTGTCACCTAATTCTTCTATATTAAAAGGACATCAGGCTGACCGTCAACATATCCAACGCCCCGCAAAATCTTAATGTTGCCATCAAAATATTAAGCAATGTCAATCCGTTTGTAACACTATATGGCAACTTTAGACCACACGGAAGAAAAAAAGTCGAATAAAAAATCTATGTGACTATTAATTTTCATCAAAATAAGTTTGGGTTTATCCATCATTCTACCTTTTGGAGTGCACACTGCAAACTTTTAGTGGGCCGATAGTTTGGGCTCATAAATCAGTATGAAGATGAATGGTAGTACGCACGTTACAAAGATCAGGTATCTAGCCGGTATCAGACCGACTGAAAACTTTGACAGGAATGAAGTTTGTCTTTAAATATTTTTTTTTGATAACCATCGGGACAGTCAGTCCAGCCTGACACCAGTCTTACCAAGGGGTATTGTGTTGCCCGGGTAACTGGGTAGAAAAGCTCAGATAGGCTGTCGCTCCTTGTAAAACACTGGTATTCAGCTGCATCCGATAGACTAGATTGGGAGCCGACCCCAACATAGTTGGGAAAAGGCTCGGGAGATGATGATGAACCATCGGGGCAACTGTCGGTCGACTATTTAGTGTGCAGTCTGCGTGTGATTTTAATTTAAGACTAGGATATGTTTGGCTAGTGTGAAGAGGCTATATTTTATAAGTTCGAGTTACAGGATAGGTACACCCGTAGGAGAGAATAGTTTTATATTCGTGTAAAATTAGTTTTTATATGTATTAAAGTCGTTGTATTTATATAAGTACATTTAATGAGGATTTTTTTCGCATTATGCGTGTGAAGTGTTGTTTTATATTTTTAATATTTATTTATTTTAATAATTGACGCACGCAATATATTTTTGGAAGGCCTAATCATGCCACTCCATTCTGGCTTAAGTGTTGATTTAATATTTATTTATTTTTCTAGTTGATTCAATATTTTTTGGAAGGCCTCTCTCTCCTAATCATTTTAATTTAGAAAAAAACTACAATCTATAATATTTTGAAAACCCTAATAAAAATAAAAACAGGACATACCTACGTACTTAAAGTTACCATAACACATAATATTATAAAAAAATTACCTATTGAACTTTTTTTTACAAAAATTCAAAAAAACCTCTAGGTGCTAAATCCCACTCTTATAAAATAAACTAATTGTCAATATATCTGTTGACTGTACAGTGTCCGGTAACTTGAGCTTCTAAAAATTAAGTCATCACTCACAGAACGGTCGCGGACGTTTTTTTGTAAATGCCACGACGAATGGTGTTATGTCACATATGGAAATCAATGAATTTTTAGATTATTTTAATATACACTAATATTAAGAGTTTTTTTTTGTTTGTAAAACTCCGATACTATTGAACTGATTTAAATAATTCTTTCACTGTTAGGAAGCTTCATTCTTCGCGACTGCCCGTAACTCTAACTAGGTAGATAAAATATACCTAAGCTGTGGTTACTTGAGAAGAGTGTAGCTTACCAACAGTGAATGAATTTTTCAATCGGTTCAATAGTTTTGGATCATCCCTCTAGGGCACAAAGGAACAAAAAAAAAATCCTCTTGGTTGTATTAGTGCAAAAATATAGACTATAAATGGCAAGGTTTTTTTAAGAGAATTTGTAAGTGCTAAGAAATCCTCGAAAAAATAAAAACCAAGGAATTAATGGTTGGTGATATCAATCTCTTGTAAACTTTCTTCTGTAAACGAGTTTTAATTTGAAGCATATTTCTATATTTTTGCAAAAACTATCACAATTTTACTTACTCCAAAAACCTAGCATAAAACCATCCAAACTTCTTTTATAATCCTTATTTTGACAGCAAACTCTTCATTGAGAAAAAAACAAGTGTTAGAGCGAGACGCAGCTATACTCGTAAAAGAGACAGAGCTACTCAACTCTTTGGGTGGCACAGTGACTCACGCGCAGATAGCGAAAGGGGGATTAAAATGACGGTTTTTTTGTTCTTATATTGAATCACGTGTCATACTTTTAGTGGCCAAGTGGGTAGGTTAAGAAAAACTTCGTAAATTGTTAGGTTAAGCCAGTTTTGGAAATGATGGGTGGGTGTTAAGTGTGTTTTTTTGTTTTTTTTTTGTTGTTATTTGTCTAGGATTTTGATGACTCTATTAGGAGGGTGTTGATTTTGTGTAGAAGAAGCTCGTGGCGATCATAAGGTTAAGCAACGTTTAGCGCGGTCAGACAATGGATGGGTGATCATCTTGTCATGACGAGTTCCTCCGTATTTTAGAAGGCTTGTTTAATTAGTGGACTTAACAATATAGACATCCATCCATGTACCCACTGCACCAAGTTTTGCTTAACCTTAACATTGATCCTGACCGGCTGTTACTAACTGTGAATTCCTATAAGCAATACTTATATCCCTTGGGAATAAAAAAATTACATAATGTACATGGAGCTTTTTACTAAAAGCCATCATGTTCCTTCTTAAGCTGTTTACGTACCAGGGCCGCAGTAACTCGAGCGAATCATCCCAAAGCCCATTTATATGGAGCTAACATCAATATTTAATCTCTACTCGCAAAACCACGGATAGATTACAGAAATCCACCGTAAACCACGATCTCCTAAGTATGAATAATTGCGTAAAACGACAATATAATCTAATCCTTAAGAAATCCCTAGTTTATAGCAGTTATAAAAATTTAACTAACAACAGATGTCAACATACTAAATGGCTGAACCATTATTGTTACAATTTCCTGTTTCCAATTTTTATTATTTTGTAAATCCTCCCTGTGATAATTCTGGCACGTTTTCAAAATAACTTTGCGAGTAAAAATTGGAATTTTAAAGTAAGGGACCAAAACCTGGGGATGGTGGTAGAATAACTAGGTACCTATTTTATGAACGTTGTTAAATATACCGAATAAGTTTCATCATCTCCCCCGAGCCTTTTCCCAACTGTTTTAGGGTCGGCTTCCAGTCTAACCGGATGCAGCTAGGAACGACTGCCTATCTGACCTCCTCAACCCAGTTTTTTTTTTTTTTAACGACGTCAAAAATCGTCAAATGACCCCTTCCGCTGTGGGTTAGCAGCGGAGAGGGAGTGTCAGACTCTTACTGACTAAAAACCGTCGTGTTCCGTCATAGGCCTTTTATGTACCAGGGCCGCGGTATCTCTTTCGAACAACCCGCAGCCCCGGCAGGCCTTGGCCCTGCTGGGCCCCGCTGGGGAACAGCCGGGACCTACAGTATAACGTACCATCCGAAACACAGTCATTGGTGTCTAAGATATACTTAGAAAGTACATACAAACTTAGACCAGTTGCATTGGTACTTGCCTGACCCACACACACGTACTTGAGAGGTTGGTTCTTTACCCACTAGGCCACGAAGGGATGACCTAAGGTTTTAATGACCAGTATCTTTAACATATATATGATGCATAAACTTGGTTTAGCCAGAGGCAATATTACAAATACTAAAAGAATGTCTGATGGTAGTCGGCTAATTGTGATTCGTTTCGCCGTGGACTAAAATTTGATGATTCAATCTTGCGATTGGAGTTCTGTAGTGTGATTTGAAAACGATATTTTAAAAGACAAATTGGTAACAGTATAGTAGAAATATATTAATGTAACCACTACTAGCATCAAATAGCTTTGTGAATTAAACTTTGATAATAAATGTTTAGTGTATTTAAAACGCCACTGTGTCTATTATTTAAAAAAAACTGACATAAAAAAGTTTCGAGGATGGTTTTAGAGTTTTTTGGTGAGATCCCGGCTGTCATTGAACATTTTTGGCAGTAGTTACGGGAAGACAGAAGCCAGAAAGTGTGACAATCAGTCTTCGAAAAGGGTATCGGGTTGCCCGTGTAGCCTTGAAGAGCCAGATAGGCAGTCGCTCTATATGGCATTCTGTAAAATTGGAAGCCGACCGCAACATAGTTGGGAAAAGGCTAGACAGATGATGATTAAGAAATTTATTCCATATTGTAATTGGTCTTGATTGTGAAGTAAAGTATATTTCTTACACAATAATTTAGTGTGAAGGTAATTAATATTATGTAGAGGTTCACGGTCTAATAGCCGACTCGCGCATGACCGTTTTTTGTTGTTTTAGACCGTAGCTAATAAACGCGATTTTAATACAGCTATTATTTCGTCATGATGTTTAATTCGCTAAATTGCTTATAGATATGTTTGTCTGTCCGGCCTTTTGTTAATTTGTTTAAATAATACCTATTTGATCTCGTCAACGGCATTTAAAAATACCTTACAAGTTTTTTCATGCGTTTCTACTCGCGTCTTGTTCAATTTACAATTGGATAAAAAGGCCTATTATATTACCTACCACATCCAGTGCTATCTTTGTGCTAAATTCTATCCAAATCGCATCAGTCGTTTGTCCATGAGAACATAATACTGAAAAACAACATTTTATTATGTACCTATTGTTAATAAGCTTAGAAATCGCAATCAATCAATCAATCAAAACATTTATTTGTGAATAAGAACAGATCTTAAGTATATAAAAAGTATTACTCGCAAGTCGCAGCACTAAGTATAGCCTATTTTATAGTATTTTTCCACTTTTGAAATTAAAAATGAAAACTACAATATCAGCCTGTTGCCTTTCTTATAAAATCTATACTAATATTATAAAGCTGAAGAGTTTGTTTGTTTGTTTGAACGCGCTAATATCAGGAACTACTGGTCCGATTTAAAAATTTTTTTCAGTGTTAGTTAGCCCATTTATCGAGGAAGGCTATAGGCTACTTTTTATCCCGGTACGGGAAGTAGTTCCCACGGGATGCGGGTGAAACCGCTGGCAGAAGCTAGTTAAGAATATTTTCAAAGAGAAAGTTAATGTACGGAACCAATACGCTCAACGTTGCAACTCGATCTTCACCGTTTTTTGTTGCAAAACTTCCCACATTAGCAATAAGATTTTAATTGAATAATTAAAGAAGAATCTTTTGTTGCTTTTATAGCCACTATTTTATTGGGAACTTTTTCCTTGTTGTGAGAACTAGTAATTTCACGTGGTTTTACTTGTAGGTAGGTATATCTTATTAAGAATTATGGGCTTTATATAAAACTACAGACCATCTTTTAATCAAAAATCTTGTATTCCCACCCCAACATTTATTAACTGACTATTATGTAAAAATCCGTATTTATATTGAAAAATTTAAATTTCACAATTCCCAATTTCACCAACTCTTGCCCGGTCATTGACCCTGCGCACACGCATGGTCGTCCAAAAGGCCAAAAAGGTCACAATTGTCTTAGGCCCTAAGGTTAAATAGTGGCAGGTTACCAACCTAAGCACAAAACATGCAGACAGACAAAAAAACGACGGAAGACAACTCAATTAGTTCTCACTGTGGTACGAATAGATAACTTATTATCATACAAAACTACACCTTTACACTGTTACAATAAAGTCCAAAATCTAATCACATTAAAAATCCAAGAATAAAATCCATCAAAAACTGATACAGTACAAAATAAGTCTTATTAAGTTTTAGATAAAGTGCAATTTTCTTTGCGCGAATTCGTACAAAGAAGGAGCAGTGATGTGTTATGCAAATTTGTGGCTTATTTACATAGTGATAAAGTGTGTTTTCGCTTGTAACGGTGTAAGTACGCAGGCAGTCGAGCTTGAAATGTTTTGGTGACATGAGCAAACGGTGCGCACTGAGAAAGGTATGGAGACGGATTTGATATTAAAAATATTCAATTATTTAAGTTAAGGTTTTTTTGTTGCCATTTCAGTTCTGGCTTAAATTAAACTGTAGTTCTGAAGGGTTTTTGTTTAGTAAACACATTTAAAAAACTATAATTTTTAAAGCCCCATAAAACCCCATCTTATATATTTTTGTTTTAAAAAAAATTTCTTGTGTACACGCGAAGTTACACCCATATCCCCGGGGAGCTTCTCACATTACCCAGATAAAAAATAGCCTATCTCCAGTGTACCACCTATCTCTGTGCAAAATTTAATCTCAATTGGTTTACCCGTTTGCTCTATACACATTAATAAGTGTTACATACCTTATCTACAATATGCAGGTTACAAATATAAAAGATAGGCAAGAAAAAAAAAAACCGGCCAAGTGCGAGTCGGACTCGTGCACGAAGGGTTCCGTAAATTACAGTTAAATCAACCTATCTCAAAAACTATAAGAGATACTTTGATCAAACCAAAAATCGTTGAAAGAGTTAATTAGCATGCATCACCTCTATTTTTTTTAGAATTTTATACCCCGTAGTTATAAAAATAGAGGGGGGGGGACATACTTTTTACGACTTTGAGAGCTGATATCTCAAAAACCGTTCACTTTAAGAAAAATGTTTTTTAGAAAACTTTATATCATTTTAAAAGACCTTTCCATTGATACCCCACACGGGTATGTACATCGAAAAAAAAAATTTCATCCCTCAGTTTCATGTATGGGGGGCCCCACCCCCAATTCTTTTTTTTACTATTTAGTGTCATATTTTTGTAGCGGTTCATACAACACATATTCCCATCAAATTTCATCACTGTAGTACTTATAGTTTCCGAGTAAATCGGCTGTGACAGACGGACAGACGGACAGACGGACAGACGGACATGACGAAACTATAAGGGTTCCGTTTTTGCCATTTTGGCTACGGAACCCTAAAAATGAACACAATATCGCTAAACTTTTTAATGTATTTTTTTTAATACACATATATTTTTTAATTTAATATATAAAATATATGTAATAAATAAATTAACTTTTTAAGAATAAAAATTTATAATGGCGTCCTCGGCCGATTTCGGAATAAAATTTTATAACAATTGCGACTCCACAGTTTTTGATCGGTGGGTGGCAGACCACCCATAGTGGTACTTTCCCGTGTGTTTGTATGGCTCAAATTAGGCGATACCATTCTCAGTTCCTAATTCCGGCTACGCAAGCCTGTTGGAACGGGGTAAGCAGGACTTTAGGTCTTTCAAAGAAGTCATTCTTGAAGCTGAGTTTTAGCTACTCTAATAATATAAAGAAGACAAAAAATAAATTTTTGTTTGTAATGGATAAACTCAAAAACTACTGGACTGATTTTAAAAATTCTTTCGTCATTAGAAAGCTACGTTATCTGCGAGTAATATAGGCTATATTTTATGCGGGTACGGTCAGTAGTTTCGACGGGACGCGGGTGAAACCGAAAAACGGCTAGTATATTATATTATAGGTATGGGTTTACTCGCGTTTTGAGAGAACTACTGTCGGTACAATACTACTGTACGTACGGATAAAAGTAATCTGTCCTATAGATACGGTCCATATTTGTGCCAAATTTCATCCAAATCGGTCCAGTCGTTTCGGCGTAAAGGGGTATTAAAATAACAAAATCACTTGCGCATTTGTATCATAACTGCCTCACACAGTTTGCCTTGAGAAGTCACTATCCGTATATCCAGCTATCATTTGAACATCTTTGGCAGTCGTTACGGGTAGTCAGAAGCCAGTAAATCTGACAACCAGTCTTACCAAGGGGTCTCAGAGAGAGAATGTCAGATTAGCAATACCTCCATGTGGCATGATAGAAGACTGGAAGTCAGTCACGACATATTTGGGAACAGGCTAGGCAGATGATTTCTGTATTACTAAGATATCAAGGACGCGAATAAAACCAGAGCAATTAATTATAGGTTTACAAATAGTTGATTTCAATTGAAAGTTATTATTCCATTCTAAATATACTCCGTGGTTTAAAAATAGGTGTTGCGGACTCATTCCTTGAAATACTGTGTGGTCCATATAATATATTAATAGAACGGTTTTCTTACTAAATAGTGTAGCTTGTTCCCCTGACTTCGCTTGCGTGATACTTAATCCTTCGGAAGTGAGATTGTGTGTGGGTAAATTGACTTTGCAATTGTGAGAGTCATTTGTGGTTAGGATACTTCGAAATTACTTAGAAAAGTTTTATTTTTTAATGTATTTACCTAGGTATTAATAACAATCAAATAAAAACTAAGTCATCATCATTATCTGCGTAGCTTTTTCCCAACTATGTTTGGGTCGGCTTCCAGTCTAACCGGATGTAGCTGAGTACCAGTGCTTTACGAGGACCGACTGCCTATCTGAACTCCTCAACCCAGTTGTGCGTGCAACCCTATACCTCTTGGTTAAACTGGGTGTCAGACTTTCTGGCTTCTGACTACCCGTAACGACTGCCAAAGATGTTCAAATGAGTTTTATGATCTATCGACTTAGCCATAAGCTTCTTTTAAAATAACAATTAGCTACTTATTCACCATAATTCAAGCAAAACACAAAATTACACTAATTAAACAATAAAAATCTTTTATTACATCTTAGGGTGAAAGCCGCAGTTGTCGACCGTACAAAATTAAAACACAAATTAAGTAATTCAGGTGCTCGAACGATCTCGATAAAATACCTCCTGGTTATAATTGTTTAATTCACGAAAATTTTGTATCGGTACACGGAGTGAGGAAAGAGCGGAGATGCCATAATCCAGGTAGGTCACGCCTTCTTCTAGGTCAAATTGATACGATGGGTATGAACAAAACGATCATTTACGAGTGAACTAACAAGGGGTTTCTTTGCGTCATCTGTCAACGATTTTTGTAATACAGGATAAACCTACCACAGACACGAGTCTCTATGTTTAATGAAACTTGTACTACCATATTCTTGTACTTGATGATGAGAAATAAATAAAATGATTGATTGATTGATTGATTTTTGGTATTACAAAAAAAAAAAAAACGGGTCCAAAGAAGGCGTGTAAAGGTGAAGAGAGTAACGTTCCTCGTCCCCTGCTCACCCGTATTTTGTCGCGCTACTTTCTTAGGAGATTTTCCGTTATGTCACCTCCGCTAGTAATTTTGTTCTCCATGGTCCGGTATGACAAAAATGAGGTTTTATGTTTGCCGACATGGTCGATAATTGGCTGGTTTACCTCACTGTTCAATAAAAGGGTATAAATTAATTGTTCAGAGAGAATGTATGATTAAAATTGTATTTAGATTGTTAAGTAGCGGGTTCGAAGTTGGTTGTGACTTTTTCCTAAGTTTTTATTTAAGCTAGATTGTTTTTTAAAAGTTTATGAAGCTGTGTATTTTACTGTTTTGTACTTTTATATCACGCTAATATTATAAATGTGAAAGTTTGGATGTGTTAATGTTTGTTACACTTTAAGGCAAAAAATACTGAACGCATTTTAATGAACCTTGACAGCACTACAGCTTATACATCAAGATATTTACCAACATTTCTAAATAAAACTTTCCTGCTTTCCTTTAACCCCTCAAAACCTTTTAAAATTCCCATAATTAACCGTAAAGGAAATAAATAAAATTATTAATTGTGCATTGAAAATAAAAACCATCATGGCGGCTTGATGAAGCTATTAACGTCATTAACTTAAATTTATGCTCAAACTCGAGTTATAAAATTTGCATACAAGTCTTCATGTGTGAGTGTGTGAAAATACTGTATGATAGGATGGTTAGCCGGCCGGGGCTGCGGGATTGTTCGCGCGAGTTACCGCGGCGCTGGTACATAAAGGGCTTAAGAAGGAACATGATGGGTTTTAGTCAGAGTCTGACACTCCCTCACGCAGCACGCACAGGGGGAAGGGGTCATTTGATGATTTCACATAAAAAAGATGGTATGCAAACATTTTGTATGAGTTTTTGATAGATATATGCCTAGCAACTATTGGGGTCGGTTTCCAGTCTAACCCGATGCAGCTGAGTACCAGTGTGCCACAAGGAGCGACTGCCTGTCTGACCTCATCGACCCATTGCAAGGCAACCTCTTGGTAAGATTGGGTGTCAGACTTTCTGGCTTGTTTTGTTGTTAACTGTTTGCCTGTACTTTGGTGAAATATAGCCTATGTTACTCGAGAAGTCTGTAGCTTTCCAATATTTTAAGAATTTTTCTAATCGGTTTAGTACTTTCGAAATCTTTAGGATACAAACAAGTGTTTCCTGTTTATTATATTTGTATCTAGATTAGTAATGTTTTCAATCGTGTTCGTTTCGTTGCCCATCCTAGGCGTCTGTATGTCACATAAAAATTAAACCGAAATTCATCAAAATCAGCATATTACGGCTATTAACCGTACTTAATTAAAATTATACAGTTTATGCTTAAATTCCTCAACAAAGCACTCAATTGGTCGCATACTTGAAATACTTCAATAATTAATATGTACTAGGAATATTTTTAAATAGTTAATTTCGTATATTTTAAATAAATTAACATTTTATACAGTTTTTTATTATTTCAAAACTCGTTTTTTTTCGTAAATAAAATAATTAAGTAGACAAGTTTTATAGTTTCTATATTCTCAAAACTATTGCAAATTCCTTCCAATATTTAGAAAATCATTTCAAGTATTTATCATGACTGGATTCTCTCCTTTTTCCATCCATATCGAATTTCATCCTTACCGGTACTTTCCAGTGGTTCCTGAGATTAGCGCTTACAAGCAAACACACTCTTGATCTTCGTAATATTAGTATAGATTTTTCACACTTTCAATCAGAACCTTAACTAAGTAAAACGCCTTTACAGCTATAAATATCAAAATCAAAATGTTTTTATTTCAAATAGGCTTTTGCAGGCTCCTATGAAACGTCACACCATTTGCACGGTTCCAAAAAGTTGATCTCATGTAGAAGAGCCGGCAAGAAACTCCACAGACACTCTTCATCATCATCCTCCGAGCCTTTTTCCCAACTATGTTGGGGTCGGCTTCCAGTCTAACCGGATTCAGCTGAGTACCAGTGTTTTACAAGGAGCGACTACCTATCTAACCTCCTCAACCCAGTTACCCGGGCAACCCGATACCCCTTGGTTAGACTGGTGTCAGACTTACTGGCTTCTGACTACCCGTAACGACTGCCAAGGATGTTCAATGACAGCCGGGACCTACAGTTTAACGTGCCATCCGAAACACAGTCATTGGTGTCTAAGATATAGGTACTTGGAAAGTACCTAATCAACATAGCAAAAATATCCTTACACTCATAAACATAAAGTCGAAATTTCCCAATCAGACCTTGGATTAAGTTATAAAAGCTACTTTTATCAAAATAAAAATACAGTGGGCACTCATTTATTGTTGAAAACGTCTTAATTATCAAACTTCGTTGGTGGCAACTTGAGACCCACTAGGGGTCCCGAATATGGGTTCCGTAGACGTCTTTGAACTTATTTTTAGCTGATTACTGTTAAAATGTGGGTTCAATAGTTTAACTGTATGTAGGCATGTATGAACAGTTTTGTAATAGGCGTGATGACAGGGTCAAAAATATATTAATTAGTGATTTTAACTAGTCCGCATTTTAGATTGGCAAAAAATATTGGACAGGTATTTTTTTTTCAAGGGGTGTTGGGTTGCCCGTGTAACTGGGTTGAGGAGGTCAGATAGGGCAGTCGTTCCTTGTAAAGCACTGGTACTCAGCTACATCCGGTTAGACTGGAAGCCGACCCCAATATAGTTGGGAAAAAGGCTACGAGGATGATGATTGGTAAACTATTTTTATTTTAACAAAACAATAACCGTCTTACCACAAAAACTTTTAAACGTCAGTTTATGCCTTGTCTAAAAAAATGTCAAATTATGACGTTGACATACGGTTCATTTTGCAGCCAAAATTTTATTAGACAAGTGTAAAACAGGGGTTAAAGTTTTTGTAGTAAGGCCATAAATATTTACTAAGATATAACGCAACAAAGATTGAGAGTGGGGGCTCGTGACGTCACGTTTATGTAAACTTAGTACTTAGAAGTTACGTGACACAAAATTCAAGCGTGTTGTATCTTCGTTGTTATTTGTTTGTGAGAGGATAGAAAAAATTCGTATCCATTATTTTAGGGTTATCTATTAGACAGAAGACAAACTAATTACTTTTTTTTTTCATTTTGCATGCCTATTGGTCCTTGTATTTCTGCTAATACTAAAATGTATTTTCTTCGTAACGAAAAAGGCTGAACCAATTCATGAAATTTTATCCAGACATAACCTGAATTCTGAATAATTCACTTTTTTATGTTAAGATATTATAACACATTTCTTAATTAAAGTACATTTTATTCATATCGTCTTATTATTCAATCTTTTATCCAAGCGAACCCGCAAAACAGAACAAGTTAACTCCAAACTAAAGCCCACATCAAAACCGGCGCTATGTCCCAATAAACTAAAAACTAAAAAAAAACAAACAAACCCGTTACTATATAAAACAGTGAATGTCTTAATTAGCTGTCCACATGGGTGGTCGATGACGTCACGTCCGTTGCTTAATCAGTCAATATAACGACTAATATAGCTTGAACTGATGATACAATAAATAGCTTGGTTTATAAAATGTAAACTGGGTATATAAATATGGCATTTTTTTTTTAAATTAGAAGAACTATAGTTTGTAATATTATGAAGGTGAAGAGTGTGTTTGTTTGAGCGCGAAAATCTCAGGAACGGCTGGTACGATTTTAAAAATTCTTTTAGTGTTAGATAGTCCATTTATCGAGGATGTTATAGGTTAATTTTTATCTGGGTGAGTGAAGTAGCTGCCACGAGACATGTGTGAATCTGCTGATGTGAGCTAGTCTGAAGGTATTTGAAAAATATTTGATTGCAAATACGAATGTAGTATATTTACCTAATTGTTTTGAAAAAATATATGGAGTTACCTGGGTAACTGTGTTGAGGAGGTCAGACAGGCAGTCGCTCCTTGTGGCACACTGTGTGCTCCGTGTGGCGTACTCAGCTGCATCCAGTTAGACTGGAAGCCGACATAGTTGGGAAAAGGTTAGGCAGATGACTTTTTTATGTGACATCATCAAATGACGGCTCCCGCTGTGGGTGCACCGTGAGGGAGTATCAGACTCTTACTGACTAAAACCCCACCATGTTCCTTCTCAAGCCCTTCATGTACCAGCGCCGCGGTAACTCGCGCGAACAATACCGCAGCCCCGGCAGATAACTTTAATACTATTAAAAACGAGAGTTCAACTTATATTGGTGGGTTTTAAAAGCCATACTTTAACTAAAGCAGCTGATTTATTAATTATCTATACTCAAGTTTGATAGCTAATAAAGTTTTACAATAATGATCATTATAAAACTGATGACTTTGACTTTTGATTGCAATTATCTGAATGAAATGTTGGCGAAATTATGTTAATGAAAGAGTGAATTTAGTTTTTAGTCTGTGGTAACTAATTAACTGATTGTTACTATGATATTATACCTAGACCTTTCTCATGAATCATTCTATCTTTTGGTGAAAATCTCATGAATATCCGTTAAGTAGTTTTTGAGTTCTGAACGAAGATAATTTCGGAAAAATCTTGATTTGAATTTTCGTTAATAGTATTTTGTTTTTGTTTTACTATTTGTAAACTGTTAAATATATATGTCACTAAATATAATGTATCCCATATATTTTAACTGAAAAATAAAAGATTAATTTTTAAGTTCGTTTTCTTCATCATTATCATCGGCCTTTGTATCGTCCCACTGCTGGGCTGCGGCCTCCTCTCACATGGAGAAGGATTGAGCGTTAATCAGCACGCGTGCTCAATGCGGGTTGGTGATTTCAGACTTTACAGTCCAGGTTTCTTTTAGATGTATTTTCAGTACCTAATATAAGTATTTTTTATTACGTGTGTTCTTAATGATATTTTTTCTGTTTTGTTACAGGACGAAGTAAGTACGGGTCGCGCTCACGAGAATCACGTGAGATAACTCCATTTATTTGTTATTTATTTATCAAATATAATAAGTATACTATTTATTTATAATAAAAAAATAAATAAAATATCTTAATTTTTTTTTCATAAATATAATATTTGGCACAGAAAGTATAAACGATAAAATAGTGACAATTCTTTTTGTGCGATTTTATTCTTTGTTTTTATCCAATAGAAATACTAAAAATAAAAACAAAATGTCAAAAAAAACTTCAATTTCTACATATAAAAATAAATGTATAAATAGTAATCATGTGACTATCAAAAAATAATTGCAAAAGATATATTTTGAAAAGAAAGGCTATTGATATAATAAATTAGATATTTCTTATTTATTACCTACTATAATAAAACATTTGTTGAAAGTTCTAAAAAATAATAAAATAAGATGATGGCTTTATTATAAAAAAAGCGTGGTTTAGTTGTTATTCAACTTTCTATAACTAGATTGAATTGGAAACGGTCAAGAGCGAACTACAAAATTATATGAAAGTTCAGAATGTTGTTTTTAGTATTGGAAAAATTTACAAATATAAGAAAAGTCTTTCATTTCTTTACTTTTTAGGGTTCCGTACCTCAAAAGGAAAAAACTAAACCTCTATAGGATCACTTTGTTGTCCGTATGAGAGTCTGTCAAGACCCTTTATTTTCTCTAATAATACACAGTAAATATTATTCGTCTGTTGTACATCAATACAAATTAAATAAGCAAATTACTTCATCATTTCAAAACTCAAAATACAAATTCCTAGAACCTTAATTTGACTGTCACAAAATAACATTTTCAAAAAAAAAAAACATCGATTTTCCTCATCACAATAGTCAAAGAGCACACTACAAACTTTTAGTCGGCCGATAGTTTGTTTGGGCTCATAAATCAGTATGAAGATAAATGGTAGTAAGCACATTACAAAGATCAGGTATTTGTCCGGTATCAGACCGACTTAAAACTCTGATCGAATTCACGAACTTCTAAAAAAGAAAGAAATATTAGTTTTGACCCTGATTTTTTACCCTTCTTCAATGAATGATTGGACTGTTCACCAACAGTCGGCCGACTTTTTAGTCTACTCACAGTGTGCCCGTAGTCAAAGTTGTAAAAAAATTACGAAAAAAAGTCCTAACTTCGTGACGCAGTTAAATAATGAAATAAAATTGATTAGTTACGGTTAAATTGACTATACGTGGTCTTATTCAGTTTTTAGTTAAATTGTAAAAACTATTATTGTTGATATTGGATGTTGATTTGATTATTAAATGTGCAATCTTTGTAGCAAAAACGTGCATTGTGTACTAGCCGTTTTCGCCGGTCTCACCCGCGTCCCGTGGAAACTACTGCCCGTACCGGGATAAAATATAGCCTATGTTACTCGGGAAGAGTTTAGCTTTCCAACAGTGAAAGAATTTTTTAAATTGGTTCTAGAGTTTTGGAGCCTTTATGGTACAAACAAAATATTTTTTGCTCTTTATTATATTAGTATAGAAATCACAATCATTTAATATTATGTTAATTTAAAGGAAAAAAAATATCAACCAAATGATCAAAGTTGAAACATGACCTTATTTTGAATGATTTTGTGACATTATATTTCTGAAAAATAAATAATAACATAATATTACTAAGCATATTTTAATGTGTTTTATGATTTATTGAAGAAATAATTTCAATCCAAGCATTCATCATCTTTCACTAAATATTTATTATACCAATAAATATATTTAGTGAAAAGTGATGTAATGTGCTAAATGAGTCATTTTTCAGAATATAATAATAACACAGCGCATGTATTAAATGTGTTTGTGCTAAACTGTGTGGCAATCAACAACAAACCAGAATTAGTTTTCTTGCCAAGTAGCTTTGCTTGTCCGAAGTTAGCTACTAGTGACGTCGCGATAATCAAAATGTATAAACAAAACACTACTGCGCATGAGCGAGGCGTCAAGTGGCTAACTTCGGAGACGCAAAGTTAGGTGACGGGAACTATAAAATATAAATGTTTTGTTTAGTTTTCATGAAATAAGAAATGATTTTTAATTGATGACGGTTGACTCATGGTTAGTTGTTGATAGATAAGATTTCACAAATTTGTTTTTTTTTTTTGCTGTAACTAACTTTACGAATTACTAGTACATCTCAGATTACGTAACAAATATAAAAGCCCTTTTACCGTCAATAAACACAAACCGTCTTACCACAAAAACTTTTTAACGTCAGTTTAAGACTTGTCTAAAAAAATGTCAAATTATGACGTTGACATATGGTTCATTTTGGAGCCACATTTTTTTTAGACAAGTGTAAAACAGTGGTTAAAGTTTTTGTAGTAAGACCGAAAGTGTTGCAGAATACGTACAAAGCACAATGATTCTAGCTTAAAGCGTTTTCACACTAGCGGATTTTCTTCCCGGTTTTTATACGATCGAATCGTAAAGACAGTGCCGGTTATGTATCGTTCGTAAAAAAACCGTGCAGAAAATCCGTTTTTGCTAAAGCGTTGTTACAATAATCTGAGATGTGCAAATAACCATAAACTTAGAATTAAGACCTTCCAGAGTAACCCAGGCTTCATCATCATCACCAATCCCGTCAGGCGGTCGGTGAAATATTTTGACCAATTTTAACATTTAGTACTTCGCTCGTTTGAGCTCGAAACTGAATTGGTTAAGATATTGCATCGCCCGCTTGGCTTGGGGAAGACAACGAGGAAGCTACGAGGGTTTCATCATCATCATCGGCTTATACTGCTCCTGGTTTGGGCTGTTGGCATGATGGCATGACCAATTTTGTTGAAGAGGTAGCTTTAAGCGCTGCAAATATCAATTGACTGAACGCAGTTGAAATTAAGAAAATCCAAATCGTTCTTTGAAGCAAAATTTTGTTAATAGAGACTCCATGTAAATAGATTTGATTTTGACCCACTCTTAAAGTAAGAACACATTACAAACTTTTAGTCGGCCGACAGTTTGTTCGGGCTCATAATTTAGTATGAAACTTAATGGTGGTCAACACATGACAATTGATTGAATTCACGATCACCTTCAAAAACTCTAGAAGCCTTCTATTCAACTCCATACTGATATTTGAGCTCGATCAAATTATCGGCCGACTAAAAGTTTGCAGTGTATTGGAGATCTCGGGACTCTATAATAGTTTGTCATGTCTGTATTTGTGCTAAATGATTGTGTTAATATGTTTGTTTGTACATAACTGCATCCTGCTTTAATTGTTTGTGTGTTTGTCACTGCTAATATGTGTTGTTTTGTGTTTGTGCTTGTATGTTTTTATGTTTGGTATGTTTTATTTTTATTGTTAAATAAGGTCATGTTTCAACTTTACTATCTTTGATTCCAAAATTAGTTTCAAGTGATATACGTATAGATACTTGCATCATATTTTTTTTCTCTTTTTTATTTTTGAATAATCACTATAAGTCTGCGACAGTGATACGCTTTATTTCACGAAATCTAGTGAGTCATTCTTGTGTCTGTTTTAATATAGGTACATGCACATTGTCTTTGTATGCATAAGCTTGAGACTTCTCAGCAGTAGCTGAATTGATGAAGCGTACAAAACCAATGTACATATACCCACTAGTATTACTCACCCTCTTTCATTATGTAAAACATCTTACTAGTCCAATATGTTTACCATCCCATATTCTTCTCATCATAAGATAATTATTTCCTAATATTTAGGGTCTAGATATTCGTCCTCCATTATAGTATGTTTCTGACCAGGTCCTCGAACGCGAAGGCCCAAGAAACCCCCTGGAGACAACACGGTGCCTGACGAGAAGAGACCACGAACTGCTTTCTCTGGACCTCAGCTTGCGAGGTTAAAGGTATGAACGATTCACATTACCATAATTATGCTGCCCGTAGGTCTCACCCATTGATGTCCAAAAGAACGATACTATTTATTTGTTATTTTAGAGGTCCTAAAGAACTATTCTATTGCCTCATCAATTTTTGGCTAACTTGCATTTAGTTAAGTCAACATGGGTATCCCTTTTAACTGTTTCCACACAGGGAAGACTTTGATACCATATCTTAGCAAAGTTAAAATTTTGTTTTGAATACCATGTTCATAACTGCTGGTCCCAGATGACTGAATGCCAGTATTTCACATAAAGCGACTGCCTATTTGACCCCCTCAACCCAGATACCTCAGCACACAATACCCTATTTCAAGACTGGTTGTTAAAATTTCTGTAACAGCACCAACTCTTAAAGAGTACACGACACCCCATATTACGACAGGCTGTAAAACCTTCTTGACCTAGCGTAACAAGACTCCTTCCTTAACAATACAAAACACAAAAATCCTAAAACCCCAAATTTGTCCACAGCACGAATTCGCAGAGAACCGCTACCTAACCGAAAGAAGACGTCAAAGCCTGGCCGCAGAGCTAGGCCTAGCTGAAGCCCAAATCAAGATCTGGTTCCAGAACAAACGGGCCAAAATTAAGAAGGCTTCTGGTCAGAGGAACCCCTTGGCACTACAGCTGATGGCCCAGGGTCTGTATAACCACTCCACAGTTCCTCTGACGAAAGAGGAAGAAGAATTGGAGATGAAAGCCAGGGAGAGGGAACAGCAGTTGAATAGAGTGTAGATTGGTTTTTGGGTTGGGTCTTGATGAGTTCGATTTTTGAGTATAATCATCGGCACGAATCTTGAGCGCTGACCTTCACCTGCGCAGAAGTGATTTATTGGGTCCCTTTTGTGGTATGAAGTGAGGCGCGGGGGCGGGGTAAAGCGGTGATTGGCTCGCAGTGCATCGCGTCATAGCCGTCACTCGGGATTGGTTCTTTGCAAATAAATCACTTTTGCGCAGGTGAAGGTCAGCGCTCAAAATTCGTGCCGATGATTATAGATGGTCCTTCTTTTGTGTGATTGGATTTAGTTGGTAACTCCTCACACCCCGATTGACAATAGCCTGAAATGATATGACTTTTGATGTCAAGTGTCTAAGGAAATAGGTCCTGCTCCTAGCTTAAAAGTAGCCCATCTCCGTGACAATTTTCATCGCAATGAGTTTAGCTGTTTTATGTTGACAGCGTTAAAACAATTTTAAATGTGATTGGATTTTATGAAAAGTGATCAATAAAAAATGGTAAAACACCTATGTAAAAATTTTGATGATGTTAAAAGCATTTTAAATGGAGTTACAAAGGATGACACTGTATTACGCTTATATTTTTTATTTTTAATTGAGAGATCTTAGTTACAGCCGTTGATTAGGAGAAAAAACTTGCAATAACTCCTAATTACCAATTAAAATAAGATTTTCTTTAATTACAAGTAGTAAAATGTTCGTCATCCTTGTAATTTCTATGTCAATGCCTTAAGAAGATATTATATAATAACTGCAATAGTTCCCCATACCATAAAATATTAATTATTATGATTTTAATAACTGGTATCATTCCAGCAATAATTATATTATACATGGCATGTCTGAATAAACTTTTCTAGCTTCCGCCAGCGGCTTCGTCCGTGTAGAGTTCGGTTAAAGTCCGCGATAAAAACTATCCTTTGTTCTTTCTCAAGGTCAACTCTATCTCTGTACCAGATTTAATTAAAATCAGTTCAGTGGTTTAGACGTGAAAGCGTAACAGACAGACAGACAGAGTTACTTTCGCATTTATAATATTAGTAGAGATGTCTGAGAAAACACTGACATCCCTTTCACACTAGCGGATTTCCCGCTCAGTTTTTCCACACGGCTACTTTTGGTTTGCTCCGGCAATATATACTTTTATATGAAGTCTGAGTGAAAATAAGATGGAAAAATGTTGATGCTTTTTATTGTACAAACTTGTATGCACCGATATGTTCCGCAGAAAAAAAAAATGAAGGTCTGTGTGAAATTGGTATCTTGTGGACCTACCATAAAAGCAATAACAAACAATTTACAACTACCGATACAAACCAAACGATGATATCCGAAAAAGCGCAAGTATTTTGCCGCACGCAGAAAAACGTAGCGTCTTTGCGGCGAGTGTAAGACTACTGAACGAATTTCATAAGCAGTTGTACATACAAATTGAGAAAGGTTTCACTGTTTAATTTTTATCCATACAAACTCTGGGTGCATTGTAGTTATCGGCACGAAGCTCTGACCTACATCTGCCCAGAAGTGATTTATTAGCAAAGAACCAATCCCGAGTGACGGCTATGACGCGATGCACTGCGGGCCAATCACCGCTTTACCCCACCCCCGCGGCTCACTTCATACCACAAAAGGTACTCAATAAATTACTTCTGCGCAGGTCAGAGCTCAAGATTCGTGCCGATACCTATACTAGTATGTCATCAATAATATAAGTTACATCTCACAAAAGCAGTTAAACCAAACTTGTGTGTGTGAATATACATGCATATTGTCTTTGTATGCGTAAGCTCGGGAGCGCTCCGTATTGGTCGAGTCGCCTACTCACACAGAGACAATGTCCATGTACATTTACACACACTAGTATACCTTATCCGCTTTCGTGAAAACGTCTGTATTTTTATTAAGATCTGACTCATCAAAACTCAACATTAAAAACTACTATTACCTACTAAATAGAGTGTCTCTCTTTGTCAATAGATTAACTGGAAATAATAATTAAACAAATGATTTGAAAAACTAATTTGTAAATGAACCCCTTTTCAGAAAATGTTTTGGTTTGTCCTGTATTGTATATTGACGCGATAATTTTTGATTATTGATTTTTGAAAATTCATATTGCTGCTTTTTAAGTAAGTGGGTACCTAACACTTAAAAATACACGCTGACAGATGACTTGGAAACCTCCTTTTTTGAGCTCGGTAAAAAATGAGTGCTACAGATAAAAAAATACAAAAAAATACTATAGTTCGGCCATTCAGAGAATGCGTTCCTGACACGTCGCGATTGAACTGACGACGTAACTTTGCAATGGCGTTGCAGTTACGATAAAAATATTTTTGCTGGTTGTTTACCGTTTTAACAATTGAGGAGCATTAAAACAACATTATTATATCAATAATCAATGAATGTTATTACGTCGTCAGTTCAATCGCGACGTGTCAGGAACGCATTCTCTGAATGGCCGAACTATATAATGAAAAATTAAATTATGATTTAATTTTTTAAACACTACTTTATTCTCTGATACACATTTTTCATTTTTTTTTTTTGAATAGCATGAGATACTTACGGAATTAATAATTATTAAATAATTTGAAAAACACTCCCTCACCGCTGCTAACCCACAGCGGGAGGGGTCATTTGATGATTTTACGTCGATAAAAAAAAAAAAAAAAAAAAAAAAGATACTTACGGAATTAATAATTATTAAATAATTTGAAAAAAAAGTCCTTAATGTTAAAAATGCAATCCATTTTAGAATGAGTTTAAAATCGCTCAAACGTGGCAAAAATGTTTTGCCGACCGTCCCGACCTTCAAAACTTTGATACACCCATAATCACAGTAATACAAGCTTTTAGTATATTATACCAATTTGCAGTATATTCGACCAAAGTAGCAATTCCATATTACAAACAATAATCATATATTATCGCGACAATATACCTACATATATTTGAATTTCTTGTTTTCTGCTCGTATATATATTTTGAAAATTACCATAGTCTTTACTGACTAATAATTATTATTAACATGTGTTTCTACTTTATCCCTGTATACATTGGCCATACACGGCAAACTTTTAGTCGGCCGATAGTTTGTTTGGGCTCATAAATCAGTATGAAGATGAATGGTAGTGCGCACATTACATAGATCAGGTATTTAGCCGGTATCAGACCGACTGAAAACTTTGATTGGAATCAAGATTTGCTTAAAAAAATAGTTGTCAACCAATGGGTCAGCTGTCGGCCGACTATTTAAAAACAACTTTATACATACTGCAAACCTTATTTATGAGTTAAAATGTCTACGAAATATAAAATAAACCACTGTATCTAACAAGCAAAAAAAGATGATTTTGTCAAAAATTATAGTCGAATCTCCCACTCGAATTGTAAAATAATAAATATCATGTAAATAATGAATAATAATAAAAACTTAATTTTAAGAATTAATTAACAAATTATTATTAAGTTATTTATTGTGCAATGTAGCAGTATTAGTCATTTTATTTTCATATCTTGACAACATTTTTGAAAAAAAAAATATTCACTTTACCCATTTCACCTGAGATTCTCAAACAACATGCAAAATTATTTTTTTCCAGGATTTTTCAATAATTTTTTCGGTTTTTTTTTCAAACTGTTGTCAATTTATGAATGTGAAAAAAGTAGCGATTTATAGACAAATCTTATTAAAAGAAGTTAAATGAAATTGTTTCGTTGTTTTATTTTTATCTCTTTTTTTACTACATAATTATTATGATCTTTCTAGCTTTTTTCCAACTACTTTAGGGTTAGCTTCCTGCTTATCAGACCTCCTCAAACCCAGTTACCCGAGCAACCCAATACCCCTTCGTAAGACTGGCTGTCTGATTTATCTGCCTTCTGACTACCTACCCGTAGCGACTGCCAAAGATTTTTAAACGACAGCCGGGACACACCAACTTAACGTGCCTCCCGAAACACCGAACATAAGAACCTAGCACAGTTTTAACACTTATTTCCTCCCTCCAAAGTAACAAACAATCGATTCACTCTATCTAAAAAAATGCAATAAAAAAAAGACACGAAATTAAAGTTTCGCGCCCGGGAATCGAACCCGCATTCCCGATTCGCGTCGCCGCAAGTATTTCAATAAAACCCACCCCACTCTGGCAGACTTTCAACCCCCTAAATGTCAGTTTATTTCGAAGACACCAAATTAAAAAGGGGTGTGAATGTTAAGACAATTTGTTGTACAAATGGTTTATTTTTTTGTTCTAATGTTCTTCATTAAGGGTGTAAAAATGGTAGAGTTTAAAACAAATATATGATTCACTAGGGAACTAAGTACTTTAAGCAGATTAACAAGTAATTCACATGATCGGTGTTACAAATATTGATGTTGATGAATAAGGCATAAGCTATAGGTAAGTAGGTATTACTGCCAAGTTTCATCAAAACCTTTCGAGCAGGTTTTGCATGCTTACCACAATCCTCATAAACTGATGCACATTACCTACCTACTTGATATTAAGTAGGAAATAGGATGATATACTAAGGTATATAAACTTACAAAGACATACTCGGGTTCGATTCCTGGGTCAGGCGAAAATCGTTTTGTGAGTTTTCAGACACAACTTTATTATGATTTCATAAAGCAGTCCAGTAATAAAGTTGTGTTGTAATAATAAGCAAAAAAGGTTGTGTCACCATTTCATGAAAGTTGTCTAACAGGGCTTCAGCGTGTTGTGCTACGGCCTCACCTTCGCCTCCCAAAAATCCGGGACTCTGCAGTCCCGTGGTCTGGTAGAGCAAAAGAGTTTAGAAGACTACCTTCGCAAAATCTTCTAGCAGACAACTACTCATTTTCCATGAACACAAAAAATGACAACACAAGCACTACCTAATTCGATTCTCTATCAAATTGATTCACAACATCAACAGTTAACAGTAGAACTGTAGTTAAAAAACGCAGTTAATTTGAGAACACGGTTGCGACACGCGCGCCTCGAGCTTAGCACAAGCTTACATGATGCTGACTGAATTAATGTAAGTTAAGGTGAGTTTTTTATTGGTAAGTATTAGTATTGAAAAAAAGTGTGTAAGTAGTTTAATCGGACTTTAAGTTAAACACTTTTTATAAAGCTGTGCTTTGTCTATAAAATTAAATAGGAAATAGACCAGAAGCTAATAAATAAATTGAGAAATCAGGTAAGTAATTGGTAATAGTCTAAAGTATGGTTTTCTGACATTTACGCGAATATTAGACACTAGCTTCCGCCCGCGGCTTCGCCCCCGTCAAGTTCGGTTATATCGCGTTTCCAAGAGAACTCTTCAAAAGTCCGGTATAAAAACTAACCATCTTCTTTCTCAAGATCGACTCTATCTCTGTACCAAATTTTATAAAAATCAGTTCATTGCTTTACACGTAAAAGCGTAACAGACCGAGAGACAGAGTTACTTTCGCATTTATAATATTTGCATATTATGGGGCTAACCAGGGCTAACCGACCGTGTGTGAAGGTGTCACTATAATTATTTATTTATTTAAAAAACGACAGGGCAAAGAATTTTCCATAATATAAACCAAACTTTACCCAATAGGGGTGTTGAAATTCTTGAGAGAGCAATCGCGGGGGTAAACACCCTATCGAAGTGAATTTGATTACTGTCGCCAGGTTATAACACCCCTAGATAAGGGTATTTATTGTTTTTACAGTAATTTTTAACGGCTGACAGAAGGAATACGTTTTAACCCATTCTTAGCATACTTGACTAGGTAAATAGTGTGTGATGGATAAGATTTAAATATGTATAGATGATAATGTCGGGACAACTTTTCACACACACGGTCGGTTAGCCCCATGGTAAGTTATTAATTAACTTGTGTTATGGGTGCTTACACAACTGATAAACTACATATAGTTACATATATACATATTTATAAATACATATTGTAACACCCAGACCACGGCCAACAAGCATGCTCATCACACAAATGTCGACCGAACCGGGAATCGAACCCGGGACCTCAGGTACGGCAGTCCGGTATGGCGACCATTGCGCCATCGAGATAGTTATACAATAATGCAAAATTGCTTTTAACTGCATGCTCAATTTTGATGAACGGGCGAGCGCAGGATTCAAAAATTAGAATCCTGAGCGGAAGCGAGGGAATCAAAAGAGCACAAGGTGAAAAATCTTTACATTCTAGTGCAACTAGGAAATGATAGCGCGATAGGATATATATGATGCGCTAGCACATTAGATTAAAAAAATAATCCGTGAAGGTCAACGTATCTGAGTAGGTACTTCATCATCATTTGCCTAGACTTTTGACAACAATTTTGGGGTCGGCTACCAGTCTAACCAAATGCAGCTGAGTACCAGTGTGTCACATAGACCGACTGACTATCTGACTTTCACAGCCCAGTTACCCCTTAGATTTAAAATAGGTTCGTGCCCTGAGTTACCCGATCAACCCCTCGATAAGACTGTTTGTCGAACTTTCTAGCTTCTGACTATGCGTAACGATTTCAAAATATATTCAAATGACAGCCAAGACCCACCAATTTAACTTACCTTCCGAAACACGGAGGAGCTCGTCATGACAAGACGGTTACCCATCCACGGGCCGACAGCACCACGCGTTGCTTTACCTTCTGGTCGATTGACCAGTGCGGCTGTTACCTACTTAGACATTCAATATGAAGTAAAAGTGCCTAAGTCTTATTTAATCTACATAACTTCTCCAAAACCGAGAATAATAATAATTAATACATTTTTTACCATCAACTAAGATTAAAACCTCTTTATTGATAAGAAATGTCTATTCCTAACTCTACAAATAGACAAACAAATTACACCTTTTTGCCGCCCACACAAGCGCAAAAATCTCCAACATATTAATTAGTAATTAATCAACGTTCTAACGTAAGAGGAACTATTTATCACGACTCAAAATTTGAATAACAAACTAACAAAAACACAAGGAAAAAAAACCCGTACAGGTGTCAAAAATTAATCGGACCGGGGTGAATGACCTTTTGACGTCCGTATAAAAATTACCGACCACCCACGTCGTTCTGAACCACTTCGCGACAACGATTATATCCCATCTCTTTCTCTCTTTACACATTCCAAGCGTTACGCGTACATTAAAAAGAGATAGCTAGAACACGGTTGTTGCGTTCGAATTCGAATATCGTTCGAAAACCATCAAACGTAACCTGACCTGTCATTTAGAACATTCATTGAAATAAAAGAGGCCTATTGCTTTGGTTTATTGTCCAATATAACTTGACCCCCGTACAAGAATCACCACCACATACTCAGAGCTCTTCTTAAATTGGTCCTACCAGTGTATATTGACCTGAACTTTAGAACATTTTGAACCAAAGTAAAGCTCTTTTAAAATGGTTATTTGTATGAAGACAAATTGTAAAACGTTTAGGTTTAAATCTTAGTGGTGATCGCGTAAGCCTTGTCTATGGGTTTTAAGAGACAATTGAAATAGAATTTATATTGGCACTATTAGTTACTAGATGTTCACCGTGATTCTAGTCGTGTCCTAAAGTAACTACTTCCAGCATGTGGATAAATAGTAAAATATGTATGTCATCTGTTATTATGCGAGGTAAGTATCAAGTAGTAATTAATTGGATGCGGACCTCATCAAATTTATTAAGAAATGTATATATATTTTTTGTTGATTTAGTAACAATTAACAATAAAAACTTTAATTTATACACAATATTATTTTCAAAAAATTACTAGGTATATTTTTTTAAGTAGTTTGGAAAACGCGACAGCTCCCAGTCAACAGAGATGGGGATGAATTTTTTGATACTTTTTACTTTTTTTTTTTTTTACTAGGATATATTTAGTAGTTTTTATATTTATTGTAAATATATAAATGTATCTTCAAGAAAACATTATACTTGTATAGCTAAATAAGTTACAAGCAATAGTGATTTCAAACAAAATAATCATAATCTTTAATGTCTGTACTAAGAAAATCTGTGTGGTCTCGAAAATAGTAAATTTTCTTGTAATTTTCATAAAATTGAATCCTCTTGGGTGGTAATCATGTTCTAAACTTACAGTTTTGATTAATATTATGACGAATTTATAAGTTAATAGCCGTTTTCTCGCGGTTTCACCCGCGTCCCGTGGGAACTACTGCCCGTACCGGGATATAATATAGTCTATGTTACCGGGAAGAGTATAGCTTTCCAACAGTGAAATAATTTTGAAAATATTTAAATTTTAAATGGTCTATAATGACACTCATTCACATTTACAAAATCGATACTTTACAACTTCAAAAACTGGCACCTTACGTTATGTTTTTTTTTTCTTAGCCTGTAATGTCCCACTGCTGGGCATGGGCCTCCAAATTTTGCCTACGTTACGTTACCTTTTTAAAAAAGCAACCTGGAGTCTGGAAGTTGGCGGTGTTACACCCTCGTCCCTGGGAGGGCACGTGGCGCCGGCGTCCCCGAATGCTATTCAGTAGCAGTCGTTGTTACAATTCCACGTCAGAGGCCGTCAGGCGGATTTGAGAAAACTCTGACACTAGGGCTTGTTAGGTGATCAAATCTGCAGCTCACTCGATGAGAAAAAGACCTCTTGATTGGTAAATCCTGAGATTAAGGATATTGATTTAAATATTTTTGGCTGTCATTTGGACATCTTTGGCTGTCGTTACGGGTAGTCAGAAGCCAGTAAGTCCGACAACCAGTCTTACTATTGGGCTTTCAGTCTAACCGCATGCTTCTGAGCAAATGGAGCAACCGCCTATCATACCTGCTAAACCCAGTTACCATAGCAACACAAAAAAGCGACTTTGCAAAAAATGTTAAAAATAACAGCAAGGACAGTTTAACACGCCTTCCGAAACACGGAGGAACTCGTCATGACATCGACAGTCACCCATCCGCAAACTTACCGCTTAACCTTCAATCAGCTCTTAACCAGTTCCCAACACAATTTCGCACAATAAAACTATCATTATGGAAAAAACTTATTTAACTGCTCACTAAGTCGGTTTAAACTGATTAAAAGTGAATATTGTAAATTGATATATAACCTGTGGCCCACCCAAGTTGTGGCTGTTTGTTTTTATTTTGGTTTGCGCATGCGTCCGTGCGGTGATAGATCGGCGCCCGCGACGCTGATTGGTTACTGAGGTAGGGCTGGCGAACAGGACTTTTGTGTTTTAATATTATTGTATACAAATAATAAGAACCTATTTGTCGCATTAGGCACGTCCTGTAATGATAGATCTAAGATGAAGTGTAAATCAATAAGTAAGAATAAATAAATTTTGCTTTGTTACACAAGAAAAGTCTTTGTTCTTAAAATCCTTAAAATAGAGGTAGTTTTAAGATTTCAATTTTTAAGTATTAATGCTGGTAAGAAAGAAGAAGCGATCAGAATATACATATAGGGTATTACACCATACCCAGTTGAAGATCTAGATTTGCAGCTATGGCAGAAATAAAGGCAAACGAATGACGTTTCCAGCTAAGGTCTTATTTATCAATCACCAGTTAAATTCTATCTGAGGAATAAATACAGCGATTTGACATATTTTCTACACAAAAGCTGTCAAAACGTAAAACATTTCCTTCAGATTAAAGTTATTTGGCAATTGGAAAATGAGCCCTAAATCTTCTAATTTTTAAAATTTAAAATAATCTAATCTTCGGGGCCCTACCAGCCCTGTTTCTCGATTGGCGCTTACACAGTACATTTACAAAAATTCCCGCCGTTGATACAACCCGTCCAAATAATTCATTATTATTTATATATTTTCCCACATAAATATATTTTGCATACTTTTTAACATGTTTTGTTGGTTAAAAAAGGAAGTTTCTGCTACCTCAGCTGTCAAATTAACGGTTGAAGGAATTTCTTAATGATAGGCGTTTTAATTCATACGTTTATAGGTACTAATATTACAAACAAAATAAAGTTTGTGAAAAAAAATTGATTAGGTATTCAACTCATCTGCCTCGCTTTTTCCCAACTATGTGGGGATCGGCTTCCAGTCTACCCGGATGCAGCTGAGGACCAGTGTTTTACAAGGAGCGACTGCCTATCTGACCTCCTCAACCCAGTTAGCCGCGCAACCCAATATCTTTTTGTTAGACTGTTGTCAGACTTACTGGTTTCTGACTACCCATAACGACTGCCAAAGATGTTCAAATGACAGCCGGGACCTACCAATTTAACGTGCCTTCCGGAACACGGAGGAGCTCGTCATGACAAGGTGGTCACCCATCTAGCGAATCTTAACCTTATGATCTACTATGTTTTCCCGCAGTATCACCCGCGTCCCTTGGGTACTACTGTCCCTACCTGGATAAAATATAGCCTATGGCACTCGGGAACGTTGTAGCTACCTATCAGTGAAAGAATTTTGGAAATCCGACCAGCGGTTCCAAAGATTACCCCCTACATACAAACTTACAAATTTTACCCCTTTTTAATATTATTATAGAGGTATATACCTAGATAGACCCGTGTGGCTGTTACTTAGCCACCAGCCCCCCAATGATAAAGATAATTAAGTGGGCTATTTACAAAAGTCGTGGTGGCCTAGTGGGTAAAGGACCAACCTCCCAAGTATGAGGGCGAGTGTTCGATCCCAGGTCAGGCAAGTACCAATGCAACTTTTCTAAGTTTGTATGTACTTTCTAAGTATATCTCGGACACCATTGGCAGTGTTTCGGATGGCACGTTAAACTGTAGGTCCCGGCTGTCATTAAACATCCTTGGCAGTCGTTACGGGTAGTCAGAAGCCAGTAAGTCTGACACCAGTCTAACTAAGGGTATCGGGTTGCCCGGGTAACTGGGTTGAGGAGGTCAGATAGGCAGTCGCTTCTTGTAAAGCACTGGTACTCAGCTGAATCCGGTTAGACTGGAAGCCGACCTCAACATGATTGGGAAAAAGGCTCGGAGGTTGATGAAGTGGGCTATTGGGTCTTGATCTAAAATAACATAAAAAATAACTACAACTACGATTGGCGTGAATCGTATTATAAAGTGAAGTTTGAACAATCGCAGTTCATTAATTCCTTTTAAAAGTCAAACATGACTTTACAAAGTATGATATCTGAGGAATTAGGATTGTGCTACACTACCACTTAAAAGCTAGTCTTATAGTATTTTCATTGACTTGCAAAAAAGTAAAATTTTTAGACGTGGATCATCTAATGACCCTCTCCCTGCTGTGGGCGCAGCGTGAGGGAGTGTCAGACTCTTACTGACTAAAACCCATCATATGCCTTCTGAAACCTTTTATGTGCCAGGGCCGCGGTAGCTCTTGCTAACAATGTCGCAGCCCCGGCAGGTTTCGAACAAAAGATTTTTTTTTTGAACTAAATGTTTTTTGTAAGTATATTAGATATCTGGAAGGCGACCTATTGACCGACGAAAGACGCAGTGGAAATTGTCTATTGCCTTCGAGAAACGGGTGAACTATATTACTGCAATATTTCATCATAATCTATAAACCATTTGCTGGAGAAGTAACAAACATTTACACTCACAAACTTACACCTTTACAATATTAGTGCAGCCTCAATCATCAACTGCCTAGCCTTTTCCCAACTATTTTGAAGTCGGCCTCTAGTTTAACCGAATGCCGTTGAGAACCAGTGTTTTACAAGGAGCGACTGCCTATCTGAACTCCTCAACCCAGTTACCTGGGCAACCTAATAACGCTTGATAAGACTGGTGTCAGACTTACTGGCTTCTGACTACCTGTAACGACAGCAAAGTGTAGCCTTAACAAAAAATAAAGAGACGTAAAGCTACAAAATATCTTTCTTATAAATCTTAGCTACCACTACACAGCAAACTCAAGATTTTGATCTCCCGATCAGATCAATTATAATGATAACGCCATATTTGACAACTCCCATAGTTGGCATGTTTGACAGTGTCGTGACGTGCGCACGCGCATATGTAAGCAATTATTGTAACATGGTCAGTGTTTATGACTTCATGTCAGAGTAGTTAGGCTGGGAAATGGATGGGTGACCCAGGTGAAAGGCGAAGTTTTGTGATGTGGTAGTTTATTGGTTTATTGTAGGTGGTTGCGTATTTTACTACTAGGGGTACCCGATTATTGTAGGTTGTATGGAATTTGCAAAATTTTAGAAATGGTTGGTCAATGGTCATTCTTTTTTTAATTCATTCAGAAGTTGACCGTAAAAAGATTAGATTAGATACAACACTATGAAATAAAATTGGATAAATAACAACTAAGTATGTAAAATGTTAAAATAGGTTGCAAAATTAAAACATAATCTTAAATTAAGGTTACACAAAAATTGCAACTAGAATTAAATATATTAGTCTTAAGTAGTTTATTGTGTAACATTATATTCTTAATTACATTGTATATTTTGGCAAAAAAGTAATTATTAGTTATCAAAAATATAGGTATATTTTTTTTATAATTTTTTCATCTGCCTAATCGTTGCACATTTTTATGACTCCCATTCAAACTGGGAACATTAAGAGCGAGACAGCAACACATTTCTTCGCGATTAGAACGAGAGCAAAACTCTCAGAGGTCATAGGTGGACGTGCGAAATGGCGATATACAAATTATGTAAGTGCGAAAGAGATAGCTATCGCGAAAAGTATTAAGAAAGTAAAAAGCATAGATTAAAGTTTGTGGTAGATGTGATAAGATAATGTTGTAGAAAGATTGTTAAAAATAATTAATAAGATCGTTAAATTGGACTAACTGATGCCTGATTGTTCATTTCTTCCCGTACATGGATAAAAAGTAGCCGAAATAGGTATGTCTTTTAGACTATCTGTGTAACGAATTAATTTTCAATCAGTTTTGTAGTTTTGGCTTTGTAGACAGACGTAAAAAAATAATACTCTAAGCTAATTTAATTCTTATTGGATTCTGAAACAATATCTACTTAAAATTATTAAAAACACTCCAGTTAATGCATAGGTATACTGAAGGCAAATAAATACTTTCAGCACAAAAATCGACTTTCTGACCTCCACACCCCGGTTGGAAGGGCACGACTTGTTGTCAGACTTTCTGTCTTCTGACTACTCCGACTATATTATTAACAGCCAAAAATAACATCTTAATCATCTTCAATATAAATAAAACAAATATAATATAAACTAAGTAAATTATCAAATTCATACGAAAAACTCATCGACACTGAAAAAAACACACAAACCCATAATATTTACATCACAACTGTATGATATTCAACAGGACTACATAAAAAACTTGTGAAAACAAACAAAGTATACCCCTCCTTTTAAAAAAGACACGTGCCGAAGAAATATGACTGCTACTGTATTCCGTCTTCACTGCCTCGTTGGTCTAGTGCTCGTAAGCGCGACTGCTGTGCTTGAGGTCTCAGGTTCACTTCCGAAATTGCGTTGTGGGTTTTAGAAACTTCCACACTGTTACTGTTACAGCCTTTTTTTTATCGTCCCACTGCTGGGCACAGGCCTCCTCTCACACGGAGCAGGATTGAGCGTTAATCACAACGCTTGCATAGTCCAGGTTTCCTCAAGATGTTTTCCTTCACCTTTTTATCAGCCATTGGTGTCTAAGATATACTTAGAAAGTAGGTACATACAAACTTGGAAAAGTTGCATTGGTACTTGCCTGGCCTGGAATCGAACCCACACCCTCATACTTGAGAGGTTGGTTCTTTAGCCACTAGGCCACCACGACAGTTCCACACAGCAACTTCACAGCATCCCGTAATTTGGAATTTGGTGATCCATCGATTCACGCGTGCATCGGAGAAGGTTTTTAAATGGCTCTCTCCGGTAGTGTCGGATTGTCGTCCCATCGCGCTTTGAGAGTGAAGGAATAATGAGTGCACCTGTGTCCAAGCAAATGCTTGTGCACTATAAGAACAGAACAGCCGACAATCAGCTTCCATACCACCCTACATTACTACATTCATTCTCTAAGAACTCCAAAAAATACAAACGAAGTCCTAATAATGTCACAGATTAGTGACATATAGTAGTCCTATTAAGTCCTACTAATATTATCAAAATATTTTTTTTTTTTGCAAAAAGATTGAGAAATTCATTGACCATTCCCACAAAACTACACATTATCAATCTTTCATTCACTGAAATCAAAGCACCTCTTACAATCAACGTAAATTGATTACAATTACCACAAGCACCTACTAATTAAATACCAAAAAACACCGACCAATACCTTTTAAAATACCAACTTCTGTTTACAATTTCCGAAAAACAAACGGAAAAAGTGCCTACTTAACGAAAAAAAAACTTCAAAAAACTTTTTAGTAGGCAACAATTGAACTACTTAAATCGTTTATCGTTTGAAAAAATAAGCGAATTTGTACTCTTACTTACTCTTTGACAGAAAGCTCGTAAATGAAACGGGAGTAGAAAATGTTCGTGCGAGAGTAGGACGGAGTACTCCGTTTAGACCACCCAAGACGTTCCCTGGCATCCGACTAACAATTCGACTCGGCTTCTATAATCTTGATAGTTTTTTTTTTGTATTTTCTTAATTATATATGTATTTAGTTTTTTTCGCAAATTTTTTGATGTGCAATCTAAAGTCGCAATTGGTGTTTTAGTCTGTAGGTCCGGGTTTGATTCCGGTTTAGTGTAAGTTGGTAATAATGTGATTGTTTGTTTAAATTATTTGGTTTGGTTTAGTTGGTTTTTCTTCTGATTAAAATATAAGTGGTTTTGTTGGAGTTTTTGTTTATTTATTTTAATCTTATGGTATTTTTCTAACTCATTAGGCATTATAGTAAATGTTTACTTTTTTAACTTTTTGAAAAATGTCTGTAAGGAGGATGTGTTTTTATGCCATTTTTGAAGTTTATTTTTTCTTTACATAGACATTTACCTACATCACATAAAATATGGTCACTAAAACTAAAAACTGTTAACTACCTTGCTTTATTTCGTTTATTAATGGATTCATGTTTTGTTGTTACTTTCGGCGTCTTTTTATACTTTTTTGCTTAATATTTCTCATAATAAAAAAAAAACATACTTTAAATACTCTTATTACTAATTATACAGCTAAATTGAAAATGGTATTCAATAAATTTTCTCAGTCGTTGCGCGTTTGTCGCCGCGGGGTAAACTAGACTGAACTCAATCTTTATAGCCCAGATCATTATTTATTACAAATATTATTTATTGAAGTTAAATTAGGTATACAAATATTAATATCGATATTTTTAACTGTGTGTGGTATGTTTTTTGCAACTATATTATGTCGATAATTGAGCTATTTTTTGCTGTGACTACATTATTTATGTTCAATTAATCTTAATTTTGTGTTTATCAGCTTTTTAGTTATATGTTATATGTTAAATGTTTTTTGATTGGGGAGATATTAATTAGTTTTTATCTATTTTAATTTCAGTTTTTCCTTATATTAAAACATTTCAGTATTAACATCTTAGTCTTTGAATCATACATACGAATCTGTCAAATTTTACCAATCGAACATTGAACTTTCTTCAATATAAGGTATTCATAATGAGGTTGAAAATCTGTTAAAGGAATTTGATAAATGAGGTAGGTTGATGTGCTGTCGTCTCTAACTAAATTGGATATTTGGCACACACATTTCTTTTTTGTACTTATTTCTCCTATTTGTGTTTGTATTGTCTTGTATGAATAAATATTTTTTCCTTGTTTCTTTCTCTGTAAAGTATCAAGTCATTCGGTCGCGGTAGGCCGGTTGTAATAGTCTGGGGGTTTGCACCAATACATTTTTTGATCTCATCCAATGATTGTACTTGTTCAGAACGATTTAGTGTGGAAACGTACGGGAGGAAATATTGTGAGGGCACGTCTTGTGACGGTGAGGTAAATGTAGAGTTCACGTAGTAAGTAGTTTGCATACATAATTTATAAACTTGTCTAGTTAGGTACTACTTCTTAAAAAAAAAACGAAATCTGTAACTACATAGGTAATTTAATTATGTAAACACATAATTTCTATAAGAAACGTTTTTTTTTTTGGCTAACGTATAGCCCAGTCAATTTAGACATAAAAACAAAAAAACAAAAATTCCCATAGATCTGAACATTGGTGGAAAACTTGGGTTCACTCATCATCCTCCTGCCCTTATCCCAATTTTATTTGGGGTCCTGTTATAAATAAAAGTCCCCATCGGATTGTCAGACCATTTTTATTCCATGCGTATGTCACTCAGTTTTTAATGTAATTTGTTGTATCAGCATAGTTGTAGCAGCACTTGTTAATTATTTGTTACAGAAAACCGATCAGAAAAACTGCGTATGAATGTGGTATACAGGTATACAATATAATCTATGCAGACTTGTGAGTTGTATCCAAATACTACCACTCGTATTTGAAGCGCCATGTTTCTTTTTACAATCTAGGTATAAGAGCGCGTCACAACTCTTCTCCCATATATTTTAGAACCCAAATGTTTGCTTAACGCCTCTCGGTACATTTTTAATCCATAGCATATTGATAAGCTATTGATGTGGTTACCGAGTGGTCTATCAACAGTTAATGGCTTGCATCCGTTAATATTTAACGGCTTGTAGTATTTCAGTAGTCAAAAAAGTCGTGATGGCCTAGTGGGTAAAGAACCAACCTCTCGAGTGCGAACGCGTGGATTCGATTCCAGCCTAGTACCAATGCGACTTTTCTAAGTTTGTATGACTGACCTCCTCAAACCAGTTACCAGGCAACCCGATACTTCTTGGTCAGCCTGGATGTCAGACTTTCTGGCTCCTGATTACCCGTAACGCTTTCTAACGACAGCTCGGAGCCACAAATTTAACGTGCACTCTGCAAGATGATCACCCATCCACGGATTGACCGCACCAACCGTTGCTTATCCTTCTGATCGATTAATCAGGTTATTACTTAGCCACCAGATCCTACCACTTCACCTGCACTAATCAATATTATGAAGCTGGAGAGTCTGTTTATACAATACACGCTACTACTGGACCAATTTAAAAATTTTTTGCGGTGTTAGAATAGAAGGCTCTATGCTACTTTTTATCTTGGCAGAAGCTAGTCAGATAATTAATAATACCACATAACTTCTGAAGTAAAATTTTAACTATAGACAAACAGTTATTGATAACTACAGATGTGGTAAACTTAAAGTTACCACTAACGATTAGTAAAACATCCGCTTAAGCAATTAATGGTTTCTTAAACAGGAGTTAAGTATTCTAGTAGGTACTTACGGCCGTTCCTATATTCTATCTATCTGTTGATTAGTACCTCTCGAGTATGAGGGTTCGATTCCAGGTCAGGCAAGTACCAATGCAACTTTTCTGAGTTTGTAAGTACTTTCTAAGTATATCTTGGACACCAATGGCTGACAAAAAGGTGAAGGAAAACATCTTGAGGAAACCTGGACTATACAGTCTGAAATCACCAACCCGCATTGAGTAAGCGTGGTGATTAACGCTCAATCCTTCTCCGTGTGAGAAGAGGCCGCAACCCAGCAGTGGAACGATAAAAAAATAGGCTGTAACGGTATGTTGATTAGCTTACTAGAGATAGAATTGTACGTACGAGTAATGTCAAATTCCTATCTCATGAAGCAAAATTACAGATGGGTACAATATTGGAAAGGGCTATTAGTTGCATAACACGACTATTGTGCGCGGGTTTTTTGGTTCAATTCCCGGGCCTGTCTGAAATAGTTTTGTGCGTTTTAAAATATATACAGGCTATATAATATAATATATATGGGTTGTACAATGTCCTGTGCAGCTGGCTGATCTCCTTTGACAGCTCTTGTCCAGGCGCAATCGTGGTTCATTAGGTCTTGGTTCGATTCGGGCTTTTCAGAAAACTTTCACACGGCACCGAACCGATTTGCAATAATTTTACTATTTAAAAACTAGGTACACTGTCCCTGGGTGATATAGGCTATATTTTATGCGAATGTGGGAGGAAGTTCCCCTGGGACGCGACTGCAACCGAGGGAAACAGCAAGTAGCTGTCAATGGGGCATTCGAGCCTTTCGTTGCGACTAGTCGCAATCGTATCTGCAGAAACCAGTGGGACCAGAGTTTGTGACTGTCAATCACCAAATATAGTCTAAATACCTTACCATGGACTGTCGTTGTTATTAGTCGCAGTCGCTAGTGAATGTGTGCGATTCATTGTCAATCCCTAAGTTAAGTCAAAATTATGTCCAATTGCCATCTTTTTCATCATCATATTTGTCATCTGGCTGGTCTCATATATAAAGAAATTAGAATGCTGCAAAGGACATTATAGTGCACAAGCTTTTGCTGGGACACAGGTGCACTCACTATTCCTTCACTCTCATAGCGCGATGAGACGGATAATCGACACTTATCAATCGCACTATCAAACTGTGTTCTGTCGTTGCGATTAGTCGCAGTCGCAGAGGCTAGCGAGTGAGTGCGATTGGTCGTCGACTCTGTCGCTATATAAAGTTTATTATTGTTATTAATACTGGTCGTTTATTGCTTCTGGACGATTAGAGCCGTGTTGGAACGATGGAGTAGCGTGGATGTGACTAAATTACATATATGTGTTTTTGGTTTCCTTAAAAAAATACTTGTTATTGAGTTAAATGATTCCTCGTAGAGTTTTTTCATATATTTAGATTGAGCTGGGATTTGAGTTGCTGTTGTTTCAAAATGTAATGAATCTTTTCATTGTAATGTGATATCTTTTACTCCCTTCGGAATACTCAGACGTGTCTTAACTTTAAGTTCTACTTAAAAGTGATTTTGTTATAGAAATATATAAAACTATCGAAGATAAAATGATGTTTGAGCAATCCTTAAAATGGGATACCGTTACAGTATTTCAAGCTGCATACTTTTAAGATATATTTTTTTTCTACAATATTCAGTTGTACTGGTCAGTTGTGAATAACCAAATAATAAATGCCTACTCAAACCTTCTATTTCACCAGAACCAAACAATAGATTATAATAAAAATCTACAAACCCAAAAACACTACTCAAAATTTCCCCTAAAACAGGATTCCAATAAGAAATTCCTTGCCACATAACAACGTCGTGTCCATACTTCGCTGCCTGCGCGGGCGCACGCGGCTCGCGACGTGTGTGGTCCGACCGATCGGAATATGCTCTACTACATTTTATTTTTCGAAACATTTCTATGTTAGGAAATTTTCGTTTGAAAATTCTTGTAGGATTCTTGTTAGATTTCTGTTTTTTGAAGATATTACCTAGCTGTACTCACCAGTTTGAAATATGTCCCAAGGAAACAACTTCCCGCAGTCGGATAAACAGTAGCCTATAAAGGCCTTTCGCAGACTCTAAATGGTCTATTGGTTACTCTGAATTAAATTAACATTGTCCATACAAAATGTTCTAAAACAAGTGACGAACGTCTGTTTTATTTGTTTACAAAGGACAATGGGCAGATTGGTATACCCCACCAATAGCAATGTCATATATATCATTGGATAGGCCTTTTTATGTAGAACAATATTTACTATGACAGCTTTGCTGAAATGTTTGTCCGTTCTGAGATATAGATCAAAAACTGTGCAAAAGTTAGAACTAAGTAATCTATTGATAACTCAAGTTTTTAAAGGAAAATCTAAGAACTACTAAGTGTAAGTCTTGTATATGAAAGAAAATCAGATTACAGTATTGATTAGCATCAGTTTTAAGATTGTTTGTTATCTATATCTCAGAACGGACAAACAATAGAACAAAGCTGTCATAGTAAATGTTGTACCAGTTAAAAAGACCTATCCAATGATATGTATGACTTTCCTATTGGTGCGGTTTCTCACTACGCCCAACATCCAGTTGGTACAATAAAAGGTTGAAATGCTACATAATAGTAACAATTATGGATCCTAACGGGCACAGTAGTACTTACAAGACTTAAAGTTATTAGTACTTAGATTTTCCTTTAAAAACTTGAGGTATCAATAGATTACTTAGTTCTAACTTTAGCACAGTTTTTGATCTATATCTCAGAACGGACAAACATTTCAGCAAAGCTGTCATAGTAAATCTTGTCCTACATAAAAAGGCCTATCCAATGATATATATGACATTCCTATTGGTGGGGTATACCAGGTCCCATATATTTGTGCCCATTGTCCTTTACATTTAAATCAGTTGTAAAACTTTGGCTTGAAATCACCTCAAAAAGACTGAGTTACTTTCGCATTTATAATACTAGTAAGGATAAGTACAGTTATTTTTAATTACGTGAATTTTATTGGTCAAAAGTAATTAATAAAACTTGGAGTAAGTACTGTGAATAAAACTAAACTAAAAAAACTAAAAAACTAAATTAATAAAACTTGGAGTTAGTGAGTTGTACTTATAATATGTCTAGCTTTGTACTTTAATAGGGCTGCAGCCTCTTCTCATACAGAGAAGGAATGAGCATTAATCACCACGCGTGCTCAAGGATTGGTGATTTCAGACTTCAAAACTCCTCAAGATGTTTTCCTTCACATTTACTCAGCTATTGGTGTCCAAGATACAATTAGGACTGCGGGATTGATCGCGCGAGTTACCGCGGTGCTGGTAAATAAAGGGCTTAAGAAGGAACGTGATGGGTTTTAGTCAGTAAGAGTCTGACACTCCCTCACGCTGCATCCACAGCGGGAGGGGTCATTTGATGATTTCCCATAAAAAAGGTACCTATACTTAGACGGTAGATCGAACATCCTTGGCAATCGTTAGGGGTAGTCAGAAGCCAGTAGGTAAGTCTAACCAAGGGGTATCGGGTTGCCCGGGTAACTGGGTTGAGGAGGTCAGATAGGCAGTCGCTCCTTGTAAAACATTGGTACTCAGCTGAAGCCGGTTAGACTGGAAGCCAACCCCGACATAGTTGGGAAAAAGGCTCTTAAGAGAATGACTTAAACGGTACATATAACTTTGAAAAGTTCAATTCATACCTACTTGCCTAACCAGGAATCGAACCCGCAAAGTCCTTCTTGAAAGTCTGATGCTTTATGCCACTAGGCTACAGTCTACTTAGTACTAAGAAATACCGAACAAAGAAATACATTAACTACACGGCACGGGAATCGAACTGAGAACATTGCGATTAGCAGAAGCGACGACAGAGCTAACGACGCAATTTTTATGGTTTTTATCTGTTAAGATTTCATGGTAAATTATATGGTGTTCCGCTTGAAAGCTGGGCTGATTTTGATATAGGTTTTCTATGACCAATAAAATGTACTTAGTGCCGTGAAAAATGTTTTATCCGTGTATTATAAAATATTGAATGTCCTATCTGGAGGCACTGAATTCACCTTCATATAGGATAGCTAATATAATCCGCTTTTGTATATTACTAACATAGTTATTCAGTTTCAATGTATTTACTAACATTATATGGACAGCCCAGTCCGAAATATTTTTATTTTTTTATATATATTAGCATCATACTAGCCGTTTTCCCGCGGTTTCACTCGCGTCCAGTGGGAACTGCTGACCGTAGGTACCGAAATATAATGTAGCTTTCTAATGTTTAAAGATTTTTTAAAAATCGGTCCAGTAGTTTTTGAGTTCATCCATTACAAATAAACCAATAAAAAAATCCTCTCTTAAATATTATACTATAGTTGATTTAATGCTAACAAAAATTGACTATTTGAAACTCCAATCAAATTACATTTTTTGTTTAAATTAATATTTGAACTACACATACACATTTCCTTTCAAACCTAATAGTATTAACTACAGAACAAACTACCGATGCTACACATTTCGAATTAACACCAATTTCTTACTATTTACTATCAGAAGCCGATGTTTGCCGAACGCTCCCGAAGTGTACCGATCATGATCGACTTAAGGAACATGATAAATATTGACACTTTTCATGTTATGACAAAACAAAGTTATATTTGCGGTTCCATCTCTAACATTGTCCCTCTAACTCAATACTTTCGAAACCGAAAATGTAATTTTGCACTTCAGAATGACGGTTACAAATTTAAATTTGCGGTTAGTGATAGCGATGAGTGGAAGAAAATGTTTGGGATTTTGTGTTTCGAGACAGCAAAGTTAAGTTTGTTTTGTGTAAATATTAGTTTTAGTTATGACTATGCTTTGTAATGGTGATTAAAGTTTTGAAGGAGGTGAAAACGTGAATCAATATTTGTGTGCAGTATTAAATGTAGTTCATGATGCGTTTTAGAAAGTTTTTCGTGCCCTATTAAGGCCCGTTAAAATAACAAATAAGAGGAGGCTTGTAGCAGCCATTTAAGACTAACGTAAACTTTGTCTGTCTGTCACGCTTTTATGCCAAAACTACTCTATTAACATTTTTAGTAGGTGCACAGATATCTACTCTATCCACTCAAGCGTCTATTAGCTCTATTAGCTCCGAAAGTACTGAACCGAATAAAACTGTTAGAAAACTAGACTATTCCTCGGTGACAAAGGCTATATTTTGCCCGGATCCGGGGCACGGCCAAAACCCGAAGAAACAGCATGTAATTATATATATATTTAGGACTTAAACTAGTAAATATTTCTTAGCTAAGAAGGTATGTATACAGATGCATTCCTATCATCAGAAGCTTCTAAAACACATCGGAGTACCAGCTAAGTTCGCGTCAACTCTGACTCACTGCTACAAGCTATCATCTTAAAATATGACGGATGGCAATCTTGACAGATTTACTACGCAGCATCACCGATGTTTTATTTTTGAACACTATATAGTTTTAACATGGGGGTTTGCTTGGAGACAGTTTTTTGTTTTTAGTGGATATGGCCAAGTACCAGAGAAATAAAGTAATGGGTTAGTGGAAAAGTCTTGTGCGTAAAGAAGAACCAACTTCGCAAGTATGAGTGTGCGGGTTCGATTCCAGGTCAGGCAAGTATCAATGCAACTTTTCAAAGTTTGTACCTATGTATTTTCTAAGTATATCTTGGACAAGAATGAATGATTAACAGTGTTTCGGAAGGCACGTTAAATTAGTGAGTCTCGGCGGTCATTTGAACATACAGTCAAAGTCAAAGTCAAGGCAGTCGTTACAAGTCAGAAGCCAGTAGGTCTGACAAACATCCTTGCCAGAGGGTATCGGGTAACTGGATTGAGGAGGTCAGATACGCAGTCGTTCCTTGTAAAACACTGGCACTCATCTGCATCCGGTTAGACTGGATGCCGATCCCAGCATACTTAGTTGGGAAAAGGCTCGGCATAATAATATGATGAGTATTAAATGTCCCGTTTTATTCACATTCGCGTCATTTAAAATGCACCTGGTTAAAAGTCTAAATCTCCTTTGGTAAATGGACTATGGATTGAAGTGGCAATGGGCAGGCTATATTGCTCGCAGAACAGATGGTAGATGGGGTCGAAAAGCGCTGGAGTGGAGACCACGGACTAGCAACCGCAGCGTAGGACGTCCACCAACAAGGTTGACAGACGACCTTATAAAGGTCTCCGGAAGACGCTGGATGCAGGTCGCCTCCAACAGGTATCTGTGGAGATGTAAGGGGGAAGCCTATGTTCAGCAGTGGACGTCCTATGGCTGAGATGATGATGATGAAATGGACTATCTAAGACAAAAGGAGTAAGTATATTATATTGGAGCAATACTTCCAGAGATAAACTCGTTCAAAACAAACAAACTCTTTCCTTTAAAATATTATTAGTAAATCAAAGATAGTTAAGTAAGTACAAAATGTATTTATAATAGAATGTTTTAGTGACTGTATTGACAGCATCTGTCTCTCTCGCAGTTAACTATGAGTTAACGGTTTATTTTCAGTTCAATTATTTTTAAATTTAAACTTATGAGAGGGTGATGAAGACCGTTTTGTCGACAAATTAAATTACAATTGAAAGGGTTAGGACTGTTTTTGAAGAAAATAGGATGTGGTTTTTCAGTTTACCTGTAAACCATGATAATTTAAAGCTGAAAAGTTTCTGCTTTACGTGTTAACTTGTTTTAGTAACTTGATAATTTCAGGAACTGCTTGCCCGGCTTCAACATATTTTTCAGTGTTGGAAAAGCCCTATGTTTTTTTCCGGAGTATGTAAGCATTATCTTAAACCCGAATGGTTTTTCAATGCTTCCTTAACTTAATTTTGTACACATTTGTTTTTTAACGTTAAATAAAGGAACAAAAAGTAGTACCCTCGGGACCCTGTGAAACCAGGGGAAGAAGCTAGTTTTATTTACCCAACTGAAGTAAATAACTAGTGAATTAAATACTAATAGTTATTTACTTTTTTTTTATTCATGTCTGCCTTTATTTACACAACATTCAATTATTTTTACTTACTTAATTTAATGAAAACCAATAGTCATACATTTGATATAAAAACTCTGTATTTTTTTTTTATAGAGTGGTGCCGAGTTGACTATTTCGCCTTTTACATCATCGAGCTGCAGGCAAACACTTTTCTGAAATAGGTACACCTATATTCAAAAACTTCACAGAAAACCAAAGCAATAAGCCAAACACCAATTAGTTTAAAACAAGAAAATAAATAAAACTTGCTTAAGTTCTATTTTCGGCGTAAATATTTCACGGCACGTTTGCGCGAACGCTAAACGGCCATGATGGATGGTCGAATGCCGGCCTAATTGGTCCCTAATTTCGTATGTCATAGCTCATGAAATATTGTCCTATAGACGGAACCCACATGCGAGGGTAGGACTACTCTTTAGAAGAGAAACTACAGAGAAATTCTTTGACTGAGTGACGGACAAACCTCTTCAGATATAAGCAAAATTGCTTTGTACCATGAATTAGTCCAAAACAACGTTTAACCAGTTTCTTAGCAATTCTACAAAATTCAAATTTAGTATACACTCTCACGCATGCTTGGCTAACCCTTTTGATGCTAACAACATACTACAGTTATTAAAACCCTTTGAAATATACGTAAAGACCTTAAAACTTAGATTTCACATAGGTGCCCGCTTTTTTTTGCAAAAGAGTTTTTATCATCTGCCTAGCATGTTTCAACGTCGGCTTCCAACCAGGGCAGTCTTACCAAAAGGTTGAGGAAGTCAGATAGGCAGTAGCTCCATGTGTCACACATGACTGGTACTCCTTGACGCTAATTGGTCCCTAATTTTGTATGTCATAGCTCATGAAATATCGACCTTTATACGAACCCATACTGCTACAAAGCGACTGTGACGCTAGTGAATGCAGCTGCGGTCAGACAGTTTTTCTTTCCCGAAGTTATCCTAATAAAATTTCTTCAAACTTGGCTGCAAAACAGCACTTTTTGAACGTCAACATTTACAAAAGACAGCCCCCAAAACGCCCACCCTTCACTACTTCCTATGTGTTATTGCTGGGAAGAAGAAGTGGCGCAACAAACTCCCCAGCAACACATGTTTGTCTTTAGGTTAGCCGAATCTTTCAGCAATGATTTATACATAGGTTGCATGGTGGATAGCCGAATTTTGTCTGTCATAGCTCATGAATTAGCCTTTTCCAACTTTGTTCACGTAAACTTCCAGGCAACCCTTATATATACCCTCCTTACCAAAGGGTTGAGGAGGTCAGATAAACAGTCGCTCCATGTGTCACACATTAGACTGGTACACCTTGACGCTAATTGGTCCCTAATTTTGTATGTTATATCGATTTTCGAAGCAGTCGTGGTGGCCTAGTGGGTAAAGGACCAATCTCTCAGGTATGAGGGCGCGGGTTCGATCCCAGGTCAGGCAAGTACCAATGCAACTTTTCTAAGTCTGTATGTACTTTCTAAGTATATCTTAGACACCATTGGCTGTGTTTCGGATGGCACGTTAAACTGTAGGTCCCGGCTGTCATTGAACATCCTTGGCAGTCGTTACGGGCAGTTAGAAGCCAGTAAGTCTGACACCAGTCTAACCAAGGGGTATCGGGTTGCCCGGGTAACTGGGTTGAGGAGGTCAGATAGGCAGTCGCTTCTTGTAAAGCACTGGTACTCAGCTGAATCCGGTTAGACTGGAAGCCGACCCCAACATGATTGGGAAAAAGGCTCGGAGGATGATGATATCGATTTTCGGCCACGGCGTCTGTTCTATAATGACTAAAATATTTTTCAACTAGCGACCCTCTCCGGCTTCGCACGGTATAACAGTATTTCCCCACTATAAAATGGATGTTATTATATATATAAACCGTCCCTTTCAATCACTCTATCTATTAAAAAAAACCGCATGAAAGTCGGTTGCGTAGTTTTAAAGATTTGAGCGTACAAAGGGATATATTGACAGAAAAAGCGACTTTGTTATATACTATGTAGTGATAACTGACGCAATGGCTTATTCTGAACGCTGACTGCTCTGAGCAACTGAATTTGTATCAATCAGTAATAATAATTTATTGATTTATCCACAATCATTATCTATCAACATTCCACAACCAAAACTTAACACAAAAAAGTTTCGGCATTCCCAACTCATAGGCCGAAAGCCGAAACCGATACCAACATTCCCTCTTACCCCATCACTACTCTTACAAATCTTACATCATAGAATCACTAGCTACATCAAAGAAACCTATGGCTCAGTGGTTAACAATTACCGCGACATCCTCACTTCGATTCCCGGTAGAGAACATTTAAATCATACGGTTCGCTGTAATTCACTTGTTTTTTATTTATTGGTTTTGTTGTGAATTCTTTGGTTTGTGTAAATCAAAATGGAGTTTGTATTTTTGTTGTGCTCAATGTACGGGAGGACCTGTGTATGTGTATTTTTACTATGCTGGGGCGTGATTCTACTAATTTTACTTAAGCGACAACCGATTCACATCCGACTGAGATCCAATCACGACTCAATTACGATTGAAGCGTATGTGGCATTCTGCTATTTTTCTTTTAAATAATCATTTTTATCCGTTTCTGTGATTCAATAATGAATCATATTGTCTGCAAATTATTAACGATTGCAATATGATTGTAGAGCAAACTACCACATAGACCAATCGCAAATCAATGGAATGTCATTGGAATACGATTGGTCTTTTGCGATTCAATTTCTATTCAATTTTGTCATTATTAACTTAGGGGAATCGAGCCCCTGAAGTGCAGAGACTTACCAACGTTTGATCTAGTTTTCTATCTATCTTCTAATATAAGGAGCATTTTTTTTTTTGTTTGATTGGCTGTACCCTCAAAGCACCGAAACCACTAAAAATTGTTGAAAAATGGTTTCACTATTTTGAGGCTACTTACACTTACTCTCCTGATGTCATAGTGTATATTTTATATAAGTAGTTCGTACTACGATAAGTAGTTTCAAATGCTGCTGTTAAGAAATTTTCGTGGTTTCCCCGGATAAATATGGTCATTGACCATTTTCAGCAGAGATAACTTAGCAATTGGGAAATTATTTTTTAAATTGATGTAGTATCATTACATACAAATCTTGTTTCTTCGTTATAACAGGGTAGGTGGATAATAAAACCTTCTCTAAATGTTATATCAGTATTCTGTCATAATGGCTCACTTTTGATCTATGTATAGTCTAAGGAAAAATGTTTTTTTTTTTGCTAGCTCATATTTCATCGGCCTCAGTATAATTCACATTGACATGAAGAAACTCGTAACTAAGTAACGAGTCGATCGATCATAAGGTTAAGCAATATTCGGCGCGGCCATTCCGTGGATGGGTGACCAAATTACGAATTTGGGATTTCAAATAAAATGACTTCATAAACGTAATATAATTTATTTATTATTTTCTATACATTTAAAAACTAGCACAGTCACAATAACTACCCGGATAATTATATTTAAATAAATATTTACAATATTATTATTAAAAGAAAGAAAAAACAGAAAAAATGGAAGAAATGAAATGACTAAACGATAGCTTTTCTACAAATTAAAAATAGAAACACCGTTTTTTTTACTATTTACAAAACACACATAAATAATTATTATTTTATATTAACTTAATTATATTTTATACACTATTATACAAACATAATTTGTATTATGCCAAATAACTTATTTGAAATTAAAAGTAATTCTTCTTTTGTCTTAATATTCTCTTGGCAAATTATTTCATCAAAAATTAAATTAATTCCCAACTTTTATTTTTTTTTTAATAATTTAATGTTAAATAAAACACTCATTGTACAATGCCTCGCTATATTAATTTATTATTAATATAAATAACAATATTATTTATTGACAATATTAAATAATTAGCTTACAAACTATTTGGTTACTTATATCGCATCTATTTCTCAGTGTTTTCAGTACTTTTTAACTATAAGGTAAGTTACATCTTTTAACTATAACGATAACCGAACTATTTTCAGTTGTCAAATCGGCGATATGACCAATGGGCGGCAAGTATACAGCTGGTTATCATCATCTCCCGAGCCTTTTCCCAACCATGTTGGGGTCGGCTTCCAGTCTAAACGGATGCAGCTGTGTAACAGTGTTTTACAAGGAGCGACTGCCTATCTGACTTCCTCAACCCAGTTACCCGGGCAATTTGGTTAGACTGGTGTCAGACTTACTGCCTTCTGGTTTTATTATCGTTATAGTTAAATGGTACAACTTTGTCTTAGTGTATTTTTGCGTAAGCAATTTTAAAATATTTTTTATGACTATGCCAAAAGTTTAATTGATATTCTTACGAAGGCTTCTATTATCAAAACAAACAATTGTTGAGAACTTGTGTTTTTTTTTTCAACATTTTATTTTCAAATTATGAATATTATCATGAAAATTGATATGAGTTTTTGACTTTTCAAAAGTTTTTAATTGCTAAAATATCTAATTATTAATTGGTTTTGAGATACAATCGTCAAGTGGATATTTTATTATTATTTTAGTAAGTATATTTATATAACAAACCTTACAATAACTACGTTATATTCAATAGGAATAAATAACGCTAAAGTCTATAGATATTTACACTACCAGGAACATTTTCTTTATTTTACGCTTAATTTACTGTGGATTTCAATAACCAATCCAAGTTTTTCGATTAGACAAAAACATATATCGGTTTTGTCGTACCTAATCACATTAAATCCTATCACATATGCTTTATGATATTCTGTGGCGAATTGTAAAAAAATAACCTAATCCATTCAGTGGTTTAGCCACAGAGGTCATTTTTCGTTTTCATAATTTACAACATCATGTGTAAAGCAGAGATAGAGTGTACACTTATATGGTGTTCTAATTCTTGCACATTGTTATTCTATTTACTTTGTTTGATTTTTTTTACATATTTTTTTTTGTCTTTGTGCTAATCGACATATATTAACCAGTATATTAAAGTATTTAATTTAATGTGATTAGGTACGACACACCCAACACCAAAATTCAATCTCAAAACAGCGGATAGTTCATTTATTGAAATCCGCATCTACTAGTTTTATATCTTAATTTAGTCTCAATATGGCATTTTTACAATATATTTTCCAAATTATGGACGCTTTTTCTGATTAAAATCATAACTTTTAATGATTTTCAAATAAAAATGAGATTCTTCTTTCCATTTAAAATCTGAAAATTATTTCCTTTACATAATTTCTCATTTTATATTTTTACGTCTTTTTTACTCAGTACTACAATTTTGACAAGGAATTCAATTTCCAAAAAATGACCACCAAATATTTTTCATATTTCATTTAACCCTCAAAAAAACAATTGACAACTATTTCAAAAAAACAATACCAAAGGCATTTTCCGAAATTCCTCATCACACCTCCAAATTTTCACAAACCGCACAATTTTTCTGATACCACATCGGCTTACGTAACATTAATTTCTTCCTCCTCATCGCTTTCAGTGACTGTGGAGTGGTTATACAGACCCTGGGCCATCAGCTGCAGAGCCAACGGGTTCCTCTGACCAGTAGCCTTCTTGATCTTGGCTCGTTTGTTCTGGAACCAGATCTTGATTTGGGCTTCAGCTAGGCCTAGCTCTGCGGCCAGGCTTTGACGTCTTCTTTCGGTTAGGTAGCGGTTTTCTGCGAATTCGTGCTAGGAAGAAAAAAGGGTCATTAGTTTATGTTCTTGAAAACTAAGTAATGTTATACGAAAGTGATGATATGGGTCTGTTTTTTGTACTTTTAATGGAAAAGGGATCATCTGATTTGGATTGTGAAGATATTACTTTCTTAAAAAGAGTGTCCATGGAATTTCTTTGCGGCTTTTCTACATGAGACCGTCTTTTTGGAACCGTGCGTCTAGTGTGACGTTTCATAAGACCCTGCAAAAGCCCATTTGAATTTGACTTTGATTAAAGAAATAAAGAGGAAATCATTCTTCTATTTGTTTGCACCATAAAGGCTCCGAAACCACACAAAACCACAAAATTATTTCGCTTCAGGATACGGGCAGAAGCCCCCTGCCGCAACTTCAGGAAACTGCTAGTATTATTAAATAAGTATATTTACCTTTAATCTAGCGAGTTGGGCAGCACTGAAAGCAGTTCTGGGCCTCTTCTCTTCAGGAGTGGCTTTCTTCTTCATTCTTCTACTTCTTGGACCTGTAGACAAAGAGAATATAGAGTTAGTAAAATATTTAAAAAATGCAGTGTCGAATGTGGATACTGGGAAAAATGGGTTGAAAAATATGTTATAAGAATACTTTTTGTAGTTTATCTTTTTTATTACATTACAGATATTCTATTTATCCTTTTTATTTTTTGAAAATATAAAACCACTAGCTCTGATTCGCGGTTTCACCTGCATTTTGAGAAAAGAATTCCCAAATACATGTGAAAAGTAGCCTGTATATGTATAATTCTGATATATTTAGATGATATATTAATTAAATAGTTTTTGCGTGATACAGTAACAAACATACATCCATACAAACTTTCTCGTTTATAATATTAGTATAACTAACTGTCCCTAACCAAATAAATTATCATCCATTTCTACCAATGAATTCTAAACCACAAACAATGAAAACCATAGCCAATCAAATTTCTCTGATGGGGTTACAAAACCATAAATACAATAAAAAGGGGCGTGGCTACGGAACCCTTTCGCTATAATTCTCCTTAATAAATGATTTAACGAGCCCTAATGATAGCGGTGCGCTTGTAATGTAACTTAGTTGAATTTTATCGATAAAAAGTTATATTTTGTGTAATTAGATAGTTTTTTTTTTTTTACATTATGTAGAAAAATCATTATGAATGTTTTATGTAAGGGTTGTGTCATTACAGCTTTTTATGCTTTTTAACCACTATCCCAAAAAGAAGGGTTTAAAAACTTAACCACTATGTAAGTACTCGTATGAATCTTATAGTTTTTTTAACCACTGACCCAAAAGGGGGGGGGGGGGGGGGCTAAAAGCTTAACCACTATGAAAGTATGAGTCTTCAGAGAGAAGACGTACCTACACACGTCTGTGTCACCGTAACTCGAGATTAAGATGTTTTATTTCATGAAGGAACGAATAAAACTCTTAGAAAGACGTGGTCTGTCTTCTTCAGGCATAGATGAAGAACCAAGAAACTTCTATCCCACCCATCCACAACAAAATGGCTCCAGCTATTTAAGCTAACCCCTAAAACACTCCATTTCCTGATTAAATACAATAATTGAGTGTCAAATCCAAGATGGCCGACTATCGCGTTCAAAAGTGTTAAGTGTGAATATTTAAACTGGCGTGCTGGCATGCCAACACATGATTTATTTCGCCATTCGTGCCACTACGTAATTGTTAGAAAAATGGGCCGTTTTAATTGGCACTTTTCAGTTCAGTTTTGTTTTGTGTCGTTAATATATTTTTTTTCATGAGTTCTCTATAAGATTTTTGTTTTGTGTGAATTTTGTTAAGTTTTTAGGTTGTTTGTTTTTTGAAAATTAGTAAAAATAACGTCATAATTGTTAAAAATGTCAACAGGATTGCGTTTTTGTGAAGAAAAAAAAAACAGAGGCCCCGGCTGAAAGCTGTCATTTGAAAAACTTTGGCAGTTGTTACATGTAGTCAAAAGCCAGTAAGTCTGACAACCAGTATCACCAAGGGATATTGGGTTGCCTGGGTAACTGGGTTGAGGAGGTCAGATAGGCAGTCACTCCTTGTAAAACACTGGTACTCAGCTGCATCCGATCAGACTGGAAGCCGACCCCAACTTAGTTTGAAAAAGGCTAGGCAGATTATGACATAGGCCGTAGTAAGACGCGAGTATGTTTCAAACATAAGTAATTTGACATTCCTAATTGACAATTTCTAACAATAGATAGCAATAACTTTGTCTCCGAGATTCCCTTACGAGGTTTCACTAAATAACTACCAACTTAACAAAGCTAAAAACAATAGATTCTAAATTCAAAGATAGCACAATTAGATACCAACACAACAATAAGAATACATAGAAAAAAATATGTTTGTATACTCTTTCCTGTCAAAGACAAGACGTTTTGAGGTAAATGCTTCAAATGTAGCTTGAAATCTTACTAATATAAAGAGGAAATATTTTATTGTTTGTTTGTACCCTAAAGATCGAAGTCTTTATTCTAAACTACTGAATCGTATTGAAAAGTTTTTTTACCGCAGGAAAATGGGTTGATCAAAATTAAATGTTTTTTTTTTAATGTGAAACATTAAAGGAAAACGTTTGTATTTGAAATTTCCCGCTATCCGTCGTCGCATTCATAAAAAAAACACTAAAAAAATAGGTACGTTACATAACTCCTCACTCCTCACTCCTTCCTACTAAACTCCTAACTCTAACAAATACTAAGTTAAAAACTGCATGAAAATCGGCACTGCCAAACGTCTGATAAATCACGCCCAAGCACACGTTAAATGCGATCCTCTTTTTATCAAAGTTGGTTAAAAACGGCGGCCATATTGTTTCACATTCCCACACTAGAAGCCGTCGAATAAAATTCTTCAGCGAGCGAAAAAAATAAACCACACAAGTACAGGAAGGCGCAGAAGTGTTTACGGCTCCCGTTTCCACGATAATGTTAAATGTTGTGAATTTATTGCGCCAAGCTAGATGCGGCCGATTGTACCTTTTGTTGTTTCGTTTTAAACTGTAATGGAGTGCTGATAGGCTTGAAATAGTTAGCTAGGTGCGGGAGAAGGGGTAACGTAATATATGTAGGGGGGATTTTGTTTTTAAAATGGTGTATTTTGAATTTTTTAATGAACATCTTTGGCAGTCTTCACGGGTAGTCTGATATGCAGTCTTACCAAGGGGTATTGGGTTGCCCGGGTAACTGAGTTGAGGATGTCAGATAGGCAGTCACTCCTTGTAAAACACTGGTACTCAGCTGCATTCGGTGAGACAGGAAGCCTACTAACATAGTTGGGAAAAGACCAAGCAGATTTTTGTCTGTTTTTTTCAGAGAATTTGTAGAAAAACTTGTCGTAAAAATAAAATAATGTAAATAATTATTAAATCTGACGAAATTGAGTTAAAATAAATTGTAAAAATAATTAAAATTTATTACGATCGCTGTATCAAAGTTCGTTGAAAAAAAAACACACAAAATCATAATATTTTACTTCCACGATTATAGTATATTTGCTCACATAAAAACTAATATAAATGGCTGAAATAAATTACTGTTTACTTTTGAACTAAAATAAATAAATAATTTAAACTGTAACATTTAGTAGAGTTGGCAGACCACCAATGTTGATCAAAGAAATAATAAATTAATAATCATTTAATCATCATTTTCGGATGTTATAAAGTCTGTCACAGATATCTATGACTTTTGCTCGAGCACACATGTGTAGTTGCCTACTTTATCTATTCTTACAAAAATAATAAAGAATATAGAATAGAATAGAATAGAATAGAATAGAATATTCTTTATTGTACACCAAAATAAACAGAAAAGGACATTACAAAAAAAATACGTGTAAGTACAATAGGCGGTCTTATCGCTCAAAAGCAATCTCTTACAGACAACCTTTGGATGGAGTCGATTTTAAATAGATATATTACGGGTAGTAGGCGTACAAATAATGATTAAAAAGGTATATATACAAGTATAAGCAAATAAACAATACATACACATATATAAGGAAAGTTGGATGGGAGAAAAAAAAAATATATAAATATAAAGAAAGTAGAGAGAGTGTTAAAGTTTCATATAATAGCTCTTCACCATACTCTTGAAAACAGCAAGAGACTGTGCGCGCCTGATAGATACAGGCAGTGCATTCCACAAACGAATTGCTTGGACAACAAATGACTTGTCATAAAAAGTCGTGGAATGCACCGGCATCTTCAGTTTTAAGTTCTCTGATGACCTTAGAGACCGCGAATGCGTGTCACATACAAACTCGAAACGATCTTTAAGATAAGAAGGGGTCGTAGGGTGGAAGAGAATACAGTACAGTAAAGAAAGAATATGAGCATTCCGACGAAGTCGCATAGGAAGCCACTTGAGTTTAGTGCGAAATTCTGATACATGATCATATTTGCGCAAACCAAATATGAATCTTATACAAACATTTTGAAGTCGCTCAAGTTTATCTAGTTGGTCCACTCTGAGGTCAAGATAGCTGGCATCGGCATAGTCAAGGATAGGAAGTAAAAGAGATTGTGCAAGCGCAATTTTCGTGGCAGTGGGTAGAAAGTTCCGCAGCCGTCTCAGAGATCCTGCAGAAGCAAATAACCGTCTGCTGATTTCCTGCATCTGTGGTTCCCAAGACAAACTGCAGTCCATGAATATTCCCAAGTTCTTAACCTTCTTACTGAAGGGTATTTGGACACCATCAAAAATGACTTGTGGGAGACGAAACCAGTCAATTCTAGATACCATCCGCGAACTGCCGATAACAATGAGCTGGGTTTTTAGAGGGTTGACGCTTAGTCCATAGCACCTACTCCACTCAGCTATTTGACTAAGATCTTTATTTATGGTCTCAATTGCTTCTGCTAGTTGATCCAGTGGAGCCTGTGAATAGATCTGGAGATCATCTGCATAAAGGTGATAGGAAGAAAGTAGTTTATTAGAAATTGAATTAATAAATATAGCGAAGAGTAATGGGGACAGCACGCCACCCTGCGGCACACCAGCAGTCGTTTCACACCATGAAGAATATTTATCTTCAATGCGAATACGTTGCCGGCGCCCGTACAGGTAACTATGAAACCAATCAATGGCCGTCGGAGATATGTTGAGAGAGAATATTTTTTTTTTTATGTTTGTTTGTACCCAAAATGCTCCGAAACTATTGAACCGATTTGAAAAATTCTTTCATTGTTAGAAAGCTACACTCTTCCCGAGTAACATAGGCCATATTTTATCCCGGTGCGGACAGTAATTCCCACGGGACGCGAGTGAAACCGCGGGCTAGTACTAGACAATTCAAATAAGCTTTAAGTTCTTAATACATTATTCTGCTAACACCACAAGAAAATTAAGCGTGAACATAACAAACGATTCTCCGAGAATCAAACGGCAATTCACTTCAAATCGAAACAATAACGCCGCAATCAAAATTGTACTTTATTGCCCCGAAAATAGCACAGGAAATCGTAAAACACTGGACTTCTGAAAAAGTATACGGTCGCACCGACACTGAAAAATGCGTTTTAATGCCCACAAAATACGGTTTGTTTTCCTTTAACAGTTTTTAAAGGCCATTCATCAGGGTAATAAAGGAGCTGGGTAAATTTTTATTCGAGTTTTTAATTAAACAAGAGTTGAAAATGTTCCGGACATTTTCAGTAACGAGAATGGCGCGAGAAAATTGTTGGTCACTTTTAAAAAAAGAACGGACGCGACGCCATTTTGTTTAACTAAAACGCGGGAGTTTAAGAAATATGGCGTCTATTTTACACTTTTGGTGTTTAATTCGTTTATTTAGGGTTTTTTATTACTTTTGTACTATTTTTCTTAATAGGTGAATTTTTTTAGTCAGTATTTTATATACTGTTACTGTTACTGTTACAGCCTTTTTATCGTCCCACTGCTGGGCTGCGGCCTCCTCTCACATGGAGAAGGATTGAGCATTAATCACCACGCTTGCTCAATGCGGGTTGGTGATTTCAGACTTTTTATAGTCCAGGTTTCCTCAAGATGTTTTCCTTCACCTTTTTATCAGCCATTGGTGTCTAAGTATACTTAGAAAGTACATACAAACTTAGAAAAGTTGCATTGGTACTTGCCTGACCCTGGAATCGAACCCACACCCTCATACTCGAAAGGTTGGTTCTTTACCCACTAGGCCACCACGACTCTCACTCGACTCTCACTCGACTTTTATATAGGTGCGAAGAATTTCTTGTAAAATTGATTAAGTAATTATTATGCATATTTTTCATGTGAAATGTAGTATTTATTATACGATTTTTTTCTTGTAAAATTGAATATTTAGACGACATTTATCTTGTAAAAATGAGTATTTATTATTACACAAATTACAAGAAAAAGATCGCCTAACAAGACAGGACTATGTAAAAATAAAAAGCAATTTTTAAAACTATCAATCATCATACTACATTAAAAATGTATTTTTACCTATTTACCGCACCTGGATAAAAAATAGCCTATAACTCAAACTCTTGGACAAGACTATAAACAATGATTATTTAGACTTGGTAATCTCATAAATATATGGGGTAATTTGTCCTGTTAAATGTCCGATGGGGTTGTAAAGTATTTTAATGGTCCAAGTTAGGGGTTGAAATAATGTATTTTAATCACTTTGTGGGTCTTAATTTGTTTTGTTTGCACGTATTTAGTTGTTCATGTAGAATCCAAAATGGCGGACTTTGAGGTCGTATTATGATGACATTTAGGTTAATTTGACAAAATAAATGTCAGTTTTCTTGAATCGATTGTTTACTACGATTTTTTAAGTTAAAACGGAAGAAAAACGGGCGTTTATTCTGTTTCTGAAAAAAATGGAGGAATTGGGTATGTAATAAATGGTCTCCTATTAGTATATTTCGAGAAATTGGCGTATGTAATTGAATATATTTCGCAAAAAGCAAATATAAATTCACATTACGTAAATAAAGCAGTTCCCAACAAAAATGGTGATAAACGGACAGACAACCTCTCACTACGAATAACTCCATTCCGCGGGAACCGGTTTAAACCAGTTTAGTATTTAACTGTTAAAAACAGAAGCTTTTAATAACTTAATTAAGTTGTTTATGAGTTTCTATGGTTACAATCATTATAAGTCACCATCTGCCTAGCCTTTTCCCAACTATGTTGGGGTCGGCTTCCAGTCTAACCGGATGCAGCTGAGTACCAGTGCTTTACAAGGAGCGACTGCCTATCTGACCTCCTCAACCCAGTTACCCGGGCATCCCAGTACCCCTTGATAAGACTGGTGTTAGACTTACTGGCTTCTGATTACCCGTAACGACTGCCAAAGATGTTAAATAACAGAAATTTTGATTATTATAAATATAACAAATGCGATAGTACTCTGTTTGTTTGTCACGTCAAGACTACTGAATACTGCAAAAATTGTAAGCGAAGAAAAACATTTCCTTCTAAACCACTTTTGCGTGTGAAAATTGATTTATGCAACACAGAATTGTAAATTTTAGATATGGCATTTTCATACAGTTCATATTTTCGTCCTGATGGGGACTGCTTAGCTTACGTGTGAAAAATGCACAGAGTCAATTATATTTTACAGCGAAATGATAACAGACGTATTTGTATGTATTTTTGTATGTGACAAATTATAAAACAACTAGGCGTTTTCCCTCGGTTTCCAAGCGAACTTCTTATCCCTACTACTATAAAATACAGCTTATTTTACTCGGGGATAGTGTATCTTTGTAACAGTGAAAGAATTTTCAAATCGTTTCAGCTATTTTTGAAAGTACAAAAAAATATTTTCTGTTTATGAAAGTACAAAAAACATATATTAATCTTTGTATCCCCACTTCAAAAACGAAATAATCTTCACACATCCTTGAATCGGGTCCCCCCTTTATGGCAGAACTTTTTATGGCATAATCTTATTTTGCATACCAACAGTTGGCATAACCTTCATTTCGCAGAAAATCCTGTGGCATACACTCATTTCGCATAATTTAAAAACGCATAATTTTGGCAAGCAGAATCATCTTTAGGCATAAATTTCATATTCATAATACTTAAATAGTAGAAACATCATTTAGCAGAAAGTTGTCAGTCAGAATTTCAAGCATGCAGAATGCAAGCAGGCATGCAGTATGGAAGTAAGCATGCAACATGGAGCAAGCATGGCTTCTGTCACGGCTCCGGCGCTGCGGGGCTCCGGCGGTACCATGCGAGCTTATCGTCGCAGATGGTTTTCACGCTCACCACCGCAGCTTCGGCTTACTGGCCGGCGAGCCGGCCAGCCTCAGCCGCGTCGGCAAGCGTTAAAACTACCTGCGCCTCAGCTCGCAGGCCGCCTCGCCCCTCCGCGCCTACGCGGTTTTGAATTGCACTCTAGGGGTAGGGCAGACAAGACTACGTGGTGTCGGTTTTGCAGCGATTCGTTTTCGTAACTAGCTTCAATTTTTAATACAATGTTTTTTAATTGAAGGTTATAAATGACAATTTGCTAAATAAATTGAATCTAAATTAAATTCTTCCATCTTCATAGTACGCCAAATGAGATTATACCAAATAATAGTTTCTCAAAATATACATTATGCGAAACGAAATAATGCGAAACTCTAACTATGCCAAAAGCAATTATGCGAAATAAAATTCTGCCATCTTAAAAGTATGCAACTGTAAATTCGGGCATATAAATATTCGGTGAAACAATAATTATGCTAAATATTTTTTATGCCTTAAAAACATTCGTTGAAAAAAAATTATGCCAAGTGTGTTATGCCAAATAAAATTCGGCCAAATAAAATTCTGCCAGATAGAAGGAACCCCCTTGAATCTAATACATATTCAGATCACGGATACCAAACAAAATTGCTAAACACATGAACCTTAATAGTTAAACAATAAAGCCTATAATCGCTTGAACATTTTTTTCATACCTTCTTACAGAACTTACAAAAAAAATGTTGAGTCCTTTATCTTAGGTAATAGAGTTGGTTTTCCATTGAAGTTTTTTTACTATCTTAGATTTTTTCTTGCTTTGATTTTTTCAGGGGTATTGGGGTGGTTTTCTATTACATAGAAATGCTTTGTTTTTAACACCCTCTTGCGGGGGCTAAGATTTTTGTTACAAAGGGAATTTGAATTGGTTTGATGCCAATATTATTGTTTTTTTTTATTTGGTTTGGAGATTTTGGAAAGGGATAAAAGAGTATGTAAATAAAAAAAATATAGAGTAGAGTCAAAAGTGAACTCAAAATTTCTCAAAACATATTGCTTATAATTTTGTCATTGCTTATTACTAAAATCGAAAATCAAAAATAACAGTCAAATTAATATAATTTTAATAAAAAAATCTAGCAAATCTAACTCAGCCTCTTCCCAACATGTTGGTATCAGCTTCCAGTCTAACCGGATGCAGCTGAGTACCAGTGTGCCACAAGGAGCGACTGCCTATCTGACCTCCTCAACCCAGTTACCCGGGCAACCCAATACCCCTTGGTAAGACAGGTTGATCTAACCGCACAGTTATTAAAAAAACACAAAATTAAATTCACCAAAAAACACCACTAATCCCGATTTACCGAAAATCAATAAAAATACTTACAGGTAATATTAAATGTGCGCAAGCGCATGAATGTTACGACTTAGAATTCTGCCTACCCCTTTATCAAGAACGATTCACGATAAACGAACCAAATCAAGTTATTAGTACATTCTTTTTGACAAGCAAAAACTCCTGCGCATGGTGGGCCTTTCTTAGTAGCTAGGGATGGGATGTGTCGATGATTTTTGTCGATACTTTTTTTTGTAGTGATGGGAAGAAAAAATAATACTGGGTGAAAATAACATTTTATTCATCCTATTTTTTTTATTTGTTTGATTTAGATGAAAAAGAAATAATGTTATTTACGCTTATAATTTTATCGATATTGCAATTATAGTTAATCCAACTTTCTATATTTTCTAAGTATGTATCACAAAATTAAAACAAAACTGCAAAACCCACAGAGCTTTCAATTGGAAATTGATTAATTGTGAATTTTGACATTTGCTACATACAAGTAATGTCAAGTTCCTCTCACTCGTAAGCAAAACCAAAGATAGATCGATTATTGGGACCAGCCTTAAAGCTCATAACTTATCGACATACCTATCCAAATTAATTCTCAATAATAAAACCATAAAAATTCAGCCAAACCCGCAGGATATGAGCTAGTCTAAAAAATTCAATACCATTCTTAAGCTTGGTATCTGTTATTGCCCTATACAATACCGTAAAGGGTTGCCATTAAAAATAAAGACGCATTGTTAGGGATGTACCTTCGATTATTGACGGATATCTGTTATCGATTTTTTGAAATCGATATTAGTATTGAATTTTGAGTAAATTCATAGAAGAATTAATTTTGTAGAAAAGTGTGAGTGAGATATACTTTCCGATAACTGAGCGCGTTTTTGAAATTGTAACTAGGTATTTCTATTATACACTTTATTTTAAGACAATACGCATCGATGAAAAACATGTACAAGAAGATAATAAGTAGCCAATTGAATTTTATAAATAAAACAATAACTCACTCGGTAAAACAAACGTACAATTTGTAAATACTTATTACGAAACAGTTTATTTAAGAAGTTAACAATCTTTGGTTGAACTTATTATTTATTTATTATTTAAACGCATGTATCTCTGAAATCAACAGATTTATTTAAAAAAATATTTATTGAGTAATAGTTTATTTATTAAGGAACATTTTTAGAACTTAACTGTCTTGATATGACAAATAGGAGCCAAGAAAAATTAAAAAGTGCGGGCGAGTGATATAGTCACTAGCTATGTCGATAATTGCTTAAGAAATTATGTCTCCGTCATAATATTTAAAGTATTAAGCAATTTACTTTCAAATAGCCAGTTATAGGACATTTTGTTGTTAAATAATAGCTTTGTTGTTATTAATAATGGTTAACAACTTCCTCAAGTTGTATCAAATTGAATAATTTTAAAGATATTGTATGTAATTAGCATTTTATTATTATTTATAACTATGATATATAGAGTTTGTCGTTTAGTGTTGGTGTACTCCTATTTCAATATTGTAACGAGTTAAATATTATTTATAAAATATTACTCGTATTAGCTATTTTGTCAGTAAAACCACTTTTTGAATCAATTATTATCGTGATTGATGTAACCGCATTAGTTATTTTTACTTAACTGCCAAGAAAAGTAACGTTTTTTCATAGTATTGTAATTTTGTAAAAAGATCCCGTATTTTAGTTTTTTTACAATGTATCGAACTATTCCTCCTTCTATCTATCGATATGTCGATAAGTGACGCACATCACTGGTTTCTCTGTAATACCAATTGTCACAGTAGCGGGAAGGTCCGCACTAATTAACTGAGATGGGTGGTACTTATAAACGAAGTACAGGTAGGTGCAAAAGTGTTTTGTATAAAATTGAATTTTAATAATTTTTTCCCAAGATTTTTTCGAAAAAATCTATATTTTAGAAACATAACAAGAAATGATGAAAATTACTAGTTTTTAGTTTTTTACTAGAACAGTTTTAATTTTAACTGTTAATATGTTTGTTGTTCTGTTAATATGTAAGTATTTGAATATAACCCACACGAACATTAATTCAGTATTTCTTTCTTAACAGATAGGAGGTATGAAAAAAATAGTTTTTATTTCACAGTCACTTAAATAAACTTGTCATGAATATAAACTAGCCCTATAAACGCATTGACATGCATGAATGCATAATATTTACATCAAAACGTGAGTGTAACATGCACTGACATAAATTGTCAGAAAAAAATACATATACATACTGACAGGAATATATTTTCCAGGAAATGCTTGTCGTACAAAAAATATTTCTTCTGACATTGGCAATTAAAATTAGGTAATGCAACAACATTATTGCTTGCTGTTGTGCAAAGAAGTCTTGAAAATAAATAACTCGCCCGTAAGAGATATGTTTAGTCGGATAAAAAAATAAAAATGCTATCATTTAATAAACATTAGTTGGTTTAAAAAACAATTATGATAAAAGTTAAAATGAGCTTTTTCAGCTTTTTGAGTAAAAAATATAACTCGTTACTATTATGATACTTACCTTAAGAAAAAAAACTGACTAGGTTCTTGTTTACCTAGAAGATACATCGATGAAAAATAAATATCGATACTGTATATAAAATAATTTTATCATAAACACTTTTGTGTCCAACTGTACAGACATTTCTATCATACTGAGTTAAATTGTAGTTAAGTTGAAGGTTTTCCGATCGTTTTTAGTTTAGTTTGATCAGGTGGCACACCATTATAACATCACGATTTTGATGATGAGGAGGTAAGCAGAAACTAGCAGTAGCTTTGAGTTTCTATAACAGAACTATCCTTTGTTAAACGATAGAAGATTGAAATTTATCATCTATACTAATATTATAAAGCTGAAGAGTTTGTTTGTTTGTTTGTTTGTTTGAACGCGCTAATCTCAGGAACTACTGGTCCGATTTAAAAATTTCTTTCAGTGTTAGATGGCCCATTTATCGAGGAAGGCTATAGGCTACTTTTTATCCCGGTACGGGAAGTAGTTCCCACGGGATGCGGGTGAAACCGTTGGCAGAAGCTAGTAATTTATATAGAGACTTTTTTCGTGGGAAATCATCAAATGACGGCTCCCGCTGTGGGTGCAGCGTGAGGGAGTGTCAGACTCTTACTGACTAAATCCCGTCACGTTCCTTCTTAAGCCCTTTATGTACCAGCGTAGCGGTAAAGGCTGATTTACATTGAGTCAGTAACTGACGTCAGTGTAGGCGCCGAAAACTGACGCGTGCTATTTACACGAAGTCAGTGTTTCGTCAGTAGTCGATGATATTTCTTTTGGTGTACACACGTTCGTAAAGTCAGTGCGGAAAAATGAATTCTCGAAAACAGCAAAAAATAAAAGTTAATAATTTGTTAAGAAAATGTACCTCAGTAATGATGCAAGAACTAAGTGATATGTGTGAAGAAGAGATATCTAAAGAGAAACGAATTTGGATTAGAAAATGGATAGAGGACAGAGACATAACTGGGGGTTCTCTGTTGTTAACCCAGTTGAGAACTGAAGATCCTAAAGAATACAAACTGGCTTTAAGAATGACGCCAAAAAACTTTGACGATTTGCTTATGTTATTATCAGGCTCTGTTCAGCGTCAAGACACATTTATGAGAGACGCCTTGCCAGCCAAAGTGAAACTCGAAATTACGCTGACATTTTTAGCTTCTGGAATGTCCTTTCGAAATTAGGAAGCGAGGTCCTTATTCAATAGAGCGGCAGCGACTGACTTCACTGACTTGGGCGTATTTACACGCGGTCAGTAGCACTGGCGCGGGTGGAGGGGGAGCGAACTCGTACATTGAAGTTAGTACTGACGTGTCAGTACTGTACTGACTTCAAATCAATTTACACGATGGCAGTGCCGGGTCAGCACTGACTTGTCAGTGGACTGACGTCAGTTACTGACTCAATGTAAATCAGCCATTACTCGCGCGAGCAATCCCGCAGCCCCGTCAATCCCGAAGCCCCGATTTTATATAGAGCAATTGACAAAAAATTTGCATTTGCATCTATGTGGGCTATCTATTTGAGTATCTAACACTGAAATATTTTTTCAAATCGCTCCACTACTTCCTCAGATATTACCACGTTCACACAAACTCTTAACCTCCATAAATTACTACAAATCTACCATTGAAAACTCTCAAACAAACGAATCACTAAAAATGTGTGAACTGTTAACATATACAAACAAAAAATAAGAAAATCCATCCGTCTGTAAACACCTAAGCAATAAACTAAAGGTCGCACATATTTATAACTGCAGTCATTTTTAACTACCAAGGTTACCTTTTTGGGACACTATAGAGTTACAGTTGAACGGGTAATTAACTTGCTGGTTTTTCGCGGTTAACGATTTTTAGGGTTCAGTTTAACTCTTTGATCTTACGGTGGTATTTTTCTCATCGAGTGAGCTGCAGGTTTAATCACGTAACAAGTCCTAGTGTCAGTTTTCTCAAATCCGCCTGACGGCCTCTGACGTGGAATTGTAACAACGACTTCTACAGGGTGAGAAAAACCATTTATTAGGTTCTTAATACGGCTGTCTTTGAATATCTTTGGCAGTCGTTACGGGTAGTCAGAAGCCAGTAAGTCTGACAGCCAGTATTACCAAGGGGTATTGGGTTGCCCGGGTAACGGGGTTGAGGAGATCAGATAAGCACTCAATCCTTGTAAAACGCTGGTATTCAGCTGCATTCGGTTAGACTGGAAGCCGACCCCAACATAGTTAGGGAAAGGCTAGGCAGATGATGAACCCGTGTCCTATTTTTTTATAAAATTTCATCTCAATTAGATGTGTGACAAATAAATGTAGATTGTACCTGTGTGTACCTAAGTATTGTTTTTCTTAACTCTTTTATTAGAATTACCGGATTTGCAACTAAACGTAATGTACGGAACCATAGACAATCATCCACGGTCGATTACACACCTCGTTGTATTGCGAGGCATAGACAAAGCGACGATAAACTCGTTTGTTTCGTTAATTTCTCAGAAACTATGTAATTGTGCAGAATTATTGTGTTAATTGAATAATTGCTATTGTTTTGTTTGTGTGTGCGTGATTATTTATATCTTTGTGTGGGTAATCGCGTTATAGTTAGCTAGAATATAATATGGTTCCCGCGGTATCACTCGCTTTATAGAGGGAAGATTTTTTTAAAAATGATTTTCAAACTATTTTAGTACCTGATACTGTACGTTCTTTTTTTTTTAATTTAGTTTAAATACTTACCTGTTTTTTCATTTTTTTTTTTTTTGTAAAATCTTGTAAATAACTCTGCACATAATTTTTGTTGCAAAATAAATAAATAAAAGCCTTACCTTATTTGTATGTATGTATTTATTTATTTATTATATTTTATGTTTTATTTATATGTATATATTTTATGTTATGTAGTTTCATCTTTGTTTTGTTTAATGTTGTGCACTTTAAATTTTCTCTTCCCTATCGCATCTCTCTATCGCTCTAAGGTTTGCTGTTAGAGAACCCAGTTCTGGGTTAAGCTCGCCTTTGTACATGTCTTCTCTGTGTTGTGTGTCTTTTTTTTATATGTTTTTGTGTACAATAAAGAATAAAATAAATAAAATAAATAAATAAATAAATAAAAGAAGATAAAAAATAATATAATAGTTTTTTGTGAAGTAACGTTAATCCGATAAAATCAGTGATATAATGACTCCAAAATAAATTTTGATTGCTGATTAATTAAGTAACCTTTTATAAAAAGGTGTGTTCAATACAAAATCCATTAAAAAACCTTATCAGGACCAAAAATAATAACCAACTCAAAAGTTCAATGCGTAATAAATAAATATTATTACTCATTTCACACCTTTAATACTTAAAAGAAAAAAAATATTTATCGAAACCATATTTTGTTGTAAAAATAATTTATATCTCCGACAGAATCACACCTTAAATGCTACTGGGCGTTGCCAACATTACGGCTGCGTAACAAAATGGCGGGAGCTCGAAAAAAAAATGATAATTGCACTATATAATTGAGTTAAATTGTTTCATTACTTCGCCTGTAAATCGTACAAATATACACGCTACTATTAATTGGTAAAAATCAATCAATTACCGCTCTTATTACAAAGAAAAAAACACTAATTTCAGTTAGCAACATTTCGCCAACTGCAAAACATAAAATTGTGAACCGTTATGGAAAATAAACGTAGTGTCAATGTGTTAAGTTTTTCCGTCGGTATTGCGAAATTAGACCTTATACACAAGAAAATAAGGTGGAATAATGTTTAATGGGTATATTTATTAATAATTGGTCCCCTATAATTATGTTGTCAAAGCATTTTTTTTAATAATGAGCGTTTTAGCCGGCCCGATGAAAGATCAAGCCGGTTCATAAGCGCGGCTTATTACTGAATTCTACTAGATTTTTTTGATATCCATTATAATGTTATTTTCGAGAAATTGTCTTCGCAACAAAATGGCGAACTTCAGTAATGATCTTCATTGCAACTTTGTAGTTTTAAATGAATTGAAACTGTTGGTGTTTCTTCGATTTCTGTAATGATTTAGTGTTAAACTATTATCTCCTTAATGGGAATTTAATTCTAATAATACTTCTTATTGGTTTTAGGTAAGCTGCAAAACTCTTTCTAAATAGCTAACCCATAGTTGCAAATTACATAGCTTATTGTCAATATTACCTCTTCAGTCATACATTAAGCTGCACTAATTAGCTTCTACTTTAAACGCATTATTATATTCCTATGAGGAAATCTATTTAGTGTAAAAATAGCAAAACTCCTCCCACCGCTAATAAATCTTAGTTCTATTAAGAATGTCCTGTACAAGCTACGATTTCGTTTGCATCCCCGACGGCACAATTGCAATTTTTCAACGGTATTAAAAAACGCAAAAACTTCTAAGCGCTGGTTATATCGTTATTATATGTAGTAAAACGATGCTTATAAATCTAGGTGTTTTTAATAATACAGTACCTGTTCTATTGATATATTAGAGGTTTTTCATTACGGGAAATCTATATATATAAAAGAAAGTCGTGTTAGTTACTTCACTTACAACGCAAGAACGGCTGAACCGATTTAGCTGAAATTTGGCAGGAAGGGAGTTTAGAACCAGGAGAAGGACATAGGATAGTTTTTGTCACCATCCGGGACGCGGGTGAAACCGCGGGCATAAGCTAGTTTGGTATAAACCTTAACCTAATAAATGACGGAAACGCACCTTATGTCATTAAAAACTCTGAATATTAAAAAAATCAATGTTTACCTAACATTATCTACCAAATCATCATTAATATTCAAAAACAAACATCACTTTAAACCCACTTCAACAGTTATTTCAAAGAAAACTTCACATTTACGTATGTCTCCCGCCATTTCCCGCATCAGTCAGCTGTCACTTTGACAGCTGTCAGGCAGCCATGTTGTTGACACGGACGTCAACAGAATTGTGTATTGTTGAAATGTTGAGTTAGAAGTTAAGTAGTTTTTACTTTGATTTTATGCAAAATATTGCTATGGTATTATTGTTGAAAGGAAGTGTGTGGTACAAAATGTTGTTTTTACAACAAACTTATAGGTGTATGAATATAGTCTTGTGTGAAGCTAATGAGATTCGATGATAGCGAAATCTTATTTGTACCCAAGTAACTAGATATTTATTGAGTTTCTTTTTTTTTCATAGAAATATCCAGTAATCAATATAACTTTTTGTAAACTAGGTAGGCTTTGTAAATAGTTTTTTTTTTTTTTTTTTAATTTTTGTGTATTCCATTTTGTAGGTTAAAAAATCTTATTGGGAAAATTAAACGGATTCAATATTTTGAGAAAAACCTAGCGATAACAAAGTTTTATTAAAATGACTACTAATATACTAGTAATTAAAACAGACCTATTCACAAAATATATAGTCCCTAGCCTGCAATGTTAAAACAGTCCCATAGACCCACATCCTATTAAAAATACACGACATTACCATACAATACCTACAAAAACAATGATGTGTTATACATGATGACAGACATACAGACAACCAGTGTTTGAATATATTATTGACGCGCAATATTGATAGGTAGGCTATAATAAATGTTTATTTACTCTCTACAAACACATTTACAAATATTTACATATCTGTTATGTATCTATTTACAATAAAAAGAAATAAAAAAAACTGGATCTAAAACTCTGTACTTCGCTATTTCACTCGTGTCTTGAAGGAATTACCTACCCGGGTAAAAAGTCTGTATTATATTCTGATGTTTAAGCTATGTTTTTGCTAAATTTCTTTAAATTCCCTTAATAAAATGTTAGTGTGTAAAAGAAACCCAGTTTTGAGTCGCATACCTATAATACGTACCTCATTTCAAAATACTAATAAACCGTTATCTATACTAATATTATAATAAAGAGGATTTTTTTTTGTTTGTTTGTATCCTAAAGACTCCGAAACTACTGAACAGATTTGCAAAGAAATCACTGTTGAAAAGCTACACTCTTCCCGAGTAACATAGGCTATATTTCATCAGAGTACAGTCAGTAGGTAGTCCCCACGGGACGCGGGTGAACCTACGTGGAACAGCTGGTAACTAAGTTATAAATAAATAATTCATATACTTAAGTAATCCTGTCAATATATTTTTGACCTCAAGGTCAGAATGATAAAGGAGATTGTCACTAAAACTTTCGCTAGAGAAAACTAACTCTAAGTTGCTGTCAAACTTAATGTCATTTTGACAGTTCATACAAACGACAGGTCAGATATAAAAATTCCAACTCGCTTTAAAACCCGACTATTAGAAAAAAATATCTAACCTACTAAAATCCGCTTTTAATTACTTATTTCTAAACGATTTGTTACTAATTTCCGAAAAAAAATCAATCAATTATAAAAAAAAACGAATACGAAAATCAAGCACCAATTAGCAAAGATAAGACGAACAAAAAAAAGCTAAATTGTCAACCTTCCTTTATTAAAAAGAAAAACAGTAATTTACCATTACAAAGTAAAGTAGAGCATATTACCCTACCGTCAAAAGATCCGACGGTTCACCAATGAGCCTGACTCACGTATTTTTACTAAAAAGTCAAGATAAACTTTAGGTCCCGGCTGTCATTTGAACATCTTTGGCAGTCGTTACAGGTAATCAGAAGCCAGTAAGTCTGATACCAGTGTTACCAAGGGGTATTGGGTTGCCCGGGTAACTGGGTTGAGGAGGTCAGATAGGAAGTCGCTCCTTGTAAAACACTGATACTCAGCTGCATTCGGTTAGCCTGGAAGCCGACCCTAACATAGTTGGGAAAAGGCTAGGCAGATGATGAACTTAAAATTCTGTTTATCTGCTCAATCAAAACAAATACACAGCTACTTACTAAATAAAAAAATACAACCAACGCATTATAATTTTAAAATGCAATAAAGATGTCTTACATTAGAATTCTCATAAAGGACACCGCATTCAACCCAATATTAATTCATAAAACAAAAAAGGAACATTTTGAATATATAAATACGAAAGTCATTGCATTATTACATCTGTAGTGATGTGTCAACAAACAAAATATTCATCCCTGTTCCGGATCACTTGGAACGGGTAATATATTCTAATAAATACACAATGAGAGCTCATTGTCAAAATATTTATGTGTGTTTTTGTCCAAACGGCATATTTTAGACGTATCGAATTGTGTAATGATTGTGAAGCACGAAGTTTCATTTTTGAATCCATTGAAATGGTTTTAAAAAGGTGTTTTTATTTTTGTGTTAGTTGTTGTAAAGCTTGGCAGATTGATAATAATGTCGTCCATGTAAAGTATTAAAAATATACGCTTAAGTTTTTTAAATGAATACCTAAAAAAGTTCTGTAATACCTAAAGTATACCTAACCTAACCTAACGACCTACAACTGACAGTAACTTTCAAACCACATTAAAAAATACTCAAAAAAACCAAGTACTTGAACGAAAAAAACTCAAAAGCTCCTGTTACACGCAAAACAAACAGTTTCACACAAAAAAACGTTACGAAGCCGCAATAATATCTTCAGAAAAACGAAAACACCTGTACCGAGCTACCATTACCACAAAAAAAAATGTATAAAAAAAATAGCCACTCACCGGAACTGGGTCTGTCGCTGTACCTGGTACAATATACCCATGCTGGCCATAATGTACCATTTCCCGATTGGCTGTTCGTATCTGTACTGCCACAAGTGGACAGAGCACCACTCGAAGTTGAAGAGACCACGGAACTAGCAGAATCAGGCCTCTTCTGGTTCTCAATAATTTTCGGCAACTCTCTCTCTTTGGGTACCTGTTCCCCTATTTGGGAAACTGTCTGTCTTAATCCCCCCAAAGGAGGTAAAGAACTGAATTCTGACTCTTTAGATTTTAGGTAGTCAAAGCTGTATTTTTGGAACTCATTCTGCGGTTTTGAAAGATCATAAGGCTTATATAAAATGCTGTGGTTAGGCCCAACTGGCTTCGGACCCTCAATTTTATTCGTTTTTCTCAACGCATTCAAACCGAATTCAGGGTGTAAAATGTTATTAATTGAGAACGCTATAGGCACCGACGGCTGTGGCCGTTGAATTCTTAATTTTTCTGCATCAAATCTCTGGTCTTCTTGGTTGATTTGCGGTTTAACGTCAGGCGTATCTGGTCGGTAGTAGTTCTGGAAGCTGTCCATCTCGTTTTGGTTCTCAGGACTTGGTGGGGGAGAGTTTGGCTGCACTTTGACTATCATCATGTTAGGGGAGGTACGTTCATACCTTGAGTCTATAGTTGTGCAAGTATACTGACTTTGGGGGCAGTAGTTCATCGTGTTCTCTGCATGAGGAGCAGGAACTCTTCCCGTCACAGGCCCAGGGCTGTTCGCCTGGTTAGGACTGCAGCGGTCTTCAAAAGCCATTTTATCCACAATGTACGGAACCAATTAAAAGTCTCTCAATACATTATACAGCACAGTGCACAAATGTATACAGTACAAGATGTTGTCAGCGCAATTTGAATGGAACACAGTCTCCACATTAATATTTATCTGAATCGATTACGGTTACTTCTTAATTCGCGAACTATGTTTTTTTGAAGGGCGCGTGATGGGCAGCCGGGCTGTCAGATTGAAATGTCAGTTGCGTGTGACGCGAGACTGTTCTCGGCGGCGGCTGCCGAGTGACTGCGCCCCTCATCTCGTGACGGAGACACGCCCCCGAACAAACAAGCTTTTTACCCTTCCCCATTCGTTTTGTAGGCGTTAACCATCGGCTTTTCATTGCTCGACAACATCTTTTGAGTATTTTATCCTCGTCTAACTTATGGGTGTTGCTCAAGGTAAAAAGAGATGGGTGTCTGACAATTGATTTAACCCAAGTGTATGTTTAGTGGGGCTCCAGCCAGATTTGTAATTCAGTTGTAAATTGCCTGTATGGCTCTTTCGCGTACTCATAATGTATCAATAATACTGGCGGAGGCTTTGTACGGAATTTCAATTAAAGTTTGACAGAATTATTATATTGATAGACGTACGCCATGTTGAATTATTGATCGGATACCGGCGAAGTGGGATTTTTTAAAGAAATTATAACATAATACGTATAATTAAGTTGTGTTAGTTAATATTGAATTGTATGGGCGCGATAAAAATCTACAATTGTTGGCGTATTATTGCTGAATGTAATTACTGTTTAGGGTTCTGTAAAAATGGCGTGGATTTGCGCTTTTTAGCGGTTTTTGGGTCACAAATTTTTATTTCAATAATTATTTTTGATTTAAAAAATAGTACTAAATTACTAACAAGATAAAAATGTTCACCTGCAGGATTTAATGATATTTTTTCTTTTTATGTTATACTTTCCCCAATGAATACAAACAATGCCAAGTTTGTTACTACCTACATATTAATTTTTGTAACCACTTGAAAAAAAAAATAGCTTTGGATATTACCGCGAAAAAAGTATTTAGGTATTATTTTTTTATTTTATAATTTAACCGACGAGATTCTCAGTTTGGCATGTTGGTATTATTGTTATTTGAGCGCGATTATCTCAGGTCTGGCGGAACCGATTTTAATGCAGTTTTCAGCACAAGCATTTGTCCGACTTAGTGTAGGTATTATTGATGTCGTTTCTTTCCGAAATATTTAAAGCTACGGAACCAAAACAAAACACTCGGTAAAAATTTAGTATCGTTTGGCAGGCGGAGGGGGAGGAAAAGGGGGGGAGGGTGGTGGGGGGCTCCACCCCTATCCTCTGGTACCACTCCCGTTACAAGGTAACGCATAACTTTTGAGAAAAATAGATATTTGTAACCTAACCTCAAAACACTATAATCACCCACTACGGTCGGAAAATTAAGTGCAAGTACTTCTAATCAATACAAACAAAGGCAAAGTCGACGGAGCCCCGCTACGCGGGGCTCCTACTTCTGGGTGGTTTAAAAAAAAATAACCACGAAGGGGATGGCGGGGTCTTGCAGACCCCGCCATCCCCTTCGAACCTAACCTATCCGAGTCGGGGGTGCCCTAAGTCGCGAGCTCGCTTCGCTCGCTCGTGCATACTAAGAAGAATAAGATGTTATTTGAAATAACATCATAGTACATTCACGCAACTCGAAGAGATACGGAATAACACTAATGACAGCTAATCACAAATGACACTTAACGCAAAAACCAGAGACATTTATTTATTTTTTGCGTTCCTTTTCACGGATTTGTACACCACAGACGATATACTAAAACACATTCGGTTGTCGATCGCCCATTTTAACGTTCCGTTTTACCGAATAACGTTGACATTACGCGTTTTATCTGATTTGAGGTTAGAAACATTTTTTGTAAATTTCTCGAAAAATATCCATTACCTTGTAACAAGAGTGGTAGCGTTATAATCGGAGACCCACCCTCTACCAGATTTAACCACTTTTAGCCCCGTCCGCCTGCCAAACGATACTAAAGCCAACCCAAACACTCTTATTATTCACGTCACAGTTTTAATCATAATCTTTTTATAGTTTCAATTATTTTTTAATATCACCAGTTTCACACTTTTATCAATCTATCAGTTTTTCAATAAACATTCAACTCATTTCAACTAAAATAACCGTATCAATCAGATTATAAATTCAATCGTAAAATTAATCAACTCGATAATTTATTAATCAATCAAGCAATAATTTTAATGATTATTAACAGGTTTAATCAACTTCAGAGCAGACTGCAAACTTTTAGTCGGCCGATAGTTTGTTTGGGCTCATAAATCAGTATGAAGATGAATGGTAGTAGGTACGCACATTACAAAGATCAGGTATTTAGCCAGTATCAGACCGACTGAGAACTTTGATTGGAATCAAGTACATGTGTACAATCACGTACATGGTGACACTCACACATAATATTATTTGATTTATAACATGTTTTTACTTTAAAAGAGACTATGACCCTTGAGTTTGTTTCGGCGTTCCTTCTCAGGCATCAGTCAGTTAGGAAATGCCGACCCCAGCGTTCTTAAAATGATGTGTAAAAGTGATGTAATGTCCAACTTGCAAATAAACGATTTCATTTCATTTCAAGATTTTCTTTAAAAAAAACAACCAATGGATCAACTGTCGGCCGACTGTTTAGTCTGTAGTGTGTGGATACTTTTAGTCTAATTAGTTTCTTAGTAATTAATTTAAAATTACTCCGTAATGTAATTGAGTTTTAGAATATTTTGAATTAAATATAGGTAATGATGATTACCTAGATTATATTGGCTAGGTGATCAAATTAGTCTTTAGGTAATTACTAAGATCAAAGCAGCCATAAAATTGTTAGGTAGATTAATCCTTAATTGTCTAGCAATTTTCAAGTAGCAAACATTTAATAAATGATAGTGATTTAGTATTCTATCATTATGTATAATATGATACCTAATATTTGCAGTAATTTGTGTTTGTGTGTGGGATTTAATCTCTGAAACTAGCTGACCGAAATAGATTAAATTAGGACTACATTATGTGTAGTTAAAAATAAACGGAATCTTTTTATGTTTTTTTACTTATCAGTACTAATGTTATACCTAAGTAAGAGTTTGTTTGTATGTTTGTAAGATTGTTAACGCTAATTTTATTATTATTATTTTTTTTTCAATAAAAAAAAAACTTTATTGTAAGATTCTTATTCCAGAATATCCGAGAAAAGCTACTTTTTACTTATGTCAGTGCGCGAGTTTCCACGAGACGCGAACAAAACCGTTGACCAAACCTAGTTTAAAAATAAAAACCAATCCTATTTATTTATTTAAAAGCACATCTAATTTATATATACCTGTTATTCTACAAAATAAAGAGTCTATGACGTCATTACGCCATTATTTAACATCGTCGTACAATTTAATTGGTATAGAATGCTGTGACCGTAACGCGCGTGCCTAATTTAACCAATCGTGACAAAAGAGGTTGTGTAATAACGTGAATTCAAGCGGAAGATTATAATGGACAATGGTTGGTAGTATTTAGGCTGTTTTTGGTACTATTGAGCTATTTAAATTTAAACTGGATAGATTGTATTTTTTATCAGATGCGTAAGTAGCTCTAAGTACCTAGCATTTTCTTGAACTATGTTGGGGTCGGCTTCCAATCTTAAGCGGATTGAGTCGATAATATACCGGCCAAGTGCGAGTCGAACTCGCGCACGAAGGGTTCCGTATAGGAGATATTCCGTATTCCATAGGGAGGGAGCCCTCCAAAATATTTATTTTATTCCAGTTTTCATTATTTGTTGTTATAGCGGCAACAGAAATATATCATCTGTGAAAATTTCAACTCTCTAACTATCACGGTTCATGAGATACAGCCTGGTGACATATGGACGGACAGAGGAGCGAAAACAATAGGGTCCCGTTTTACCCTTTGGGAACGGAACCCTAAAAACGAGTAGTAATGAATAGAAAACAATAGTTAAACAAACAAACCGTAATAATATGTACTGTTGAGACTAGGAGCAAAAGCTTCTAACAATGGAAGCATTTACATAAGTGTAAGTGTCACTTATTTTAATATTTTATAAGTTTTGTAGCTACTGGCGACAAAACTATTGTGGTAGACATATTTATCCTTTCAAAAACTCATTACAAAAGAACAATGCACTCACTATTCCTTCACTCTCATAGCGCGATGGGACGACAATCCGACACCACCGGAGAGAGATCACAAGCAGCACCGATATTAACGTGCTCACCAGCGATTAGAGAGAAATCTGGTTGGCCAGGTAAGGAGGACAGATAGGCAGTTGCTCCTTGTGGCATACTGGTACTCAACTGCATCCGGTTAGACTGGAAGCCAACCCCAACATAGTTGGGAAAAGGCTCGGGAGATAATGATATAAAACCTAGTACTTAAATGTACTGTTTTGTCGACACTACATTGTATGTAAGGTGTTAAAATACAAGGTTACTCGCCGACAAGGTTAGAGAAGGTTACTTCTAAAAGGTATGATTACCTTTCTACACTTAGAAAGTCATGAATTTATAATTTTGTTTTACTTAAAGTACTTATTTTTTTGGGTAAGTAACTTGTAAGTTACATTAGACACTTACTAAGCTTCCGCCAAAGGTTTCGCTTGCCATGGGAACTTCGTCGCGCACCCGGGTAAAGCCTAGCCTAGTAAATGAAACTATCTATCACTGAAAGATTTTGTCTAATCAGGCAAATAGTTTCTAAGATCAGCGCGTTCAAGTAAACAAACTCTTCAGTTTTATAATAATATTAGTATAGGTTGTCCAATCTTTTTCAAATTAACCATAAATATTGAATTTGGAAATATTCAGTTTCATTTTCAGTGTTTTTTACATGATTTTCGAAAATATTTTCTTAAAAAACGTCATGGAAATGAAATAATTTTGAATCTCAAGACCCCTAACCAGAACTTCATTTTATCTTAACCATGGACCGATAAACCTATGCTACGGTGCTTAACTGTCGATCTTTGAAGTCGCCGCCCCAACGTCGCCGACAAAGAGAGGTCAAAGTTAACCTGATGAATTATTGAGCAGTTAAATATGATAAGTTAACACCTATCTTAGTTATTTATTAGCTGTAGGTACTTTGAGAATTAAATCGTAGGTACAAGGAAGTATTAACACAGATTAATAATTACTAGGTACTACACAGTTTAAATATAAGGTTTAATATCTCCGACCGACGACCGACGACCTCCAACGACCTCGATGGCGCAATGGTCATCATGCCGGACCGCCGAACCTGAGGTCCCGGGTTCGATTCCCGGTTCGGTCGACATTTGTGTGATGAGCATGCTTGTTGGCCGTGGTCTGGGCGTTATAGTATGTATTTATAAATATGTATATATGTAATTTGTAGCTATATGTAGTTTATCAGTTGTGTTAGCACCCATAACACAAGTTAATTAATAACTTACCATGGGGCTAACCGACCGTGTGTGAAAAAGGTGTCCCGACATTATAATATCTACATATAGTAATATAATAAATAGGAAACATTTTTTATTTGTCCCCTGAAAGCTACGAAACTACTAAACCGATTTGAGAAACTCTTTCACTGTTCTAAAGCTACACTCTTCCCGAGTAATATAGGCTATATTTTATCCCGGTATGGGCAGTAGTTCCCACGGGACGCGGGTGAAGCCACGGGCAAGAGCTAAGTAGTGAATGATATTTTTAACAATTGATAATTGATATTTCTGTAAAATACTTACAATACCTTAGAAACTACTTATAAAATACAGAAAAAGTAATAAAAATATCGAAAAATTAACATAAAATTAAAATTACACGCCTGTAAGCGCCACTGACTAGACAATGTGTAAACAAAGACAATAGAAAAATAAACCAACATGGCGACGAGAGCGAGCTGTCACTTCCCGCCTAAATAGCTGTCAAATGTCTGGTGAAGCTGTGGTCTTACTTACAGCGATTTTCGCGTACTTTAGCGATTTTAGTCCACTCAAAATTTGCATACCGATGAAACACGGTCACCATCACGCTGCACCCACAGCAGGAGCAGTCACTTGATGACTTATCAAAAAAAAAAACAGTTTTTTGTTATATATTTCTATTTGATCATCTGCTTAGACTATGTTGCAATCAGCTTCTTGGATGCAGAGAGTACCAGTTTACCACAAAGAGCAATTGCCCATCTGATCTCCTCAACCCAATTACCTGGGCAACCCGATACTCTTCTGTTATAAGACTGGTTATCACATATTCTGGCTTCAGACTACCCGTAACGACTGCCAAAGATGTTCAAATGACACCCACAAAATTTACATGCCCTCCGAAACATAGACGAACTAATCCTACTTATATTATAAATGTGAAAGTTTGTGAGAATGTATGGATGTATGTTTGTTATTCAATCACGCAAAAACGGCTGGACCGATTTGATTGAAATTTGGTATGTAGAGAGGTGATACCCTGGATTAACACATAGGCTACTTTTTATCAACACACCACGCGGGCGAAGCCGCTGGCGGAAGCTAGTTATTTCATATAATTATGTAGTTGACGCTTATAACTTCACGCTTACAATGAGACCTGTCCTTACCCTGTCAATATGTCGGGCGTACCAGACATTATTGTTTATTGCAAGGAATATCAATTAGTCAAGTTGTTCGTATGAAAATCGACTGCCAATTAATATATTACCGATTTAAATATGTAGGCTGACTGATGAATAATTTGTGTGGGACTGTGTGTGCTTATTTGTAGCTATTTAATTATTTATTGTAGTTAGTAAATGGTGTAAAACCTTCTTCGATAAATCGGCTATCTTACACTGAAAGGTTTCAAGAATCTAACCATTACTTCTGAAAATATTATTAAGCAGTTCCCCGCGGTTTCACCCGTCTCCCTTGGGAAGAAACAAGTACTGCCCGTACCAGGATAAAATATAGCCTATGTTACTTGGGAAGAGTGTTGCTTTCCAACAGTAGAAGCATTTTTTAAATCTGTTCAATAGTTTTGGAGCCTTTAGGGTACAAATAAGAGATAAAAAAACTTATTATTTTACTATGAATAAATTATCAGACAAAGAAGTAAAAATATTTCCTTTAATGATAAATTATCAGTAGTAAAAATATTCTTCCTTCTTTTTCCATCCCTTTTTATCTAAATACTGCACTATTTAATACTAAAACAGTTAGGAAGTGCAATGTGCAAAGAAAAACGCGTCGGTCTGCGCTCGCGTCTATTTCTGAACATCGTGTGTGGTCCGGCCGAGGCGATCGCGTGCGCCGGCGCCGGTTAAGGGGTATAGTGTACGAATATCCCACCCAAAACAAAAATGTGAAAGGCTGCCAAGTTCGATAATATGGAAATCCTTCGCCTATAAAAGAAGTGAGATCTGAGTAAGTACCAAGTTCCATACACATACCTCAGTTGAAATAGTTACTTTTTAATGATGTTACTTGGCAAGTTTTCACACACCTTGTTATAAACCTACTAAACGCAATAAATCAAGTATTTAATTTTCTATTAAAACTTGCCAAGTGACATTATTAAAAAGTAACTATTTTTAACTGAGGTATGTGTATGGAACTTGGTACTTATTCAGATCTCACTTCTTTTATAGGCGAAGGATTTCCATATTATCGAACTTGGCAGCCTTTCACATTTTTGTTTTGGGTGGGATTTCATTTATTTTTGTAAAGTTGTTTATTTTATTTTTTTCTTATGATTAAGTTAGTTAAGGAAATGTCTCATATACTATTTTTGAATATGCACTATGATTCTTACAAAGAAATGAACTAGATTAACTAAATGGACTAGATTTACCAACTGACTGACATGACATGTTATCATATATTATGTTCGTGGATCAAAGTTACACATTCGTTATTTTTGAAAGTGACTCATACTTGGCCGTTTTCAGATTTTTACTAAGGACTAAATACAAACCTTTGTAACGAATTTCAGATCGGTACGACCATTCGAAGATATATTATATAAATATAGATAAATTCAGTTCGCTTTAGTTCCTTAGAGGTATAAATTTAAACTGAGTATTTTACACCTTCATTATTTTGAAACCGACTCACACTTGGCCATTTTCAGATTTTTCCCTTTACCTTGACATAAAGACCTACCTCCATGCCAAATTTCAAGTCAATACGACCATTGGAAGTGGTCTAGGTTTTTGATGAGTGAGTCAGTGAATCAGTCAGTCAGTGAGTGTATAGTAAAAATAGCGATTTTCTGACGTCAATATCTCAAGACCTACAATAGGTATATTAATGAAATTTTGTATTTTGGATAAGTGAGGGGGTCTCAACAGATACTAGAAATTTGATACGCGTAAATAAAATAGATTTTGAGTTATAGGGGGGTCGAATTTGGCCCGAAATGGTTCGTGTAATATAACCCACGGCCGGTGTGTCGCTTTTTTTGCTCGAACTTGGCGGACACACTGCCGTGTGTCTAGATTGAATTTGTTTTTATGTTTCTTCTTCTTCTTTCTCCTGCTCTGTTCCCAATGTTTGGTGAATACAAATTGGTTAAGCATTTTAGCGCTTTTTAAAGACTTATAGGTAGGGATTTCAAGTCGAAATATAAGTATGTTTAGAGCAATAAAAAAACTTATAAGTATTTTTTTAACACTCAATAATCTATATGTGGGTAAAATGTCGAAATTAAAAAACTGTTTGGCAGTTAATATCAGGCAAAGCAAGGATAACCATTCATTTTAAAGATAAGTAGGTACAAAATATTTTGAAATTCATAAGTTTTTGCGGCTTTGGATATATTTTTCATAACTATGTAGTTTCCTTAGTTTCCTTTCATTGAGAACGTTTATAAGTACCATATTATTTTTATTTTAGTTTTTTTACTTATTGTCGTTTTTTAATTAAAATGTAATTACGTGTAAATAAATGAAAGTTCACAAAAGAAAAAAAAAATTAAGTAAATATCTCTTGAAAACTTAAATGTTTCATATTAAATAACTTCGCCTTAAGAAACAAGTGGCAGCGTACGCGTTGAGTCAAACAGTACAGTATAGAGCTACTATTACTTACTACAGTACACCATACAGACTAGATATATACTACAGTTTTACTCGACTAACTTTCAGCTAAGTATATTTATTTATTTATTTAACCGTTTATGTAAACACACAGAATACAGAGAAGAAGAAAAATATAACAGATAGTATAATAAAGTATATCTTGGATAACTTTGATTAAACGTGAAGGAAAACATCTTGAGGAAACCTGGACTCATCATGTGTCTAGCCTTTTCCCAACTATGTTGGGGTCGGCTTCCAGTCTAACCGAATGCAGCTGAGTACCAGTGTGCCACAAGGAGCGACTGCCTATCTGACCTCCTCAACCCAGTTACCCGGGCAACCCTTAGATAAGACTGGTTCCTAGGCATGAAGGCATAAAACCACCAAGCTTCCGCTGTGGGTGAACCCTGTCAGACTCCTTCTGACCAAAACCTACCTATGTATGTTCCTTCTGTGTGCCCTTGGTATTGGCCGCGGTAACATGCGTGAACAATCCCGCAGTCCTGGCAAAACCTGGGTCCTTGAGACCACAAACTCGTTATGAGTAGGCTCTACTTACAATCTTCATAGGACTTTTTACAAAAATACAAAGGAAATAAGGGTTTGGGTAATTCTTATTTATACTTTACATTGATTTTTAGCCGCATTTCATTGTTAAACTGAGTTTTTAAACAAAAAGTCATATCAAGATTATCCACCTTAGTTAAATTCCTACTCAAACGGAGTATTTAAGACTGTTAACGGGTAAAACATGGGTGAATCCGCAGAAAAAAGCTTGTATAGCTCAGAAATCATAAGCCATATCGTGTATGCATAAGTCGCGTTGAAAACGATTTGGAAAATTGCATCAAATTGCTATTTGTTAACTCGATAATGATACCGTAATCTTGCACTATTTAGTATTTAGCTCGCATTATGTGAAACTAGGGTTTTCATGGGGGCTTACTCTCTAGTAAACGTAAAGTACATAGCTACTTCTTCGTGTAGAAGAAGAAAGAAGAAAGTACTTAAGAGGAAAAATAAATTTATTCACGTAGTGTGCTGAGACGTCTAGGTAAACGGATTTTTGTTTACGGTGGCTGTTCTTGAAGGAGATAAGCTAGTTGCGCAGGACACATTATAGTGCACGAGCATTTGCTTGGACACAGGTGCACTCACTATTCCTTCACTCTCGTAACCCGATGGGACGGCAATCCGACACCACTGGAGAGAGCTGAGGCAAGACCGACATTAACGTGCTCTCCGAGGCGCGAGAATCACCAACTCATAGACTCCGGACTGCTTTTTTACTTGAAAACCCACCAAGTTTTTCAAGTCAAGCTTGTCTCCTGTACCAACGAGGTACTTAATCTGATCTGATTGCAGGTTCCCTAATCTAAAAAGCCCAGTTGTCAGGATTTTTTCTTGTCGAGACTGTGTGTATCCATATAAATCGATTCAGTAGTTTTTGCGAAAAAATACGGCAGTTTAACCTTTACAGTATATCTACAATTCTGCATAGGTATATAAAAGTAAAGCATATGAGTGAATATATTTAACACAGAGAACTGACAGTCTATAGTCTTTTGCTCAGAAAACGTATATTTTTTACATTCAATTAATTGAAAAGTTCAGTTTCTATCTGTCATTCATACATATAGACGAACCGACTGACATATCTATTTACGACGATTCACTCAGTAAATAGCACATAATGACTTTCAAGGCAATTTCCTAGAATATACTGAAGATTATGCAATTATACCAGAGAGGAATTTGCTTTGATGAAAGCGTATAATTTGGTTACTTGTTTATCACATACTAGCACCCGGATAAAAACTAGGTAGCCTAGGGCCCATTTTCACCGACACATAAACGTCCGTTTTTTTTAAACCATCGTTTACCATGAAAATTGAACGTGAAATATCATATTAAACAGTTTTTAAGAAAACTAACGTTGATTTCGATGACTTCCTCTATAATAAATTGATTATGTAACACTTATATAAACTGATATACTGTACTCTATTGAGATACGATATACTGATATAAATACTGATTTTAAATCGAACTCCTTTCTTTCTGAAATTAACGAGTTCGAGCAAACTTTTTTTTAATTATTGCTGATATAATTTTTAACAACCTAACTTGATCCCAAAAAATGCATATAAATTGGAATTGAGAACCTCCTTTTTACGAAGTGGGTAAAATGAGGCATTAAACCCACAAACATCGTTTCTGTTTCTTTTTCATCTTTTACTAAATATTATTTTGCATGTAAGTAAACAAATTGTTAGTCGGACTGACCATGGGTTTACCATGAATAATATAGAACTATTGACAAAGTTGCAACGAAGGGTAGTTCTATACGATTTTCATGGGATACCTATGTTAAATTCATTGATTAAAGGCTATTCTATTTTCTTTCTATGTTGTTTTTTAAAGGTGAAAGGGGGAATCGTAGAAAGTTCATAGGTTTGAAAACAGAAAGCTCATTTATAGAAGAAAGCTGTAGGCTATATTTATGTATAGTAAGTTAAGTTAAATATTATAGGATTGTATTTATTGTTATAAGCGTATGTATTAGTTTATAAGTATTTTTTATATTTTTGTATTGTATTTTTATGGGCCTTAGTTGCCTGAAATAAAGGAATAAATAAATAAAATAAATTATCCAGATACATGGAGTAGTTCCCAACCGCGAAAAATTATAAATAAATTGCAAATTCTATAGGTAGACCATACTAGCTATGATTGTTTTACTATTAACTTGTATCGTCGCCTGTCTAGCCTTTTCCCATCTATGTTGGGGTCGGCTTCCAGTCTAACCGTATGCAGCTGAGTACCAGTGTAGGTACCACATGGAGCGACTGTCTATCTGACCTCCTCAACCCAGGTATCCTGGCAACTTTATATCCCTTGTTACTGTTTATTAGACTTTCTAGCTTCTGAATTCCGAAAAGGCTGAAAAAGAGGAACTCGTCATAGTAATGGTCACCCATCCACGGACCGACCGCGCCATATGTTGCTTAACCTTATGATCGATTGACTGTTAAATATAATAGTTTAATTACATAAATACAAAACTTTCTAACCTTTCATATCTAAGTTATCTATCACGCCTCATCAAATCAAAAACGTGTGAACAACCATTTAGGCCTTCACACATAAGCTGTCACTTTTGACAGATGACAGATAAACGAATGAACAACAAATCAAAACTACTCACTCACTCATTCATGGAGAACAAAATGATAGCGGAGATGCCATAACGGAAAATCTCCTAAGATAGTAGCGAGACAACATGCGGGTGTTCGGGGGACGAGGAACGTTACTAGCTCCGTCTCTTACGCCTTTGGACCTGACCAATTTTTTGTAATACCAAAAAATTTTTAAACATGTCTCAAAGAACCCGAACGCCTCGTTAGTTCACTCGTAACTGATCGTTTTGGTCATGGCCACCGTACGTACCGTATTTGACCTCAAAGAAGGCGCCTGACCTACCTGCATTGTGGTATCTCCGTTCTTTCCTTACTCCGTGATGCAATGTCAAAACTGTCAAAGTTGTCACTCTTTATAGAAAGAGATGGAGCTATACGATAATATGTCTGTCTCGTTCTTGTGTGAAGATTTTTTTATATAATGGTCGTGATCTTTTGAACTCTTAATTACAGTTTGTGTTTGTGAATATAATTTGATCTGTCTTTAGGATAATAGTTAATGTGTCTAGATATGTATATAGTCATAATGTACAAGTTGTTCTTCGTGGTACGTCCCGAAGAGGTTACTACTTTTCTCACTCAGATAGATGATATCCTTTCTTAGACTCTACACTGCCACAGACATACCACATTTCATTTAATTCAGTTCTGTAGTTATAGCATAAAAGCCGGGCAGACATAAATAATAGAATGAATTGTCTTCTTAAAACTTGTTGTTGCACCTGTTTTTTGTTTTCTCATTGTTATTAGGCATTTAATTTTATAATCTCAATTTTCATTTGTGATCGGATTGCCGTCCCATCGGGCTATGAGGGTAAAGGAATAGTGAGTGCACCTGTGTCCAAGCAAATGCCCGTGCACTATATGTCCTGCGCAGCTGGCTGATCTCCTTATACGAGAACAGCCGCTGTGACCAAAATCGGCCTTGGACGACATTATAAGACAGAGATAGACCAAATGCGGTAAGTGGTTCCCCCAGGACGCAGACAAAATCACGGGTGAAATCTATCCAGTCATAAATTCATAACCCTCAACATGAAACAAGCAATATATACTATTTATTTAAACATGGCGTCTCGAACAGTTGTCAAATTTCCCGCGCTAGGCCGCCATTTTACATCCAATGAGTTTTCTGCAAATAATAATAATATGAAATAGATTAGGGATTTACACATTTGCGATTTGTCGGGGTTCCGATTTTTTTTTTTGTCGGTTTATTAGATTGGCTTATAATTTCAATTTAATTAACTGTAATTGAATGAAGGAGGAGTTTTGAATAATTTTCATTCAAAATCGATTTAATCAAAATGAATAGCCTTCGCCCCTAGCCTGCTCTCAGTTGTAATGCGTTAAATATCTTGTAGAGGGCCTTAAGAACCATGGTTTACTACTGAAACTTCCGAAACTGAAGATATAGAGCTCTTATGTTATCCCTAGACTATTGTTTTGAGTGCTAAATTAAAAATAATCAAACTGGGCTGAAAATCATCACTTCTTGAAAGTCAAAATAGTACACAAAGTCAGTCCACAAAACGCCCACCCTTAAGCTTGAAAAATAAGTACAATTCCTTAAACCAATATACTTAGGGTGTTGAGCCTAAACATTTAAATGTACGAACAATTTATTTGTGCGACTAATAATCGCAAAATCGCAACTGCATACTCTACTCCTTTCCAAAACCATTTCATTATACACACTTCTTTTGTTCCATTTTCAAATATCATTCCGAATACAAACATTGAGATTAGAACATCACAACTCTTTACTATTGATATTGAAAAATGTACTTTATGTCTTAAAGTATTAGGGTGAATTTCTTGTGTAAGGGTTGTTGATATAAGATGTTTTGTAAGTGATACATATTGTGAGACTAAAACATCACAAACCCTTACTTTTGTTATTGAAAAATATACTTTGTGCTATAGGTAATAAAGGTGAATTTCTTATGTTAGGGTTGTTAATATAAGATGTTTTGTAAGTGAATAATGTTTTCGCGTGAGCTTTTCAAAGGTTACCTTATTTCGGGGCTTGTTAGAAGGGACGGAATCGATTTATTTTATAACTAGATATTTCTGGTTTTCGTCGGATGCTGAAAGATTTAATTTACACAGCTGAAAAAGTCGTGGTGGCCTAGTGGGTAAAGAACCAACCTCTCAAAAATGAGTGTGGCTTCGATTCTGTCATACAAGTACCGATGCAACTTTTCTAACTTTGTATGCACTTTCTAAGTATATCTTAGACACCAATGACTGTGTTTCGGATGACACGTTAAACTGTAGGTCCCGGCTGTCATTTGAATATCTTTGGCAGTCGTTACAGGAAGTCAGAAGCCAGTCAGTCTGACAGACCTTACCAAGAGGTACAATATATAGATAGTGTAACTGGTTCAAAAAGATCAAAAGAGTTTCTCATTAAAACTATCAGGCAGGTTTTATATTGGAGTTTTTTATAATTATATGGATTAAAAGAATTGTAAAATTCTTCTCTGTCGTAACTCAATTCGTTCAGAGCTTGTTTACAGACGAAACTATCGTTTCAATTTTACCAAACAGAACTACAATAAATCTTTATCATAAACTAGAATTTGAAAAAAAAGAATGGCAGAAAACCTCCCATTTCTTGTAACCTATAAAATTTATTAAGGGGAACCCAATTTTGGAAATTCTTAGAGTACCTACCTCATGAAAAGCACGGGTATTCAGTGTCATCCCTATTAATTTAAAAAACGCAAAAGTAATTATCGTGAAATGCTTGGTACACAGTTAATATGGAGCCTAAGAAAGGACATAGGCAAGCTACATTTTATTTGGTTGCGGCGAAGGGAAAATAAAATACATATATGGGAAGACGAAGAATTCGATGGAAAAGTATCCGTTTTAAAACACATTATATTTCCCAAAAACTCGATTATTTGGCAACATCCATTAAATATTAGAGTTTATCTAACAGTTCCCTACCATATATAAATTATATATCTACTATGCAGAATACCGCGGACTCGCCTGCACACAGCGTTGAAGGCGCTACATTAGTGCTATTGTGAAAACCTCCCTTTGTTAAGTCGGTTAAAAAGACATTTTATTACTCAAAAACTCAATTATTTTCTATAAAAAACAAACATTCAAATTGAAAACCTCCCTTTTGGGGAATCGATTAAAAATACATTTAGTATCCCAAAATTTCAATTATGTGTTTTGCAAAAATTACCTTTATTTGAGTTTATCTAATAGATTACTATACAGAATACCGCGGGCTCGCCTGCACACAGCGTGGAAGGCGTTACATCAGTGCTATTGTGAACACACAACACACAATTTTGCTGAAAGCTCGCCATAAAATAATACAGAAATTAAGATTAAAACCTCTCTTTGATAAGGCGGTTAGAAGACATTTTATTTCGCAAAAACTTAATTAATTTGGCAACATATAGGTATTTGAGTTTGGTGAAAACTCGCTATAAAAAAATATACAGACATTCGAATTGATTGAATTGATTGAACCTCCCTTTTGGTAAGCCGGTTAAAAACTCAATATTTGGCAAAATCTATGAGATAAACCTACAGAGTTTATACTTTTATATTAATTACAACCTCCCCTATTGTATAAATCATATATCTGCTATAATCTACTATACAGAATACCGCGGGCTCGCCTCCACACAGCGTCGAAGGCGTGACATTAGTGCTATTGTGAACACACCTGGCTTCTCCTGGCTTTGACTGCCTCGTTGGTTAGCTGTTGCAAGCGCGGCTGCTGAGCACGAGGTCTCGAGTTCAATTCCCGGGTCGGACCGAAATCGCTTTGTGGGTTTTCTTAAACTTTCACGAAGCAGCCCGGAGTCTGGAAGTTGGTGATTGATTGCCGTCCCATCGGGCTATGAGAGTGAAGGAATAGTGAGTGCACCTGTGTCCAAGCAAATGCTTGTGCACTATAATATGTCCTGCGCAGTTGGCTAATCTCCTTACATGAGAACAGCCGCCGTAGCGGATAATCGGCTAGGAGGGCATTATAAACACCAACTAACTAAAATTCGCTGCTTTTATTAAGTATTAGAGTTTATCTAACAGTCCCCTACTATATAAATCATGTATCTACTATAATCTACTATACAGAATACCGCGGGCTCGCCTGCATACAGCGCGGTGAAGGCGTTACATTAGTGCTATTGTGAACACACCTGGCTTCTCCCATGGTAGGGGAGCTATGGGTTCTGTGTGTTATGGGACAAACAGACTTAAATGATGGGTTAAAATAGGTATATATTATCTTAGGAAATAGGAGATTGTGAAGATTTAAGTTTTATCTAATAACAAGGTTTATAATAGCTATGCATTAGTAGGAGGTATATACCTTAAACTAATGCATATGGTCTTTACCATAGTTAATTGTCTGATACTATACCTCTAGTATGATTGTAAATGCTGATCTTAACAATGTTGACTGGGTTTCACTTAAAAAAATTACCAAACGGTTTCCCGGTTTGTGAATTATTTTCTCTCATAAATAATAAAGTTTTCGTTATTCAGTAATCTTTACGAATATTAAAAAAGCGAACACAACTTTGACTGCCTGTAAAACTACCGTTCCGATTTAAATGTTTGTTACACACAGTTAGTCTAGAGAGCCTAAAAAAGGATGTGAAGCTTTTTAAGTTCCCTCAGCATGCGATTGAAACCGCGAAGAACAGATACTTAGATATTAGTAACATTGTGGTAACATCCTAAACTAAGTCTTTATTCTAAATCGCATATTTACAAATACAAATAGGTAGGTAGGTACTACATTAGTTTTCCAATTTTTTATTCACTTATACTTCTTTTAAACCAAAAAAAAAACTCAAAACCCGTCTACCACTATCCCCAACCACATCAAAATCATATCCACCCTACAAGCCACCCCAATATGGCCTCGCTATATAATCTGTGGTACATTTTTCTTAATCTACTGCCAGGGTGCGGCCTAATGGTTATCATTATGTGTTCAGCTTTTATTTCCGTTGAATTACTAAGTTTTTTGGTTGAGTTTTGATAGAAATATTGTAATGGGGCTAGGATTGGTTGGCTACTGAGTAAAAACAGTATTAGAGGCAGCCTAAAATATGAAGTAAATTACGTAATGTTGAGAATTATGTAAAATTGTTTTTTACTAGGCACTTGATACCCAAAGGGCCAATTTTTCGATCTATATAGTATATATATATATAGTATCTTATAATACTTATATCTTTAATTTTAAATATGTTTGACGTTTTTCAGCTTTTGTGAAAAAATATGTCAGACCACTATAATCACAGTTGAAAGTTTTGTACATCACTCTATACTAAGTCTGCCGCTATGCTTATTCCTCAGATAGAAAATAGCTAACTGAGGATTGAAAAATCAGCCCTTATTGTTGAACAAAAAGTCTACATAATATTGTTTTCTAAAATGTTATAAGTAGGTAAGTAATTATTAAGACAAAAATAGAACGGAAAGCGACTCCTTTTTAAAATCGCATACTTATTTATTTCTTAAGTCGGTCCCTTAGAAACCTTTACTGCATTATCGGCAAAGAAATAATGGCTACCACATTAGCATTTCGCGAAAAAAATATCATTTTATTACATACAAACCTTTTATCCCGAATCAAGAAACATATAAAATGATTATCACCATACATATCGTAAATACATTGCTGTGAACAAAAATATTATAATTTTTTAATAAAAAATAATAAAAAGTTCAACTTTAAAAATCGTTCATAAACAACATATCGACCAAATATATGGGCCGATTAAAACATTATTAATATTGCTATCTCTTTCTAACTAATACGTGCATCCTTTTCTAGGGTCGTTTTGAAAATGGAACGCCGCATGCGCTCAGAATTAGTACCGCTTTTTTCCCGCCGAGTGATTTGAAATATATTTTTTTATTTATATTTTAAGAAGACGCCATATTGTTTTTTTTGTGTTTGTTAATTACCAATCGTTTTGAAACATACGTTTTGTGTTTTTATGGCGTACGAGTGTCATTTGGGGCTGATTGCTTTGGATACAGGGCGTTTTATGTAAGAAAAGGTGTTTTCCGTGGTGTCAGTCGCGTTAAGTGGAAAATACTTCAACGTAAGTCTTGAATAGTTTTGTAAAACAATGTTTATAGTCTTTTTGCGAGAAATGAAAAAACTACTCCAAAGATTTTCATGCGGTGTTCACCAATAGCCAGAATATATTAAGAAAGGTCTAGGTTTTTAGGAGGCCGTTATTTTGTGATGCAAATCAGCCTAAAATTGTCTTTTTTAGGCTTATGTTTAACTGATCACCAGGAATAGTAACAAATAGCAGACAAAAATAGTAAATGATCACCAAAATGAAACTCGCATTTTAATGTAAAATGATAACCAAAGTTTTAACACTTTGCTATCCCATTTAAGTGAAATTACTCCAAAATAAATCATGCGCAAGCCAAAAATAGTAAATGATCACCAAAATTAAACCACCATTTTAAAGTAAAACGATAACCAAAGTTTTTACATTCTGCTATCCTATTTAAGCAAAATGAGTCCAAATAAATCATTGTTATCCCAAAAGTAGTAAATGATCACCAAAAGTAGTGAATGATCATCAAAATTATACCAGCGTTTTAATATAAAATGATAATCAAAGTTTTTACATCTTGCTAACCTGTTTAAGTAAACTGACTCCAAAAAAATAAGTTCGGCCTGATACAATAAATGTAATAACATTATGGGGACCCTTTTCCTGCACTAGGGTGGAAAATTGTCTATTGCATGCCTCTAAACAGTGCGATAAGAGTGTGTTTTCGAGGGAGTGTATTGAGAAACACATTCTTCTTCTTCTTTCTCCTGCCCTGTTCCCAATTTTACTTGGGGTCGGCGCAATATGTCATTTTCTTCCATTTTCCCCTGTCACTCGTCATACTGACACTCACGCATGCATTGCAAGCCGGACACATAACTTAATATGGCATCATAATACTTTATTTGATAATAAGCCTACATTTTATGGCAATCACAGTGACTTATTTAGGCAAAAATAATACATTAATTTGGTCGTCAAGAGTTGGTGATCATTTACTAAATTTGGTGGTCGAATACAATTTAAAGTGAAGTCGTGACTAAAATAGCTGGTACTATTACATTTTTAGACTTTATTTTTCTGGTGTTCAGTAGATTTTTCTGGTTGCAAAACTAAGGGTATCAAAGCATTTTATGGTGGTCATTATATTTGTTCCCTCTTTTTTATACTGTCGTTTTACAAGAAATCTGCATTTTTTCATTGGGGTACCAGATACCAAAGTACAACTGTTTAAGTATATGTGCTTCTAAGTAATGTTGTTCTCTTCGTAAGTAGTATATTATCATTATTTCAACAACTTCATCATTGAGTTTATTAAAATATTTACATTAATTTTAAAAAGTTACAATAAACTTGTATTTAGATCTTCATTATTTAGAATAATTTTGATCGTTGAAAAAACACATTTTTGAAAAATCAAATAAATTTAAAAACAACGTGCTGTATACAAACACCAGATGATTTCGAAAATATCCTCATTTTCCAAAATTTCGTTGAGTTTATTAAGTTTTTTTTCTAAAAACCGACAGATGGAAGATGAGATTTTTTTACTTTTGCTTTTAAACCATAACGCAGCGGAAATCTATTAATTAATTTATGAAAACTTCGACTTTCAAGATTGAAATCTTTATTTTTATTTAGTTTTAATATGTTTTTGAAGTTTGCTTAAATAATAAGTTAAAATTATTTATTTCATTTTGTAAGGCAGGTGGTACCTAATGGTTTTTTTTACTACCCAAAATGATTATGTATCTCTAGTCTATACTAATATTATAAAGAGGAAAACTTTGTTTGTTTGTTTGTTTGGTTGTAATGAATAGGCTCAAAAACTACTGGACAGTTTTTAAAAATTCTTTCACCATTCGAAAGCTACATTATCCACGAGTAACATAGGCTACATTTTATCCCGGTACGGGCAGTAGTTACCACGCGACGCGGGTGAAACCGCGGGAAAACGGCTAGTACTAAATATGTAAGTCTTTATTTTTCATAAAACGTAAGTGTTTATTGTTATTCTCAGTTTGGGTCTAATATTGAATTACACCCGCGTCTGGAACTGTTTCCCGCACCGAAACAAAAGATAGGTATCCTATGTTCTTTCTCAGTCTTTGCAATACCAAACTACCGTCCCATCGGGCTATGAGGGTAAAGGAATAGTGAGTGCACCTGTGTCCAAGCAAATGCTTGTGCACTATAATATGTCCTGCGCAGTTGGCTGATCGCCTTATATCAGAACAGCCGCCGTGGCCTACAATCAGCTAGGAAGACATCAGTAAGCTAATTTCCAATGAGTAATTACACAGTTACTTTTATGTATTTCCTTCAATCCCAATTCAATGAAAACCTTCAAAAACCGATACATAGTCCAAAAAAAACCTGTACTAAATATACTTCGCTAACGACTTAAAGAATTAAGTTTTTAAGCTTCACTCATGTTGGTTTCCGAACGGATTCAAAATGGCTGCTCACGAAACGAAATATTTTTTGTTGTTACCTTTGCCACTATAATTATATGGTGTGTTGTTTGTAGGGTTCAGTTCATTTTAAAATGGGTTTGTTAGAAATATTGTATTTCTGATGCTTCTACTTTCTTTTTTATATTATTTGGTGATAAAAAGGTGGAGGAAACCTGGACTATAAAGTCTGAAATCACCAACTCGCATTGAGCAAGCGTGGTGATTAATGCTCAATCCTTCTCAGAGTGAGAGGAGGCCGCAGCCCAGCAGTGGGACGATAAAAAGGCTGTAACAGTCACAGAGGTGTACTCGCTCATATGTGGAAGACACGGTAAAGTCTATGAAAATTTTGATGGGTAACTTCTGCTTTCCCGTGATCACTGTCGCATTTCCGGGAGGACTACTGTTCGTACTATGATAAAATACAGCTTATGCTACTCAGGGATAGTGTATCTTTCCAACAGTGAAAGAACTTTTCGAATCGTTTCATAAGCTTCGGAGCAAACAAGCAAACAAAATAATTTCCTCTGTATTATATTAGATAGATATGTAATGTACATATATTGTGTATTATAAATGCAAAAAAAAATATATTTTATTATATAGATTATTAAACGAAGTTCAGATTAACAATCAATAGGTTTAATAATATCGATGTTCAATATTTGTAAAATTATGTACTTACACTGTATTTACAAACTTAAACTCCTTTACTAAAAATAAAATTATTTATTTTATTTTTATTTTATTATGTTAGGGACAACAAACAGCAGTATATTAAATATTACACATGATTGGAGTACTTAAATAACAGGATAAACAAATATACTACTCACGACTAGGGCTGCCATCCGTCCGGGTTTCCCCGGATTTGTCCTCGTTTGGAGGCCGTCCGGGGGCCGTCCGGGCGGGGTTTCAAGAAGTGTCCGGGGAAAACCCGGACACTTTTCATGTAAAGAAGCACCTCATTGAATTTAAGTATATGTTAATAGTAAATGGATTAGAAATTAGGTATTACTTTGTTTAAAAAAAATCGTACTCGTTCGGGGAAAAAATGCGATTTACGCCAAATGTCCGGGTTTTTTAAATGTTTGTCCGGGTTTGGCGATATTCGAGATGGCAGCCCTACTCACGACGCTATCCACAGATTACCATATTAATAATAAAATACCATGTATATACAATACTAAAAATAAAATACTATGTATACTATGTATACAAAACATAGGTATATAAAAGATCATCGATTAGGCACCGAAGTATTCCTCCGCATGTCTGTCATCTAGTCTCAACTAAATAATAATACTTTCGCGTACCAACCTCTTATTTAGTCTGCACCTACTAAAAATCATCATAAAACTAAATAAAAACAAATAATAAAATATTTATCAACAGACAGTTTTGAGAATTACAAATTGTTTATTCTATTTTGAAAATGAGGTCGGATTCATAAAAGTCTATGACTTGGCAACCCTGTGCATACGATGAAATATAAAACTTTCTTGGTGTGGGTGTTAAAATTAGTATTGCGGTTCCGTATATCAGTTTTAGTGAAAACAAATTATTTTTCAATATACAAGACAAATTAATCAAATTAATAGACAAATTAATCAAATTAATTATAAGAAGAGTCGTGGTGGCCTAGTGGGCAAAGAACCAACCTCTCGAGTATGAAGGCGCGTTCGATTCCAGGTCAGGCAAGTGCCAATGCAACTTTTCTAAGTTTGTATGTACTTTCTAAGTATATCTTAGACACCAATGACTGTGTTTCGGATGGCACGTTAAACTGTAGGTCCCGGTTGTCATTGAACATCCTTGGCAGTCGTTACGGGTAATCAGAAGCCAGTAAGTCTGACACCAGTCTAACCAAGGGGTATCGGGTTGCCCGGGTAACTGGGTTGAGGAGGTCAGACAGGCAGTCGCTTCTTGTAAAGCACTGGTACTCCGCTGAATCCGGTTAGATTGGAAGCCGACCCCAACATAGTTGGGAAAAGGCTCGGAGGATGAGGATACAAGACAAATTAATGCAGATATAGTAGCTTAATCAACACGTTCGCTAAAAGCGAAGGCAGTTTGAGACTTTCGACATCATTTAAGTCATTGATGTAGCGGTAGATATACCTGTGGGTACTTATTAAGTTGCCTGGGTAACTGGGTTGAGGAGGTCAGATAGGCAGTCGCTCGCGTAGATGATGATGACTAAGATAAAAAAAATACTCGTCATCTACGTCGATAATGTCGATAGTAAGATACTAAAGGTCTTAATTTTTTTATGAAAGTAGAATGGATTCAACTTCAACAATAGTGTACTTCGTACTTCGTGATGCGAGACGAACTGAGAGAAACACCTCGCAAGCATAACAATGTCGGCACAAGGACACAAACATATGCTTATAACATTTTAACGAATATTGTTAAACTTACCGTAGATTGAGGATCCCACTACCGTTTCATTAATTAGCAATGCGTGACATCTAATTTTATATGGCATAAGTACTAATTGTTACCCCGCGGTGTCACTCGCGTCCCGTGAGAAGTACTGTCCGTACCCTGCTAAATATAGCCTGTAGTATTCAGGAAGACTGTGGCTTTCCAAAAGTGAAAGAATTTATCAGATCGGTTTAGTAGTTTCGGAGCCTTTGCGGTACAAACAAAACAAAAAATATCCTTTTTATTATACATATTAGTATCTATAGTTTATACAGACTTGCTAACAAGTCTGAGTAAATAAAAAGATGTATTTCTTCTTGTCAATTAAAGTTGAGCTTTCAATTTTCCCCCGGCTCCGTTCAATATCAATGAATAAAGAATAACTGTCAACTTTGTTTGTCATCTGTCATTTAAGTTGAAGTTATAGGGGCGGCCATTGTGAATTTGTGTTATTAAATTAACGGGATTCAGTTTTAAAGGTTTTTTATGTTGTTAATTATATATTTGTTTGTAGGGCTTTTTATTCAATTTATTTTAAAAAAATATAACTATAGAAAGTCGTGTATTATTTACATTACGTATAAAAAAAAAAACTACTAAACCAATTTCAATGAAAATTCAGTACAGAAATAACTTAGTGCCTAGTGCAAAAGTACCTACCTATATGGGCAATTTTTTATCCAGATGCGGGAAGTAATTCCCTCGGTCCATGAATGAAGCACGAAAAACACATACTATTATACATCACATACATCACACACTAATATACATCTATTCTATTCTATTCTATTCTATTCTACATATATGCATCCTAATTTTACGACATCCAATCAATTTCAACAACCAATAAGTAATTAAAATCACTGCAAGTACGGAACCCCAAATCTTTTCAAAGCCCATAACAATATTTATAATCAAAACCCAGTGATTAAAAAAACAAATCCCTTGCATAAATTAATACCATCACCCGTATTCATTAGCCTTAAAAATAGATCCCCCCTCAGACAGAGATAGCAACATCCACAAACAATCATAACCCCATAACTTTACCACAAGCGAGAAAGAGATAGCAATATTCCTCGTAGTTGCTGCTAAATTGAACGCTACGCGTCATTGGCTGATGTTTCCCGCGCAAAGGGCGTCGCCGGTTTCCCGCCATAAATTGAGTTGTTGACACATCAATAATGAGGTTATGTTTTAATATCAACCTTTTTTCTCTCGCAAATTATAAACTGGGGTAAAATTATTATTGTTATGATTTTCTGTTTAATGAGCTACGTGTGTGGTCTCTCCGGTTACTTGTAATTAAACTGTTTCGGTTTTGCACGTAGGCAGCCATATTTAAATTTTTCTTTGCGTCTTGTTACCAATAGGACAAAATACGTATGTAGTTTCTAGACGGGCAATGTTTGTGTGAACTTTATTTTTATAGTTCGGCCATTCAGAGAATGCGTTCCTGACACGTCGCGATTGAACTGACGACGTAACTACATTCATTGATTATTGATATAATAATGTTGTTTTAATGCTCCTCAATTGTTAAAACGGTAAACAACCAGCAAAAATATTTTTATCGTAACTGCAACGCCATTGCAAAGTTACGTCGTCAGTTCAATCGCGACGTGTCAGGAACGCATTCTCTGAATGGCCGAACTATAGTGCCGTGCTGAAATAAATGTAAGTTTTTAGTGGTTGGGCAATAGTTGTTAAATTACGTATTGTTGTTTTTGTTTCATAGTTTTGTACAAAAGAGGTTGTTATTTCGAATACCGTACTTACAACGATATGCTACCTACTATAGTTCGGCCATTCAGAGAATGCGTTCCTGACACGTCGCGATTGAACTGACGACGTAATAACATTCATTGATTATTGATATAATAATGTTGTTTTAATGCTCCTCAATTGTTAAAACGGTAAACAACCAGCAAAAATATTTTTATCGTAACTGCAACGCCATTGCAAAGTTACGTCGTCAGTTCAATCGCGACGTGTCAGGAACGCATTCTCTGAATGGCCGAACTATACTAGTTTTCGCCCGTAACTTTGTAATTGACTTTGTGATTTTCGTTGTAATTTTGGTATAGGTAAACAAGGTTGATATATCAACGTATTTCCATAATGTCAAAATTGATCCAGACGATTATATTGCTTATGTTTTGACTATTTACTTAAGTAAGTCTACAAAGATGCTAATTAACTAAACAGGTTTCTTTTTAATAACATTATTATAGTTCGGCCATTCAGAGAATGCGTTCCTGACACGTCGCGATTGAACTGACGACGTAACTACATTCATTGATTATTGATATAATAATGTTGTTTTAATGCTCCTCAATTGTTAAAACGGTAAACAACCAGCAAAAATATTTTTATCGTAACTGCAACGCCATTGCAAAGTTACGTCGTCAGTTCAATCGCGACGTGTCAGGAACGCATTCTCTGAATGGCCGAACTATAACCTCTAAAAATCGAGTTTGTCTTCTCAATTATTAAGTCAGACTCAAGTTACGAGTGTCTAGCTAGAATAAATATAGGTACCTTTAGCAACTTATTATATTGTTTAAACATATTTCTAACTGCATCTTATTCCGTCAATATGTATTCCGCGTATATTATATTCTACTTCTAAAAAGTTTTGAATTAAGTAATTATTTTTCCAACTATGTTGGCTCTATCCGGTAACACAAAAAACTAACGAAAGAAGAAGCAGACTGACTTAGCACAGTACTAGTGTGCCACATGGAGTGACTGCCTATGTGACCTCTTCAATTCAGTTACCTGGGCCTGTATCCTTTACTTAGTATGACGGGCTTTCCAGACTTACCTACTAGCTCTTAGCTACTCAGCCGTATCTGAGAAAAAGGTGAGCAGATGCGATATCTAGGTATCTACTCGTGACGACTGCCAACAATATTCCGAAAACACAAAAACTTTTTTACAAAAAAATTAAACCGACTTCCCAAAACACTAAAAAGCAAAAAAAAAACTATTTTAGGTGCATCGGCCTAGAATTCGGTGTCTAATGGATGTTACTAAGTTAATTTTGCCACCGACTTCTAGGCCGATGCACCTAAAAATAGTTTTTTTTTGCTTTTTAGTGTTTTGGGAAGTCGGTTTAATTTTTTTGTAAAAAAGTTTTTTATTTAAAGCTTTTCAGTGATACGTATAGTTGTCACTATCCATACAAGTGGGAAGTTCTCATCAATACAAAGAATATAAGTCCAAACACGAGGTAGTTTACATATTCAGTTGTCGAGTTCCCTCGACCCTCTCTGGTTTCCATCATCAGATCAGCTCCAAATCTTCACTGTTGAATAGTGCTTTTAGGCGTACACCTGAGTATCAAGTTTTTGCCCTATGTATGCCTACAACTTTCGAAGGTTGCCCTCGATTTCTCAGGGTTTATATCATCAGATCCTGACCTGATGACTATGGGACCAACTGGCAGCTATATTGATAACCTCCTCCTTTATGGGAAGTCGGTTAAAAAGAACTCTTCATGAAAGCTATTAAAGTATTTTGCTCCGAAAGAAGATTATTTTGTATCCCATGTAGACTACTTACAAAATGATTGTTTTACTGCCGCAGGTACTGTAACAATCAAAAATAACTTTAATGATGAAGCCAACAAGATATATAGCTTAATAGACATAATGATTCACCTGTTTTTGTTACAAAACAAGAGCGTTATTTCTATTTCATATTTTTAGGGTTCCACGTTGGTCTAGTTGTTGCATGAGGTCTCGGGTTCGATTTCCTGATCGAGCCGAAATCGGTTTGTGGGTTTTAGAATAGGTACATAGGTAGTCTCTACATGATAAAACAATTTTAATCAACTGCAGCTGGCTAAATTGGAAGGAAATAAGTGGTTAGGGAGAGGACAGTTTTTTTTTTTTTTTTGAGAAATCCATAAAATTCTTCCGATCTTGCAAACTAGGCATTACTTCAGAAGTAATTCTGAATTAATAACTTTTCTTTGAAAGTAACTTCTTAAAGAAATGTTATCTAAAACAAAATATTGCAGGGTCCACAATTTTAAATTATATTATCATACAAATACTACTGCTTTTAAAGCACGGAACCTTTGTTAATCTCATCCGCACTTGACCAGTTTTTATTGCAACTGAATAACAACAGATATTAACTTTTTCAGAAAGCTTTAAATATCATATTAGATTAGCGTCCTAATGAGCCATATACTTAATTAAATAGACGAGTACATTTTAATTAACATTAACTTGAGTAATAAACCTCTTTATTATTAACTAGCCGTTTTCTCCCGGTTTCACCCGCGTCCCGTGGTAACTACTGCCCGCACCGGGATAAAATATAGCCTATGTTACTCGCAGATAATATAGTTTTCTAATGGTGAAAGAATATTTAAAATTGGTACAGTAGTTTTTGAGTTTATTCATTACAACCAAACAAACAAACAAACAAAGTTTTCCTCTTTATAATATTAGTATAGAAGTATAGACTAGTTTTCCTACAGTTGTAATAGTTTTAAATGGTGCATTTGGGTCTTGAAATATATATCCGTCACGCTATAGCCGAACCAATTTAAGTAAAATTTCGTACGCAGATGCTTAGTCTTAAACCTAAGAAAAGACATACATTTTATCTTTATAAAGGTAGCAGTTCCGTCGGGACTTGGATGTGACGCGGAAAACAAGTTTTTATGAATAACAAAATGCAAGCTTATTAAAAAATATTTTAATAAAAAATCGCTAACTTAAAATCGCCGCCATTTTTCCTCCCATAAACCAGTTTCCTCATAGCCGCTGTAAAATGTAAAACAATCAGAAAAACAATAACAAAACGATTGAAACAATATGTTTCTACTAGGTCGTTTATTTATTTCATGGCTGAACTGACTTACAGTCAACATAGCCAACTTTCTTATTGTATAAGCAAATTAAAATTATCGCTGTGTGAAACTGCCTATTGACTTCGTTCAGAAATGCGTGGGAACTGAACCTTTCGGGGTTCAACTTTTCTTGTTGCTAGCTTTTGAAAAAAAAGTTTTAACCGACTTAAAAAAGGAGGTTCAAAGGTAAAATTATGGAATCAGGCGTTATTTTGCCGAAATCCATGACATAAAAGTCTCGTAGTAATAAGCGCAAACTTTCCTAACATTTTTTTAGATCCCTAACTTCAAATACTTTTGAATAACTAAAACTAATATTATAAATGTCTGATGTTGTCTGATTTTAATAAATTTGGTACAGAGATAGAGTTGACCTTGAGAAAGAACATAGGATAGTTTTTATCCCGGACTTTAGAAGAATTCTCTTTGAAACGCGATATAACCGAACTCTACGCGGGCAAAGCCGCGGGCGGAAGCTAGTCGACCTATAAAGTCTAATGGATTTTGTGTACCTAAGACACAGATAGTCTAGCTAGGTCCTGGGAAAACTAAGAGACTAAGTCTAAGCTACTTGTCATCTAGTTACGGGAAGTTGTATCCCCAGTCATGGATAATATTATGCTACACATACTTACAGCTTGTATTCCAATAAAATCTCTCGTTCTTTGGCACCACTTTACTAGAATACTTAAATGTCCAAAAAAAACTTACCATCATATTAACCCTATTGTCTAAGTCCCACAAGCCATGAATAGAATTAAAAGTAAAATTGGGCACGCGTAACATCCATTCCAGTAGTTCTTACAAACAATAAATATATAAACAAAACAATATAACAATAGTATTAACAATATCTTACCTCAACTCACAACCTTTTTTTGTGAGCAAAAAGTTTTCACAAAAGAAGGTGTATTCAAAATACGCATTGGCGACGGTGTAAACAAACCATTGTCTATGGCCAGGTGACAGTGACAATTCGGTGTTCGTTTTTCAAAGAGCTGTCAAACTTAACGTCAATATTTTGGCGCGATTTGTAACGCTGTGGGTGTTGGGTAGTTGCCAAACGGGACTTTTTGGAAAACTTTGATACGGTGAGAAGGATTTTGTACGGTCCGTCGGTAATGATTTTAAATGCCTGAGACGTTGAAAAACCAGGTATTTGTATCCTTTACCTACTTAATATTTTTATGGTAAAAACTTACTTACTTATATATAATTAATTACTTTTAATTAATTACGTAATACATTATTTCACATTATTTATCTTAATAAAATGAAATTCGGTATCTACAGCGGGCAGGTACTTTAAAAATCTTTTATCAATGTAGTATGGTATTGCCCAGTTCCATTAAGATCGCGAGAAAACCTGATACCCCTTTGTAAGGCTGGTTATCAGACTTTCTGGCATCTGACTACCCGTAACGACTGCCAAAGATGTTCAATCATAACTTACCAATTCAACCTGCCATCTGAAACATAGAAGAACTCGTCATGACAAGATGGTCACCCATCTCGAACCGAAGGCATCAATCGTTGCTTAACCTTGTGATCAATCATCTCGTGCGGCTGCTACTTAGCTAAATTATAATTTTTACTACAGCTACGAGTAGGCCTACGACGCTACGATATTTCGTAGCAATGCTACGACACTATATGACAATATTCTATTTATCACGAAATTACAAAGCAAAGATCACTGCATCATCTAGACACACGGTAGTGTGTCCGCCAAGTTCGAGCAAAAAAAGCGACACACCGGCCGTGGGTTATATTACACGAACCATTTCGGGCCAAATTCGACCCCCCTCATAACTCAAAATCTATTTTATTTACACATTTCAAATTTCTAGTATCTGTTGAGACCCCCTCACTTATCTAAAATACAAAATTTCATTAATATACCTATTGTAGGTCTTGAGATATTGACGTCAGAAAATCGCTATTTTTACTATACACTCACTGACTGACTCACTGATTCACTAGACCTATTCAAAAACCTAGACCACTTCCAGTGGTCGTATTGACTTGAAATTTGGTATGGAGGTAGGTCTTTATGTCAAGGTAAAGGGAAAAATCTGAAAATGGCCAAGTGTGAGTCGGTTTCAAAATAATGAAGGTGTAAAATACCCAGTGTTTTATACCCCTAAGGAACTAAAACGAACTAAATTTATCTATATTTATATAATATATCTTCGAATGGTCGTACCGATCTGAAATTCGTTACAAAGGTTTGTATTTAGTCAAAGTAAAAATCTGAAAACGGCCAAGTGTGAGTCACTTTCGAAAATAACGAATGTGTAACTTTGATCCACGAACATAATATATGATAACATGTCATGTCAGTCAGTTGGTAAATCTAGTCCATTTAGTTAATCTAGTTCATTTCTTTGTAAGAAGCATACTGCATATTCAAAAATCTGAAAGATAGTATAAATGAGACATTTCTTTAACTAACTTAATCATAAGAAAAAAATAAAATAAACAACCTTACAAAAATAAATGAAATCCCACCCAAAACAAAAATGTGAAAGGCTGCCAAGTTCGATAATATGGGAATACTTCGCCTATAAAAGAAGTGAGATCTGAATAAGTACCAAGTTCCATACACATACCTCAGTTAAAAATAGTTACTTTTTGATGATGTTACTTGGCAAGTTTTCACACACCTTCTTATAAACCTACTAAACGCAATGAATCAAGTATTTAATTTTCTATTAAAACTTGCTCTCACTTCTTTTATAGGCGAAGGATTTCTATATTATCGAACTTGGCAGCCTTTCACATTTTTGTTTTGGGTGGGTTATTAAATGTACTCGTCTTTATGCAATTAACTCAATGACTACTGAACGGTTTTTCATGCAGTTTTCACCTATAGATTGAGTGGTTCATGGGGAAGGTCTTAGTGTATGATTTATATAAACTTAAAACCGGGGTGTACCACTAGGTAATGATTAAGTAAATTATAATTTTTCTATCGTTTATGCTTCCACGTTCTTATAATGGTGACAGCTCATGTTATAAGATGCCTTTCAAAACAAGTTGATCTATCAAATGCTATCTCTCTCCGGCGGTGGCTTGCCATCCCATCGGGCTATGAGAGTGAAAAAATAGTGAGTGCACTTGTATCCAAGCAAATGCTCGTGCACTATAAAATGTCCTGCGCAGCCGGCTGATCAGTAGAGAGAACAGCCGCTGTGGCTGAAACTTTGTCTGAAGTGTGGATATCATTATTTTTTATAACACCACACAAGACAACCTACACAAGTAACACCTAACTTATAGAAATAACTCTCAAAGCTTTAAAAATTGCATTTCTTCACAAAACCAAATACTTTAGTTACACCACAGGTGATTTACTTAAAGCTAAAATATTTACCTTTCCGTACAAAACCAATTACAAACTATACCGTAAAATTTTAAGCCCAACTTACTTTCGCCAAAAAAAAAATAACGAGGCATAAAGTGAACCGTTTACAATAACAACAACAAATAAAAAAAAACGTCAAAACACCTGATAATCAATTTTACCGCGAAAATTTTACGTCAAAATATGTGACAAAGTTACATTTACGGACGTCAAAGTAAATTTCCTTCAACAAATGTATGGTTTGGGTTTTTCGCCAGCTGCATTAGTAAGTTTGTTTGTTAACAACAATGGCGTCTTAGAAAACTCGGCGTGGGTTTAAAATCTGATTCATTTGCAACGAGCGTGACTTATTTAGCGTGTGTAACAATACAAAATTGACAATGAGACTTGTATTTTGAATAAAAACACCATATTTCCGTGTTTCAATTGGGATGTTTAGGGTATTCGTGAATATTATTGGGGTTTAAGTAAAATAACCCAACCAAATAATTTTAAACGTAACATGTATTCATACTAGTAGCAGTAGGTACTAGAGGTAAATCTTTCACACAAAAACCAATGGATTTGATAAAACTTGGTAGGTGTTATATCACAGATAACCATAATAGTTACTCCGTCCTAGGAATATCATAAATATGAAAAATATTATTTTTGTTAGAACGCTAGAACTGACGAACGATTTATAAAATCATTATATTATAGCTACTGCCAGCGGTTTCACCCGCATCCCGTGGGAACTACTTCCCGTACCGGGATAAAAAGTAGCCTATAGCCTTCCTCGATAAATGGGCTATCTAACACTGAAAGAAATTTTCAAATCGGACCAGTAGTTCCTGAGATTAGCGCGTTCAAACAAACAAACAAACAAACTCTCCAGCTTTATAATATTAGTAAGTATATATTGGATTTTAGTAGAGAGATGGCCCACTAAAGCTTGAGAAAGGCTACTTTCCTGACTTTTTCGACTTTCCTTACCCGAGAAGACTTGTAGACCAATATTCTTCGTAACCCAAACTCGATATAAATTGAAACTTAACCATGCAATATTGAAAACAAATAAATACCATTGACATGTAATCGAGAACAAAGTGCTCTTGAACATTATTGACAGGTGAAGACGTTCTTATTTCAAACGTTTCGCGCCATATTGGGGTCGATCAAAGAAAAAATATATTCGTTGACATTTTGAGCAAAGAGTTTCAAAGTGTTGTCTATTGACTTGGTTTGGATAATTTTAATACAATGTTCTGGTATGTTTAGTGAACGGTTTCCTTATGAATTTAATAATCTTGTGGTCCTATTCCCGTTTATTAGACAGTAACCAATACTTTTTTCCAAAATAAAAGTAAGTACCAATCTACATTATTCCCAAACGTTATACTTTAGAAAGAAATCTATGATATGGGAACCATTTTATTTTAAACAAAATATAACCGTGGGTGGAAACAAAAATATATGTACTTTCTATACCACTCCTATCCCTCTACGCAATAAAAAAGAAATTATATTATCCCAAAAATACACAAAAGAGGCCAGAATCCATTTATTTGCTGTTTAGAATCCAATATGGCTGACAATGGTGAGGCTATGAGTCCCGTGGAGCGCTAATTACGAGAATATCAGAGGTGAAAGTTGTCGGGGTCTCGGAACACCATGGGTTAGGTAGATAGTATGGTGTGGGAGGTAGCGATAAGCGATTTTAGTGATTTAATTCAATATTGTATAAATTTATGACTGGTATTTAAAAGTTTATTAAAAAAACATATGAACGAAGTCATAGAAGGTATTTCTTTTTTCATCGTTTTGTTAATTTTGTATCTTGGAATAGAGCTCAAGGTTAATGGGATACCACTGAGTATAGTAGTAATTTATAACAATATTTTATCAGACGTCACTAACTCAGTTTAAAGACTTACTCTAAGCCCCTTGGTCCTTACGCCCTGTTTGGCTATCTAACTTTTTTCAAATCAAAGCAGTTATTTCTGTGATTAGCGCGTTCTACCAAACAAACAAACTCTTTAATTTGATGCTCATCCTCCGAGCCTTTTTCCCAAACTATGTTGGGGTCGGCTTCCAGTCTAACCGGATTCAGCTGAGTACCAGTGCTTTACAAGAAGCGACTGCCTATCTGACCTCCTCAACCCTGTTACCCGGGCCACCCCCTAGGTTAGACTGGTGTCAGACTTACTGGCTTCTGACTACCCGTGACGACTGCCAAGGATGTTCAATGACAGCCGGGACCTACAGTTTAACGTGCCATCCGAAACACAGTCATTGGTGTCTAAGATATACTTAGAAAGTACATACAAACTTAGAAAAGTTGCATTGGTACTTGCCTGACCTGGAATCGAACCCGCGCCCTCATACTCGAGAGGTTAGTTCTTTGCCCACTAGGCCACCACGACTTTAATTTGATGCTATTAGTATAGATATAATCAGTTTGAAAATGTCCTTTGTTTTATGTACCTAAGTTAAAAATGATTTGTACCTTTTTGCAGATAACAAAATTCAAACTTAAAAAAAATAAAACGTAGACCTCTAAACGTAGGTTAAATTACCATAAACCCAGTCTAAAACCGATTAGAGGCAACACGCTGGGATACCATATCTCCTATTGTGTTACTTGTCAAAGTAATTCTCGTTTTTTCCAACGGTTTCGAGTTTTTTTTCCGTCCACACCCGCCGCGAAGGCCAAAAATAGTGTCGGCGAAAATTGGGTCTCAAAAGGACTTTTAAAAAGCTTAAGATTGCTGATAGCGGTCCGCTGTTTACGTTGTTATTTTTCCAGTTGTTAAAGTAAGGTTTTTTGGCAGTTTTGAGGTAAAATTTTAGTGTTTGTCGTTGGTTGTAAGGTCCTGAAATCGCTTTGTGGGCTCTAAAAAAGTTTCATAATGCACTGTAGTCTGGAAGTTGGTGATGGAAACACCTGGGCATCGGAGAGCAAGTTAATGTTGGCCCTGCTTGTGATCTCTCTCCGGTGGTGTCGGAGAGCTACGAGAGCGAAGGAATAGTGAGTGCACCTGTGTCCAAGCAAATGCTTGTGCACTGGTGAGATAACAGCCCTGTGGCGACTGCCTGAAAATCCGGATGCCTGCTTCTTTGAAGAGGAAACTGACCGGCACGATAATCAAACCAATTTGCTAACCTTTTAATTATAACATATTATACCTAACTAGCTTCTAAAAGCTGACCCACATCCCGCACCCGAAAAAAAAATACCTATGTGATATTCTGATGTTTAAGCCGTCAAGTTACATCAAAATCCATTTAGTAGTGTTTCATTAAAATAGCATATAACTTTCGCGTCTAAATTATTAATAAGTATTTCTAACAATACGCTCCAGTTAATACTTTAACCACGTAATATACTTAAGAAGACTACTGACCAACAAATTAATCAATTGATTGACACTTGATATTGTCTTACAGTTAATTATCAACATGTGCACACCAGGTGTGAATTCTGAACGAAATTAAGGGTAAGAAATACACACCTTTGTACATGCTAATTAGTGGGTATACTACTAGTTAGACTATACTAGTTATAGCCTACGGTTTTGTTCAGTTTTTTAACACCTCCGACGCAAAAATGAGTGTTAGTTACAAGTTGGATACCTTTGTGTGTTTGTGGCAACGTAGCTCTTAAATGATTGAATCAATTTGGATTTAAAATTTTTTAGTTGAAAGCTGATTTACTAGCGGTGGTTTTTATGTAAGTTTCATCAAAATCGGTTCAGCCGTTTTAAAGTTATTTGCTGTTTTGTGGATTTAAAGTTGCCTTTAGCGGGCTTAATTGATGTTGATTGTATTATCAAAATATGTAATGTACCTACTATTATTCATCTCCATACTGATTTATGAGCCCAAACAAACTATCGGCCGACTAAAAGTTTCCAGTGTGTGATTGTATTTATTATGCAGTATAATTATTATCCTTTACGTATAACCAAAAATGTAGCCATTGAATTAATTGCAATATACCTTAAATTGTGGAACATCAACAATATCGTAACACTCCTTCACCAATTAACGATATGACCTTTTTACACGCGATAACTCATGTACAGCAGTTTTTGATGTTGCTACAATGTAACGTGACATACATACAAACACGCCTACTTTCTTTATACCTAGTGATAATTGACGTCTGTAAGTACGAATTATACTCACTTTGAAGCCGTAACGAGGTTGTTAATTAGTGTTGCCATATAAAAAATATGATTTTTGAAATATATTTTTTTGAAAACTGATGTGTTAGGGAATTTTGAGAATATATAAATAAGTAGGTAGGTACCAAAAAAAGTGCCTAATTGGTCCAGTAGTTTCAAACGTACCTAAATATTAGGTTCGATTCCTGGGCTGGCCTGAAATTGCTTTCTGGGTTTTCAGAAACTTTCACAAACCAGCAGGAGTCAGTAAGTCTGTCGAGGCTGCGGGATTGTTCGCGCGAGTTACCGCGGCGTTGGTACATCAAGGGCTTTAGAAGGAACGTGGTGGGTTTTAGTCAGAAAGAGTTTGACACTTCTTACGCTGCACCCACAGCGGAAGGAGTCATATGATGACTTTCCATGAAAAACTCTAGCGCATACGTATAAGTATAATAAGCAAGATATATGAATTAGTTCCCTGTCAAAAATGGTTATTAATTCCTTCATTATTTCATACTAGCTACCGCCCGCGGCTTCGCCCGCGTAGAGTTCGGTTATATCGCGTTTCCAAGAGAAATCTTCAAAAATCCGGGATAAAAACTATTCTATGTTCTTTCTCAATGTCAACTCTATCTCTGTACCAAATTTTATTAAAATCAGTTCAGTGGTTTAGACGTGAAAGCGTAACAGACAGACAGAGTTACTTTCGCATTTATAATATTAGTAGGGACCTTGCACCAAATCTTGATCATCCATCGAAAATAGAACCTAACCACAGCTTAACAGATCAATCGCTTACCGCTTAAGCATAATTACTCACCATAATAAAACAATATTATTTCTATAAGCCCATAAATATAAAGCCAAGAATTTCTCAAACATTCAAGACGCAGGCATTTCAATTATAATACATGGCAACCCCATCTCGGCCAATTATCTGCGCAATAATTACTTGCCACGCTTTTAGCTGGCAACACTATAATTATCCTATTAAAACGACGCGCAGTGAAGAAGTCATATTTTATAGAAGGTATGTGGTAAGTGGCGGCCATATTGGATTACCTAAAGATGTCTCCCGCCAAAATTGTCTTTAACTCTTTAGGTACTTATGTAGTGAAAAGTTTAAATTAAATGAATAAAAACCGGCCAAATGCGAGTCGGACTCAAGCACGAAGGGTTCCGTACCAGAGCAAAAATTAGCAAAAAAATCATTTATTTATTTATCACATAATACAACTATTACTACAAAATCACGTTTGTTGTATGGGAGTCCCCCCAACTATTTATTTTTTTCTAGTTTTCAGTATTTGTTGTTATGGCGGCAACAGAAATACATAATCTGTGAAAATTTCAACTCTCTAACTATCACGTTTCATGAGATACAGCCTGGTGACAGACGGACGGACGGACGGACAGAGGAGCGAAAACAATAGGGTCCCGTTTTTAAAAAAGCTCGTAATTAAGTCAAAAAGTTAAGCAACGTTAAGCACGAACCGTGGATGGGTGACCATCTTGTCATGAAGAGTTCTTCCGTGTTTCGGAAGCCATGGGAAACTAAGTCCCGGCTGTCATTTGAACATCTTTGGCAGTCGTTACGGTGAGCAGAAGGCAGTGTGACAACCAGTTTTAAGGGGTATCGGGTTGCCCGGGTAACTGGGTTGAGGAGGTCAGATAGGCAGTCGCTCCTTGTAAAACACTGGTGCTCAGCTGCATCTGGTTAGACTGGAAGCCGACCCCAACATAGTTCGGATAAGGCTAGGCAGATGATGATGTGTATCTTGATTTTAATAAAGAATATTGAACTTCTTGAAAGTATGAAATGCAGTTCAGGTTAAAGAGTTGAACCGTCCAACTTGACGCATTTAATTTTAGCTTTAATTTCAGGTCTATTCAGTAGTTTTTAAAATGACAAACATTAATGTTTAACTTTAGTAAAGTATCTTTTATAGGGAAAATTACATATCTTTTCAATAATACGACTAGCAGAATGAAAATGAAGTAGTAGTAGCTTTAACTGATAAATTGGTTTTACAACATTACCATGAAAAAATAATAACATCAACAAATAAGTAATTTAACGTGTCTGAAACACAAATCGTCTAAAATTAACTCAATTAAACAATACAACAATATTGAGTCATATACGAAAAAATTAGAAAACTAGAAAACATACGTTCTGAACAAAAATAACATACAATTTTCTACCAATTAAGTTCTTTGGCGTTCTCAATAATATACATACTAAGAAACCGAACCATACTAAGACTGGTTGTCAATTGAAAACCAACCTTATATTTTTAACGCTAAAGTTCAAATTCCCTTGTTTGAATAACACTCGGACCACACACGTCGAAGGTTTTTAAAAAAGGAACGCGCCAACCGCGCCTCGTTCGTTACCTCATCGTCGGCTGTTTTTTTTTTTTTTTTTTTTTCAATTTTCTTTTTTTAAAAGCTTCGAGGTTCGAGGCTAGTTATATACCGCCTCTTTGGTGGGGGATAAGTAGCAATCGTTCGGGACCGAATCCAGTTTATAATTTAGACTTTTTGAGTTAATTTTGGTATTACGTTTATTTGGTATCTTATCGTTTGAGTGTGGCCGCTTCGAAGTATATCTTTAGGTTAAAAGGACTTTTATATTCAACGCCTTTGACGGCAAAGAAAACATTGCTGTAGTCTGTGATCAATTCAAATACTCTTTCTGTGTGAAAGGTAATAAAATAATTATGTTATTTAAGCTATGAAGTGATTAAGTAAGGGTACCTATTTACTTTATCGGTAATAAATTTTTCAGCGCTTTGCACTTGTCCGCTGGAAATTCATCTCCACTATTAGCAGAAAAAAGCATGAAAAAAAGGATAAACTTACACATAATGCTTAAAATCAGAAACACTACAAAACATAATAATATCTAATTTCTAAAAATGTAGATTCTGCTCATATTTTTTTTCGTTAGCCGTCGGCTGCAGCTTTCGTTATGGAAAACAAACTTCTAGTCGGTTACCGGGCACTTAAATGAATAAAGAATTGTATTGACAACATTTTCAGTAAATCAGTTATTCTATTTAAGACTTGTTTTTTTGTATTTTATAAAATTATATTAAGTATTTAAGTGCATAGATACTAAATTCGCTCAACGTTTGGCTGTACCGTAAAAGTCGGTTAAAAGTTCCTTCAAGACTTTGAAGCCAGGGAACAGTTAATACCTAAACATTTACCCAAAATGGTTGACTAACCCGCCAATAAATAACACTGTTTTATTACGAGAACCGATCTTAAACGGCCGACCCCGCCATCTTTAGTTTTTATAGTTTTTTAAATATCCCTCGGTAAGTATGTGGTCCCTTTGAAGATTATTTTGTTATCTGCACGTAATAAAATACCGGTCAAATGTGATTCGGATTCAAGCACTAAGGGTTCCGTACCATTATCATATGCCATTCGATTCGGTAGAAGAAATCACTTTGCGGATATAAGAAACTTTCACAAAGCAGCATCGAAGGATCGTAGAAGGGCATCATCATCATAAGTCATGAAAAGAAGATAATGATACAAGAATTTTCGAGTAACATGTCTGAGTAAAAAAAGAATTCGTTATAAAATAAATAGTGTAATCCTATTTACATAAATAAATACCAATTCAGTACTTGTTGGTAGAGCGGCAACAATAATACAATATCATCTGTGAAAATTTCTACTGTCTAGATATCACGGTTCTTGAGACAGCCAGATGACAGACAAAGACTTGCAGAAACTTTTTTTCAAAAGAGCGTCTATGGAGTTCTTCATAAGACCCACTCTTTTGAACCTTGCACCTAGCTTCGACGTTCCTTAAGCACCTGTAAGGTCTATATGAAATAAAAACCTTTGACTTTGGATGGACGGATAGACGGTCAGAGAAATCTCAGGGTCCCGTTTTATCCTTCGGGTACGGATCCCTAATAAATCTAGGTATGTTGTTTGTGGTATGGCTTATTTGTAATCAGGATTTCGTTACGTGGAACGGAGGGATATTTTGGTACGTTTTTTAATTGTTTTTTTTTTCCTCTTTTTTAAATGGCGGCAGATTTTTTGTTGATATTTATGATATGTTTTAATCATATGCAAAATTGCTATGGTAGCTAATTTTAATAGATAAAACTATTTTACATTGATTTAGCAGGCAATAGGCGTTGTAGGTATCGATTATATTGTAGAGTTTTTCACCATACTTACACGCTTCTGTTATGTTAGTTAAAATTCAAAAGGAAAAAACACAAATTATTTAATGAAGTTATAACAATTAATTAACGAAGTTATTTTTCAAAGAAGAAAGATAAATAACATTAAGTATATTACTTATGTAGATATTTATTACAGTTTCGTCTGTATGTATTCTTAACATTTTGCTTACTCATCCTCTGATAATAAGAACGATCTCAAAGTAGGCTACATTGTAAGGACCGAAAACATCAATGTGAAAATAGAGCCAAGTCCGAAGACAAGGAATTTATTGTTTAGATTTTTTGGTATTTTTGTTCATTGCTGGTATACGTACATACTTAGGGTCATAGCACATTATACCGGCACCGCAACAGCACCGCTCCACACCGGCATTTACCTTGTCATTCAATTTAGAGCATTAAATCGTGTATATTATAATATATTTCATAATGTCAATATGAAAAAGCCAACGGCGGGCAGTCGGCACACAACTCGACTCGCAGCCCGCTTGCTGCAAGCGAGCGGACCGTATGCGTACAGCGCGCCGACGGCATGCTCATTACGCGCCGACACCGAGTCGCCAGCGAAGCAAGTCCTAGGCGTGTTCATTAAAACAATATTGAGTTTGCGGTGACAGCAAGCTTACACCTCGCGGCCGGCGCGCGGACGGCGAGCTTGCGCCTTGCGGACAACGCGTAGTTGGCGCGCTGGCAGCTAGCCGTAGTCTAAATTCGAGGCGACACCGTGCTGCGCAGCTGTGCTGTTGCGGTGCCGGTATAACGTGCCATGACCCTTAATGTGTGCAATATCACAATTATGTTTTTACAAGAAATATAATCCTTACTAATTTTATAAACGGATTTAAATAGAAATACCTATAGATAGTCTGGACACTGAGCAACGACATACTTACACTACTTTCAAGTAACAAAGCTACATATAACCCAACTATCTTTGACTTTATTGTGAACAGACAAACACACAGACACTGCAGGAGTTATAAAATGTGTATCAACCTCAATAACAGTCCCAAGTCCCAGCAGTTATAATTTCCTAGGTACTTACTACAAAATTAAAGTTTGCGTGCAATGTAATACCTACTTATTTCCACATTTCTTTACAAATTAATTCATATATTTTGCAACACATCTTTATATTATAAGATAAAACATACTATAAATACCTAACATAAATATTCTTCTATATCAGACTTGGCTCCCACTACACAACTCTCCATTAAGAGTAGAGTCGGCAAAAATGCGCCATCACGCCCCCACATCATGCCTAACACCAATACCACGATATATTTCTCCCCACGGAGAGGATATGTGGGTAATTTAGTCTAGTTAGCGGCTAATTGTCCCGACTCGCCCCAGTTTGCTATTGTACGGTGATTTATCAGTTTTTGGGGCATTTTTGTATGAAGAGAGGATGTTGTAAGTAAACTGTTGGAAGGGGGATATTTTTTGAGTGGTGTTCATTTGTGATCTGTGCTAATATTATGAAGGTGAATTTGTTTCTGTGAAATTTACGGATCTACTGGATCGATTCGAAAAGTTATTTCAGTGTTAAATAGAACTTTTATCGAGGAAGGCTAAAGTTACTTTTTATCAGGATTCGCGCAGAGGTTCTATAAGCTACTTTATTTTTAACCAGGTGCGTGGAAGAGTTCCTACGAGATGAGGGTGAAAACGCTCACGAAAGCTAGCTTTTTTTTATAAATGAGTCGAACATTATTATTTATTTTTGTAGGTAGTTTACGATAGGTAAACCACCTATGGCATAGTATAGTAATTTTTTGTATCCACTTTTAAGTAACCTTATTTTAAACTGCTAGATTCCTTTGAAAATATAACTGAACTAAATTAAAAAAAATATGTAGGTCTGTAATTCATTTTCTCTTTCTTAAATTCTCTAAGGTCTTCAGAATGCGCTAAAGACCGTACAAAATATGGTAAGATATAAGTAGTAAGTGCATTAACAACTACTTGACACTTTAAGCTTATCTGTCATCTTCACATGTTTATTGAGGACAGCTGAAATGTAGGGCTAAAGTCACAGTGAAAGAATAGCGATAGAATAATATTATTTCAGAAGAAATGAAAATTACGTGTTGTAAGTCGAAGTAATCTACCGTATCTGTTTGTGTGTGAATGAAACTCAGGAGCTTCATAATTCACTTTTGTTTAAAAACTTACACTACTAACTTAGCATCAAAACAAATAACATGTATAGATAGTTCAACTCAGATTTGCGCGCGGCCCTATGTGTGCGTCGGCTTGTAAATATACAACTTTCATTCGTGTGACAGTGACGTCGTCCGAGCATGACGTGTTCTTATCGCTTTTTGTTATGGGTACAGTCGTTTACGAAAATGTCTAGTTCTTCACGGAGAAAATGTTTAAGGAGTCAGGTAGCGTTTCAAAAAATGAAACAACATTCAAAGCTTTTTATTATTACATTTTACAGTTTTTCATTATTTTCTCATAAGTTTTTTCAAATTGACGTTAACAGTATCTAAGAAATAAATGAGGTGAAATATCTAAGATTAATTAAATACTCCTTACATATTTTCTAGATCTCGGGGTACGCGGACAATAAATAAAAGTGTGGACTAAGAATGTAAAAAGACGTATAATCTAGTATAATAATGTAAACAAAATGTGTGAGGAATTTTAAAAAATAATATTGCTTCGCATAAGTCGACCAAAATAAGACGGAAATAATGAAACTCATAAATGAACGTTTAAGTCATATTGATGAAGGGATGTTGGGTAATACTTGTCGACATGTACAAAAGAAAAAAGAAAAATACTATAGACATTTTGACATGGAGTCAAAATTTATAATTTACCTCGGTGAGAGTAGCGAATCCGAAAATTCATCATTTGATTTTTCAAGTAGCGATTCAGAATCATTATAAATAAATAAACATTAAATTACGTAATAACTGTTTTTCTTTAAACAGCCGTAACCCCTAAATAACTGTATTTGTACCCGACTGTACCTCTTGTCACGCACACAAAGTCACTGTGTATGTACAAGGGTTACCCACACATAAGGCCGCGCGCAAGACTGAGTTGAACTTACTATACATAACTATATATTTTATTTTTTTGCACTTGGCTCGTTTTATGTTTAAATTTTTAATGCTCAGTGCGTTTTCATAACCTGAGCCATCTCAATCTCAAATCTCTATACTTAAAGACTGCCAATTTACCTAAGCACGGGCGTGAGGCAGCACGAAAAATAGTCATAGCTCACTTACCTATGCATTTTAAATCACAAAGTGACAAACACAAGCATAATCTTTACTCACAGATATATAGATACTCGGCTCGTAGCTTTGGCGTAAGGAAAGCCAGAACGGCAGTGGGGTCTCCAGTTGGTTACATTTTCTAACTTCAGAAGAATTCTTCTCAAAAAATCTATCGCTTCGCGTTAACTGCAACATAAACCTTATCCCTTATGTATAATTATTGACAATATACTCTATTCTTACGTCATTATTATGTAAAATACGCGCCTTAAGCTGAAATGTGAGTCTCGCAGACTAGCATCTGTAAGCATACAAGTGATGTATGAAAGAATAGTCATAGCCTGCGGCGTTGCCTGTTTTGTGAATACTCTTTAGCAGTCGGGGATAATGCAATTACTTTTTTATATATTAAGAAAACAGCAATTTTCAAAATGTTTGACACTTTACAGGTAAAGAAATAATTATAGTCTTTGTATGACTCTGCGATTAGGCCACCGCAGTCACTCCCGAGCTTACGCATATAAAGACAAGGTGCCTCTACATTTACACAAACAAGTGTGCCCAACCCGCTTTTCTTTAAACAGTGATACTCTGTTGAATCCTGTTGTACTGGATGCAGACCCCAACCTGATAGTGTGAAATGGCGTCCAGACCTATTGTTAGCCACGGCGGCTGTTGTCTTTAAGGAGGACATTATAGTGCACGAGCATTTGCTTGGACACAGGTGCACTCTCTATTCCTTCACTCTCATAGTCCGACGGGAATCCGACACGGTTGGAGTGAGATCAGGACATTCACGTGCTCTCCCATGCACGGGTGTATCAATTACCGACTTCCAGATTCCGGCCTGATTTATAAAAGTTTTTTAAAACTCACAAAGCGATTTCGGCCTCACTCGAGAGTCGAGCCCGAATCCCATACACAGCAATCGCTCTATGGAACTACTAGACTTGAGAAAAAGCTAGACAGATGACAACTTTATTCAACTAATTGTCTGTATATTTTCTTGTATATTTTCCTCTACAACTTACCAACGAGTCCTACAAGTTTATTCCACTTACCACCTGAAGCTACCACCCTATACATAATAGGTATAACAACATAATGATTTGCACACCGTGCCTTATCGCGCCGCGGCGACCGCGCTCGACAAATAACAATTTATATGTTAATAATTCGGGTTTTACGACCGGGTGGATGCGGATAGTGACAGGAGGAACCTAACTGATATTTTTTTTGTGTTCTTTTTTTAAATATTTTTTGTAATGGTGTTGAAATTTTGATGGCGGAGTTCTGGGTAGTAATTCGATAGTCATATTGTTGTTGTGGCCTAGTGGGTAAAGAACTAACCTCTCAATTGTGGGTTCGATTTTAGGTCAGGCACGTACCAATTTTAGCAACTTTTCTTAGTTTGCATGTTATTTCTAAGTATATCTTGTACACCAATGACCGCGTGTTTCGGATGGCACGTTAAACTGTAGGTCCCGACTGTCATTGAACATCTTTGGCAGTCGTTGTCTAGTTGGTCGGTTGTCTAGTCAAAAGCCAGTGAATCTGATACCAGTTTTTCCTAGGGGTAATTGCGTTAACGGGTACCTGGCTTGAGGAGGTCAGATAGACAGGCGCTCCTTGTGAAACACTTGTACTCTCATCTGCATCCGGTTAGACTGGAAGCCGACACGAACATAGTTGGGAAAAGGCTAGGCAGATGATGTACTTGATAGTAATATTGCAAAGAATCTACTACGCTAATATTAACATACTTTCAGAGAGATGTCAAAGTCCATGCTTCCAAAAGATAAGATAAGCAATAATCCTTACCATGTAAAAATAAATGAAAATTGCTATTAATAACTGAAGTACCGCGTTGCAAAGGTAGCACCTACAATTGTAATAACTGAATTACCTCGTTGCAAAGGTAGCACCTACAATTGTAATAACTGAATTACCTCGTTGCAAAGGTAGCACCTACAATTGTAATACCTAACTGAATTACCTCGTTGCAAAGGTAGCACCTACAATTGTAATAACTGAATTACCGCGTTGCAAAGGTAGCACCTACAATTGTAATACCTAACTGAATTACCTCGTTGCAAAGGTAGCACCTACAATTGTAATAACTGAATTACCTCGTTGCAAAGGTAGCACCTACAATTGTAATAACTGAATTACCTCGTTGCAAAGGTAGCACCTACAATTGTAATACCTAACTGAATTACCTCGTTGCAAAGGTAGCACCTACAATTGTAATAACTGAATTACCTCGTTGCAAAGGTAGCACCTACAATTGTAATAACTGAATTACCGCGTTGCAAAGGTAGCACCTACAATTGTAATACCTAACTGAATTACCTCGTTGCAAAGGTAGCACCTACAATTGTAATAACTGAATTACCTCGTTGCAAAGGTAGCACCTACAATTGTAATAACTGAATTACCTCGTTGCAAAGGTAGCACCTACAATTGTAATAACTGAATTACCTCGTTGCAAAGGTAGCACCTACAATTGTAATAACTGAATTACCTCGTTGCAAAGGTAGCACCTACAATTGTAATAACTAAATTACCTCGTTGCAAAGGTAGCACCTACAATTGTAATAACTGAATTACCTCGTTGCAAAGGTAGCACCTACAATTGTAATAACTGAATTACCTCGTTGCAAAGGTAGCACCTACAATTGTAATAACTGAATTACCTCGTTGCAAAGGTAGCACCTACAATTGTAATAACTAAATTACCTCGTTGCAAAGGTAGCACCTACAATTGTAATAACTGAATTACCTCGTTGCAAAGGTAGCACCTACAATTGTAATAACTAAATTACCTCGTTGCAAAGGTAGCACCTACAATTGTAATAACTGAATTACCTCGTTGCAAAGGTAGCACCTACAATTGTAATAACTGAATTACCTCGTTGCAAAGGTAGCACCTACAATTTATCCGCATGATTAAAACTTTAAAGACTTATTTACTAAACACTACTTATATTCTCATGCAAGTAGGGCTGCCATCTCGAATTGCGCCAAACCCGGACAAACATTTAAAAAACCCGGACATTTGGCGTAAATCGCATTTTTCCCCCGAACCTAATTTGTAATCCCTTTACTATTAACATATACTCAAATTCAATGATATGCTTCCTTACATGAAACGTGTCCGGGTTTTCCCCGGACACTTCTTGAAACCCCGCCCGGACGGCCCCCGGACGGCCTCCAAACGAGGACAAATCCGGGGAAACCTGGACGGATGGCAGCCCTACATGCAAGTAACACATATGTTAACTCAATGCCTATTATTTTCACGCCACTAGTTTCCTAATGAGTATTCATTTATTTACTTACGTTATGAATACATAGGTGCGTACCTAATAGTTTTGTAAAACTGTTTTTTTTTTGTTTCACTAATAAGGATGTTAAAGGTACTGTATTAAAAATTTAATACCTTCGCTAGTGTACTTTATTTACGTACTAGCTTCCGCCCGCGGCTTCACCCGCGTAGAGTTCGGTTATATCGCGTTTCCAAGAGAATTCTTCAAAAGTCTGGGATAAAAACTATCCTATGTTCTTTCTCAAGGTCAACTTTAACCCTGTACCAAATTTTATTAAAATCAGTCCAGTGGTTTAGACATGAAAGCGTAAGACAGACAGACAGACAGAGTTACTTTCGTATTTATAATATTAGTAGAGATTGTAAGTAGCTATTGTTTTAGGTAGGTTATACCTAGCGGTCAAAAAAAATATTTATGTCACCGATATCAAAATGTTCGGACAACCGGAGAAAGCAAAAACCAGTCAGAACCGCGCGGAAAATTGAGCAGAAAATCCGCTAGCGCGAAAACGATGTACGTAAATAGATAGATAGTATGTAAACTTTATTAAGTACACCAATTTTTAATTTTTGATCTTAGAACTAAATATAGCTGGTGACATAATAGGTGGTCTTATCGCTAAGAGCGACCTAATCGATTATCATCTAGCGATTTGTAGACATTCCAAAAGACAAGTGTCAAGATTACGCTAATTATAGTCTATGATAAAAGTAGATAAAAAGTATTTACGCCAGAGGCAGTCAAAACAAAATAAAAATTACTTATGTACACTGTCAACAGCCAAGAAAAATACAAAATACAAAAGAAAAACGAAACATTTCATTACCCATTAAATGCTGAACAAAAATAAACACGAGCGCACGCAATTAAGCGTAAATATAACATTTTATTACAACACATAAATACGTAATATTCGCTCTTAAAAATATGGCGTCACAATATAGAGATGACAGATGCGCCTAATGTGGCAGCCATGTTGCCCGACCAATGACAACGCGTAACTTTTTTCATAGCAACGGCAGCTGCGATATTCGTCCAACTAACCGACCTTATTGGTCATTTTTGAAATAAAGTGAGGCAGAGATGTTATAAGGGTAGTTTTTTTTCACACAAAAATGATGATGTTATTTTTCGAAAAGGAATTGGATTTACGTAATGAGGTTGCGAGATAGAATTTTGATGGCTGCTTTTTTAGATACAATTTTAAATTGAGTTTTTTTTTTGTAAAAGATGGATTCTTAAGATTCTGTTTGCGTGTATTTAATAAGTTTTTATGGTTTTTGAAGGCGTTATGTTGCGTTATGGGGGACTTTTAATGATGTTGTGTTATTCTAGTTATTTGCTATCCGTTAGTTAATAAATTTTACCTTCATTTACGTAAGCATAGTTGCCTATTTTTTGCGTATATATGTACAGTTATTTTTTATTGTTCTTGGAGTAACATTTCTTTACATTTTTATGCAAAATTAACTGTTAAAAGGGATGGGTAAGTAATTTATTTGTTGTAAATGTATAGAACAAATTAGTTACGTACCCAGAATATATGTTTTATTATTGTTTAAGTCTAGGTAACGAAGATGTAAGTACAAAATGTATTGTTTTTCGTAATACAGCAAGTTTCATTAAGTTCAATTTTTTCAATAATCAGTCTGTCAACTTCTATCTGAGGAATAAATATGGCTGTTTGACATAATATTTTCTTACTATGACATGAATATTACATGAATAGTACCGTCGCGTCGCGTCCACGAAAAACTCAAAAACTACTGAACAGATTTACATAAATTCTTTAAAAATATTTCAGGAACACCTTAAAAAATCTTCCCAATAAGCATAAAATTAATCAGCATCTTTTTATATCACGGACACCTTAATTAAATACTTCTAAGCGTAAATTATTTAACTTTTAAACCAAATATTTAAGTTTACGGCTCATAAAAGCTTGGTTTAAAACTTTATGGTCGCGATGGATATCTAAAAGTATAGGAAATTCATTATTATGAATTATTCATTAAATTGTATCTAGTGAATGAGATTCGAAATCGTAGCATTTTTATTTTATGTGTTGTAATTAAAACATATGTATTAAAATTCTTAGTTGTTCGAATTAAAATGTGTCTGAAATGTAAGTTAACATGATAAAGATAGTATTTAATTATTTATTTATTAAATAGAAATAGATAGATATTAAATAGCAATAGGTTACTGATCCCCGTCGCTGTTGACTAACATTATCCAAGGTAAAAGAATAGGTATGTGACCGTAATACCTACAGTAAAAAGACTATTTAAGCATTGGTTTTGCTGCTCAGAAAATTAATAAAAAATTAACAATATACAATCTATACTAATATTATAAAGAGGAAAACTTTGTTTGTTTGTTTGGTTGTAATGAATAGGCTCAAAAACTACTGGAAAGTTTTTAAAAATTCTTTCACCATTCGAAAGCAACATTATCCACGAGTAACATAGGCTATATTTTATCCCGGTACGGGCAGTAGTTACCACGGGACGCGGGTGAAACCGCGGGAAAACGGCTAGAACAATATAAAAACAAAGAGTAGTTAAAAGTAAATTAAAAACACTTACAAACAGAGCTTGTTATTTATAGAAAGTTTTGTCAAAAATGATCTTTCAAACCTCATTTTTTCATAAGCCTAGTTACTTAAACACTTTATTTTTTCAACTACAAAGTAAATAAACATACACTTACTAACCTATACCTGGTATAAAATACCACCTGAATCTATTACTTACAAAACGAACTAAGGAAACCATAAATTGTACTCTTCAACGCATCGCGTGCAACAGACAGACAAGTAGCATGTATATGCATAGACATACATGCATGCATGTATATAGATACGGTAGCTTACGGAATTAAAAAAACTTGGTAGGTATAACATGATCAAAGATCAAGTAGATGATTAATCTATTAGTAAGTATATTGAATTTTTTATTGAGAAAAGAGTAATTTATACCTATCTGTCTTGTAGAACATAGAATATCATCATCCTCCGAGCCTTTTTCCCAATCATGTTGGGGTCGGCTTCCAGTCTAACCGGATTCAGCTGAGTACCAGTGCTTTACAAGAAGCGACTGCCTATCTGACCTCCTCAACCCAGTTACCCGGGCAACCCGATACCCCTTGGTTAGACTGGTGTCAGACTTACTGGCTTCTGACTACCCGTAACGACTGCCAAGGATGTTCAATGACAGCCGGGACCTACAGTTTAACGTGCCATCCGAAACACAGTCAGTGGTGTCTAAGATATACTTACTTAGAAAGTACATACAAACTTAGAAAAGTTGCATTGGTACTTGCCTGACCTGGGATCGAATCCGCGCCCTCGTACTTGAGAGGTTGGTCCTTTACCCACTAGGCCACCACGACTTTGTCGAACATAGAATAAAGATCAAGTAAATGGTTAATGTGTGAGTATATTGAAATATTATTTTAGAAAAGAGTATATTAAAACTGTCTTCTCGTGGTTTCACTAGCGTCCCGTGACAACTACTTACTGCCAGTGCCAGAATAAAATATAGCCCAAATAATAAATAATTTTTCAAATTAGTTGGAACAATTTCGCAACATCGTTTGCATTCAGAACAACGCATTATTATCTTCAATAAACTTATTAGCAAATAAGCATCATCCAATATGTTTAATTAATTTAATGATTTTCAAACCGAATCGCCAAGGACCAATAATCAAATAATTTCCATTAACTCAAATAAAACAATCGCTTGCAATCATTAAATTATTAATTTTACACACCCACGTATAAAACTGTATAAAAACAGAATAAAAATAAATAAAAAATATAAAGAAACCATAAACAATACTCTTTATAGTTATCAATTAACCAATTATTGTCGCTGGACGCGCTTGTAAAAAAATAAAAAAGGTAAGTATTGAAAAAAGGGTTTAATCAGTGGTTTAACCAATGGCGTATATTTCTGTTCATTAACGATGGTATTAAAATTTACTTTTTACGTTTCTTGAAGGTACTCGTTTTATGAGAATTTCATGAAAGCCAGGGAGAATAAAAGCACACTGCAAACAGTCGGCCGATGTACGGTACGTATGAAGGTATTGACCACTTCAGTCGGCGGTAATCTCAAAGTGGATTAATCTAGTCAGAATATGCTAATTAATACAATATTATCTAGATATTTATGTTATATTTATTGAACTGGTTTTAATTTACATATTCGGTGAAGGTGACAATATTATATCGGTCTCTTTTCTGTAAATAATCTTGATTGGTATATACAGATGGAAACTTCATCTTTTCAACCGACTTAAAAATAGTTCGCAAATTGACCTGTTTGTACATATACCTATTTATGTTTATTTGTGAGCGACTATATTACATATCAAACAATCTGTCCTCACTTAAAAATTAATTTGTCTGTAATTCCCGAAACTGGTTAAAAAGATGCGTACCTACGTCTTTTCTCAGGCTGTGGACTTTCTATGTATCTTCCAACTCAATCAGTAAACCCGTTTTATCCTGAAAGCGTAATAAACCAACTCACTTTCGCATTTATAAAAGCATTCTTTAAGAATTAAATAACCACTAACAAAACACACACAGTTAAACTGAAAACACCACACAAAAGTCAACCATTTAAACCACTAGGTAATTTCACTCACCAAGCACCAACAATCTTGAAAAACACTTTATCTCAAAAACCCTTAACACACTAACAAAATAAATCTATCCAATAAGTGAATAATCCAACAACAAGCATAATTGAATACGAAAGGGCGGCAACTAAAAAAATCGCGCGCAACAAAAAGTCGGCCAACAATGGGACAACAGTCGCGACACAAATTGCGCGACAATTTACATAGAGAAGTGACAACAAGGGCTTGCTACATTTGTTACGGGGCCCATTGTGTGGAAGAGTATTATATCCATGGGGTTTTAGGGGCCCGTATTGTTAAACGTACTTTTATCCTTACTTAATATTAAAAGTGCGAAAGTCTTTCTGTTTCTCTAAATTTTATCCGGGTGCGGGAAGTAATTCTTTGAGGTGTTTTGTAGTTTATATTAGGTGCAGGAATGGCCATGTGAAGTTTGCAATTATTATTGGGGTCTCCAAATACATAATGACTTATGATTTACTTACTTACGACTTTCTTGTATCAAAACCTATGTTCAAGTTAAAGTACAAAATGGTAAGTTTAAAATCGGCATAAGTATATAAATAACAAATCATCCTCCGAGCCTTTTTCCCAACTATGTTGGGGTCGGCTTCCAGTCTAACCGGATTCAGCTGAGTACCAGTGCTTTACAAGAAGCGACTGCCTATCTGACCTCCTCAACCCAGTTACCCAGGCAACCCGATACCCCTTGGTTAGACTGGTGTCAGACTTACTGGCTTCTGACTACCCGTAACGACTGCCAAGGATGTTCAATGACAGCCGGGACCTACAGTTTAACGTGCCATCCGAAACACAGTCATTGGTGTCTAAGATATACTTAGAAAGTACATACAAACTTAGAAAAGTTGCATTGGTACTTGCCTGATCTGGGATCGAACCCGCACCCTCATACTTGAGAGGTTGGTTCTTTGCCCACTAGGCCACCACGACTTCCTGTAATAATAAAATACTTAACAAATAATTATTATAAAAACGGGTTTAGTGCGCGGTACGATAGCTTTGATGTAACATGTCCTGCGCATACAGCTAATAAAGCTAAATAGTTTATTAATTTGTTTGTGTGCTTGAGTGCGCTTATCTCAGAAACTACTGGCTCATTTATGTAAGTGGGATAAATACGCTACGAGGAATAGAAATAAATAACAACATACAGAACCCACGGTACCAATACAAGAAACACGCCACCCATATTTTTTTACACCTTATTTATATTTATAAAACTACGTATTTGGTACAAACTAACAAGATGTTCGTGTCAAACATGCCGCCTAAATAATGCCGCCATGTTTTTCCATAGACAATCTTCCCACTTTCTTTTCGGCAAATGCGTTCGTCGTTCAGCCTGCGGTAGATCGCTGTAGATAGTATGTAATCTCTTTTTTGTTGTTACATTTTGAAATTGTGATTAAATTTGACGGAAAATTGATATTTTGATGGGATTTAAGTTAGGAATAATTGGATATTTTGGGGTTTAGTTCAAGTGTTCGAGTTATTTCATGGCAAGCTATAGTGACATGGGATTACGTATTTTTAAATACTATAGTTCGGCCATTCAGAGAATGCGTTCCTGACACGTCGCGATTGAACTGACTGAATTATAACATTCATTGATTATTGATATAATAATGTTGTTTTAATGCTCCTCAATTGTTAAAACGGTAAACAACCAGCAAAAATATTTTTATCGTAACTGCAACGCCATTGCAAAGTTACGTCGTCAGTTCAATCGCGACGTGTCAGGAACGCATTCTCTGAATGGCCGAACTATAAAAGAAACACGAAAGAGGTTGAGGGCTTATGGGGTGTAATTTAAATCTGGTTATGCAAACCTTTTTGGTATTTTTCAATAGAGTTTGATATGAATTGTTCGCGTTTTAATGATAGCATCTTTAAGGTATAAGAAACCAGGATTATTTATTTATTAAATACGTTTTGCACATTGTACTACGGCGGGCTTAAACCGTTAGACGTTTTCTAATAGTCTACCTTTGGGTGATGGAGAAATAGCTATGGTAGATAAGATTACCTATGTTTTCAGTTAACAGTTATGTTCAAAAGAAAGCAGTTACGTACCTTGCAATCTATACATTGTCTTGCAACAAGATTGTCCAATCCTAGAACCTTAATATTTCACATTTATTATATTTGTTACCAAGACTTACGAGAATCCAATAAAAGCCGTCAATATCCGAAGGAGAACTTAGTCAGCGAATACATCCAATAAACGCCTTTGCCCATTTGCAGAAAAAAAAAAAACTTTGTCATAGACAAACCGCGGCGTTGGCAACATATGGCGCGACCAATATGGCGTCTTTTTATTGCTTTCCAAGATTATTACTGAATATGTTTTCTTTGTTGTTATTCTTGCGGTTTTACTATGTGTTTTACGATCATGATTATTTACTGACAATAGTTATATTAATTGGTTGGAACTTTTGTTAGTAATGTTTTTACTTTGAGGCTCGATCTTTTGGTCTCAGCCCCGATGTCCATTTGTCAAAATGTAGAAATGTACATTTTAACAGTAAATCTAAGAGCTCTGCCCCACTAAGACGCCATGGCGACGTCGCCAGCGGCGCAGGTTTGGCTACTTCTGGCATCCGCAGGTCGCCAACTCGAGTGGCCATGGCGTCTCGACCGTCATTCAGTTGTTTAAATTAAATAAGTACTATATTTCGAGTGAGCGTCATAAAATGGCGGCTGACTGGCGACCACACTGGCGACTGAGTGAGGGAGGTGCGCTTTACCGTATACATTATAGTGGCAACCGTAGTAATTTAGCCAAGCTGCCACGGTAGCCAGATGCCTCGGAGGGAACTGTAGCTCGTGGCCACGCCTCCAATTTGGCGACATTGCCAAACCGTCGCCAAGTGAGTTAGGTTCCATACATTTCAATACTAACTGCTTGGATACGTAGCCGGCGACGTCGCCATTGGCGTCCTAATGAGGCAGGGCTCTAACAATCAAGTCTTGTTAAGAGTACCTGCACACTTTTTAGTCGGCCGATAGTTTGTTTGGGCTGATAAATCACTGTAAAGATGAATACGTACGGCACGGTAGAAGGTACGCACTTTACAGCGATCTGAGTGCCTAGTGCGAGTTGAACAAAATTTTGCGAATGACTTCACTGTCGAGTTTAGCGAGTCAACTTCAAACGAACCGAATGCAATATTTAAGCGAGTGCGAGTTGCCATCTCGCAAATTACTCGCATCACGTTTCCTCACGGCGAATAGCGATGATCATTTTTGTTAGGTTGGTGTTCCGTTCGCTTGGTGGGATAAACCTACCAAATTTAGAAAGACGGCATTTTAGCATGTAATCGTATGGGACGACTGTCTTTCAAAATTTTTGGGGTTATTGTTTGGATGTTTTGTTTATGTTTGACGCGACGCCCGAAAAAAGTTTTTAGTTGTTTTAAATTAATTAATTTAAAATGAAGACAAGTTCTTGTCTAGCACCTGGAGTGCTAGGGAAGCTTATATATTTCTATGAGTCAGAACCTCAGTTACTTGTTCTAAATACACACTGCACATTTTTTGGGATACGTGCTTTGCTTCTCTAATTGGCCTTTGATAGGATCCAGTGGCAAAAAATAATAAAGCGGTAAGCACCTGCAAATAAAAGAAGGAGAAAGTTCAATCATATACATACCTAGTATTGTTTTGGAAATTGATATTGTAACTTACATGAATTGATAAATAGGTACCTTATGTTCCAAGGAAACACGTAGAGTGGATTTTAGATTTGTGCTTTGTCTCAGTTAACTGCACAAGAACTTAAAAATCTTCTTGGACAATCTATATTTATGTCTAAATTGCGTCTCCGTGAGGCGAACTAACGAATTAAAAAATGCGCAAGCCCTTGCCCCAATTCTGGCGCTTTTGTTGCGTTCATCTTGGGCCTTTGCGGCCGCAAACATCCTCCGAGCAAAGAAAAAGCGTCCTGCCATATTTTTGGTATTATTTTCACTAAATAAAAACTTAATTGTTGATATACGAATATCTCCTCACTTCACTTTCACCACAAAAATCTTCGTGAGAACTTTTTGGTTAAATTCGATCGCGTTTGTATTTATTTACTATTCGATCTGTCAAAATCTGAATCTCGCACTCGCATCACGGCAGAAATAAACCAATCCCGTGCCTGTCACGTTCACTTGAGAGTCCGAGCGATTCGATTTCGAAAATTTGTAAACTGGCACTCGCTACTTTAGGTTCCAATTTTTGACACTAGGCGGAGCTGTTTTTGTTCCATACAAATCTTAGTATACGCGCTCTCATGTGAGTCCGTAAATAAATTCACGAAAACTCGCACTAAGCACTCTGGTATTTAGCCGGTATCAGACCGACTGAAAAGTTTGAGTGCAATCAAGATTTTCTTTAAAAAAGAAAAAATTGTGCGTGTCCTCGAAAGCTATGATTTAACCCGGGTAATCAGTTAGATACAATTACTTTAATTCCTCTTTAACGTTTGATGCTATATGATTTTTATACTTATCATTATAACAGTGTGTGTCAGGGAATTGAATTGTGTATCTACTCTTTATGTCCTAATATTCTACACAATGTAAAATTTGTTTTGAATATTTGAAATGAAATGATCTTTTTCCTTCTCCATTCAACACTTCTAAAGCCTAACACAAATCTTGTTCGGCTAAACAAATGTTGGTACAATGGCGAACAGAAGACCGCGTGTGATCATGATTAGCATTCAATACGTGTTTCACCCTCCTTGTATTAACAATCACTGCCACACCTCGGTGGTGGGGGATGGGGTGAGGGATGAGAGGATAGCGGAAAAGGTGAGAATCCTTACCTTTTCGCTAACTGTGTCCGTTATTTAACCATTTATGTACACAGTGAGTACATAACAGAAACAGCTGTAACGTAAAATAGTACAAAGATATAGTTATATAGATATAGATATTGGGCTCTCGGTGGAAGAGTGGGGATCGCTTTGCGCACCGTACGCATAAGGCAATAAGGCAGTAAATCGCTTCTGCGCAGGTGAAGGTCAGGGCTCGATATCCGTGCCGATAACTTTACTGCTTATTTAAAACCACCAATGTACGACTATCCGTACATTGGTGGTTAGTATGTCGTGGTGGCCTAGTGGGAAAAGGACCAACCTCTCAGGTATGAGGGCGCGGGTTCGATCCCAGGTCAGGCAAGTACCAATGCAACTTTTCTATGTTTGTATGTACTTTCTAAGTATATCTTAGACACCATTGACTGTGTTTCGGATGGCACGTTAAACTGTAGGTCCCGGCTGTCATTGAACATCCTTGGCAGTCGTTACGGGTAGTCAGTAGCCAGTAAGTCTGACACCAGTCTAACCAAGGGGTATCGGGTTGCCCGGGTAACTGGGTTGAGGAGGTCAGATAGGCAGTCGCTTCCTGTAAAGCACTGTTACTCAGCTGAATCCGGTTAGACTGGAAGCCGACCCCAACATGATTGGGAAAAAGGCTCGGAGGATGATGATGAATGTACGACTATCCGTCAGTTGCACAAAGCTACATTAAAGTTAAAGCTTCATTAAGTCTATCGCTAACACTTTTTTCTCTTATTGACAAAGAAAGAGTCAGCAATAGATTTAAAGAAGCTTTAACTTTAATGTAGCTTTGTGCAACTGACGGTTAAAGTGATGAACAGCTGTACTATTTATTATAAAGCTAGCTAAAAGTTTGTTCGCTTGACGCCCTAGTCGAATAAGAATTGTTTCAGTGTTAGATAGCCCATTTATCAAGGAAAGGTTAAGGTTCCTTTTATCTAGGTGCGCAAAGAAGTTTCCACTTCGTGAGGGGGTGAAAACTGATGAAACAACTCGTGGAAGCTAGTAATGACATTACATTTACAATTTGAACATCGTTGACAGTCTTTACTGGTACTCAGAAGCTAGAAAGTCTGACAACCAGTCTTACTAACAAGGTCGTCCAGGTACCGCTGAGGAGGTCAGATAGGTATTCTCTCTATGTAAACCCCTATCACTCAGCTGCATCCAATGAGAACATACTGAATAAAAAGTTAGGCAGATGATGAGTACAGAAAGTATAGAGAAAAGAATATTAGTAACATTAAAGACTTATATATAGGATTAACCATATTATTATAGTTTTTGACACCATCCGCCGTCTCGTAGCTCATTCCCATTTGACGCCATTATAAGCCCGTTGACACCACAAGAGCAAGCGACTCGCTACCTCCTACCCCTTAGACCAGCTCCCCCAAAATCCATTACCACAGGGGTCGGGGGGTGAAAATTCGTAAACAGCCCCCTCACGAGGGTAGCTTTGTTTACTCCAAGCTCACTGTTTACACTCCTGCGTGTTATACATGTTTCATGTCATGGGGATGATTTTGTGTTACCTACACACCATTTTTGTAGGGGTATTAAGGCCTATTTTTTTAACATGCTTATATTAGCTTCAATTGTAACTAGGTATGTATGTTTTCGAAAGGTACTCGTGTAAGGCCTATTTTGTAGGTAGGCTTTATAAGGCTTATTTTATAAGGTAGGCTAATAAGTCCAATTTATTTGTAAGGTCAGTTTTGTAGGGTGGTGTTATAAGGCCTATTTTGTAAAGTAGCGGGCCTTTTATTATTATTTTATAGGGTAGTCTTATACGGCCTGTTTTATAGAGTAAAACGTGATTTTAATATAGCATAATAAGACCAGCTATGTTGTAGGATAGTATTATAAGGCCTATTTGTAGGGTAGTCTTATAAGGCCTGATTTCTTTGTTATGTAGGTATGTGTGAGTGTAGGTGTGGTCTGATGATAGATGGTTGGAAGAGTGAATTAAATAGGGGTTTTGAAAATAATATTATGTGATTTTTTTACGGCACATTTTGTAATTTGGAACAAAGTTTGTTTGTAAAAGATCTTTAAAATAAATATTAATTGTCCTGATTTTATAGGTATATAAAACCTATGTATTTAATAACCTATATCAAAACTAGATTTGTCTCCCGGTTTTACACATTAATGTACCTAGATTCTATAAGTATCGCAAAATAATTTTACATAGGTTTTCAATTTACCCACTCTCCTTATTACCATTAAAATTTCGGAAAACGCCCTCCTCACATTTACAAAGAATAATAACCAAAAATACGATCACAATATCAATTTAGTGGAATGTTAACACGAGGATATCACAAAACAAAATGCTTATAACAACTTGGAGAGGGTGATGAAACCAACCCCTAATATAGGGCTGTCACCATGACAGAGATTTGAGCGGGAATAATCTCGAAATGTCAATTGAGTCTTTATGATGTGTATAAAAGTTTTTTTAATAAAAAATCGTAATTATTTTGTGATTGAAAAGCTTATAAATATCGTGGAAATTACCGATCCATATATTTTTTCAAATCATGTACAAAACTTCATCTTATTGTCTATAAATAAACTTACCATGGGGCTAATCGACCGTGTGTGAAAAGGTGTCCCGAAATTATTATAAAAACACAGCTAGTTATTTTCTGACTTAAAAAGCCTGTTTTCATGAATCAACTCCATCTGTAAGAAGCAGCATGAAAATCCTTTCAGGAGTTTTTGAGTGTATAATACGAATAGATTTTGACAGCTGACTTTGTTTTTTAATACCATATTACAATTTTTCTTAGTCTTACCTAAAATTAGAAATGCATTTTAAAATTATTTAATGCACTGCCTAATATTAACTAAACCTTCTATTACATCTCAAGTTTATCCAAAAATAAGTGCACCCCTATAAATTCTTCCGAATCACCCCATTTGAGCTGAAACCATAAACAGATTAGTACTAAGAGGCTGCGGTTTGTTCATAAAAGGGGAAAATAATACATTATACATACAATAATTGTTTTATAACACCCTCGGGATAAACCATTTACGTTTATTTATAACTGACTAGCTTTCGCCCGCGTAGAGTTCGGTTATATCGCGTTTCCAAGAGAACTCTTCAAAAGTCCGGGATAAAAACTATTCTATGTTCTTTCTCAAGGTCAACTCTATCTCTGTACCAAATTTTATTAAAATAAGTTCAGTAGTTTGGACGTGAAAGCGAAACAGACAGATAGAGTTACTTTCGCATTTATAATATGAGTAGGGATTGTCGAGACAGAGGAGGAGGATAATAAGGTTAAGCAACGCGTTGCGCGATCGGTTTTTAGATGGGTGACCCATCTTGTCATGACGAGTTCTTCAGTGTTTTGAAAGACACGTCTGATGACTACTTAGCGTTATCAAGGGGTATTGGGTTGCCCGGGTAACTAGGTTGAGGTGGTCAGATCCTCCTTGCTCCTTGTGAAATATTGGTACCTACTCCGCTGCATTCGGTTAGACTGGAAGCCGACCCCAACTTAGTTGGGAAAAGGCTCGGGAGATGATGATTAAAATTTTTTGTTTACAATGTAGAGCTAATGTACAATGCACTGTTCAATCGATCATAAGGTCGAGATTTCTAGCCTATATGAAATACCTATGACACTGTTTTTTAACTTATTCTACGCAATAGAATAAAAACTATTGTGTCAAAAACATTTCAGTCTATATCTACAGCAAATTTTCTCAAAGTCGGTTCAACTGTTTCACCTAATTAAGCGTAACAGACCGACACGCTTATTTCCTAGACACTTCATTTAAATATCTCAAGTACTCAAAAAAATTTAAACAATAACAACTTACAAACAAAAGCGTTAACATTTTAAAACCACAACCGTATTACCGCAATAAAAAATAAAATATCATCTTTGTTTTTTCTACACTGGTAACACCGGTAGTGTTTATTCAAGACAATCAGTCGAAAGGCTTTACCGAGTTGTCATTGTCTGTTTACAATTGGCGCGAAAAAAAATTACAAAGATTTGTTTATGGTCGCTTGCGCACGCGACAAGTATTATACGACCAATTTACGTAAGACTGTACTGTAGTTGTGTTTCTATTGAGATAAAGTTCTTTCAAACTAGTTGGTTATTGACCATTTTAGTGTGAGCTCTTTATCGTATTTGCTTAATAGGAAAAGGTCTCGTTTAAATAGGTGTTCGAATGTTAGTCTAACACCACTTTCTGAAGTTGTTGAGAGATTATTTAAAAATCAAATTAAATCATGTTAATTTTAACCGTTTACAGAACTAGCTTATGTTTTCATTTCAGTATTTGTTGAATGTAGGTCTTCAAACTAATACTATAAATTCGATGGTGGCTTAAAAATCAACGGACTCTACTAACCATTCTGAAAAAAACTGAACTGAGGCAAAATCTTAATACATTATTGACATCATCATCATAATTTTCCTTCTGCCCTTATCTCAATTTTATTTAGGTTCAGTGTAGCATGTTTTCTTCTTCAATTTTTTTCTGTTTCTCTAGATGGCATATATTCGGAAATAAATAAACATTTTACAATAATTTGCATGCGATCAATGTACAAACGCCAGCATCCTACCCGAATCTATCTACCAATCGAACATTAACCTTCCACTATTGTGACGAGGTTGAAAATCTATTGAAGACATTTGACAGATTGACGCAGGCTTTCGTCTGTATGTTCAAAGTAAAGAAAAGCTTGTTTTCAATTGTTTTCATACAATACAAAATTGTAAGTTTTTTGTAGTATTCATTACTGGTCAGTTTTGCGGTCAACAGCTGATGGTTTAACGTATAGATATTTTTTTGTATATATTTGTTTATTTGCTCAACTTTCTGTCGTCAATTTTGACTTATACAGGGGTGGTATTATAAATCAGCCGTTTGGAACATTTTTGTTGGCTAAGCGGACCGTTTTTGGAACAATGTTGTAGGTATGAAAATAGTTTTCTTAGCGAGTTTGTGGTTTCATTCAAGTCATCATCTGCCTAGCCGTTTCTCTATTCCCAACCATGTTGGGGTCGGCTTCCAGTCTAACCGGACTCAGGGTAAGATCTCCTCAACCCAGTAACCCTTGACAAGAGTGGTTTTCGAACATTATATTTAATCATTATTTCATTTATCACTTCATGGCAAATAAAAATTAATACACCTTCGCACTTACACAACATTCACAAACCATTTAAGTACAGACCACCCACAATTACCCAACTGAGCATTAACAAACCCAATAAAAATACCCGCCAAACTACCCCTACAATGAAAACGCACGCCTTTGACGTTTCCCGCGCGCGGGAAAAATGACAGCTGTCAAGCTTGACCATAAATTAAAGGTGCGTTTTTTTTTTAAAGAAAGCCAGTGAACCTTTGTGGTGGTCAGCCGTTTCCTGGCTGAGTGTGATCTTGTTTGCATTGTTAGGGAAGAAAGGACACGCGTGTTTTCAAAAGGAGTTTTAAGTCGAGGATAATAACGTAATGACATTACATGTTTGCTTTGTAGTTTGGAAAAAAGAACGGTTTCTTTTGTGTCTTGTATTGTAATTGTACAAGGAGGAAGGTTGTGGTTGTGACATTTGATTAGCGTTGAAGTGACCGCAGTTTGTAATTTTTGACCAGTGTCAGGTAATGACATGTTTTTTGGGAATATGGCTCGTGAGGTAAATAACAGATGTGCTGGTCTACTGTTTATCTACGTCTTGTCTTGATGTATCCTGGATAAATAGCCTCGCTCTGACTGATCGTTGGAGACCACTGACATTCATGATTTTTTTTATTTTAGTCGTCATATTATGAAGTAAATAGAAGATAGGTCTTGTTTAAGTAATATATTATGTATTTTTCACAATAGCTAGCAAAAACCGTTTGCACCTACACTGCCACTGCTTATTCTCCACTACCCAAAGGTAGACTGGTAGAAAACGCCTAAGGCGTTAAGCCCGTGGCTGTACAATGTGCAACAAGTATTTAATAAATAAATGAATAATATCGAAGATAACATAACGTGCCATTTTAATGGTTATTAAACACATTGACAAAGATACATTGATCAACTACAACTATCCATTTCATACATAAGCTAAGACTACATATAATCTTAATTCTGCATCCATTCAGAAACATACATACATACCTCTCATTTGTATCAACTTGCCGTTAAAAGGGACAACAAAAAAACCTTCATAATAAAAAAAATAGCAAGCAAAGTACCAACAAATCAGCCAACACATTAAATCGGCCACCCCGGGTACACACAGCACCGACTTCTATGACCATCGACAAAAAAATACGCAACAAAACCTTTGCCTTTGCCGATCGCGACCATCGACAATACGTCAGTGTAATGTCAAAGACTACTATTAACGTCAAAATATTTTGAAAATACGCTTTTGGCGCCCAAGGGCGTGCTTTGACGAGCCGACGGGAATTTTAAAGGAGTTTTCGACTTTTGAAGTTTTTTTTTTCGGTCTTTTGTAGGCGTTCGCAGTTTCGTAGTTTGCTTGTGCAAATTACTTTGACGATTAAGAAAATGTTTTATGTGTAATATTCCTTTGTTTGAAACAAGATTTTGTTGTTTTGAGTTTTGTGATTTAAGTATTGACTGAGTTATTTATGTAACTGTTAGGTATGTGCACGTATTGTAAACTGACTTAAATGACTATTATATGCACAGATTGCAATGAAACTTTGCAGTTATTTAACTTTTATATTAGAATTCGGTTTCATCCGCGTCCCGGATCGTGACAAAAATATATCTATCCTTTGTCCTATTATCCTATTTTCCCGGTTCTTAGTTATCTTCCCTCCAATTTTCAGCTTAAACGGTTCAGCCATTCTTTAGTTATAAAATGCGTAACTAACACGACTTTCTTTTATAAATATATAGATGACACATAGGCTAGTACTTTTTTCCATGTGCGGAAAAAAAACACTTGTGCGGCTAGTTATTAATTATACAGATCAACTCAAAAATTATAAACTGGCTTCTTTATACTTCTTTGAACAAAAAGCATTTACCTATTACACTTTAATAAAAACCAGTAACATAATCGTATCACATCATCATCTGCCTAGCCTACTCCATACATAGTATGTTGGGGTTGGCTTCCAGTCTAACCGGATGCAGCTGAGTACCAGTGCTTTACAAGGAGCGACTGCCCTATCTGACCCCCTCAACCCAGTTACTAGGGCAACCCAACAGGCACAGGTAAGATTGGTTGTCAGACTTACTGGCTTCTGACTACCCGTAACGACTGGCAAAGATGTTAAAATAACAGCTATATTATTATAATAGGCGTATTATGTATTCAACTAAAAAAACTTACAAAACATAAACTTAATTTAAATAATAGAAACATTCAGTTAAACAAGATAATGGCTTCGAAATATTTTGTTGTAATTTAAATAATTCATATAACAACCGTTGGACTACCAATTGGTATAATCGCTTTATAAAAAAAAAAAACTAACATTGTCTATGAAATTGTAGCTACTATTTTTAGGGCTATCAGAATATTTTTTAAAACTAACTGTTCCGAGCGGTTTCACCTACATTTCAGGGATTTTTTTTTCAACTGTGTAAACATGTAGATAAAGCCTATGATAGGTACTGATAATATAGCTTACTATCGGTAAAAGAATTTAAAAAATCGTTTCAGAACATCTGGGGAGTAGGTACGCCATAATACAAAAATGTAACCTCATTATTTATTACCTTCTTATGTATTACTAGCGGCTGCTGGTGGTTTCACCCGTGTCTCGTGGGACCTTCACGGTGACTTAACCGACAAACAGGGGCCCGATTCTCCTAAGTTAATAATGTCAAAATCGAATAGAAATCGAATCGCAATAGCAGTTTTAACCATATCGGGCATTCTGCTACTAATATAAGACCAATCGTATTCCAACGCCATTCGACTGGTTTGCGATTGGTCTGCTATTTTGGTGATTTTGGTCTATACGGTAGTTTGCTCTACAATCATATTGCAATATTTAATCATTTGCAGACAAAATGATTCATTATTGAATAACAGAAAAGCATAAAAACGTTTATTTCAAAGAAAAAATAGCGGAATGCCGCATACGCTTCAATCGTAATCGAGTCGGGATTGGATCGTAGTCGAACGTGAATCGTATGTTGCTTAAGTAAAATTAGGAGAATCGGGCCCCTGTGTGTAACCGACGTCAGTCATATCGGTCTACACTAGTACTTAACTAGAATGTGTTGCTTAGACTCAAACCAACGAGACTCTTCAGTGTGCTTCATAGTAGGTACCTATCTATAGACCTATAGATTTAATTCAGTGATTACACAATTCAAATACTTTTTTTACTTTAAATAGGTTGACTCTAAACTTACTTAAAAAAACATCAATAACCACCAAACAATAGCTACGTACATAAAAGAATACAAAACCAGTAACTTAAAGTGATTTATAAACGCGACCAGCCCTGCCTATCCCCAAAACCGAACAATTTTCTATTACAACCGGATGTACACCGCCATTACGCCATCAAAAAACGCAACTTCCGCTCTTAAAACTATGTGACACGAATATAAATGGGGGAATTAAAATTAATCGCTAGGATTTTCAACCCCGATCGGCAGTCTGTGGCCGAAAAAAGGTTTAAACCCTTTCTATCTATGGTTGCAAGCGCGCGAAATGTAATGTCACCGTGACATTTGTTCAAAATGGCGACTATAATCGGTGTGTGATTTTTTGTTGATTATTTTAGTGGTTTATTTGTATGTTGAGACAACTATTATAACGGGTTAATTTATTCTGAGCACATATTGTGCTATTTATCATTGGCTAAAGTGTTAAAGCTTGCTTATATGTTATTCTATCGTATAGGCTATATTATTGTTAAGTTTTATCAAAATCCATTCAATAATTTTTACGTGACAGAGTTCACAAACATCTTCACGCTTACACTAGGTAACTACTTTCCGCGGTTTCAACCGCTTCCCATGGTGACTGCTACACGCACCAGGATAAAATATAGCCTATTTGATTCGGGAAAAGTGCAGCTTTCTAACAGTAAAATATTTTTTCAAATGGTTTCAGAAGTTTCGGAGCCTTTAGGATACAAACAAAACAATATTTCTTCTTTGTTTTATTAGTATGGAAGTATAGATCACCGTGAGCATACATAATAAAAAATGCTCCACTTTAGCTGTCATTTCAAGACCTAAAGACTGATATAACATTCATACAAACCATTCTTCAACTCTAAACCAGACTAATTAACCAGTAACAGTGACAGAAACGTGCTCCTCGCTTGAAAGCCACGACGTGACTGATCGCCGATAGCCGGGATTAGCAACGTGTGAGGTCCGTTAGCGCCAGTTCCATTCTAAGTTTGAATTTGAATATTTGAATAATTCCAATTTATTGCCAGTTTACAGTTTACAAATAGGTTTTATTGTGGCTTTTTTTTAAGGTCGTTAGTGGGACTTATTTGTACAAATAGTAGGTTACAAATGTTGTGCTTTGATTGTCCGTAGCTAGCTACTAGTGACTTAGTCAAAATATATGGAAGAACGAGCCGTTTTCCCGCAGTTTGAACTACTGCCCGTACCAGTACACTCTTCCCGAGTAACATGTGCTTTTCAACAGTGAAAGAACTGTTCAAATCAGTTCAATCGTTTCTGAGCCTGTAGGGTATAAACAAACCACCAAACAAAAAAATATCCTCTTTTTATATTATTAGTAAAGGTGAAGGAAAACATCTTGAGGAAATCTGAGGAAACTTCAGAGAAGCAACATTATTTGACGGGAAATGTGAGGAACTGATTCACGATTACTCACGTATCATTGCAAACCTGAAAGTGCTGAAACCAAGCTGGGCCTACAATCGTGAAATCGTTCACTAACATTTCTAATACCTACAAAGAAGATAGACATATTTTGAAAATCCTATGTTCCTACGCGATTAAAACTAAGTCCAACTCGATTTGTAAAAACGCTTTACTAGAACACCTCTGAAAGCCTAAGTCCTGTTCTCAATTACATGGTCGTCGCAGCGAGTATGTTTCATATCATCTTTCTGTATATCTTGGGGCAAGAAATAAATAAACAAACCTTGTGTCTACATCATAAGCAATAAAAAGAAATTTTATTTTTAAACACCGCATCGCTCGCGGCACTGCCTATTAAAACCTCCAACGCCAACACAACACTGGCAACCAAGAAAAAAAACACAATCGTTCCGAAGTTCCAAATTCAAAATTCAAAAATTTGAAAAAAGTCGTTACTATTCTTCCGTAGATGTTTATCTGCACGCCTAATGGGCTATTGTTACGGATGCATTCCGAGTTTTTCTTAACTAATTTTAATTATGGCAATTTTTACTGAACGCGTTCTTAAGATATCGGGGGACATTTGATAGCTTTGTCTTGTATTGTTTAATGTTTGTTTTTAAGGCTAAGATAATTGTTGAGTAGGACATTTTTCAATGACAGTCTTGTGCGTAAGTGGAGCCTCTGAGACTGGTCAAAGCTGTCTTGTGTTTAGGAAGAACAAAAATTATATACTTAAAAAAAGATTATTTTTGCCTAAATACTAGTGGCGTGTGTAAGATTCCTATTGATACAATTTTCAACTACCAAACAGATCAATAGGTAAGTAAACTATTTTTTTGTAGGTAGGTAAGTGTCTACCATTCAATTCTTAGGTATTATTCCTCTAGGTATTCAAAATCAAAATCACTGACTGAGTTGAGGAGATCAGATAGGCATAGTTGATCCAAGTAAAGCACTGGTACTCATCTGCATCAGGTGAGACTGGAAGCCGACTCCAACATAGGGAAAAGGCTAGGCAGGTGATGATTTTAACGACACGATAAAAAAAATATAAAAACATTAAAAAAACGAATCTTCCTCAATCAACAAATAAGTTTGCATGTAGTTTATCGCGCGTCGCTTCACGTTTGAAATAAGAACGTCCGCTCACTTCGTTTGAATTTGGAATGTTCTTATTTTAAAATTCGAATGCAATATTGCACGGTTATAAAAGGCGTGGAGTTAATAAATTATTTTTTTTTTACTTTAAAATTATTTGCGGAAAGTAAATATTTTTTGTATAAAATATAGGTATAATTTAATGGAGATATTTCAGTCAATTAGTATACAAGGTAGACTGGTAGAGAACGCGATGTTAAGTCATATCATATCATATCATTTATTGCATTCCATAATGTACATTTGGTGGAAAATATAAAATAATAGAGGTAGTCACAATTATGGACCCTGATGGGCACAGCAAAATAGTTAGAAGAGAGGAAGGCGTTTAATGTAATATTATTATAGTAGTATGTAGTCCGCCGTTGTGCGTGTGCAAGAAGTATTAAATAAATAAATTATTCCCTTAGGTACCTATATTAATATCTAATGTTTAATTAATGTTATATAGCAAGATAATCTATGTAATTTAATTTATAGAATGAACAGGTTATTTAGCGGGTCAGTTTAAATTTCTTGTAATTACGAAGTGTCTTTAATCTTAATCCAAAAGTTAATCCATATATATTAAAAAATAATAATCAAGTAGGTAACTCTATACTTATGTAAATTCCACTTAACGTTAATTAAAACCAGCTCAAAAATAACTAAAACAAAAATCAACTCCTAAATACGACTCCATTACTTTGAAAAAATCTCAAATTTCAAAATCCGGTAGGACATTAAGTATCGGGACCTCTCATTGGTCCGTTTAAAAAAGGAACACTTCTTTTTTCAAAGCAACGACATTAAGTTATGGAGCCAAAGGTTTTATATCGCGGCCTTTTTAAATGCATTTACTTAATTGTTTCTTTTTTTAAAGATAACTTTTTTTAGGTTGGTATACATTATACAGACTTTATAATACCCGTACACTGCAAACTTTTAGTCGCCCGATACGTAGGTGGTTTGAACTCTAACGGCCGTTCAAAAAAAAATAAAATAATTTATTTATAAACAACTACAGGCATTTCTATGCCTAAATGGAGACTCCTTCGACATGAAATTTTAAGCCAAAATATTTTGATTTTTAACAAACTTATTTAATAAACTTATTTTGATTTTTGACTTCCTTATTTTTTTTAAACACCTTACAATATTAATATATAAGTTAGTATGAGAATGAATGGTAGTACGCACATTACAAAGATCAGGCATTTAGCCGATATCAGACCGACTGTAAACTTTCTTTGAATTCACGATTTTCTTTAGAGATATTTTTGCTAACCATAGGGCCACTGTCCGGGCTGCAGCGGGCACAACCGCTAAATTCCTGAATAATTGCCTGAAAGATGACATGAATAGGAAGGGAGTGAGTGTCGGTATGACGAATGACAGGGAAAAATGGAAGAGGATGACATATTGCCATCTATCCTACGAGCCTTTTTCCCAAACTATGTTTGGGTCGGCTTCCAGTCTAACCGGATGTAGCTGAGTACCAGTGCTTTACAAGGAGCGTCTGCCCTATCTGACCTCCTCAACCCAGTTACCCGGGCAACCTAATACCCCTTGGTTAGACTGGTGTCAGACTTACTGGCTTCTGACTACCCGTGACGACTGCCAACGATGTTCAATGACAGCCGGGACCTACAGTTTAAGGTGCCATCCGAAACACATAAAGAGAAGAACACATGAAGAGGATGACATATTGCGCCGATCCTGAATAAAATTGGGAACAGGGCAGGAATAAGAAGAACCATCGGGCCACTGTTGGCCTACTGTTTCGTCTGCAGTCTATAGGTGTATGGTAGCAACAGCATTTGAAACTTAATTTTGTGAAATATTTTATGGTTTCTGATATCTTTTGGATCTGCGTAAACTTGGTAACTATAATCAGTAAAATACTGAACGAATTAAGTGAAAATTTTGAATTATTTTTAAGTGAAATTGTGGACATTTTCATGATGGTGGACTACCGTTTTAATGCATTTTGAGAAACTGTATGATTTTGGAAGATAATCAATGTTCTTCAAGCCCGTTAGGCTTTTTTAAATTCTGAAGCCTCAGCTTTTTGGGTCTTTATTAGTAGATTTTTCAGACACAAAGTCTTACAAAGATACTTCGGCTGTAATATAAAAAGGTCAGCCATAAACAGTTTTTTGCTAAAAAATTATCTAAATATTACATCATATTCAGAGACATAGTTTAAAACCGTCGAAAGACGCGTTAAACTGGTGGGTCTCGGCTGTCATTTGAACATCTTTGGCAGTCGTTACGAGTAGTCAGAAGCCAGAAAATCTAACAACCAGCCTCACCAAAGGTATCGGATTGCCCAGGTGACTAGGATGAGCAGATCAGATACGCAGTCGCTTCATATGGCACACTGGTACTCAGCTGCATCTGGTAAGACTGGAAGCCGACCCCAACATAGTTAAGAAAAGGGTAGGGAGAAATGATGATGGTCTAAAATTATTGATATCTCTCCGGTGGTGTCGGATTACCGTCCCATCGCGCTATGAGAGTGAAGGTATGTGAGTGCACCTGTGTCCAAGCAAATGCTTGTGCACTATAATATGTCCTGCACAGCTGGCTGATCTCCTTACATGAGAACAGCCGCCGTGACTGAAATCGGCCTTGGACGTACTATTACACGGACTAAATAAAGGATGTGGTAGCTTATCCCTCATTTTCAATCTCACGCTACCTGGTCTAGGCAGGAGAAAAACTTAATGATATAAACAAAATATAGATAAAAGCCTTCTGTGAAACAGATTAGTCTCGGTGAACAGTTTTTATGGAAATCCCACGGGGTTTAGATAAACTGTGTGGTGTGTGGTTCCGTAGTATTTTATGTTTTGATGAGCTTGGTCAAAATATCATGTAGGTAATTGTATAAATACCATTGCATGACATACTTACAAATTGAGTATTTTCAGTTTTTGGTTATCAGAGTTTGAAGTTTATTATAGATATATCATATAACTAATGGTTTCATTGTTAGTTATGAATGATAAAACCAGGTCATTAATATATTAAGTTCTGTACAAAACTGTTGAATCTGTTTAAATTGAATACTTAGGGTACAAAAATAATTAAGAGCCTAAGGTAAGGACATGAGAGCTATGCTTGGCATTTCTCTGAGGGATCGCATCAGAAATGAGGTAATCCGTCAGAGAACCAAAGTCATCGACATAGCCCACCGAATCAGCAAGCTGAAGTGGCAGTGGGCTGGCCATATTAGCCGAAGAACCGATAACCGTTGGGGTAAACGAGTTCTAGAGTGGAGACCACGCCTCGGCAAACGTAGTGTAGGACGTCCTCAGGCACGGTGGAGTGATGACTTGCGCAAGACGGCTGGCAGGAGCTGGATGCGAGAAGCCGAAAATCGATCTCAGTGGCGTGCACTTGGAGAGGCCTATGTCCAGCAGTGGACTGCGATAGGCTGATGATGATGATGATGGTAAGGACATACACTACTTTTTACCCGGGTTACGGGAAACCGCGTGAGAACTGCTAGTGGAAAATGAAAATCAATAGGTAGGTAGCAGGTTACTTAAAAACTGACATGTTTAGCTTACATATAGGTAAATGACAAAACTCCTCGAAACAAAATCTTATCAAGAATTACTTTCCAGCATTCCCGTGAAATAGGAAAACTAAAACTTTTCTTCAATTCCCGAAAATCACATTGACTCCTAAACAATTTTTTCAAAACCGCCGCTGAGCCGAGGTTTTTAAATAATGTACTCATTCGGTGGGTCCCTAATAACGTATACGGACTATAAATAAAATCATTATACCGTCTGTCGTGTGGCTGTGTGCGTGATCTCAGAAACTAAATTATCACATTTGTTAGAGCTTCAAACTTGGGTACAGGGGGATTGAATTTTGGTGTAAAGTTATATTTAGAAGGCTAAGAAACACACACACTATATAATAGTACCTACTATATATAATATTATCATCATCATCATCATCATCATCATCATCATCATCAGCCTATCGCAGTCCACTGCTGGACACAGGCCTCTCCAAGTGCACGCCACTGAGATCGATTTTCGGCTTATATAATATTATACTTTTACCATAATATAATATACTAAGAGGAAGCATTGTTTTCTTTGCGAGAACTCCGAAATTACTGCACATAACTGATTTGAAAATTTTCTACACTGTTCCGAAGCTACACTCTTCCCGAGTAACATATAGTCTGATTTTTAATTCGAGTCAGTAAAATGACAGGAGCAACTGTCACTTTCACAAAAAAGGGTGACCCACTACAATAGTGATGTTCCACAATCGATCGACTTAGAAGTTTAGTCATGATTTATTCTTAAATATTTAAAGCTACGATTTTAGAAATATGAACCTTCCCAGCATACTAAAACTTCTCATTACAACATTATTACATAACAAAAAAAAATATAACAACAGTATTTTATGTAATATTTAATTACATGTCTCCAGTTTAATTTCCGTAAATTACATATTTATATTAATATAAAGCCAATTTGATATTAATAAAAAATGTAATGTATGTACAAATAAATAAATGAATGTAATCTAGACTAACTATTAATTCTCGATTTAAAAATCTCGATTTTCCACATCACTATTTATTTGGGACCCTATTTTTTTAAAACCGCGCAACACTGGAAATGTCATTTTACTGACTCGAATTAAAAATCAGACTATAGGCTATATTTTATCCCAGTACGAGCAGTCGTTCCAGCGGAAAGCGGGTGAAGCCGCGGGAAAACAGCTAGTAAATTAGGTATATACTAAAACTGTTCTCTTGAATCACTTTATCTATTAAAAGAAACCTCACCAGAATTCGTTGCGTAGTTTTCAAGATACATTTTTTTTTCATAGTTATTTACGTAATAATGCTTCAAAATGAAAAACCTAACTTAACTACAGCACATGAAACACTACTAACCAAACAGTTTTCTTTTCACCAACAGTTAATGAACCTATTCCTAGTACTAGCACTTTTAACCTTAACAGTTAAGCGTTAACTGGAATTCCACTTACGAACACCCTTTACTAACGCCAAACGTAAAAACAACACCATGTATATAAAAACAATAATCACCAAAGCACACCGCCCATGCACTGCAATATAATAAAAAAACTATCTCTATCTCTTTCTAACTTATACTAATAACTATGGCTTTCTCCCTCTCACCCAAAATGGTGAAGAAATTAAAAATATTATGACCAGTTTTGCTTGAACCGTGAATTCAAACTAAGTGGTTGGTCTCAGAGGTCAAGTTATGTTGGTTTCTGTCTATTTTCTAGGTTCGGAACGTTATATATAATTTACTCGGTGTGGGTGAAATAATAATTATCTTTCGGAGTCATTTTGACCTTTTTTGGATTCGAAATTAAGTGTAGGGTGACTAGTTTGTGGGTTCAAGTTGGGATGTAGTCTGTAGAGCAGTAAGTGGGAGTTTGAAGAGTAAAAATGCCTTTTTGACCGACTTAAAAAAGGTTTTCAATTTGACATATAAGTATGTAATGTATGTTTCGTATCGTTATTTCATGTTTGCCTTAGGCGATTTTGTTGTGGTTTTCAGCATAACATTTGTTGATTAACATTTCATGTCAGACTTAGAAGAAAGTTTTAGGTAGGACGTCGCGTTATTTCGTTTATAAAAAGTTTTTTCACGTATACTTTTAAGTCCTAGTAGTATTTTGGTAATATATTTAATTATCTATTATGAAGTCAATAGCAGCCAACTTCGGATAAGCAAAGCTTCTCGACAATTTCTGTACGAACAAAATTGAACAAGGAATGATGAGGAGGAATACGAAAAAGCTCCAAAAATGCACAACGCAAGTTATTTTTCGCGAAAATTAAAGTTTTCAACCATCATCAACATGTTCTTATCCCAATATTTGGGGTCTGTCTATCTGGTATGTCTTCTTCCATACTCTTTCATCGGCTGCTGAGTAGCATTCATCGCACGCAGGCTTTACGTGCCTCCAGGCACAGGGGTACAACACCCTCATCTTCCAGACTCCAGGCTGCTTTGTGAAAATTTCTAAAACCTACAAAACGATTTTGGCCCAACTCGGGAATCAAACCCGAGACGGCGAAACCTCGTGCAGCAGTCGCGTTATATGCAACTGTTAAAGGCAGTTGATTTCACAAATGAAAGCCGATTATGATCGTAAGAAATTAAAATGCCCTACATATGACTTATGGTCACCACAACTTCAGCTTGTCAGCCATATTGGATTTTTTCCCTCCAAATATTAATGGCGGCGGCAATCTGTAGCCTCGGGATGACTTCATATAATCTATGGTCGGCCCGATGACTCTATATTATCTATTGCTTTTTTATATTTTTTTTCCCGCCATGAAATTGTTAGGTAATAATTTTTTTGGTGGGAATTATAGAAAGATGAGGAATGTGTGTTGTTGTCAGCACCATGTTGTTGGTTTGTAATAAGAATAGAAATGTATTTTATATGGAACTACTTACGTATCTATTTTTTGTTTTCTTAATAAATAAAGAAATTACTGGTTCACTGACCGATCGATGAACACTAAAAATAAAATGTTGACTCTAGAAACACGAAATATGTGCTCTAGGGCCCGGAATATGTCGGTATTCGGTCTTCACAGGTGCACTCTCTATTCCGTCACTCTCATATAGGCTTCAGGGACGGCACTGGAAAGAGATCAGGTGCATTACCAACTTTAGCGTGCCCATCGATTGTTCCAAGGTACGTAGTATTCTACAATTAAGTTCAGGAAGTATAGTTATTTTTTCCAAAGAGGTTGCCTGAAGTTTGCTGCTAGTGGCATAGTGGTTTCACAAATAGTCAAACAGTAAAGCTTTGGTTTCCTAGGAGGACAAAACACTACAACGCAAGCGGCTATATTATTTAAAGAGAAACTGTATTTTCACAAAATATACAATTTGCGCAACTACTAAGGTGCATAACAGGTTTAATACCACCTCAAAAGTCAAAATTTCTACCCACTTTCCGCTCTTCACAGCCAAAAAAAAATAATCGCATTAACACACTCTAACAATCGGTCGATTCAAATATTTTGACAGTTTTACACAAAAGCATTGAATTTATCGTTTTTCGGTGACTTTTGGCGGCAAAGTCTAACGTGGATAGTTCCTACCTGTGGCTTGGAGTCGTATATCACGGACAAAACCACGCGGCAGCTTTATACCTGGGTGGTCGAAGTGACAAAATACTACAATGACGAAGATTTTTTACAAAAAGACATATATTACGGCTCTTCGTGTAGTTTTTGGTCCGTTTTGAAGGCAATTATTTTGATAAATTAATTGTGTGCGGCGTTTTGTGGGCGGGTTGTTTTTGCTTGATATTTTTGAGGTAAATGCTTATTTGGTTTTGCTTATAATCATCGGCAGGGATATTGAGCCCTGACCTTCACCTGCGCAGAAGCGATTTATTGGTTTATTACCTTATGTGTACAGTGCGCAAAGCGATCCCCACTCTTCCGCCGAGAGCTCAATATCTGTGCCGATAACTAAATTTTTGAGAATACTTTTTAAGTAAGTACAAGTGTGCTATATGGATCGACTGCTAATATGAACTGCTCAACCTAAGGCAACACAATACCGTTTGTTAAGAAATTAATTTACTTAGTAGTTGATATATGTGTGTGTGTTGGCTGTGGTCTTTGTGTTATAATATGTATGTACTTATTAATAAATATGTAGTTCATCAGCTGTGTTAGCACCCATAACACAAGCTAATAAATAGTTTTCCGTGGGGTTAATTGACTGTGTCTAAAAGGTGTCTGTGTCTAGATGTATATTGTTAATGTCTAGATACATACTTATTATTTTGAGATTACCTACTATTATGGAAAAGCCGTACGATCAATCATAAGGAATCGCTTGGCGCGTTAGATCCATGAATGAATGGCCATCTTATCACGACCAATTCCTCCTTATATTGAAAAGCACATTAAATTGTTGGACCCCAGACGTCATTAGAACATCTTTGGCAAAGTAGTCAGAAGCCAGAAAGTCTAACAACCAGTCATACCAAGAGATACCAAGTTTTCCAGGCTACTGGTTTGAGGAGCTCACATAGACAGTCGCTCCATATGGCACACTGGTACCAACTCTAGACATGGGTAGTTCACGAACGATTGAAGGAAATGGACTACTTCACTTCCGAAAATAAACGTATCATTCCTTCACTACTCCTTCGAATGTGTCTCTACTTCATTTAGTTCACTAGTTCAGGATCCTTCCATAGATAGGATCGGCTACATATTTCGATTTTTAAATACGCCAACCTAAACTAAAATATATCTAAATTACTTTAAAGCTACATAATTTTCTGTTTATTAATATTTTCACGGTTGATAGTCCTAAGCCTGTATAAAGTATGAAGGAAAATCGAGATATCGAGATAAAAAATCAAGTGATTCATTCGTCGATACTTATCCCTCACCCTACAGATTGACTCGTTTTGATTTACTGAACTAAATGAGTAGACTACGATTATGATTCCTAAGAGCTGGGTGACTCATTGACTCGTTCAGATTTGGTGAACTAAATGAAGTACTGAAGTAAATGAGTGGACTACTTCGTTGAGCGAAAAGAACTACTTCATTCATTTCTTTTCAATGACACATTTTGCGCATGTCTAACCAACTCAGCTGCATCTAAGTAGTTAGACTGAAAGCCGACCACAACATAGTTGGGGTAAGCTCTCACTATAACACTATTGCGGGTGATCATGTAAGGAGACTAGCCATCTGCGCAGGACACTTATAGTGCACGAGCATTTGCGCAGACACAGGTGCACTCACTATTCGGACACCATCGGGGAGAGATCACAAGCAGGACCGACATGTACGTGCTCTCTGATGCACGGGGTACCTATTATAATATAATATAATATGCCGTCGTTATTAAGAAAGGCACAACTAACATTTTACAAATGTTGAGAAAATCGAGTTTAAAATATTTTTTGAATTTTGTTAAAAAAAACATGTTTAAAATGTGTTTTTCGAAATTGTTAAAATGTAAAAAATTGTGTTTTTTTTGGTATGTACACAACGATAGCAATATTATATTTTAATTTAAATGGATATATTTAATAATTAGCATAATTCTTTTTAACTTAATATAAAAAATAACAAGAAAGGAGCAATATTATGTTGAAAAGGCACAAATAACCAAATATGCCTTTTCAATGTTAAATTTTTAGTAAAAATTACGATGAAAAGGCATATTTTCTTAATTGTGTCTTTTCATTGTAATTTTTTAAAATGAATATAGGTGCAGAAAATATTACAATGAATTCATAACGCCGATGTGCCTTTTTATATAACATTTATTAGCGTAGGTATGCTATCTCTGTTTATTTTGCAGCTAAAAATCCACAAAAAATCAGGCAGATAGGCCTTTTTTTCCTGATTCCGAATATGTATATAACTCATTTTGACAAAAAATGTTAGTTGTGCCCTTTTTCGGTAGCACGGCAGTAGGTATAGTAAGTAGGTATACAGCAAGAGACAGGCTTAAACCTTAATTAATAAGTGATTTTAGGAGCAAATGGAGGTCCATCTTATGTCCAAGAAACCTCAAAATGCGTGACTAAAGAATTTATCCTGCGACAGATTGATGACCACATTGACAGCTGTCATCCGGAGTGGTCATGAAATTATGGTCACTGGCACCATTATAATGTGGTCATTAAGTTAATGTGTAGCAGATGAGTTTTAGAGATGTTTTGAGAAATATGATGAATAAGATGTACGTAGGTAGCTCTAGTTTTCCATTGCATCGTATGTTAACTATTTTGTGTATCCTAGAAAATTAAAGTGAAAGAAAATACCTACTGTACTGTAGTATTGGCACATTTATAATACACTAGCTTCCGCCCGCGGCTTCGCCCGCGTAGAGTTCGGTTATATCGCGTTTTCAAGAGAATTCTTCAAAGTCCGGGATAAAAACTGTTGAAATGTTATGTTCTTTCTCAAGGTCAACTCTATTTCTGTACCAAATTTTATTAAAATCAGTTCAGTGGTTTAGACGGGAAAGCGTAACAGACGCGTATTAGTAGGGATATTCCAATTGAATGGACAAGAATAACTAAAGAAAGTAATTGTAAGGATATGAAATTTGTACGGAACCTCACACGAATTTCTCCAGTTTGACCACAAAACAATCTTTTGCGGAAGAACTGACCTAGTTCCTTAAGTCCACATGTTGTCCTCTTGACCAGAACAGAAATTATTGACTTTACCTACAGTCCCTACGTCCCTACAGTTGTCTGAACGCATTGTTAAATAAATACAAGCTTTTCATATAAAAAGGACGAAGGAAGTTCACATTATATTGAAATTGACCAAAATTACTATTTGAGAGTTTTTCTTTTTGTGGTCAATTGTGGTCACTTTTTTGAAAGTTGACCGTATATACTTAAGTATTTGTTTTTTTAACTGACTGCCTTAGTTTCAAAGTATCCCTTTCTTTCCTGCTGTGTATATTCCACATGGTGGTGGGGTCAGCTTTCCTAATTTTTCTTTTAAAATTCGCTCTTTCTATGACATCGGTGTCGGATACCTGGCGCTCCTTCATACGAGTATTTTCTTTCGCCACTAGGTACATCCCGCTAGTTTCTACGTGTATGTTAGATAAATAAAATCAATTTAAACAGTAATCTGTCATTTTATTTAAAACAACAGCTCCAATATATGATTACATTTAAAACAAATAATTTGTAACTAACAACTCTATGTAGATTTTGAGTATTAAATAAAGCAAACTTCTCAATGGAGGTAGATTTTTGTCACCGGCTTGCACAAAATAATAGGTAGGTATATTGTAGTTGGTAGTACTTTAGCACTCTTCAATTAACACATGACATATACTTACGTTTAATCGTAGTAATTTATGTCGGCAACAATTACTATAGAATACACTACTGTATTAAATAACCATTCATTTCATGACAGTTACTCGTTTGCGATTTAGAATGATACACACAGCGCCATCTAGTGTCGAATAGCAAATTTAATTTATACAGCGCCATCTCGTATCTAATAGCTGTACTAATAAATCAACATAAAGTTCAAAGATGGAAGTGATTATCTAAAAATTTCAGAGATGGCGCTGTTTTCAATTATTAGCGCCATCTATTATTTTATATACAAACAAGCTTATCTTCTGCTTTAGTTAAAAGCCTACAGAAAGCGCTGACGCTTTGTGGTATTACTTTTTTATCATCATTTTTGTTTTCCATACAAACGGAGATATTTAGGTGATCTTCACACTGCCCCGCATCACGCTGCATCTTGCGTGTCGACGCACCTACGCGCGTTCCTGCGGGAGTGCAGATCTGCATCATCGTGCGGGTTTTTCACGCACTCACGCGCGTAGGTGCGTTTTGTAAATTCACGCACAGCGAGTTCCATTTTCAAATATACACGTCACGCCCATTCAAAATCACGCGCGGCATTGCGGGATTCAGTGTGCCATACCTTGCGTCTCGCCCCGCACCTACGCGCGGGGGTGCGTGTTTCTCCGCATGTATGTGCGTGATCCGCATGAACGCGCGTGGATGCATTTTCAGTGTGTTGGACTATGCGTGTTTTCCATACAAACGGAGATATTTCCATACAACGGAAAAAAACGCATCCACGCACTACGCTGCATCATGCGGGGCAGTGTGATAATCGCCCAAGCAACGGAAAAAAACGCATCCACGCGCTACGCTGCATCATGCGGGGCAGTGTGATAATCGCCTATGCGTGTTTTCCATACAAACGGAGATATTTACAAGCAACGGAAAAAACGCACCCACGCGCTACGCTGCATCATGCGTGGCAGTGTGATAATCGCCTAATTTTTGTGTAAATAAAACAACTAAACATGTAACATAAAATATATATTTCTTATTTCCTAAATACATAATTTTATGATAATAAGCTATATTAAGTCTAACGCCACGCTGGCACCATACCTAGAAACAAAATTTACACAAATCTACACTGATAAGTAAAAGGAATGATTAAAAACACTTAATTTTAATTTAAAATCACAATAATCAATGCATCTATGATATTTTTTATAAGCTGATTATCTAAATATATAGCATAACGCGTATTTTTTATTTAACTACAGGCTGAAGTATAGAAAAACTACATTTCGCCATTTATTTTTAAGTTATAATATAGGAACAACATGTAATGTTATATGCGCAAAAACTCAGACATCCCAAATTATTTTTAATTTAATTATTCAAATTCTGCGAGAGAAAACAAATATTAAAAATATTCTACTGGTAAGTTCCACTGGTAAGTTTCACTGGTAAGTTCCACTGGTAAGTTCCACTGGTAAAGTCTACTGGCAATTCTTATCATTTCTCGCGTCTGTGACGACGCTTTTTGGAGAGTTCATTCGCGCACATGATGGCTTGACCTATTAATAAACCAGCTTCTGCCAGCGGTTTCACCCGCAACCCGAGGGAACTACTTCCCGTACCGGGATAAAAAGTAGCCTATAGGCGATTATCACACTGCCCCGCATGATGCAGCGTAGCGCGTGGATGCGTTTTTTTCCGTTGCTTGTAAATATCTCCGTTTGTATGGAAAACACGCATAGTCCAACACACTGAAAATGCATCCACGCGCGTTCATGCGGATCACGCGCATACACGCGGAGAAACACGCACCCCCGCGCGTAGGTGCGGGGCGAGACGCAAGGTATGGCACACTGAATCCCGCATTGTCGCGCGTGATTTTGAATGGGCGTGACGTGTATATTTGAAAATGGATCTCTATGAGAGCCGCCGTGCGTGAATCTACTAAACGTACCTACGCGCGTGAGTGCGTGAAAAACCCGCACGATGATGCAGATCTGCACTCCCGCAGGAACGCGCGTAGGTGCGTCGACACGCAAGATGCAGCGTGATGCGGGGCAGTGTGAAGATCACCATAGTCTTCCTCCATAAATGGGCTAGGTAACTAACACTGAAAGAATTTTTCGGACCAGTAGTTGGTTACCCTTAGATCAGCGCATTCAAGCAAACAAACTCTTTATTTAGCTTTATAATATTAGTATAGATTACAAGGCAATATTTTACAGTTTAGTGATTAATTGATTCCGCTCATTATTCTGATCAAACTACTTTCAGGTTTTGCACATTAACGTTACACGTTGTATAAGACGGCCGACTAATCTTGATAAGTCTGAAGTTAGATTATTGAATATAGCTGCGCAGTTACCAATTTTGATCCTAAAAGATCTACTGCGCAGTCAAACAGTTGATTTCTTACTTCATCCATATTTTACATGGAGCAAACCGATTTCCATCAAGTGGACAAAAATGAAGACATACTACGTACATTTACCTAATTATAAAATGTTTGTTTATAAATCTTGACAATTCAAACACATTTTAGAAAGAGAGCAAGATATTTCATTTTACAATAAAATATGTGTCTCTCTCTCAAACTCAAATATTTTTAAGTAATGTATACCCGGCCCGATTGGCCTGGATTATGTTAAAATCTCATAGAAATCGTTTCATTTTTTTTTTAGTCATCATTTTTTTATATCCACTTATTATATAATAATTTTTAAATAAAACACATTGCATTACAGTTTACAAACAACATTGCCGATAAAATCTTAATTTCTTGCCTCCACATTTCTGCCCTACTTTTTCCCAGCTTTCTTTTTCTTCTTTCTTTTCCTAACTTCACTATAGTCATATTCAACGGTCGTCCCGCTCAAATCCTGATACCCATCCGATTTCTGACTTTCGTAATTCGGAAAATTCACTCCTTCCGTTTGCTGGTAATTTTCCGAAAAAGTCTCAGAGAACTTCGTGCTCAAAGTTTCCGAACCGAAGAATTTTGTTGTGTAATTTTCTGTTGGGCGTTGAAGATTCTGATATTTCTCGTTGTGTGGGTAAATGGTGTTTAGAATGTTCGTTGCTATGGCAACCGGCGTGGCGGGGTAACTCCCCTGCTGCGTCGGTCAGAACTTCAGGTCCTGAAAAGTATAAGAAATATTCTTTAGTTTAGTTATGTAAGTTTATACATATGTAAATACAATAGTCACTATTAACACATAGAAGAAATAATATAAAACGTATGAAAAACAGTTGGTAATATCTAAATAGCTTTTGCCAGCTATTTCACCAACGTCAGTACCTGGCTAAAAATCCTAAAGCCTTAAGCCTAATAATTATCAAATTGGTGCAGCAATTCCTTAGATTAAAGTTCAAACAAACAAACTCCTCAACTTTATAACATCAGTATTGATAACTATATCGCCTAGACTATATTTTATTTATCTATCACTAACAACATTATCAGACATTTATTGTAATTACTAATTGCAAATATGTATGTCAAACGAACAAGTCCAAGGAATCATTGAGGCTCTGGATATAACTCCAAATGTGAGAAGGAAACATAGACATCCACTAGTTCTTTTAACTGACTTCCCAGAAAAGAGGAGGTTCTCCATTCGTCGGGATCTTTTTTTTCGCCTGGACCGTTTTGCAAATTTCTTTTTTAATTTTGCTTGTTAGGGTTTTAATCTCAATTAGGTACAGTACTACTGGACCGATATAAAATATATTTTAGGGTTGGATAGGAGGCCATTGAACTTATCGAAAGTGATTTATTTTCTACTTATTGATATAAGCTTATCCCAGACGGAAGTAAAACTTCTAGCACAAGAGTTTTTTTAATCTTTTTTATATCAAAATTACATTAGACTTTTAAGTTAATTTCACATTTAAAGAAACGATGGATGGATTGAGTGAAAGTCGACATGGCTAGAAAGAATGTTACTTTTGAGATGACGGCAGATAGAAGAGTATGGAAGACGAAAACTTGCTGCGACGACCACAAATAAAAAAAAAATGGGATAAAGACAGCAGGATGATTTAAATTTAAAATGCATCTTATTGACTTCAAAAGACCATTCCGAGATTTATACTATCCAAGACTATTATCTCATCTAACACACTTAACTTCTATGATTTACAGCACAACAGTTATAACGACTTTATCTTAATTCCTGTACAAATTAAACATTGCCTGTTATCTCTAGAAACTAATTAGTTACTTAAATTAAACCAGTACCACTTTAGAAGTGTTCCGAGCTAGTCAAAATTACGTTAAAAATTTCAAGAATATTCAATTTTTTTTAAATATTTTTGCCAAGAATAGCTTATTTATATTAATTACTGTAAATTTTGTGGCTTTTAACCGACTTCAAAAAAGGAGGTCTTCAGTTTGACCTGTATGTATTTATATATGTTTGTGCGCGATTATCTTGCTTGGTTAAACAGACTTCAATGCGGTTTTCAGAATGATATTTTGTAAGACTTAGAGAAGGCTTAGTAAATAGGTACTAATGAAGTCGGTTCAATTTTTTTGTAAATAAAGTTTTAAAAAAATGTATTATACTTTAAAAGTGTATCTTAAGACACTGATCAACGGTGAAGGAAAACATATTGAAGAAACCTGGACTATAAAGTCTGAAATCAGCAACCCGCATTGAGCAAGCGTGGTGGTTAACGCCTAATCCTTCTCTGTGTGAGAGGAGGCCGCAGCCCAGCAGTGGGACGATAAAAAGTGCAATATATTCAATTTATATTTTTTGTCTATAGGAAACCGTAGTTCGGGTAAAATAATAGGAACTAAGTGAATTTTGTTTCAATATTAATATTTATTTTCAAAAAATATTTTGTACATTATTTCAACAATTGTAAAAAGTACGTATAAAAAATAATACTTTCTTTGTATTTATGTTAAAAAGAGATTTTGTGACAATATTAATTTTCTCCAGACCGAAATAATAGTCGGCGGTCAATCTCAAACGTAACTGCTGTTTAGCCATGTGGCTATCCATTTAGCCACTTGGCTATAATCGCTCATGATTCGAGTTATTTGACAACTAGATATCTTCCATTATAATTCACGTTATTTTAATATGTATGTCGAGTTTGTTGTTTTTTTTTTTTTTTACTTTTTAGTTAAAACATTAAAGTATTTGAGCAGTACATATTTTCAAATTATGGCAGCCATATTGTGCAAATTCTAGCTATTAACGCAGCGACACGGGATAATCCTGAAACGCGGGGTTTAATAGGAATAAATAAAAAACACAAAATAAAAAATAATAATAAAGAAAAAAAACTTATAGGTAATAATTAAGCTCGGACTAACTTTTGATTTTTAATAAAGACTTTTATTTAGAAATGGATATGCAACGTAACATTTTAATGAAATAAATCCTTTAAACACCGTTTAATTTTGCCTACGGAACACAAATGGTCTTACTACAAAAACTTAAACATGTGTCAAACACTTGTGTAAAAAAAGTGTGGCTGCAAAATTGACCATATTTCAATGTCATAATCTGTCATTTTTTAGACAAGTGTTAAACTGACGTTTAAAAGTTTTTGTGGTACGACGGAAAAAATCTGCGATAATTTGAACTTAGCCACAGGTGGCTTGGCTTTTAGGGGCTATTACTGGCTATTTACCTGATAGCTATCACTGGCCATTGATGGCTATTAGTAGCTATTCCACGGATGGCTATTTCACTATTGGCTACAACAATCTCACCTTGATCGCCTGCGGGAGGTCGGGGAGCTTCATGTCGCGGAGCTGTTGCGGAAGGTTCATACTCTTGACGGCGGAGACGGCGCGGGCTGGCGCTGCCGATATACCTGCCTGAGGACAGAAATTATACATTATATGGTTGGTCTAATATCCTGGCCGATTTTTCTTTTCTTGAAGAAGTCAGCTGCGCAAGATGTATTAGACCATAAGCATTACGAACTAGCTGTTTCCTGAGGTTTATATAGCCTGGTAATATAGCCGGTACCTCAGGGATAGTGTAGCTCTCCAATATTGAAATTATTTTTCAAATCGATTCATCAGATTTAGAGCTTGAGGTATACACTAAAAAAAAATTCTTCCTATAGAAGTATGTATATACTTTGAATTCATACTAAGACTATAGAGGTGAAAAAATTTATGTGTATTTTGCAAACGAAAACTACTTCTGATTCTGATGAAACTTTAAAATAGTAATAATAATGGCGTCCTGGCTGATTATCGGCCATCACCGCTTTACTCGAACGAGTCCGCTGCGCAGGACATCATTTTATAGTGCACAAGCATTTGCTTGGACACGCGATGAGATGGTAATCCGACACCACCAAAGAAAGAGATGTACGAACCAAATGCACGAAGTTGTGCTCCTAATTTATTCGCCATTTATTACCTTTCTTTCAAACACAAGTTTTTTTATATAAATATAATATGTAGCAGAAATGCAGGTTGAAAGGTTTTACAAAAAATATCAACGTTTCAATGTGTATTAAAATCGATTTATTTTAATATAACTAAAAAAGGCACCAATGGATTTTTGATATGTAGGTACTATAATTCCAGTTATATACTACAACTATTTAATTAATCATTTTATTATTTATCAATAAAAATATATTTTTACGAATAACGCTACTTAAAATTCTAAAAACTAAATAAATTAGATTATATGTATTGCACTAATTACATGTTTTTAGATCAAAAGTACTCTATAAACATGTGTTAGAATAAAAACAGCTTAAACTGGTACTACTTAATACATGATATTCAATATAATTGACCTTTACTAAACTTATCCTTTTTTGTAATGTCCCTTTCCTTTTAATGTTCTTTTCCTAACTTATTTCTAATACATTTCGTTCCTACCTCTAAAGCTTATATTGTACGTAGTTAATAATACTAAACTAATATTCACATTTCACTAAGTTTTGTAAGTGCTACTACACTACTAGTACTACAAAATTATTTTCCCACTAAATCCACGACATTAACCCCCCCTGACACCCCTAAAAAATATATTTCACTTCCACCTAAACGTCATCCTTATAATATCGTCTACTAACCTCAGCTTTCTGCATCTTATTCTGTTCCTGAAGCCTGCACAGGATATCCGCCATATTGGTCTGAAGTACCATGCCTCCCATCACCAGCTCATCCAAGACCTGATGGGCCGCATCCGCGTGGAAGATCAGATCCAACTCGCAGACGTTCTCGAAGCATTTGTCTAGAGTTTCTACGAACACCTGGAATTAGGCAGCTGGTTGAGTATTTTTAACACGCTTATATTAGCTTCACTTGTATAAGTGTACTTATGTAAGTATGTCAGAAAATCTTGGAATCTATAATTTTTTATATTGAATTCAATTCTAGTAATATCAGAGTGAAATCAGGAGATGAATATGAAACTGAATAAAAACTTGAAACTGATAGCGGAAGCCAGCGGCGGCCCTAGCCATTGCGAGGCTACGTGCGGCAGGTCTATGCGAGGCCCTTTGTCTTACGTGAAAAGTATGTGTTGCGAGAGTAAGCTGGTGTTTTGATTTAGCTAAACGTCATGTTTGAGGAGAAATGCTCAAGTTAAACAAATTAATACAATTTTATTTTTACTACAGTTTATATGTCTTGTGTCATCGAATTCCTTAAACATGTTGTAATATTTTTAAGCCTCGAAGAACTGCTTTTTCGATATTATTATTTTATTATTTGAATTCTCAAGACTATTTCGGTAGTGGGATAAATTTCAGTTAAATTATTTTCTAATATATATTTCAGCACCGAGATAATATTCAGCTCTTCGTATTTCTGATTCAGGGCCGACAAAATAAATTAAAGTACTTAAAAATCGTGTACATATGATTCATGATGCTTTTTTCTAGGTTTACCATAAAGAAACCGGAGACAGATCACTGCAAACTTTTAAAGCGCTAGCGAAGCGAGCCCGTAATTTTTGAGTTTTGGAACAGTATCTAAAGTACCAAAACGAATTTAAAAGAGGCCGCCGTAGGTAAAGATAAAAGGCGCGAGCGTCGCGAGCGCGAAAATACATATTTTGGGACGCAATGATACCTAAATATTTAATAAAAAAGTTACTGAAAAGCGCGAGCGCAGCGACCGCAAAATTTTTGAGTCTTGGAACACAAAAATACTCAAACAAGTTTGAAAAAAACCCGTGGAAAGTTCGGTGCTTTAACTTTTTATTAGCTTGAGGACTCAAAGAGTAAGCGCAGAATAAATGAGAAATTATAAAAAAACCGCGAGCGAAAGCTAGCGGTTTTTTTTTTTTAAACTTTGAGGAGTTAATTTAAGTAATCATATAAAAACAAAAATAAACAAGAAAGAGATGGGTGACAGCCGGACCGCCCCCTCCGCCCTTACGCCGCTACTGCCCGCCCGCGAGCATAGCGACCGCAAAAATTTTTGAGCTTTGGGTCACTAAACCACCTAAAGTTGTATAATAAACAACAGTGCAGGGTGGCGTATTTACAGAGTGTACATAGCCAAAACGCATCCATAGGAAACTGCTCGCTGATATTTTGTAATGCTGTTTTTTAATTTGTGATTTCAAAGTATACACGAATTTTGCGTACTGCTCGCGTATAATTCGTAGCTTAGACGTGCACATGCATCATTCCAATTTATACACGGTCATATTTAACTATACAAAATTTATATTGGGTAAAGCATTAAATAAAAATGGCTTTGAATCTGAGTTTGTTTATTAAAAATGCTAATTAAACAAAAATGTATGTTGCCTTCTAAATTATTAAGTCAGCCACAATTAAAGAGCATCTAAATAATACTATCTTAGCCACTATAGTTATCTTCTAAGTAAACCACTCTAAATACAACTCAGCATGATGGTTATTTTTTAGCATCTTTTGTAGTAGGCATTCTAACAGTAAACTTCTAAAATACTATTAAATGACATCATAAAATATATTTAATTAGCTTCTAATTTTTCAACTCAGTACGTTTAAAATGTAAGCAAGCAACATGCAGCAAGCATAGCTTCTGTCACGGCTCCGGTGCTGCGGGGCTCCGGCGGTCCCATGCGAGCTTATCGTCGCAGATGGTTTTCACGCTCACCACCGCAGCTTCGGCTTGCTGGCCGGCTCTGCCGGCCAGCCTTAGCCGCGTCGGCGGGCGGTAAAACTACCTGCGCTTCAGCTCGCAGGCCGCCTCGCCCCTCCGCGCCTACGCGGTTTTGAATTGCACTCTAGGGGTAGGGCAGACAAGACTACGTGGAGTCGGTTTTGCAGCGATTCGTTTTCGTCACTAACTTCAATTTTTAATACAATGTTTTTTAATTGAACGAGCATTATTAATATTTAAATTAACATTAAATGCTAGGTCGTGTTTTAATCAAAATGGCGAGCATGCAACTGCTCGCGAATAGATTGGAATCGTAAAGTTTTTCGCGCCTATTCCAATGTATACACGATTAGTTTGCATGCGGACTAGCACTGTATATTATGGAACAAAGCAAGTTACTTTGGCCACTACAAAATATATGCGAGTATTTGCGTACTGCTGCTGTATACATCGGAAGACTATGTATAAAAAGTGAATTCCAATCTATTCGCGACTAGTTTCACACGCTTGCGTACTAGCCATGTATATACTGTAAATACGCTGCAGGGTGAAGTCGCGAGCGTAGCCAGCGCGAAAATTTTTGAGTTTTGGGACATAAAAGTAGTCTAATCAAGTTAGAAGAAAAGGTCTGGTACTGTCAAGTGAACAACCGCGAGCGTAGCGAGCGCGAATTTTTTTAAATAGTTTGTTTAAGGACTCTCAAATTAAACTCGGAATTAAGCAAAAATAAAAGAATCCGTGACTGGACCGAGAGCCAGTTGTTTTTGTTACTTTGGTGTTTCAAGTTTTTGTTAAATTGAGGACTTAAAAAGTAAACGCAGAATGAATTAGAAATAAAGAAAAAATGCAATTTTTTTTCTTGGAACAGATGTATATGCATATTATATTTTTTTATATTAGTGTGGGTTGTAGCGCGAGGCCCCCCCAAGCGCGAGGCCCTGTGCGATGGCACAGTTCGCACACCCCTAGGGCCGCCACTGGCGGAAGCTCTCTGGTTGAGTGTGTAAATGGACAGAATCCATTATTATTCAGCACATTTGAAGTATTCTATTCTTCTTGAGATTTCAAGCTATCAAGACACCAGCGTCTTGAGGGAACCACTTCCCACACTTAAAAATACCCTATGTTCTTTCTCAACGTATACAGAGACCATTCAACGTATGCGTGAAAGAGTGACAGACATATAGAGTTACTTTCGCATTTATAATATTAGTAAGAATTTGTATCCACAGCACATTTTATATGCTTCTTTATACCATGTTATTTCAACAGTCAGACAGATATATTGCACAAAAGACTGGTTAGGAAGTAATGGTTCTTACCTGAATCAAGTCTAGTATACCGAGCTCGCTTTCAGAAGAGTCCACGCAAAACACAAAGTACAGCGTGGCGTAGTGTCTGTAGATCAGCTTGTAGTCTGAACCTCCTATTAAACTGAAATAATAATACACCCTTTAGAATGAACTGGATATCTATTGGGCAGATTTTTTGAACGGATAAGTTGTCACGCAGCAAATCGAGTTTTTCTTTGTTCATTTGAAGAGTAGAAGAGAGTGGCAACGACTTGAGAGGGAATTTTTCCGGCAATTTTACTATTGTATAGGTAGTGCCGAGAAGAAAAGGTACGTCGTTTTTCTAATTGATTGGTTCAATGTATTGCTAGCCTATATCACCTTTTATATATGTATATTACATTTCTCAATTAGAGTAAAAACCATATTTATTTAAATGTTAGAAGAACTGTTTCTTGCATTGGTATGTTGACTTAATTAATCTTGTAGTTCTAAGCGAACATCGACTCTGAGGTGACAAACCTTTTCGGTCCACCACTGAACATTTTTTATATGCTTGTCTTTTGCTATGAATTGGCTAGGTTGCAGAGGAAAACTTGATCTTGTTCAATGTGCCTGAGCATTATAGGAACCATCTTAGTTCCGGCACTGCCGCTTTATACAATACATATTTATATATTACACTTTTTGAACAAGACCATACTACATACAAGATCAACGTACCTTCCACCTTCCAAGAAATTGCACACATTGTCATCTCTCTTGGAGACCAGCTGAAACGTCTCCTTGATTATCTGTTGCTGCATGTCTTCATTCTGGAAACAAATAGGATTCATGATACAATCAAGATTTTTCTGTAAACAAATATTTAGGCATGCCAGAAATGAGCCTTTGATAATATAATATAATATCTGTCTAGCCCTTTCCTAATAATAATGTTATAAAATATATATTTAAAATAATAATAATACAGCCTCCTTCCAGGCAGACTGTCGTACACAGCCGCTGTTCGCTCTAATGAAATCAGCCATGCTGCCCAAGACATGTTACCCAGACACAGGTGCACTCACTTTACCCTCTCTCTTATAGTTCAATGGGAGGGTAATCTGACACCACCATAATAGACATACCGTCAGTGGCACATAAGTAAAGTTAAATCTATTGCTGACTCTTTGTCAACAAGATAATAAATGATAGCAATAGATTTAATGAAGCTTTAATTTCAAAGGACTTTTGTGCAACTGACGGTAAATGTTAAGCATGGCTTCCAGAGTTGAAATTCAGATTTTATGAATGAACATCCATCACATCCTAGACATCATAGACAAACTAGTGTTTGTGAAACAGTTGGTGGACAATGGTTGAAAGAAGGAATATTTCTAGCGAACCCAACGAGATAACCAAACTGTATCATGTTATAAATATTACATTTAATGTAAATGAATGATAACATATCAAGGTTACATATTAACTGGTTGATATTTAAACATTTTACATAAGCATACATATATTTATGTTAATTTATTTAAATAATTCTGGTTAGCAAGTTTTTTATGGTGCAGAATGTGTGACACAATTTTCAAACACTTATTGAATAATCTTGTCCCAGGTGTGCAAAAGCATGGCAATATTATAAACTAGCTGTCTTCCTGCAGTTTTACTACTGCCGGTACCAGGATAAAATATAGCCTAAGTATGTTATCCAAGAAAAAGTATAGCTTTCCAACATTGAAAGAATTTTTCAAATCGGTTCATTTGTTTTGGAGCCTTTACAAACCGATAGTCGTGGGTTCGATTCCAGGTCAGGCAAGTACCAATGCAACTTTTCTAAGTTTGTACGTACTTTCTAAGTATACTTAGACACCAATGGCTGATAAAAAGGTGAAGGAAAACATCTTGAGGAAACCTGGACTATAAAGTCTGAAATCACCAACCCGCATTGAGCAAGCGTGGTGGTTAATGCTCAATCCTTCTCCATGTGAGAGGAGGCCGCAACCCAGCAGTGGGACGATAAAAGGGCTGTAATACTTTACAAACCAAGAATAGAATGTTGTCTCTTCTTTATATTTCTTTACATAGGTAAAGCTAGTTAATGATATCTGGACGTACTGACTTCATCACCTCCCATACCTTTTCCCACTATGTTGGGGTCAGCTACCAGTCTCACCGGATGCAGCTGAGTACCAGTGCTTGGTTTTTGGATGTACTGACTTGATTTTTAAAATACATTTAGCTATAGAAAGCCACATTTTTTGTGTCATAACTGAATATGGGGTCTAGTTTAATCCAAATGACTGTTTGTGAAGATTTTAATTTAGTTTTATATATTCCTAAGTGTCCACCGATTACATACAAAATAATGTTAATGTTATTATTTGACCTACAATCAGAATTTATGCATAAAAACCACAATGTTATTAGAAATTAGGTCCCCAAGATACAGGCACAGCCTAGTTTGGGGACCACAGAACTGATAAAAATGACTCTCGTAATATAGTTACAGTTTACCTTTATTGTAATCTACCTCATAACATTAAGAAGTGATTTGCGAATGTAACTGTGGATCAATAAACGAATTTATTATAAATGTATGTCTCTTCCAGACCTCGGGACTACAGAGTCCCGGATTTTTGGGAGGCGAACGTGGGGCCGAAGCCAACACGCTGAAGCCCTTTTGAGACAACTTTAATGAAATGGTGACACAAAACTGACGATTATCCCTGTATACACTATAGAAATGTACCCAAGGACAATCCCCGGTTCCATGTTATACTATTGCTAACTGTGTATGAAAACTACTTATTATTATTATTTTGTTAAGCATTGGGAGAGCTGAATTGACAGCTCGGTAGTTTAAGAGTGTGGACCAGTCCAGCTGTAGATTTACATCAGATGTTAATGATGAATTGTACTATAGATACCACCAAGAGGGTCAGTGGGTTGTCTTAAGGAGTTATAGGTGCAGATACTTAAATCATAGATAGCTAATATTTATTTTAACAACCGAAGTAGGAAGCAGTGTTAATAACTTTCCTCCTCTATGGATTAATTTACTTTGGCGTTAAAACAGGAAAGAGCAAAATATATCGAATAGGATTTTATCGAGTCAGAAATATTGAGAGTTCAAATTCTAACAGAATGCTTGATAAATAACCGGTTCTTTAAGAAGGCTTGACATAAAATAGGGAGTACGTATAGCTATCGCATGCCTTTGTAGACAAAATAAAGAAAAAACTTTCACTCACAAAGTATTGGTAGAATTTCGATAACCGTGGCTTCCCATGATTATTAAATACCAAGATGGCCTTAATCATTGTGTTGATTAACTAAAACTTAACTAATGCTTATTATACTTTCATTTATTTAAGTGATAAATCTATTGTAATCCAATCGAGAACGAAAAATATCGATTCTGTTTAGACAGTGACGTTAACAATTACGTTCGAAAATTGAAACAAAACACGCGTCAATGTCATTGTTATTGAACAGATAATATAAACTGGCGCGTTCCAGTGCTTAAAAGTTCACATTTGTTGCTAATTTAGTTGTTTTTTTTTGCATAAAATGTATGTTATGTAGAATAATGTAATGGCGTAGGATCAACAAGTCATATACTAGTAAATCCATCTAATCGCTGCTTTCCTTTTTCTTGTTTTACCATTTTCTAGCCTTTTAATCGCGGTTTCACTCGTTTCCCGTGGAAACGACCGTCCACACCCGGCCCATGTTACTCGGGAAAGATGTAGCTTCCCATCAATGAAATTTCCAATCCCTGCAGTAGTTTCAAAGCTTTCAACGTATATAAGAACAAAAAAATATCTCGTCTATATTTTAGTGTAGATGAATTCATTGTGTACTATACCTAATAGTAGGAACCGTATAGTAGCTTGTCAAACTAAACTCAGGCAACACTTAAATCTCGCGAACGCGTTGTGCTGTCTGCTGTAACCGCGAGTGTCACAATAAAAAAAATCGCAAAAACTGAATGATTATTGTGTGAAATAAACATTTATTGTTAATTTTAAAGTTCTGTACAGTGTTAAATGTTTGATGGAAGCCTATTTGCGAGCCGCTGATGCTTTAATAAGGAGATACAGGTCAGTGTAACAAAAGATGAACATGTTATATTTTGTTGTCTTTATTTGGATGTTCGTAGGTTTCTCGCGGTGTCGTATGGCCTATTATGATTCTAGACGTCTTTGAGAGTCATCTTGAGTCTGTAAGTGAGCTCGAAACTGAGCTGCGTGTGAAAAATAACGGGGTTACGAATATACGGCGTCTTGTAGAGTCGGGAGGAAATTTGGAAAGCGTGCGAGAAACGGTCGGCTTATACAGAGACCGACATAAAACTAATTGTTGATATTTCGTTACCGCTATCAATTTGAAAGCTAGTAGAAGGTTAGGACGCTGAAAATGTGCGCTTTCGTACAACTACAGGCTATATCAGTTGATATGAATGTACTGAAATATGTTACTGATTTCAGCCACATAATATATTTCGGATTTTCTGGCCTTGAATACCGCTATAATATAATTTTTGTAATGTCTTCTCTTTACTGTTTTACTAGTTATTAATTAACTAACTTCCAGCATTGAAAGAATATAAAATTTTTGGGAACCTTTATATTATTTTTATTTATGTACCTGGGTACCTAATAATTTTGAAACTATTGAAAAATTTATATATGAAATCCTATGTAAATATTGACCAAAAATTCTATGCAAGTAAGTACCCAGGTAGCTTGACCCTAACATTGTTGAATAAATACCGAGAATAAATACAGATTTATCATCGACATCATCTGCCTAGCATCTTCATCATCATCCTCCGAGCCTTTTTCCCAACTATGTTGGTGTCGGCTTCCAGACTAACCGGGTGCAGCTGAGTACCAGCGCTTTACAAGGAGCAACAGCCTATCTGACCTACTCAACCCAGTTACACGGGCAACTTAAGACTTGTTGTAAAATGTTCTGACTTATAGCTACAATAAAATTTTAATGGTTTTTCTACATAAACATAAACTTCACTATACACCACTATCATTAAGACTATTATCCAATGTAGCGACTCTAGTATTCATTAACAACAATAATTGTTATCAATTTTGATTACTGCAATAAATTGTAGAAACACGATTGTACCTATTTTATATAATGTACCTACTAGTTGCTCCCCATGGTTTCTCAAAAGAACTACTTTCTGCACCTGTACCTATAAAAAGTTGCATAGTAAACTACTTTTTGAGAAGAGAGGACATACTATGTCTTTACTCAGGCTGTAGATACCACATCAAATATAAACTGGTTCTATCGTTTTGTACTGTAGGCCAGAAACACAGCCAGAGTTAATTTTGCATTGAAAATATTGGGATGGATTTATTACAATTTTATCTCTGAACTTGTTATGTTTATTTTTTTTAGTTTTATAATGAACTACCTGTCTTCCTGAAGTTTCACCCTCATCTTGTGGGGAGTACTGCCATACCCAAACAAAATATATGACATAGTGAAGCTCCTAACACGTAATTAATAAATCAAATTGTTTCAATACTTTCTGAGCCTTTAGGATACAAACTCTACTCTTTATTATATAAGTATCATTAATTAAGACTTGTGCCAACTTAATAATGACATATCCAGACAGCAGACAAGCAAAATTGCAGAAAGCATGAAGCACATAAGTACTAATCTATTTATAGATTTCATTACAAAGAAAAATCTTTGTATGACCATCAATGTCTTATATCGTCCTCTAATACAAAAGAGCTGTATTAAATTGTATTTATTTATAAATGTTGTATTGTCTCTCTTCAAAACATTTCATTCACATTGTAGTAAACATATTGTACACTGTATGTCATCAATATTGACTCAGTATCAATCAATATGATTGATTGAGTTTGATTGATAGTAATTACGGTGAAGTTGTGGTGGCCTGTAAAGAACCAACCTCTCAAGTATGAGTGGGTTTAATTCCAGGTCAGGCAAGCACAAATGCAACTTTTTTAAGTTGGTATATAGGTAATTTCTAAGTATATCTTAGACACCAATGACTATGTTTCGGATGGCACATTAAACTGTTGGTTCCGGCTGTCATTGAACAGCTTTGGCAGGCTTTACGGGTAGTCAAAAGCCAGTAAATCTGACGCCAGTCTTGCGAAGGGGATTGTTTGAGTAACTGGGTTGAGGAGGTCAGATAGGCTAGGCAGTCGCTTCTTGTAAAACACTGTTACTCAGCTGCACCCGGTTAGACTGGAAGCCGACCCCAACATAGTTGGGTAAAGGCTAGGCAGATGAGAGTAGTGAAAATGTTGTACACTGTATTGCATTAATATTGACTCAGTACTTTCAATCAATATGATTAATTGATTTTGATTGATGGTAATTACGGTGGTAATGGTTTGGTATTTAGAATGTTGGAGTTAAGGTTTGATTCCAACTGGAGTTGGAAAGCTGAGAGATTGTTTGTTCAATGCAAATGCTCCAATTTGAATCATTCTTTCAGTGTTAGCCCATTTTTTAGTTAGATGGAGGATGGCAATAGCTTTCAGAAGGTGCGGGTGAAACCGCAGGCAGTTTATTTATAGGTTTTTATTATTATACCTAAGTTAACATCAGATAAGACACGTGATCTTATAATTCACGCTAATAATGCACCTCAAAGTTTTATTTTACGTCTTTGTTTTACTTACGTGTAAGTTCATGTTATAATGATGATGATGATGTCCTCCTAGCCGATTATTGGCTACGGCGGCTGTTCCCATGTGTAGTGTATGCAGGTACATGTGCATCATTGTATAGGTTATGTCATTATTATGACGCCTCGTGCGCATACGTCACTCGGTTATAAATACCGGATCGAGCGGTGGGGAGTCAGTCGTTGTCAGACTGTCGACCTGTGTGGTGGTGCGTTGGCGAGTCGATTAACATAATAAAATGAGCGTACAATACATTGGCGACGAGGATAAAACCGTGAGTGTTTGGACCAACAGTTACCTATTATCTAATTTTTATAATTTTGAACTACCTATTAGTTCTGTGATCCAGAAAAATATTTGATATACAAGGTTATACTAAATAATTTGTCCTATTCATGCCTATACCAAATTAATGTATGCTAAATAAGCTTTGACAACAAGTAACCTCTGACCGATGTTAATATTCAATCATATTAAAAAGAGCAAAAGGAAAGAAGGAAGGGAAGAGAGTAGAATGACAAAGTATACATAACTTTTATGTTCATGTATGTATCACCCGAATTGCAAACAAATTTTAACCTTTTTACGTAATTCTTTGTTTAATTTTACCTTGTTACAATTCTAATGGAAGTAGCAATATTTATTGCAGGTGTTAATATTTATCAAATGAGTAATTTATAATACAAAATCATTACTTGGTGATCAGTTTACTCATTCTTAAACCTGCATCAAAGCTTATTCAATAATAGGCATTTATTGGAAGCAATATAAAGTTGCTGGTTGTTGAATTGTCGTCAAGACGATTTTAGCAGTGGTGGGATTTCCTAGAGGATATAATACAATAACCTATTTGCCTTATAATCAATTGTGTTTAATAATTGTTGTGCTTGCATGCCAACAAGGCGGAATGTACACGGATCTTATTATGTTGTTTACAATCCTATTTTGTAAGTGCCTGCATTCTAAGCAAATAAAGACCTATTCTATTCCAAAAATCTGCTGGTCATTAAATTGACAGCTTGACGGTTAGCAGTAGTGTATATCTACTGGTCATTAGATTGACAGCTTGGCAGTTGGCAGTAGCGTGTATCTACTGGTCATTAGATTGACAGCTTGGCAGTTGGCAGTAGTGTGTATCTACTGGTCATTAAATTGACAGCCTGATTGTTGGCAGTAGTCTATATCTACTGGTCATTGAATTGACAGCTTGATGGTTGGCAGTAGTGTGTATCTACTGGTCATTAAATTGACAGCCTGATTGTTGGCAGTAGTCTATATCTACTGGGCATTGAATTGACAGCTTGATGGTTGGCAGTAGTGTATATCTACTGGTCATTAAATTGACAGCTTGGCAGTTGGCAGTAGTCTATATCTACTGGTCATTAAATTGACAGCTTGACAGTTGGCAGTAGTGTGTATCTACTGGTCATTAAATTGACAGCCTGATTGTTGGCAGTAGTCTATATCTACTGGTCATTGAATTGACAGCTTGATGGTTGGCAGTAGTGTGTATCTACTGGTCATTAAATTGACAGCCTGATTGTTGGCAGTAGTCTATATCTACTGGGCATTGAATTGACAGCTTGATGGTTGGCAGTAGTGTATATCTACTGGTCATTAAATTGACAGCTTGGCAGTTGGCAGTAGTCTATATCTACTGGTCATTAAATTGACAGCTTGACAGTTGGCAGTAGTCTATATCTACTGGTCATTAAATTGACAGCTTGACAGTTAACGGTAGTGAACGTCTACTGGTCATTCAATTGACTGTACACGCATAAATTATCTGGCGATAGTTGTCAACTACTGCAACAACTAAATAGTAAATCTTGATAATTTTTATATTTTCTGTGCCCGGTGATTTGGATCATAAAAAGCTTCCAAACTTAACTTCTCAGAGTCTAGTCAACAACTTATACCTGCTATATTGTTCTGGTACTTAACTAACTTAATTCAAGTGCTTGCAATATAGAGGATATTACAAGAACAAACTGGTGGGTTATATACTCAACGGTTCTACAAATGACAAACATGTGCTAGGCATCTAGTTAAACAAACAGCACATTGAGGGACCGTAGTAGGTTGGCCATGTATGTTGAAGAACTCGCCCAGGTATACTGGTATGTATTCACCTATGCACAACATCCAAGTCCATCAACACCTCTAGTGGGTTGCCTACCCATAATAGTGTTAATTATAACAGTTGCTCAGTCACCCTAGGTATAATTTCAATACTTTTACTTTATTTTGCTGTATTAAAGAGGTTGTTATACAACAGAGATATTCCAGAAGATACAGAACAGTAGAACAGCATACAAGCAGCAATACTAGCTGGAAAATGTGGATCAAAATTTTGGTATTCAATAGATAGAATCTTTGGTAAACATGCTAGCTCACAATTGTAATTTCAGTACTTTAGGTTGATATAAAACTCTTAGATCAAAAGAATATGGAACTAAGCATTGGAGCAATCTGTGATTTATTTGACAATGCTACTTTATCTACCCAACTGCCTCGTTGGTCTAGCTGTCGCAAGCGCGGCTGCTGAGCACGAGGTCTCGGGTTCGATTCCCGGGTCGGGCCTGGAAGTTGGTGATTGATACACCCGTGCATCGGAAAGCACGTAAATGTCGGTCCTGCGCCTGATCTCTTTCCGGTCGTGTCGGATTGCCGTCCCATCGGGTTATGAGAGTGAAGGAACAGTGAGTGCACCTGTGTCTGCGCAAATGCTTGTGCACTATAATATGTCCTGCGCAGTTGGCTAATCCTCTTACGTGAGTACAGCCGCCGTAGCCGATAATCGGCTAGGAGGACATCATCATCATTTACCCAACTGGGCCTTCTCATCTGTGACAAAAAAATCTTTTAAGGATGATACCTGGAAGGAGTTCCAATGTAGATACTTACTCTGGGAACTGTCTAATGATGATTAGCTCATGGATGATTGTTGCAATCAAGTTCTCAAAAGTTGATGATTGCGTGTGCTTTTAAAACCTTCAAGACTCAGGCTTGAATGAATTTTAATTGGTATCTTAGCCTCTTTTTTATTGATTTACATTGGTGTTTACAAATAGTTTAACAAAGTGGCCCTCATTATAATATTGTTATTTGCAAATTATGTTTTACAGTATTGCAGTACCAATAAGCAGTATAAGTACATTGAGAGTTGTGGAAGAATATGCTTCCATAGGAGCGAATAACGTAACCATATATGAACATATATGAAATAGAATCCATTTATTGATCTCAAGTTAATAAATCATCACATTAATATATTCTTGAAGTGCACACCTACTTGTAATATAAAGTTGTGTAATTTCCTCAAGCCATCCCATAAGATAAGATCCATATGGGTGATGGGATGGATATCTATTAACAAAATAATGTCTTGTGTCCATAGCGTTAGGGTTAATAATAATTGATCTTAGAACACCAATCTTAGGTTACCGTAAGACAATTGGACTCGCATGAGAGGTAAAGAACTTTATCACTATTTACATTTATCGACATTTATTACTCTTTTGTGCTAATTAAACTACACAGTTGCGTCGACATTTGGTTAATAATAACTAAAATATTATTAAGTTCCTAAGTCCTACTGCAAAATATAATCTGAGTAAGTGTTCCTTAAAGTATAGGAAGTAAAATTGCCCTTAGTCACCAAATCGTTTAAAAATTTACTGGGGTGCTGTCCCTATAAAAGATAATAATATTTTTATATTCTGGTTGTCTAACTAAAACAACGTAGATAAAGTCAGCTGCAATAAAGGGTAAGCGCTTTTGAACGAAAACTATAAACATACTTATGCAGCCAACTATACTTACATAAAAAAAAATATATATATTACGTTACCTATACGCGGTCATGAAATTGGAAAAGCGTAAAATATTAAAAATGGAAGCAGCACAAAGCTGATCATCAAATTGATGAGGTCAAGTATGACATGAGAGCAGCATAGCTGCTCATGAAATTGAGATATAGAATTAGAATCCCACATTTATCTATGTGTAGACAAATGTTTTAGAAAGTTTAGCGGTTGTTTTGCAAAAGGAAAATTGCATCGACTAGAAAACTGTTTGTGAGCTGCTGTCACCTTGTTGAAAGGAAGAAGAGCATGAGTTGAGGGTCAGGGACTCTTCTATTTTATGGTGATGCAGAATGTCACAGCTTCAAAATATATAGTGCAAAGTTAGTGACACCTGTTAAAGTGCGTTCGTTACATAATATGGTTCTAATTAGTTAAAATCTAATAATATAATTAGTTAAATATGTAACCATGACACTAAAAAGCTTACCATCAAAGCATAATAATTCTTTGACTACTTTAATTTTTGAAAACCACATTAATAAAAGCAAACAAACATTACAGAACGCAATGTCCGGTGATAATAGTGTTCTTGGATGCCTAACCGAAATATAAGTATTCCTATCGCACTATTATATCATCATCATCATCATCATCATCTCAGCCATAGGACGTCCACTGCTGAACATAGGCCTCCCCCTTTGATACCTTATAAAGACGACCTTATAAAGGTCACCGGAAGACGCTGGATGCAGGTCGCTTCCAACTATTATATGCAGTAAGGTATTCATATGTTGGGTGTTGAATGCTAAGAAGCTTACAGTTTCTTGACTAGATATTGGACATACATTGATGTAGGGTATTTAAAGCCTATATCAGAATTTCAGCGAGTGTACTAGCAGAAACGTGCAAAGTACTAGCGCTGATCAATAGGGTTGAAGACCAGATTGTTTGTTACATTGCTGAGATAATGATAGGCTTTGATATTCCACTCTCAAATTAAAAACTACATATTACCAAAATTAGTTGAGTTAGCATTCTCTTGCTTACAAGGCACACAAAGTACTTAACTCGTACATAGAACTACAATTTAAACCATTAAATTGGTGACAAAATATGTGGTCGCCATTAAATTGGAGACAAAGTATGTGGTCACCATTAAATGGGTGACAAAGTATGGAGTCACCATTAAATTGGAGACAAAGTATGTGGTCACCATTAAATGGGTGACAAAGTATAGAGTCACCATTAAATTGGAGACAAAGTATGTGGTCGCCATTAAATGGGTGACAAAGTATATGGTCATCATCAAATTGGAAACAGTCCATCTAGGTCACCATTCAATTGGGACGATCTTATGTGATTACTTTCCTCGTACGGCTCGTACGGTTTTGAATGAGTGAAAAGCATTGATGAGGTACCCTAATGCCGATCTTTTACCTTGGAACAATGCATTCTGTATCAGTTTTAAGTGAAGTCGAACCAAGCAAGATGAGTGCTCATTATCTGAAGGCACAGCAATATTTCAGACTTGCTTGATTTCACATGGACTGATTGGCGGGATGTCTGCCAAATGGACGGATCATCTCTAGTGTAGATATAATACAGGGCCGGAACAGCGGCTACAAAACCTGAAGTTAAACTTGCCGGCCTGATATCACTGCTACGAATTTGTCTTGTTGAGCCTGAAGCAGATGCTGGTATGTTACCGTCTGCAAAGGGACGGATTTTTATTTATGTTTATTTCACAAGGGAAGGGATGTAGTGTCCTGCAGTATCACCGATATCTGTCGTCTCCTTAAATGGAAAGGGAAATGAAATGGAAACGGAACAAAGTAAATCAGTTTGATGGCAGTGTGATCGGTGGACTGATCTGATAGCGTGGTTTTGTTGTGCTGCAGGTGTTTGATAGATCTTTAAGAAATTACCAAAATATTTATGAGTTTGATTGTTGGACTTTTTGAAACAAGGTTAAAATCAAAACAACAAGGGAGAGATGTAGTGTATGCAGGTACATGTGCATCATTGTATAGGTTATGTCATTATTATGACGCCTCGTGCGCATACGTCACTCGGTTATAAATACCGGATCGAGCGGTGGGGAGTCAGTCGTTGTCAGACTGTCGACCTGTGTGGTGGTGCGTTGGCGAGTCGATTAACATAATAAAATGAGCGTACAATACACCATGTAAGGAGATTAGCCAACTGCGCAGGACATATTATAGTGCACGAGCATTTGCGCAGACACAGGTGCACTCACTATTCCTTAACTCTCATAGCCCGATGGGACGGTAATCCGACACGACCGGAGAGAGATCAAGCGCAGGACCGACATTTACGTGCTCTCCGATGCACGGGTGTATCAATCACCAGCTTCCAGGCTCCGGGCTGCTTTGTGAAAGTCTTCTAAAACCCACAAAGCTATTTCGGCCCGACTCGGGAATCGAACCCGAGACCTCGTGCTCAGCAGCCGCACTTGCGACAGCTAGACCAACGAGGCAGTTATAATATTGCATTAAGACCAAAATCTGGATGAAGTAACAGAAATATGTTCCTATTCGATTAGTGTAGGTATTCTTACTCGAAGTCTTCTTTTTCTTGAATTTATGCAAATAAGCGTGGATTGCTCTAAATCATATTCTACATTTTTTTGTGATGACAACTGCCAACAGTTTTTCTACCTCTTCAACGAGCTCCGTTACAGTCCTATGGTACTGAGGTGAACATTAGCAAAGGTCAGTTACGACCCGCTTGGCATGCCAATGAACCAGTTTTAGGTCGATCTGAGGTTTACCACGCAATCATCTGTTTCTGAACGTTTAAGGACGTGGACATAACAACCAAGGGCCTAGGCAGATGAAAACTTCGTAATTTTTTTGATGACCCAGTAGGCTTTCGTAGCTAGTGTGTAAAAATATTGCTTAGACTCGGCTTTCCCTCTATCTGTCGTACAGATTGAAATATCCGGTTTTTATGCCTATTGAAACGAATAGATACTTGTTTTCTAGCAACTTTATACTAGAAAGTCAGTATTAAGTTTTATTTACTTAGCTATCTTTTTATGAGATGACTGACAAGAATTTTATACTTCGCCAATCATAACCGTATATCGTAGACAATTTTACGGCGCGTTAAGATTCTCCATCATAGGACCTTATGAGGAGGATTACCTTTTGCAAACCTACACTTCGTTTTTTCATCTACGTAAAATAAAAAGGAACCATCTAATTTCCAGAGATATTTATTCTATCCGAGAGTCGAAACACACTAAGATGGACAGCTAATTTCTTCGTCATTCGCTTTAATAAGGACAAGAGACCACCCGAGTTGACACCGGTATCAGCTGTCATAATGCTCAGAAAATATCAAATGTACAATAACCCTACACCAGTGGGTAAACATCCTAAGGCCCAAGTTCACCCACAATATAAACGTCCGTTTTCTTAAAAGTACTGTTTACTATAACAGAAGTTTTAAGAAAAACGGCCGTTTATGTGGTCGGTGAACCTGGGCCTTCGTAATAGTAGTTGTTTCCGATGGGCTTCCTCGCCCCTGCTCGGTCTCAGTCCAAATGGGGTGTCAAATGATCGACTTCACAGGATGGAATGATGCGAAAATAAATTTATGTCTGACGTATTCATGGATAAACCCTGAAGAAATTTACATATACCAGCATCCATGGTCTTATATGCCACAAAAGCCACCTGCGCAATGTTATAGATAGATGTACCTTCTGTCCAGGGTTTCCCTTCTGACTATCGACAGTATTTGTAGCACACTGCATAGCAAATCAAGAAAATATAATAAAATTTTGCACGATCACATTTTTCAGTCGCTGTAACAGTGCGGAAGTCCCGAAGAGAGCAATTTAAGACGCATTGAGTTATTTTGAAAATACTGTGCAATATTACATTTCATAGCAGCCCACACAAATGCTTTATGTGCGCGACTGTCCGCTGTCCAGTTGCATCGAGCTCTTTTGCAAAAGAGTACACAATTTCGCATCATTGAAGATTGCGCGTGAATTTGTAAGAATTCACGAAAATTTTCGTGTTTCTGCAACTGATCTGTTTTTTGAGACGTTCACTTGTTAGTCCTTTAGATGATTTACTGTTTCAATTACCATCACCAGACAGAAATTCTTTCATTTTTGTTGAGTTAATTTGTGGCTTGATGGGTGCCAGGATAGGTATGAGCTATTATCGGGAAACTAAGGAACACTGAGAGTGGCCCGACAATCTCTTGGCCGGTTTTTATCAGCAGACGCTGGTTAAGACCATTTGGGCGACTACTTAGAACTCTTCAAAATAGTTATCATCACCTGAGTCCAAGCCGACCCCAACATAGTTTGGGAAAAGGCTCGGAGGATGCACCTGAATCCAAGTCCAGAAAGATCATTTTTAAGTCTCCACTTCACCCTGCAGTAGAATGAGGCCATTTGAAGAATTTCCACACCAAAAATAAGGTAGAATTTATCAAGAACTTAATATACAGTAAACTCTTATCGATCAAGTAATGACTATGGTACTTTGCATATAGGCAAGTACAATATTAAGTAAACATGTGCCGTTTCTATTCGATTATTTACTATTGTATGACGAATCGATATTCACTCGTACATATATTACTTTGTAGTAATTAGTAATAATATCTGCTTATCTATACGTCAATGTAAAACAAAATATACATGTTTACTATTAAAACTACTTTTATCGTTTAAAGTCATCATCATCATCTCCCGAGCCTTTTTCCCAACTATGGACTTTTTTTGGGGTCGGCTTCCAGTCTCACCGGACGCAGCTAAGTACCAGTGTTTTACAAGAAGCGACTGCCTATCTGACCTCCTCAACCTTGTCACTTTTTACAAAGTATAGATGTTTCGACGACCTCGATGGCGCAATGGTCACCATGCCGGACTGCCGAACCTGAGGTCCCGGGTTCGATTCCCGGCTCGGTCGACATTTGTGTGATGAGCATGCTTGTTAGCCGTGGTCTGGGCGTTACAATATGTACTTATAAATATATATATATGTAGCTACATGTAGTTTATCAGTTGTGTTAGCACCCATAACACAAGTTAATTAATAACTTACCATGGGGCTAACCGACCGTGTGTGAAAAGGTGTCCCGACATTATTTATTTATTTATTTATCTTACGAAAGCGGGTAAACCTTACATGTGTGTGTGAATATACATGCACATTGTCGTTGTGAGACTCGGCGACTCGGCCACTACTGAGCGCTCCTATGCTTACGCATACAAAGACAATGTGCATGTACATTTACACACACATGTTAGGGTCACCCGCTTTCGTGAAATACAAGATTTATACCCAGTTAGAAGTCTGACATTTAACATCCTTGGCAGTCGTTACGGGTAGTCAGAAGCCAGCATATCTGACATTAGTCTTACCAAGGGATATTGAGTTGCCTGGGCAACTGGGTTGAGAAGGTCAGATAGGCAGTCGCTCCTTGTAAAACACTGGTACTCAGCTGCATCTTGTTAGACTGGAAGTCGACCCCAACATAGTTTTGAAAAGGCTCGGGAGGTGATAACCCAGCTAGGAGTCCAGTCTGCCACGGTGTCCTGGGCACCACGCCATCGTTTTACCACTGGAAGATTACTGTAGATCTATTTCCACTTATAATAATATTTGTTTGGTTGAAATGCACAGCAGCAGGAACAATATAAATCATGTGCCACTGCGCACGTCATTAGCCACAAATTACTTCGCTAATGTCTTGCAGTGATATTAGTATTTATTAGGTAAAGTTCTAATTAGGGTTACCATATCTCAGGATTTTTGGATTCCGCTCAGGGTTGCGGCCGGATTTGGAAAATTCAGGATCTCTGATATTTTTATATAAATAGGTCATATTTAAAGATCTTTAAAGGCCAGTCGTGGCTACTTTTTCTCCATACCCGGGAAGTAGTTTCCTTTGCGTGCGGGTGAAACCGCTGGCAGAAGCTAGCATACAAATAAAAACAATACATTAGTAACCTCTTAAACGTCTGTCAATTTATACTGATTCGTGTCAATTGATTGTAGAAGGCGCGGCATTGTTTAGTTTGTTTGTTTGTTTACGAGTTTGTATGAAGATCATCATCATCTTCCGAGCCTTTTCCCAATCATGTTGGGGTCGGCTTCCAGTCTAACCGGATTCAGCTGAGTACCAGTGCTTTACAAGAAGCGACTGCCTATCTGACCTCCTCAACCCAGTTACCCGGGCAACCCGATACCCCTGGCTAGACTGGTGTCAGACTTACTGGCTCAGTTTGTTTGTTTGTTTACGAGTTTGTATGAAGATCATGGAGGTTAATTTGGTAGTTTGTAAGATTAACTTACCAAGGAGGTTGATAACTCCTTTGATACCGACTGCTGGAAGACGTCACCTAAGTCTTTTCATCCACAGCCATTGCTTACTCAGCTGCATCCAGTTAGACTGGAAGTCGACGTCAACATACTTGGGAAAAGGCTCGGGAGATGATGAGCCAAAGAACGTCCACTGCTGGACTGCTGCCGCCCCCAAGTTAGAGAGATTTGCCCATAATATACGCACTGGGCATGCGTGTTGATGAGCGCAGTGTAGGATATGTTTAACTTGGGAGATGCTGCTGCCTATCTCCTCTAAATTCAATATCCCACTTGGTGCTGCGTGGTGGTTATGCCGTCACCAGCCAGAGCTTCATTTGTTTTTCAGCAGAGAGCACTACGGGGAGGTGAGGTAGGCAATTGGGTCAGCTGTCTTTTGCAAGCCTTAATTAGGGATTGAGCAATCTTTTGAACAAAAGTAGACCACCCAGTCTTACCAAAGGGTATCAGGTTGCCCAGGTAACTGGGTTAACTTAGTTAGATAGGCGGTCTCTCCATGTGGCACCCTGGTACTCTGCTGCATCCAGTTAGACTGGAAGCCGACCCCAACATACTTGGGAAAAGACTAGGCAGATGATGATGCAATATTATGAGTGTAGAGTGGTTGGACACAGTCAATAAATAATAGCACAAACAGACACGCTGACCTGCTGACTTCTATATTATTATTATTACAAGATTGCTCTAATTTTTATGCCTTGATAGATGGAGTTGTAACACGCGATCCGTCTGATGTCTGATAGATATTCGATGAATGTGAAATAGGGAAAAAGTATGTATTTTGATTGATTAGCAAGCGATTCTTTTATTGGTGGTTTTCATCGCTAATACGAAGTTTTTAATTTTACAAGCTTATTTCCTCCACGCCTGGAGAAAAATACTAACTACACCCGGATAAAAACTAGCTTATATCCTTTCTTAAGCTCTTGCTAGGACTAAACCACAGTACCGACCATCAGTATTTCACAAAGATTTTTTAAATTCCTATTTTTGCCTTATTCAAATTCAACAAATTAACAAAGACAGACCATTTAAAACACACAAAAATACTAAAAACGATACAATTAACTACGAAAACTATCTCAAATCAAGCAGGTGGCGCGAAGTCTAGTCAGTAAAACCCGCCGGTGATTTGGATCCACGCGTCGAGTCACGTGCGCGCGCGCATAAATAGACCAGTTACAACACGACGACAACTTACTGGTATTTTTGGCGTCTTTATATTATGAACCGCGCTGGAAGATAGTGGATTGCAGTCTCTTTATGATGGAGTTCGAGTGTTTCAGAGTTTTGTAATGATGAGGTTTTATTTTTGGGGATCTTGTCTTTGGTATTTTTACTAACTCAAATTTTGTCGTTGGTGTTCTAGTTTCCACTGCTGAACATAGGCCTTCCCCTTAGATCTCCTCAGATACCTTTTGGAGGCGACCTGCATCCATCGTCTTCCGGCAACCTTTATAAGGTCGTCTGTCCACCTTGTTGGTGGACGTCCTACGCTGCGCTTGCTAGTGGCCATCGGCCATCTGCTCTTTCTTCATAACGATATAAATCAATCATTTAGTGTTTATTATAAATAACTAATTTATAATCGTCCTTATCCTCTTTCTCAAGATCTAATGACCATATTAACAAACGATTTATTCAGCACACGGCATAAACTATCCTTGATCATATACTTGGCATTCGAAGCGCATACGACATGTCATACTTTGACAATTATTCATTTGTTTAAAAAATGTCTGAGACACAGTCTAAGATCATTGACTGTTCTAGCTAAAAATAGGGGATCTATTTTTAGTTGTACCTTTATAGATTTTGCTCTGAGAGCTATTGCGAAGTAGGTACTTAGTATGATAGAGGGTTTTTGATATACCATTCTGAAAGAATTTTCAGAACATAGAATATCCTGCACTTGTCGAAATAACTGCAGAAGAAATGACGACTTCGTTGAAGCAATGGTCACCATGCCGGACTGAGAAACTGATGGTCCCGGGTTCGATTCCCGGTACGGTCAACATTTGTATGATCAAGCATGAGCATGCTGGTTGGCAGTGGTCTGGGTGTTATAATATGTATTTAATGTAAGAATGAAAAACTTCTTACAGGAAGTTCTACTTTCGGATAGGTAGAGGAAGAGCAAAGAAAAGATGGATGGATGGATTGTCAGGCAGACAGGTTTTTCACTCTACAAATAAAGGTTAAAACATGTGTCATATAAAATGTTTTACTATGTAAACATTGATACACAAAAAGTTACTTTCGGTGACATAATGTACGGTCCTATCGTTAAACGAGATCTTTTGCAGACAACCTTTGAATGATTTATTAGAAGAGAAATTGTACTGTATATTGTGGTGAACTAGTTATTTAATACTAGCTGTTTCCTGCAGTATCACCCGTGTTTTTACTACTTCACGTGTATAAAAAGTAACTAATTATCTTCGGAGACTCATCTATTTCCTAACCCTCGTGCATCGGAGAGCACGTAAATGTCGGTCCTGCGCCTGATCTCTCTCCGGTGGTGTCGGATTGCCGTCCCATCGGGCTATGAGAGTGATGGAATAGAGAGTGCACCTGTGTCCAAGCAAATGCTTGTCCACTATAATATGTCCTGCGCAGCTGGCTGATATAGTAGTCAGTTGGTTCCACCATTTCTTTTACCCAGCAAGAACACATAGGAAGTGGTGAAGGGTGATCGTTTTGTGAGCTGTCTTTTGTAAATATTGACGTTCAAAAAGCGCTGTTTTGCAGCCAAGTTTGAATGATTACTCATGTTACCTACTTATAATTATGTTGTACATAAATATAGATATGATGATCTACATTTTATTACTTACATTCATTATTACTTTTAATATTGGAGAACTAATTATAGTCAGCAATATGTTGAAACTGGCTGGCACGTGTATCTAATAAATATGTCTTATGTGTGTTCGTAAATCTATGTATAATTATGTACTTGTATGACTAATCAATCAATACTGATAGACATGCCTTGTTAACAGTTTTAAGTTCGATTCCTGGATCAAGCATGGATTTTTTCTACATAAACTGTTTTTTGGTAGCCCGTGAAAAATAATGCCTGCAGTGTATTTTACATGTACATGCAACATTGTAATAAAATTGTGTGCTGATTTCAACGTGAAATTGCCTTAAAAATGTTAAGAAAATTTTCATTTTTTGTTCATGTAAGTACAGAGGCGAACATGACATGACAACATGGAGATGTATATTTAGTATTGATAGATTCACTACCGTTTCATAGACCGGCAATGGGTGACTAATAACAACTACATATGATATAAGCCCAAAAAATGGCCACTGTAGAGCCTTGACATCAAAAACTTCACAAAAGTAACAAAATCCATGATATTTTGAAAAATGATTTTCATAATCAAGAAACACACCAAAAACCGATTTTTAACTTCACAAAAGCAACACATATTTCCTCACATATGAAAATATCACTCAACTAATTTATTTCATTTTTGGCTTCACTTAAATCCCTCCACTGCCGATCTATCTACTATTTTATATCTATAGAGTCGACACTGTCCTAACGACGGTTTAATAACGATGTTCGTAGCGATACGAAATGACATAACATATTGTTATCAGTTAAATGATGAACTTAATTTGAGTGTTAAGTACATCTTGTTATCTTAATTAGTCTGACATGTCTGTTACAGTATAAAACCTTGGCTGAAATTCTTGATTCGTCATTCTGGTCACAGGCATAAGATATCCTCAGGACATATTATAGTGCACAAGCATTTGTTCAGACACGGGTGCACTCACTATTTCTTCACTCTCATAGCCCGTTGGGACGAAAAATACAAAGGAAATAACTAGGTACGTGTTTCTAAAGGTGCGACTTCTACCAAGGTGTATGGGGTCGCTTAAATAACTGGGTTGAGGACGACAGATAAGCAGTCGCTTCATGTGGCACACTGGTACTCAGCTCCATCGGTTTAGACTGGAAGCCGACCCCAACATAGTTGAGAAAAAGCTAGGCAGGAGATGATAATGTGACCCGAGAAAGCAGAACTGATTAAGAATGCTGAGTTTTCTAATACATAGACCAAGACCAAGTAAACCATGAATGGATTATATTATCTGAAACACCATATAGTCCATACTAAAAGATGATACTTGTGAGATGACGGCAGACAGAGAAGTATGGAACAAGAAGACATGCTTCGGCGACCCCAAGTGTATTGTAATAAGGGCAACAGTATGTTGATGATCTTCATAATTGAGAGAGGCTTAAAATTACAAATAAAGCCAGCTACATCTTTGGGAAACAATGTTATGATCTGTTTTATATAAACATCCTCATGAATCGATTGATGTGCCTTTTGTGAACAAGATTGTAAGGAAGATATGATTCATTCGTACGGTACAAATGTGAATTCAGGAAATCGTCCAAAAATACCGTATATAATCTTTAGCAAAATGATGATGACCTCTTAGCTAGCCGATTATCGGCTACGGCGGCTGTTCTTGTGTTAGGAGATTAGCCATTTGCGCAGACACAGGTGCACTCACTATTCCTTCACTCTCATTGCGCGATGGGACGGAAAATATAGGTATTCCGTAGGAGTATTGGCCTGTATGTATATATATACCTATCTTTCGACCTTCCTCTATTTTACTGCTATCCAACTGGATGAATTTTTCAAATTGGACCATTAGTTCCTGAGATTAACGTGCACGAGCTAACTTCAATTTTACGTAATTCTACAGACAACGAATACAGACACATTATTCCGATTCATACAGACAGTATTGCACTAGAAAATCGTATCTAAAATATTCCCCACGTTACTAGGCGCGCATAGATGTTGAAAGTTAAATATATTCGCAATACGCGATACATTGAGGCGTAGGTGTGTCATTTTTATATCTGTAGGTCAGTAGGCCAGCAATGTACGTCATACATTGTACAATACGCGTAATGAATGCTAATCTTTTTGGGAGTTCACGTTGGTATATTTGCCACCTGCGGTTTTGTCCGCGTGTTTAGAGGAATACATCCCGCACACGGATGAAAAGTAGCCTATATGTTTTTCTAATATATAAGCTATATTACTCCTAAGTTTCATCAAAATCCAGTCAATAGATTTTGCTTAAAAGAACTTTCGCGTATATAATATTTGTAGGAAGTACGATAACGCAAAAGGGCAAATTAGAGCAATTTTTTTACTCACACATAAAAAAACATGATCGCATTTTGGTGGATATTTAGGACAGTTACACACAGAGAGAGATAGGAATTGATCACGTGTGTGTATATGTGTGTGTGTGTCAAATGAAAGAATCGTGCGTAGATTAGGTCAACGTTTATAGTTTTACGTCACACGCGTCAGAGGCTATATATATAAATATATATATGTTTGTGTGTGTGAAATGGTTTCATTGAGAAAATTGGAGTTATCTAACGAATTGTGGTCGAAATACTTCTATACTTATATAATAAAGATGGAACATTTTTTGTTCGTTTGTACCCTGAAGGCTCCGAAAATACTGAATCGATTTGAAAATGTTTTCACTGTTGAGAAGCTAGATACGATTCCCGAGTAACATAGGCTATATTTTGTCTAGGTTCGGGAAGAAGTTCTACCGGGACACAGGTGGAACCGCGGGGAACCAGCTAATATATTAAATCTAGCTTTTGTCCACGTGTGTCTTAATACTGCTTCGTGTACCCGGATAAATAGAGGCCTATAACCGAGGTATATGTAGTAAAATTGCTATAAAGACACAAAATGGTTACTGTCATCATCCTCCGAGCCTTTCCCCCAACTATGTTGGGGTCGGCTTCCAGTCGAACCGGATGTAGCTGAGTACCAGTGCTTTACAAGGAGCGACTGCCCTGACCTCCTCAACCCAGTTACCCGGGCAATCCAATACCCCTTGCTTAGATTGATGTCAGACTTACTGGTGTCTGACTACCCGTAACGGCTGCCAAGGATGTTCAATGACAGCCGGGACCTACAGTTTAAGAGGACGAATTGGAATTTTTGGCGCCAAGGATCTCAATTTTTCTCAGTAAATACAAAACGGATCAAAATACAACTTGGTTACCTGAAAGTTCATGATATAAACCTTATTTTGTTAGACGTAGAAACATGATTAGGTAACTTTTATAACAGAGAAAAATATATCAAACATACCTCTTTTTAAAAAGAGATTCACATTTATGGACAAACGGGACCGATTTAAGCCTCTTAACTTTTTTAGTAGTTGAGTATATACATACTCTTTAAAATTGTAGAAGGAATTTTTATCAAATTATCATTTCTAAATAATAAAATTACAAAACCATTTTGTCGCTTACGACTTTTAGTTATAAGCTAGCGCGCGTATTGTTATCCTCGCCCCGCTCAGACGCTCCGACCCCTTTTGGCGCCTTAGATGCGCGTGCCGGTTATGGAATTATTGTTGACCAATTCGTCGCCTTAACGTGCCATCCGAAACACAGTCGTAGTCACAGCCTATAACCGAGATATATGTAGTAAAATAGCAATATATGGTTAAAAACAGCGTTAAATGAATACCCGTTTGCTTTTAACCTAAAGGTAAACCGCTGACATTTACCTTTTTAATGCACGTAAATAGAAACGTTAATTTAGCCGATATTTTATCTTATTTTAAGACATAAAGCACGGTTCAATCTGTATAGTTGCCACGCGAGAGTTCAATTTATATTTCTACCAAATTGGTAGTTTTTTACAGCAGTTTACTCGATAAGTTTGAAATGTCTGAATTGAATGGAGTCTCACTGGTAAAAAAACTGGTCAAGTGCCAAGCGGGCTCGTGCAGGAAGGGTTTGTTTGTGAAAACTGTTCATGAGATACTGCCTGGTAACAGACTGACGGGCAGACGTGACAGTCTTTCAAAGTCAGTCAATTTTTTTTTCTTTCTAATAGTTCTATAAAGCTCTTTCAAAATGTCAAACTAGTTGCACGGTTCCAAAGAGTTGGTCTCATGGACAAGAACCGGCTAGAAACTCCGTGGACACTCTTTTTAAAAGAAAATAAAATTAATGAAGTACAATAGTTTTCTATGTATTCTTGAGAACCCTATATAATGCAAATTGAGCTAAAAATGTATTAATAAATTATACGAATGTAGTACTAGAGTCCCGTTTTGACCCCAAAAAAGGGGTTCTCTCAGTTTTTATCCTTGAACCTAAATCATTTATCATTCACAAATATAGTACATGCCCATAACAGGTCATCACATCATCCTTAGGTACATATCGATATGGCTGATGGCTGTATCGAACCCGCGGCCTCGCGGTCACGGACCAATCAATGCCGCTAGTTGTTATTCAGTAAGCCATCACAATTACAACATGTTACGTGTCTGTGGACATGTACAGAGGGTTTTATATACGTGGTTATTAGCGCGGTTTTAGTCTCGTCGCGTGGGAACTGTTGCCTGTACCGGGATAAAATATAGCCTATGTTACTAGGAGATATTGTAGCTTTCTAATGGTGAAAGTTTTTTTTTAAATCGGTCCAGAAGTTTTTGAGTTTATCCCTTGCAGCAAACAAAGTTTTTCTCTTCATAATATTAGTAGGTACCATAGACTAGCTGATTCCTATTGATTTAGTCGCGTTCAGCGGGTACGTCTTCTTGTTCCTTGATAAAATATGGCCTAATAGCTTCCGCCAGGGATTTCCATTGCGTCCCGAAGGAACTACTTCCCGCATATGGATAAAAGTTGAGTCTATGTTTTTCTCATATACTAGTTACAAGTACCCTTTGGTTTTAGTCGCGACTCGGGGTAGCTTCTCTTACCCATTTAAAGAAGATAGCCTACTCGCACTTACGGTGTCTTTCTAAGTTCTACCGTTCTATTGAATAAAAAAATACAGAAGAATATTCAAAATTGGTTAACAGATCCGGATAATATCTACAACGTCACAAACTCACAATTTTTCCGTACTTCACACACCCGGTCAAATATAGCTTATATAATTGGCTATAGACTCTATAGTGCTCTTCGATAAATGGGCTATTTAACACTGAAATATTTTTCAAATTGGTCTTACAAACTCATCTCTATTATTTTAGTATAGACTAGCTTCTGCCAGCGGTTTCACCCGCATCCCGTGGGAACTACTTCCCGTACCGGGATAAAAAGTAGCCTATAGCCTTCCTCGATAAATGGGCTATCTAACACTGAAAGAAATTTTCAAATCGGACCAGTAGTTCCTGAGATTAGCGCGTTCAAACAAACAAACAAACTCTTCAGCTTTATAATATTAGTATAGATGAGAGCTCACGATATTATGACTCGGTCCTCGGATCCTAATTGTAGTAACAATAGGTTATGATAATTTGACTCAATAACGATAATAGTTGATATGGTAACCATAATGGGGAATAATGACTTAATTAGTTACATAATTATGATCGTATGATACACAATGAAATTAAATTAGGCTCGGTACAGACCGAAACTCGTGATTTTACCTTTTATTAATGATAATTTTGATATCTATACTAATAGGTATAATAAAGAAGATTTTATTTTGTTTGTTTCTACCCAAAAGGCTCCAAAACTACTGAAACGATTTGAAAAATGATTTCACTGTTGCGAAGCTACACTCTTCTCGAGTAACATTGGTTAAAATTTATCCCGGTACGGGCAGAAGTTAGAGGCGAGTAAAACCGCGGGAGAACGGCTAGTTTCATTAACTTTGTTGACGTATTTTTTTTTATTTAGTAACTTCGAAATTACTTATACGCGCGATTTTCTGTTGTCTATATTAAGCATTGAGCCTTAGGGCTTTCACACATTAGGCTGCAGTGGCAGTGGTATTTTTATGGAACCTTATGGACACTTATAGGAAGCAGGACCGAGGCTCTTATAAAATGTGCGAGTTTAGTTAAAAAACGTTGCGGTCTAATGTAGAAACGCCCTTAGTCAGTAATAACGGGTCCAATTACTTCTCTTTCATACACCCTTTAAAGGCAGCGAATGCACAATTTGTTTACGTGCTGGTCACGCAAATATGACTGGTAAACAACCTTATTATTGTAGTAGTCAATCGATAGTTTTACATACATACGTAAGGCTATAGATTTCCTCTGGTTTTTACCGATACGATTGTTTATCAGTACGGTGAAAAAGTATCCAGAACTTCTATACTAATATAATAAAATGGAAACAGCCTGGAGCCTTTCCTAGAAATGCTCCGACACCACTGCACGGATTTGAAAAAATCTTTCGCTATTTTAAAGCTACATAATGCCTGAGTTACAGAGGCTATATTTTATCCGTCAGTTCCCATGGGCTGCGCCTAAAATCGCCGGAAAACAAATAGTCTTCTATGTTATTGCCAAGATACATCGTGGATTTTCATCGTAGAAATGTATTATCTAAGTTTATTAATCCATCAGAATCAAACACATTTTTGATTATTTGTTTTTCTATTGTTACAGGTAACACACATTCACATCTTCTATTAACTGACTTCTTGGCCCAGACTGCACCAAAGCAGAACCGAAAAACTGTATAAACCTTTACTAATAAACTTTTGCTTCAAATATAGCATAAGATCGGTCAATGACCAAAAACCCAAAACAAATTGCATACTACCTAGTTGACGCTGGGATTCCCCGAGTAACAAAAAGATTTACCAAAGAACACTTGACGTCTCAATCAACACTTCTAAATAAAAAGAAAGCGGAATCAGCGTAAAGGTACGTTTTGGACTGCCGTTTTCGCTGCCGACTGCAAGTCCCGACCGCACATGCCTCGACTGCATGAAATCGGCGGCAGCACTACTGGTTTGTATGTATTTACATGAAACGGTTTTGGATCCAAGCGGTAACAGCATGTGCAGTCGCTGTCAGATATCGATGTCAGATATGTTCCAAAGAGATACCGCGGCCCTGGTACATAAAAGGCCTACGACGGAACACGACGCTTTTTAGTCAGTAAGAGTCTGACACTCCCTCACCGCTGCTAACCCACAGCGGGAGGGGTCCTTTGATGATTTTTGACGTCGTTAAAAAAAATAAAAAAACTTGAGAGGTGTCAAGGGACACCCGGATGGAACGAAGTTCCTTTCGATTAATTAGTGAGAGAGAGACAGACAGACAGAGAAACATGCTACGCCGCACAGCTTACAATACCTTACTATAGCAAAAAGTGTCGTGACAACTTTTCGTAGGAATTTTTTTCGTCTAGCTCCCTTTCACAACGGGCGATAAGGTACTTCGTTCCAAAAAGATGTCAGGTATCTGACGGTTAAATGAAAATACAAGTCAGTAGTGTAGCTGCGGATGTCGACAGTAGCAGTCGACAGCTAGCATTCAAAAAGTACCTTAAACCTCTCGATAGACAAGACAGTCGAAAGTTAAGTGCACCGAGCGTTGAAATGATGCCTCTATCCGAAAAAACAATAGCCCAAAAGTGGAACGTTCTTTTATCCAGGTCAGTCAATAGTCTAGTTTTAAATTGAACGGTTTTCTATATCTAATCCGAATACATCGATTGAGTAAATAAAGTTGTATAAGCAACACATAAGGTTAGCCTAAGTTATGTAGTTTTGGGACTACGGCTAAAGACGGATGTTGAAGTGGAATCAATCGTTTTTGAGTGTTTTAAAACATTTTAGAGATGTTTGTGGGTTTTACTGTGATGTAAATTATGTTGATCCTATTTTCTTTGCTCTCATTCATTTTTTTTTTTTTTCTTTATAAGGTCAGAATTTTACTAAAACGGGATTTACTGTTAAACTTCTAGTTCTGCTGCCCTTATCAAATGCAGCATGACTTCTTCCATACCTTCCTATCTGACATCATCTCCCATGTAATAATACTCTTTAAAACCACATTGTATTTTAGACAGTCCACCCATCGTTTATTTGTTCATCCTCTTCTATATCCATCCTCATTTATGCTTAACACCTTTCTTTCGAACAGGACATGAGAACGGCCTGAGAAAATATGGTCCTATAATCGCAAATTATTTCCGATGATTTTAGGCAGACTTAGAGCTCTCTAAACTCTTTGAAGAATAATTCAGGAAGTACTTACACATCTCAATCTTCCATATAATTTCTTCCTCATCCTCTTCATCTCGCCTTGTCCAGATCTTGCACAAAACTTTGAAGATCCGAGCCGCGAATGATGTCATATTTGAACGATTTTATTGTCGGTACACTTCACAATCCACTCTTGATTTTATAAAAGAATATCTTGCAACTGGTTACAATTTGGACCGTATATTCCAAAAGTTTGCAAAAATCTGCGTTCTAATTCACATAAAGTCTAGTAACTACTCCACTTTTAATTTAGATCACAAATCCTAGAAAATCGCGCCAAAACCAACCGATTATTTGCAATCGTTCGCTGACACTGATCGTGTCACCGTAAGCACGACAAACCGACAACTGCCTCCAAGATAACAAAGCAACGTTTTCCGCTAAAAGTAAAGATTTATAGCAAAAAAACGTATCATAAAAAGACATGCAAATATGAAAGACTCTTTTTTCTGCCAATCTCGTTTTCAATTAGAACGTAATAAAAAGTTAATCTTCAGTCAACAAAGAGTGGGAACAATTTGCCTAATGGACCGTTCGAATTTCAAATTGGTGGTGAATAAAAACGCATCCTTCCTGCTTCCGTATTGGCCAGTTCGTTTTTCCCGCGTGTTTTGTGTATAAAATGGCGGTCTGTGACGTAGTGTCGTCAGTCTAGGGATAACTACCATCCCTTGAGGTTGTTTAGTGGTGTGCTAATTGGATTGCTTTTACCGATCGGGTGAGTTAACTTTCTTTATCATTTCTAAATACATGAATATCTAAAAAAAAAATGAGAGAGAAAGTCAGTCAAATTGTTGGCTAGGGATCAATCAATTGACCATTATAAACTCAAAAAAAATATTGCACCAAAATAAATAACCTAAGTAAAATATCCAAAAACTAATCAAAAACATCGTCTATTTCCGATACGGCCGACCATTTTCTAATTTGCATAAACCTATATACGGGCCAATATGAAGTATTTTGAATGTATCAAAGTCAGCTTTTATTTACTATCATATCCCAAAAAAACTGAAGACAGCAAAACACAAATTAATTTGGTTCTGTTTTGAAAGCCCACAGAATTTGCTATCAACAATCATGATAGGCTATCGTTTACTACCTAATAACTAAAATCAATAATACTTTTATGTTTTCGCATGAGGCTTTCTGGGTTGCGAAATATTTGGCCTTCAGAAAATATCTATAGAATCCGGGTTCCTTTTCATCGTCTATTGAAAATGCGTACAAAGCTACAAATAGATTTATAAGATGATGGAACGTAGGATGTAGTGTGCTTACATTGCAATTTGCAAATCCGAGGTCCTTGTCGATCATATCATACCTCTAGTTTGGCCAAATTCTCAATTCGGGAAATTGATGGATTGACATTTTCATTTTCGGGCAAAACACGGCGGGATATGCCTCCTTTTTTTTTGAGTTGACAAATCAGCAGAGGACTCCTCCCGTTGTTGGTATATCGGGAGCAAATATATGGCTTTTACTGACTAAAACTCTTCTTAGTCCTTCTGGAACTCTTTGAGTAACGAAGAGGAGAGTACTCCTTGGTAAGACTGGTTGTCATACTTTCTGGCTTCTGTCTACCCGTGACATTTGCCAAAGTTTTTTGGTTCCTTCTGGAATCTTTTGAGTACCAAAGAGGAAAGTAACTCCTTGGTAATGCTGGTTGTCAGCCTTTCTGGCTACATAAAGACTGCCAAAGACGTCCAAATGACTGCCGGTAGCCAAACAACACCAATTTCACGTGCCTTCCGAAACACGAGACTCCTGTTACCCTGCCATTAACAATCTTATCATCAATTTATCCTCACGGTTTTTAAACCTTGAGGTTTGACGAATTTCTATACCCCATGGACCGAAACATCATCAATTATGGTAATCATTTTAGTGACAAAACAATGAGTTTTCCATTGTTTTTTTGATTACGTTGAACTGTTACTAAATCTATATGGAACAGTAAGTTTATATCTTAACTTGTAGACGTTAATTGGACCAGTTAGTGTTCAAGTGTGAATCTAGTGTGTAGTTCTTTTTTGGGCTACTGGTAAATATACTAAATTTTACGTATTTCCAAATATATTCTAGATTTTAGTGGTTACTGTTAACTGCTACATATGATCTGCTTAGCCTTTTTCCAACATAGTTCAAGTCCAACTGAGTACCAGTGGTCTACATGTAGCCACTGCCTATCTGACCTCCTCAACTCAGTTACCATGGCAACCCGATACTCTTTGATGAGGCTAGTTGTCAGACTTACTGGCTTTTGACTACCCATAACGACTGCCAAAGACGGTTCAACGAATCAAATAGGTATCTCAGTTACTTAAGTTTCTAAAACTGTTGTCAGCCCTAACCATATGACGTGTTTAAAATGACACCACATCAAATGATTTTACTGGTGTCTGTCACATGACACTGCATTCATGAGCCATTGTTATAGTACACTTTACGGCGATTTGACCATTTGGCTTCCATGGTGGATCATACCATGGTATCAAGGTGACCTCCTCTTATACTGACTTTATTATTGACTAATTGTTTCACCCGCGTCTTGAAGGAACTACTGCCTATAACGGGATAAAATATAGCCTATGTTGCTCGGGAAGAGTGCAGCTTTCCAACTGTGGAAGTATTTTTGAAATCGGTTCTGTAGGTTTGAGCCTTTATGGTACAAATAAAAAAATATTCCCATTTATTATATGTATAGATAGAGCTCGTGGCTTAGAAATAGCCACATTACTCCTTTGATCATAAGGCTAAGCAACGCTTGGCTCGGTCGTTCCGTAGGTGATCATGTCATGACAAGTTCCTAAGTGTTTTAGGTGATCTTCACACTGCCCCGCATCACGCTGCATCTTGCGTGTCGACGCACCTACGCGCGTTCCTGCGGGAGTGCAGATCTGCATCATCGTGCGGGTTTTTCACGCACTCACGCGTGTAGGTGCGTTTTGTAAATTCACGCACAGCGAGTTCCATTTTCAAATATACACGTCACGCCCATTCAAAATCACGCGCGGCATTGCGGGATTCAGTGTGCCATACCTTGCGTCTCGCCCCGCACCTACGCGCGGGGGTGCGTGTTTCTCCGCATGTATGTGCATGATCCGCATGAACGCGCGTGGATGCATTTTCAGTGTGTTGGACTATGCGTGTTTTCCATACAAACGGAGATATTTCCATACAACGGAAAAAAACGCATCCACGCACTACGCTGCATCATGCGGGGCAGTGTGATAATCGCCTTATTGGTGTCATTTAAATATCTTTGACAGACGTTACGGGTAGTCAGAAATTCTGACGATCAGATAGAGGTTGGGTTGAGAAGGTCACATAGGCAGTCGCTCCTTGTAAAGCAGTGGTACTCAGCTGCATCCAGTTAGACTGGAAGCCGACCCCAACATAGTTGGGAAAAAGCCATGTAAATGACTTGCACGAGTTATTTTTCGTTTATATGTTTCTGCATAATATGCATGTGTGTGAAATATTAGTAATGTGATATCGATAATATTATTGCAATGCGATTTTTTTGTTATTGTATCGATTTACAATATTTCTTAGAAATTGTACTGACGTATTTTGTTTTGATTTTTGTTTGAAATTCCAAGATCTGATGATGAATCGTGGAAGTGTCTTATTTTCTTTTTCTAAATACCAGGAACTTTTTAACATAACAAAGAATGGCAGAATTTAAGAATCGCAAAATCATTGGTTAACAGGCCCATTGAGACTTCCTAAGAGAAATAAATATCTGTATTGTTCAGTCCATAGCTAAGGACTTCCAAATCTATTCAGCCAACAAAAGAAGAACCTATACTTTCGCATTTACCAATTATGGATCTCCGAAATAATAAATTCAAAATATATGTGCATATGTTATCTGATTAAAATATTAAAGAGAAAACATTGTTTGTACCCTAAGCCCTAAAGGCACCGAAACTACTGAAAAATTCTTTCAGAGTTGGAAAGCTACACTCTTCCCGAGTAACACAGGCTATATTTTATCCCGGTACGGGCAGTAGTTCCCACGGGACGCGTCAGAAACCGCGGGATAACGACAACTTTATACGTAAAACTGATTCTCGTGATTTAACCTGCGTCCCAAACTACATTATAAAAAGTAAATACCAAACTCTATACCATATAAGTAAGCATTAGTCAAACAGAAAAAAAAAGCTAGTCTGTCGGTCTGTCTGTCCTTCAGTTGTGCAAAAAATTCACGACCAGTTCAACGACCCGAGCACTCGCGAAATTACACGAGGTTACACGAACACCGCATCGTTAGGACGTACTAATATTATAAAGAAGAGTAATAGATTTTGTGACTTTGTAGAGGGAAATCTCTGGAACTACTGAACCGATTTTCATAGATAGTCATACTTTATTATGAGCACCAATTTTTTTACAATTTTGATATTAGAACTCGGGACGCGAGTGGAACCGCGGACGGAAACTGGTGAAAACTAATATGACAAATCACCAAAATATCCTAGTCAAAACTGATTGATCTCTCTAGTCATCATTTTTCTAAGCTTCTTTAAACTATATTGGGGTCGCCTTCCAGTCTAACCGGATGCAGCTGAGTACCAGTGTTTTACAAGGAGCAGCTGCCCTATCTGAACTCCTCATCCCAGTTACCCGGGCAACCCAATACCCATTGGTAAGACTGGTTCCCAGACTTACTGGTTTCTGACTACCCGTAACGACTGCCAAAAAATTTCAAAGTACAGCCTTAATCTGTCTAGTTGTAATTATAGTTCGGCCATTCAGAGAATGCGTTCCTGACACGTCGCGATTGAACTGACGACGTAACTTTGCAATGGCGTTGCAGTTACGATAAAAATATTTTTGCTGGTTGTTTACCGTTTTAACAATTGAGGAGCATTAAAACAACATTATTATATCAATAATCAATGAATGTAGTTACGTCGTCAGTTCAATCGCGACGTGTCAGGAACGCATTCTCTGAATGGCCGAACTATAAAGAATTAAAACGATTCAAAACATTGAAATTAAAATTAAACGTGGCCTCTGTGAGCAAGGCTTGTGCCGGCGCATTTACCTTAACCGTCACGTGGCGTGAATATACAACTGTAGATAGGCGAGTAGATATTAAACGTACGCGGCCTCACAGAGGACAATGACAGGTGTGAATATGTATTAGTTATTTTATTGTCCTGTTAATAGGTATTAGAAACGCGATACTGGATATGGAAGGATTTTTACTAAGGTTTTTTTTATCGTTTCGTAAAGTAGATACTACAGTAAATTAGTTTATAAATGAGAAAGTCACAGGCTTATTATTACTATTGCCATAATTACCAATGCGACCTTTAAAGGAGCGTTCTCCTTTTTTAAAAGGCTGGCAACGCACTTTTGATTCTTCTGATGTTGTTCTTATGCACTATTATTAAAACTTATCTTACTTAAGTTCTACTTCATAGCATTTCTGCAGCAGAATTTTTATAAATGTAACACATACAGAATCCTGATTGAGAAGCCCCTAAAATTGAGTGACATTTCAATATTTAGCCGAATGACTTATAATTTTCCTTTCTAAGAAAAACGGTCATATCACAATAATCTATGAGATTTCTCGCTTCATTGGTGACTAATAAAGTACAAGAAATTACAGCGAGCGAGCCAAAATATTCCGTTCGCGACACACTCACCGAGTTTTGAAATAGAAACGTAATTAATTGTAGTTAATTTTAATTGTACGGCCTCGAGACCTGACATGACAGGATTATTTTTAGATTTTTCGCGTGAAATTGATAGTGAAAACAGTTTTAGTGATTAATGTCTACTTATTCTGATTGTGAACTTAAGTTTTATAAGCTTATTTAACTTAAACTATTGAATCTACTTTTATGTAAATATGTGTATAACCTTTCTAAACGTAAGTTTGTATTAAAAAAAAATATTTTTAGCCTATAATGTCTCACTGCTGGGCAAAGGCCTCCCCATCTCGCTTACACACTTCCCGATCTTTCGACCAGGTCCACCAGTAAAAAAAATATAAAAATAAAGTTAAAAATACTTCATAATTTACGATTTTGAAAAAAAAAAAAAACAATTTAAATTCGTCATACCCAAAGGCCCTTATAAAAAAACAACGCGACGTATTAGGTAACAAACTTGCGTCACAAAAGGCATTTCAAACGAGTGTGACCTCTTTTTTAAACTCGCATAATCTTTGATATCGTAACGACATCGTTATAGCGAACGAACGTAACGGCACGTTATCGTCGATAGCTTATCGCTGTGAGCCGTTCGCGTTTATACCTGCGCGCGCGCATACACATCGCTCACCGTTCCAAATTCAAACGAATTTAGAAATTGTGCGATTCGATTTTTGAATTTCGACTGCGTTGTGACGTAAGTGATTTTTTTTTCTTTATTTTTTTTTATCATGGTATGAAGAGGTTTTGATTTTAAGGTTTTATATAGTTTTGGTTTCTTACCATGTTTGAAATAATTATTACGAAGGTTATGCTAATTTAAACGTATGCATAGATGACGTCATAGAGTTAGGTTATTTTACATAATAATATGATAATATGGTCCGTTTCATAATAGTTTTTTGTTATCAATGTATGCGGGAATTATTACTTGAATGTGTGCGAATGTGTTTTGGGTTATTTTGTATCGACGATGCATTGTCTTGTCGTTAATATAATAAGTTATTTTTAACTGCTCTTCATACTTAGTTTGCTTTAGAAATAATGACCGGAACGTTTAAGTAAATGTAATGTAAATTTATGCATCGGTATTACTGAGTAATTCAAAGTCAAAATTGTTTAAAAAGTGGACTAGTCAAATTGGCACTTTTTCATGTCAATAAACAAAAGGTCAGCCAATAACAGTTTATCATTTAAATTACACTTAATTATGTATTTAACATTATCTAATTCTACACCACAGATGACTTAATAGTTATGTCTACACTAATATAAATAAACTACGGACGGAAGCCGTCCGCGGCTTCGCCGAGTTCGGTTCTATCGCGTTTCCAAGAGAAGTCTTCAAAAGTCCGGGATAAAAACTATCCTATGTTCTTTCTCGAGGTCAACTCTATCTCTGTACCAAATTTTATTAAAATCAGTTCAGTGGTTTAGACGTGAAAGCGTAACAGACAGACAGACATACAGAGTTACTTTCGCATTTATAATATTAGTAGGGATAATAATTTAAACTAGGTATATAAATAGAAATAATTCTTCTGTACAGTTGTATATTTATTTGTAACTTTTCTCTAAGATCCGAGATAATAATTAAGTCCATAATTAAATATTTTAAAACTACAACGTTTTGTATGACGCACAAGAATCCTAAAATTTTTATTATTATATTATATTTTATACTTTATATCAGTTTTTTTTTAAGATTCAATTTAATTTTGAAAGTGAATCAATACATATTAATTTTCTTATATAACCTTTTCAAATAATAATCTCAGTTTCTTTAAAACAAGCAAAAACTAAAAAGAACGCCATCTCAGTTCTTGGCATCGGTCCGGGGTTTGATTCTCAGCTGAGATAAAACGTTGTTTTGCACCACGTCCGACCCTGTGGCTTTGAAAGTCAAATTATTTTGACTTCCAGCTAAAATATCATTTTTATTTTATTTCTAACGAGAAACTAAATATTCTATCTTACTAAAACTACTTATAAACGTAAAGTTTGTATGTATGAATGTTTGCTCCTAATTAACTCAAAAACTACTGAATAGATTTTATTGAAACTTTGCAGTAATATAGCTTACACATCAGAATAATATACATGCTACTTTTTATCCGTCTTCTAGAAGTAGTTTCCTTCAAGAAGCGTGTGAAACTGCTAGCGGAAAATAGCTTGATAAAAATATATCAAAAGTGCAGTTAGTTTATACAAATATTAAGTATATTTATTTTTAGAATAACAAGGCATTAACCTCTGTAACAACCTTCAACTTATTTGCAATGGCTTAAAATATATGATAGTGCCTCTTCATATTTTTATCTGTACTAAATATAAATATCAGTATTAAAATATATTGTATGTTAGTTCATCCGGTACACGAGCACTTTTTAGGTGCGTTGGTGTTTACCTAACCTAAACGATATTTTTTTTATAATCACTGTTGTGCCTCGCAAGCATCGCCGTGGGAAAACCTAGTAGATATTTGTCATATTTATCTTATGAAGACCAATAAAACGAAAAAATGTGAGTCGTACTTGCGCCTGAAGGGTTCCGTACAATTATATTTATTTATAAAATTGTCAAAAAAAAAAACATGTTCATTGTACGGGAGATAAAATCTTTATTTTAATGTACATCGTTTTCAGTATTTGTTGTATAGAGGCAGTAAATAATACATCATTTGTGAATTCTTAGAAAACGGATCCTAATTTTGCACTTGGTTAAAGAGCACTAAAACATCTAAAGAGATGACAGTGTCCTCTTTCATACACATAACTAAATCTTATTCGTAATAATATCATATACATTATATTAATCGTATTATCTGTAAACTAATATAAAGCGTCATTGTCTCAATACAAGACAGTTTTTGTTGTAAATATTATGAGTCATAATGTTCTTCGTATTAAAAATAAATGGCGTATGTATCTCAAAGTTTGATACTTATATTACGTTTGACTTTTATGTATCTCTCAATTGTTTTAAACTCTTTTGATATAAAGTAGTTTAGTAGTCCTTTCTCAGGGCTTCTACCTAATTCTAATACAACCTTTTTCTTTTCCACCTAAATCAGTTCAGTAATTTGGCGTAAAAGCACGACAGACATATAGAGCCATTTTAGCATTTATACTTGCTAAAAATTATCTATAATGTAATACATCATAATGTAGTTATCTAGCTGCCTCTAATTTCGCCAAACCCGGACAAACATTTAAAAAACCCGGACATTTGGCGTAAATCGCATTTTTTCCCCCAACGAGTACGATTTTTTGTAACAAAATAATACTTTTACTATTTAGTTTTATTTACTTTTACATTTGTAATCCATTTACTATTATCATATACTTAAATTCAATGAGGTGCTTCCTTACATGAAAAGTGTCCGGGTTTTCCCCGGACACTTCTTGAAACCCCGCCCGGACGGTCCCCGGACGGCCTCAAAACGAGGACAAATCCGGGGAAACCCGGACGGATGGCAGCCCTATCTACAATGCATAAAATATATATTTGAGTATGACTTTTTGGGATTTCCGTGTGCATAACAATTTTGCGTTTTTTTTTCTTCTTGATATTTAAATCAACCGGACTCTGACATATACGTGTACGTCTATAAACCTAAATATGTAATCTTATCTCAGAAGTTATCAATAAAAATACCGAAATGAGCTTAGTGGATTAAATACGGAAGCTGGTTCAAATTGAGTCAGATATTGTTCTCTACAAAGTTTTTGCCGTCACGGAAAATTCATGGAATACTTATTGCGCAGATATTTTTTAAACTAGCTGGAAAAAGGTTAGGCGGATGTTGTGCCCTGGTATATGAGTAGAATTTTATCATTTTTCTTTAGTGGTTCCCTCAAAAAAAAAAAAAATAGATAGACGGGGATAGAGAATAATCGTTGCCTTGTTTGGTTTAAGCAGCCTTACATACACACCTATAACTTGTACGTCAAAGTTTTTATTGCAGCATCATTCGCAATACTAACTTATCTTATTTTATTTTTATCATAACGAATGGCATTTCGTGGAACTATCTGCCTGCTACAAAATATTTCTATAGTGCACTGTTTTAGAGAGACAGTGACTGTCAAAGTTTTATTATCCACTACGGGGGTTCATGGCATAATAATGTCAGATTCCAGAGTCCTAAGTAATCCAGAATCTATTAAAAAAACATATGAAGCATTTTCCAGTTTTCATTAAAGAATCTAAAATAATTTACGCCAATACGATCTCTAAAATTAAAATACTAGATTCCTTTCAAAATAAATTACTTAGCAGGTATCAAGTTTGAGAATAATTGTCAGCTTGTGCAACAAAAATGTGCACTTTATAATTAAAAAGTGAAAGTATGTTTATGCGCTATTTGCAAAGACCTGTTCGTATGAACTTTGTATTTACGGGTAACACAAGTTGTGGCTAAATAACAGCCAATCATAAGGTTAAGCAACGCTTATCGCGGCAGTCATTGGATGGATGACCATCTTGTCATGCCGCGTTAAAGAGGTGGGTCCCGGCTGTTATTTGTACATCTTTAGTAGTAGTTATGGCTGGTTAGAAGCCAGAAGATCTGAGAACCGGTCTAACCAAGAGGTATTGGGTTACCCGGGTAACTGGGTTGAGGGGGTCAGATAGGGCAGTCGCTCCTTGTAAAGCACTGGTACTCAGCTACATCCGATTAGACTGGAAGCCGACCCCAACATAGTTGGGAAAAAGGCTCGGAGGATGATGATGAGTTTTGCACACTAGTACGCAGCTGCATTTGATCAGACTGGCAGCCGACCCCAACATATTTAGGAAAAGGCTGAATCATCAAATAACTTCTTTCACTGTGAGCGCAAGCGTGACGGAGTGACACACTCACTGACTAAAACCCACCATGTTCCTTCTTAAGCCCTTTGTGCACCAGTGCCGTGGTCTTCCAAACAATCCTACCCTCTGTTAGAGTATCCTTAATGAGAGTTCAAAGTCCACATACCTGAGTACTCAATAGTGGTCTCATTCAGCCTCTAATGGGTCTAGATTTAACTGAATTGATTGTTTCAGTCTAGACTCTAGACTGTATGTAATTAACTGAGACGGTGATGTAACCCGTCATAGTTTTAATGTAGGTGGGATCTCCTAGTAGGCAGAAGTTTGTAGATGCGCAATTTTGGACGCAAAAAGACTAGACTTGAAGATTCTTTTGCGCAGTTTTTGGAGAAGTCGTTGTGGTGGCACTAGCTTCTGCCAGTTTTACACGCGTCCCGTGGAACCTTCCTGCACCCGGATAAAATATAGCCTATGTTACTCAGAAAGAGTGTAGCTTTCCAACAGCGATATAATTTATCAAATTGGTTCAGTAGTTTCGCAACCTGTAGGGTACATGCCCCTCGATAAATGGGCTATCTAACCCTGGAAGAACTTTTCAAATAGGACAAGTAATTCTTGAGATAAGCAAACAACTCATCATCTGCGGAGCCTTTTCCCAACTATGTTGGGGTCGGCTTCCAGTCTAACCAGATGCAGCTGAGTACCAGTGTTTCACAAGGAGCAAACAACCAAATTCTTCATCTCTATAATATTAGTATAGATAAAAATGAGCATACTTACTTGAGAGTGCTCATTTTCCCTTTCGCCGAAGATCGTGGTTTGTTCATTAGTGTTACAGTTATATTTAGACTGCAAATGACCTAGTCATGTACAGTTTCAGTTTATGTCTCAAAGCACTAATAATATACTTGCGTATCTTATATCTAGCTTCCTCCCGTAGTTTCGTCCGCGTCCCGAGGAAACTAATGCCCGTACCCGGATAGAATATAGCCTATGTTACTCGGGAATAATGTAGTTTTTAAATCTATTTAGTAACTTCGGAGCCTTAGGGTACAAACAAACAAACAAAAAACCTTTTTATTGTATAGGTATAGATTTCAACTGTTTCGCTCGCCTCCCATAAAAAATATAGCGAATTGTTCCTGGACATATGTAGGCTATGTAACACTGAAATAATTTATGTAATACTTCAACAACAAACAAATGCTCCACCTTTATAATATTAGTATATATTCTTCATCATCAGACTTTTATCGTCCCACTGCTGGGCTGCGGCCTCCTCTCACACAGAGAAGGATTGAGCGTAATCACTACGCTTACTCAAGGCAGATTAATTCCAGAATTGAAAGTCCAGGTTTCCTCAAGATGTTTTCCTTCACCTGATATACATATGTATATTAGTATAGATTGCCTGTAGTATTTTCGTTCTAAGGTCTATAAAGGTAAGGTTTGACCCTGTGCCCTTAGCAGACACCCACATATTTTCCGCTATTCGACCTTATTAGTATGGGACAATGATTTTAGCCTTCGTTTTTAGATTTAGAATATTTTGCTTGAAAAACATGAATATATTATACACATTAAACAATATTTAAAACTAGTTCTCTCCCGCGTTTTCTTCGGCGTCCCATGTGAACTATTCCAGGGTCATCTCAATCGATTCAGCCGTTTTAGCGTGAAAGCGTAACAAACAAACTCGTATTCCCACCTTATGTAGGTATTTATAAAGACATAATCCCTAGTAATTTTATCTAAAAATTGAGTATCTCATAATTATCTAGAAATACACTGAAGTGCATAAAAAATTAAAGCCACTATCATATTTTAAAACTCAAGCTATTCATACAGTCAATAATCTCCATAGGTACATTAATTTAACAAGTCGAATGGCACGTTTCAATACCACATATCTTTCCGCCCTAACGAATCCATCACGTTATTCGTTATTTCGTTATACGACACTGAATCATGCGCACCACAAAAATAGATATGACGTAACCATACAAGTTTCCTGTACACACCAAACAAGCGAAAATAAACCTTATGTACGTAAGACAAAGTCGGATTTCAGTTGTAAATAAAGTTCAATGTCAGATGCATGAGTTTCGCAAACTATAATCATGATTCGAACACATTTGATTATGGAGTGTGTTCGGCGTTTGAAATTTTAAATTTGATTCTTTTTTTTTTATGTGTTCTTTATTTGAATGTGGTTTTGTTTTTTTGCGGTATTAGACTTTGTGTGGCCAGTTTTAAGGTGTGTTTTTGAATAGTGAGTTTTTATGTGCTCTTGCGCATACTTTTGTGTCGTTCTCATTTTTCGTTTAGTGTAACGGGCGTTATGCGCTAGCGGCGTTCGCTGCTTGCAGATAGCGTTGATAAAAGTACGTTTATCTGTTAGATAAGGCGTTATCTATTCAATATAGTTATTGTTGTTCCTCTGTCTTGTTTATTGATTGAGTTTGCCGACTTGGAAGAAGAGGTATGTGGTTTTTAATTATTAAATTTAAGTTTTTTTTATGGAGTGGTATTAATTTATATTAATATTATAAATCTGAAGAGTTTTCTTGAACGCGCTAATCTCCGGAACTACTGGACCGGTTCGAAAAATATTTTAGTATTAAACGCCTATTTATCAAGGAAGTATGCAGATTAGGTACTTTTTATCCAGGTGCGCGAAATTTATATTCGCAAAGTAGCTATCGGCTTGAATGAATACCTAATATCTTTTGATAAAATTAACAATGCGGTTTATTGTATATTATACTTACTTGTAAACCACGGTACTTTTGTTGTACATTTTTTACGATTGTTTAAGTACTTATTATTTTACGATTTTTTTGTATGAGGAAAATCCACAAGATGTTTTAAATAAAACTACTTTTACGGATTTTATCGCGTTATATTAATATTATTTAATCCCGACGTTTCGGATCCTTTACAGCATCCATGGTCACGGGCAGACTAAGGTGTTGGTCGTCTTGATATATTAGTTACAAACAGCTACCCTACATTTTGTTGATTATTATTGACAATCCGATTCACGCAAAACGAGCTCACTGTATCCTTAGGTCGAGCAGTTGTAGGCTTGGATTTTGATTTAATAGTTTCTATGATGGGATTCCAAGCAGGTGGTATGCACCAGCCATCTTCTCTATTGAAATTTGTAGTAAGTAGTTTTATTTAAATGTCTAATATTCGCGTAAGTGTCAGAAATCAATAAGATGTTTTATGATATTTGTTTCTCTCTGAACTTTCCATGCCTAATAGGAATAACATCATAATTTTTTTTTTCTGCCGTCATCTCGCAAGTTACATTCTTTCTAACCATATCGACTTTCACACAATCCAATAATTTTGTCTTTGGTCGTCCTCTTCAACGAAGTTTCCTTAATTATCGCGAAATATTTACCAATGCTTTTTATCGGTTCAATGCACCAATATTAACTTTTAATACTTCATAGTCAACATGAGATTACAGTTCGTTGACCTCGCCTCATAATTGGGTCATCGTACGCGAAAATTGTATAACACAGCAAACATACGTTTATCGATAATTCGGTATCAAATCGATTAATATGTTAGGAGTGTAAATTATAGTTTGACAACTTGATATGTGGCACTCGAGTTCCAGTTTCTAACATTATTTGGGTCAGAAATAAAAATAATCGAAATTATAAAAAATTGTATTCAATTAAGAAAGGCTTATTAATTTGCATTTTAAGCCTTTAATTTTTTAATTAGTCATTGCTTTCTGAAAGGCAGATTTTGTAATACGATGACAGTTCAAAAAATTGATAATAAGTGAAAGAAAAAAAAAAAGTATTTTTTCGTTTCCTTCATTGAAGGCTCCGGAACCCCTGTTGAAAAGCCCTCTCCCTCTCTTCCCGAGTAATCTAGGCTATGCTTTATCTCAGAAAGGGCAGAAGTTCCCCCCGGACGCGAGTGAAACCGCGGTAAAACAGCTATTTCATAGATAAAAGCGGTACAATCTTTTGATATATGAACAAGACATGTTTGTTTACTTAATCAAACTAGTACAAACTTAGAATAACGTGAACAAGTACATTTAGGACGAACAAACAGACAGAAACGTGTAACATTATCAATAGTTTCACCTTGTTTTGATTCCGTTACTGATAACACGTTATTTGTGATAACCCGTTATTGTAACGAAATGTTATCTAGAATGCAGCGGTGTAGGATAAATATTAATTTAGAGTTTCAGATTTATTCTTGTTTTCTTACAAATATTTTGATTGACACTAGCTTCCTCCCGCGGTTTTTTATCCCAAAAAGTAAACAATCGTAATATGGACTACAGATTTTTCAAAAAAAAAGATTACAAAGTAATACATGTGGCAAATAATTTTCGTTGACCTGCTTTAATAGTTATATTTCAAAAGTTATCACAAAAATCAATTTAATTTCACAACAACAGTTGTCAAAAAAACATGTTTCTCTACTTATCTGCGGGACAGTCCTCGAGTGCTCAAAACAAACCTGTCGACTTATAATCGTTTATCGATTAAATCGAACAAACATTTATATCGATACATCGATTAAATTTTATCAGTTTCCTTCCGATGTTTTTTTGCGATATTTTTTTAAGCACAGGAAGTTTACTTTTGTATTTTTTTTTCGTTTGTTTGTTTGTTGAAGCGTGTGACAAGTATTCGGCTTTTCAGCCTGTGTAATTTTTTTTTGACTTGGTAAAAAGTCTTTTTTATCTCTTTTCTATTGATTTCGTTCTATTGATGTTTTTTTTGTTAAGGAAGTATTGATGATAAATGTCGAATTTCACGCTTCAGTGGAGTAGGTGTGGCTTTTGTAAAAAAAGTAGTTAAAGTAAATTTCCTAGTCAATTGATGAGATTGGATGATTTTGTTCGTAATCAGAAGCTTAAAGCTATTGTCTGTTTATTGTTTTTTTTTTTTTTTGCTTTTCTATGAACACACGATAATGATGAGAAACTTGGAAATAGACTGATAGGTATTATAGAAAACCCTTTCTTTTTCTTTCATTACAACTTAAAAACACACAAATATGAAAATATATGTTTTTATCAATGCATCTTGAAATCTTTTTAAGATTTGAATAAACAAAAAAAAATGTTATCCCAGTTCTGTATTTTCCGTTTACAAAGTCTCAGACAAAAAATGGCCTTACTACACAAACTTAAACATCTGTACAAGTATTCAACAGACGTTTAAAAGTTTTTGTGGTACGACGGAAAATGTTTAGCAACCCTGTTATTATGCAGTCAAACAACACAATACCTACATAATATACATATATGGACCCAAACAACTAAGTTCAAGTCAGAGATATCGCCCAGTATTCTGGTAGTTCAACAGTCAAGGTCTTACAATAGTTAAAACATTCACTAACGAAGAAATAGAGCTTCAATAAATATTCTTTTTCCCAATGTTGGGGTCGGCTTCCAGTCTAACCTGATGCAGCTGAGTACCAGTGTGTTGTATCTAGGGACTGACTATCTGAGCTTCTCTGGCTTGTGCGTCGGAGAGCACGTAAATGTCGATCCTGCGCCTGATCTCTCTCCGGTGGTGTCGGATTGCCGTCCCATCGCGCTATGAGAGTGACGGAATAGGGAGTACACCTGTGTCTGCGCAAATGCTCGTACACTATAATATGTTCTGCGCAGCTGGCTGATCTCTTTATAGGAGAACAGCCGCCGTGACAGAAATCGGCCGTGGACGCCATTTTCCAATATTCTGTCTGCTGTTTACCATACTAGAGATATAATTTTTGACATTACCCCATACAAGTACCTAATGCTGCAGCCAATGGAACATCTTTGGCTGTCGTTACGCGTAGTCAGAAGCCAGTAAGTCTAACAACCAGTCTCACCAAGGGTTTGTCTCACCATTGGGTGCCCGGGTAATTGGGTTGAGGAGGTCAGAGAGGGAGTCGCTCCAAGTAGCACACTGGTAGTCAGCTGCATCTGGTTACACTGGAAGCCGACTCCAACAAAGTTAGGAAAGGGCTAGGCGGATGATACATAAAGCTTATCCATTACTTGTAACGTAATATTATGGAAAAGTTTAACCGAAAATTAATCAATAGCTTTTACTAATGTATGAAGTATTTTGGGACAGTCCAAGGTTATGGCATTTCTTATTCATATTCCTACTACTAACGTGAACTTTTATGTCTGTTAATGTAAATAGTCCTTTTAAAATTTTACGTACTTAAGTAATAAAAGTATGACCTTACTTTTTACGTAATTTAATGAACTAGTTTTTTGCCTATGACTTTTCACGTGAACTCAAAATATTGGTGAATCTTTTTTTTGTTTTCTGTTCCAATCATGCAATGCAGATATGGTGAAGTTAATTTATTAACCTAGATTAATTTAAACAAAGGTTGTTGAATTTTGACTAGATAGATAGATTCAAAACAAAAAAATATATTTTTAAACTTCCTATATTTCGCCTTTTAGCAAATTATAAGTATCAATATTATAATTTCATTGGTAAGTATATTTAACTTGCTTTTCTTCTACCAAATTATAAGTAGGTAGATATGTAGAACACTTTCTCATAGCCTCACGTACGACCTACGAGGTCTAGAAATGGATCGGTGACCGTCAAATGACGCCACAATGGTGATGTTTTTGGCTATATATGTATAAAATACTAGATATCGCCCATATCTTCGTTCGCGACCCCGCACACGTATAAAAAGAAATGTATGTCCTTTCTTAGGGTCTGGACTGTAATATTTTATTTTTAATCATCGGTCAATCGGTTCAGTAGTTTAAGCGTGAAAACGCAATAATATTACTAGATAAGGATTAAATCGGTACCTATATCAGATTGTTTACCGACTTCAAAAAGGAGGAGGCTTTTTTTTGACGATATGAAGTAGGTGCATCCCTAGGGACGCGGGCGAAACCGCGGGTTACAACGAGTTTAGCAAATGATGTAAGAAAACATGTTTTCGCTCAAAATCAGGCCAGATCGTTTTTTGCCTTGAACTTGCACGTGTAAGTCTTTATATTTAGATAGTTTTTGATGGTCAAACGTTAATTTGCATTTTGTTCTAGATATCTGCGGCGAACAAATTCTACGCTTATAAAATAGGAATCACACATTACACAATTTGTTCGTATTAATATTTTCACTGCAAAGAAATTGAAAACTGTATTCTTCGTCAAATAAAGTTGCCTATCTGAAGTTAGCTATGGATTGCTTATTTGTTGTGTTTCTATGTTCTTCTTCTTCTTTCGTGTCGATGACATGTCTTACAAGTAGTGAGACTACACCTTGTCAGCCCATTTCTATGTTTATTTATTACTCTTTCACACAAAAACTACCGAATCTTTTTTGATGAAAGTTGGCTACTCCGTAATATAGCTTATATATGTCGCAGGGATATGATAAAAACGGGGATATGATCAATTCCCTAAGGGACTTGATCAAGTCACGGAGGATGTTAAAATAACAACACGATTTTATCTTTTCCCTAAACAAATCTAGTGAATTGAACAAATCACTAGATTGGTTCAGTGAAATGACAAAAATAATTTTGCTTTGATATTTTAAAGGTTTATTTGGTAAGATATACCTACATAATTATGATAATCAGGTGTATGCAATACAAGGAAATATTGATATAAAAATCACGATTACTCAGAACAATATTTTAATTTTTGAAAGAATCTACAAAAATTTCTTTAAAAAATATTTTAGTTGCGTATGATATGCCTATTTGTAATAATCACTTATTAAAACATGCAGCTGATTTGTGGCATCGTGAATAACATAAAACATTATTTTTCTTACAGGCACATCTATGACACCTACGGCTTGCCTAGTGTTTGCAAGCGCGACCCAAACAAGAACTGACATTTTTTTTGTCATTTCACTGAACCAATTTAGGGATTTGTTCAATTCACTAGATTTGTTTGGAGAAAAGATAAAATCGTGTTGCTATTTTAACATCCTCCGTGATTTGATCAAATCCCTTAGGGAATTGATCATATCCCCGTTTTTATCATATCCCTGCGACATATACATCACAACACTACCTACTTTTTATCCGGAAAAATCGGAAAATATCTTTACATAAATAAGTTCTAAATTATTTAAATTACTATCCATAAACTATTTTAGTACTAATCTGGATAAATAAACGTATACTCAATAATAAACAGATTTACCAAGTTTTTATACTGCAAACTGTCGACACCGTATCGAATCGATTCACTATCGAATTCGTGGCGATTATTGTTCCGCTCTTATTAGTATCGGACGATTAGTTCCTGTTTTATTTTTTATTATTTTAGAGATTTATAGTGACGTTTGACATAGGTTTTAAATGTAGTTTTTATATTGGTTTTGTATAAACACGAGTCAAATGTCTATTTTTTTTTTGAAATTCTTTTGTGATTGAAAATTATTTGCAGATCGCCATATCTTTTATTTTATGAAAGGTCAACCTTTAGCTCCATAATAAAAAAAAATGGTTATACATACATATAAAGAACTGTCAGTAAATTGGCTTTAAAACTAATTCATAAGAATTTCATAACAACATAATTTATTTGTAGTAGGGTAAAATTATCCTATAACCATATCTGCCTAAGCCTAATAAATTACGCATTATTATAATGTATGTTTTATACATTACACACAATTTTCCTCAATCAAAAAGCGACCGAAAATCAACACAAAACGCCAGTGATATACGCCGTTATTTCTGGCAGTTAGCCAATAACGACTGCTCTGTTATATACTCGTATATGCAATACTGCGGCAAGACTGCATCATGGGTAATGGCAGAATTATGTAATGTACAGTTTTGGCACATATCTATACTAATTTTCCCGCGGTTTCACATGTATCCCGTGATGAAATATAGCCCATTTTACTCTCATTTTTTTTTAATTTATAAGTATCGGTCAGTTTTATCGGTCTAAAAGATTTTGAGTTTATCCGTTCCAAAGAAACAAACAAAACATTTTTTTTTCTCTTCCTTCCCGAGTTACAGGCTATTTTATCCCGGTACTTGCAAAAGTTCCCACGGGACGCGGGAAAATTGCTGGTTTGTTATGTTAAAGCATTTTTGGAGACTATTTTGATGTTTATTTAGCTAAGCAAAATCTTGGAAACGGCTGGACCGATTTCAAAAATTCTTTCGTTATGTAACAAGAAAATGCAGTTTTGTAGACTATTTTTAAAGTTTGTTTTGCAATGCATAATCTCGACAACGGCTGGACCGAATTCACAAATTCTTTCGGTTATATGTAGCTGGGTTGTATCTCAGTGTTTTAGCTAATTTTTCATGTAATGAAAATGGCTTGTTGTAATATTAGTCACACCGTGTTTCACATACTTCACAATCAAGAAATTTTCAACAGTCGGATAACTTTTTATACCGTTATTAACATTACAAAGACATTTTTGAGATTTTAGCTGGATAAAGCGATTTTGAAAAGTTGTTGTTTGTATCAACACTCGAATCTCAGAAACTACTAGACCGATATTGAAAAAACAATCAGTGTTAAATGGACCATTTATCGGGGGCCGGCACGATGAGTTAGAAGTTAAGTAGTATGATGCAACTATTTTCAATATAATTAAATCATAATGAGGAAGTTAGATAAACTAATAGGAACAAAGACAACACTTATCTATAACATAGTTATTAATACAGTAAGTGATATTGTGACGTTTTTGTGCTCTACCTATCTACATAACTTATCTTAATATAGTTACTAGTTTCCGTCCGCGGCTTCGCCCGCGTGGAGTTCGGTTATATCGCGTTTCCAAAAGTACTCTTCACAAAGTCCGGGATAAAAACTATCCTATGTTCTTTCTCAATGTCAACTCTATCTCTGAACCAAATTTTATTAAAATCAGTTCAGTGATTTAGTCGTGAAAGCGTAACAGACAGACATACAGAGTTACTTTCGCATTTATAATATATGTAAGGATTTTATTACTTGGTCACAGAGCAGAAAGAGCATCCGATATTTCTACACACAAACCTTTATTAGTTAGTAGACATTTTCATTTCTAAGAATATTTATCTCCGTCTGCCGCGATAAAATCTGTAAAAGTAGTTATATTTAAATGTCTAATATTCGCGTAAGTGTCGAGGTAACGTCTACAAAATCATACCTAAACTCAAAAACTTTTAAGAAAAAGAATAAAGTTGTCAATATCACATGTTTTAAAAGTAAAAATGGTGCTATCAACAAGTCGCAATAGGAACAAACTCCCCACAAATAAATATCTAGTACAAGGTCTTCAAATTAACCGAAAAAATCATCTCTAATAGATTAGTTTTTGTTTTTACTGCAATTACTCACAGATTGAGTTGACCCGAGACAAAAAACCGTTAAACTGATTTTTTTTGGTTAACCTAACTAGGTTTTTTCTAATGCAGGTACTTAACTGCAAACCTTTAGAACAATTATTTACGCTGCAATAATTTTTTTGCAATGGCTGACTGAACTCTAAACGGTTAATCCATCTTAAGATAGGTTAAGGTACATGGTAGAAGACCAATGAAAAATGAATAATAAAACGAATTGAAAACTGACAAAATAGAAGTGTTCCTTATGGCAAAACTGACAAAAATTCTTAGTGGGACTTTCTATTTTATATGCCTGTTATCATCATAAATTCATATTTGTGGTTGGCGCAGCATGACTTCTTCCATCCATTCCTTCCTATCTGACTTCCTTTCACAAGTTACACTCTAGCCATGTCGTCTTTTACACAGTACATCTATCGTTTCTTTGGTCGTTCTCTTCCTGTATATCCATCCATATTAACACCTTCTTCCGCCTTTTTAAAATAACCGCTAGCTCTCTTCCTCTTCCAGTCTTTATTCCTATCATCATTTGTGGTATGTAACTAATATTTATTTTTGTTTGTCCACAGATCAACAGCAGCCAACCACACGCCGCTACACAACAAATGGATTAGCCTTATATTATAATATAAGCCAATCATATTTAGCCTAAGCATAACCATGACGCGTCATATAGTCACCGTTTGTATGTTCTGCCTCCTCTGCGCAGCCCATTCCTGTGGCTCACACATAGACATACAAAGCAACGGAATCCTCACATACGATGCGAGCATTAATGAACCTGATCACTTAAATATAGACTTAGAAGAAAAACGGTCTTCTCGATACCATCAGAAATTGCAGAAAATTAGACAGGGAAGGTCCAAAAGGGAGGTAAAAGTGGACCCTGATACCTATGTACAGCAGATCTTTAGGCTTTACGGAGATGCTGAGCATATGACGATGAATTTGACGGGGTTCAATAAGATGTTGGTCGAGTTGGACCTGCATGAGCTGGTGGAGGGAGGGCAGAAGAGTGAGAGTACTGGTAGGGGGCTGTACCCCGGAGACCATGCGCAAGATGCTAAAAATGATGTTGTTAATGTGAGTATATTTTGTTTTATTCGAGATATTTGTAGGGAAGGTAGGTAGTTTTTGGAGGTCAGATATGCAGTCGTTCTATTTAAAGTATTATAGTTACCAAAATTTGGTAACTGACCACAGTGACCACATGTATGAAAAGGCTTCACCATTTTAGTTTTTTTTTTTTTTCAAATCTCTAGTACTTATCGAGAAAAATCTGTACGTTATTTATTTTACCTTATCACATCAATGAACATGAAATTAATTTCAAAATTATCTTTGTTTCCAGTGTATGAACAGCTCAGAACTAATCACAACAGTTAACACTCGGTTAAAACCGCCACATGACCACGCTCACGAACACACCGACCACCACATGCACGAAGTTGATGAGATCATCACGGAATCCACCCTTCAGACCATGTGCCCCATACTCCTGTACCAAAAACTAGCCAGCACCTCCATAGAAAGGACTGGATGTGTCAAAGAAACTAGGATAGGCAGAAGAACGGACGTAGCTCCCAAACATGTGCCCACAGAAATGGCATACTCTAAAAATATGTATGCCGTATGGCTTTATTCATCGTTGTGTATTTTCGCTATTAGTGCTTGCGGTCTTCTCGGAGTAGCCGTGATCCCAATTATGCATAAGACTTATTACAATCATCTACTGCAGTTTCTAGTAGCTTTAGCTGTTGGTACCCTATGTGGTGATGCGTTACTACATCTGATGCCTCATGCAATGAGTCCTGCTCATGACCACGACAGCCATGGAGAGACAGAACTCGAAATAAGAGCGTCACACGATGACGGTATGTGGAAGGGACTTGCAGCTATGTTAGGTGTGGTCTTCTTCTACTTCACGGAAAAGGGTCTAACAGTTGTTGTCGAATGGAGGAAGCGCCGCCAAAAGCTAGAGGAAGACAAACTCCCTTCAAGAGTCCGAGTCCTCAAAGATGAGACCGTAGGAGGCTGTTCAGGAGGCGCTAAAGCCCCAATTACCAACTCCACATCAAATTCTCTTATGAAAATCTTCAAGCGAGACGAGAAAGGGGATCCTACTACTAAGACTTGTAAGCACAAGTATTCTGAATACCCCTACTGTTATGACGAAATTGATACTGATACGCATGATGATCATCACTTGAGAGACGGTATACCGCCCAGTCCTAAACATGGGAAGAAACACAACAACTCCGTGAGTGTGGTCTCCTCGAATGCCCTGAACGCTGAAGGTAAGGAGGAGCCTACTGCTAAGGATTGGCTGCTGAAGGCCGAGTCGACTCCAGCGGTTGTGGAAATGAATAATATTAAGCATAAAGAGGAGGGAAAGGATCTGAAGGATGGTGATAGTTATACTGTTATATTGAGGTGAGTTCACATTTTATGGAATCTATTCTAATGTTATAAAGCTGAGGAGTTGGTTTGCTTCTGCGTGCTAATCTAAAGATCTACTGGTCTGATTTGAAAAACTCTTTCAGTGTTATATAGCCCATTTGTTGAGAAAGGCTAATGCTATTTTTATCAGGGTGTGTGGGTAGTTCCCACGGGATGCAAGTGTAATCCCTGGCTGAAGCTAGTTTAGAAAATTTTCTCAAGCATACTATCAAAGACTGTTTTTTAAATACACGAAATTACACCACAAATTTTTCCTCAACAGATTATTTCTTCTTTCCTACTGTTAAATCTTTTCTCCTTTTTCTCACAACCGAGGAGTAAAATTTACTTACTGTTCTTGTTAATATTTATATGTGTCTTCATAATTCCCAGGGAGCATTCTCGCGCCCACCACGGGCACTCTCACGCGCACGGCCACGTGCACGCGCCGCCCTCGTCCATCGCGTCCGTCGCCTGGATGGTCATCATGGGAGACGGACTGCACAACTTCACTGATGGCATGGCTATAGGTACGTTTTTATACCCGTAAGGTTCAGTAATGAACCATTGGTCTAAGAGTTGCATCGCTGACTGCTGTGCACGACGTCTTAACACAGATTATATAATAGTTACTACGTAACAGATAAATCACTCCATACAAAAAAGTCCATACCTACTGTTATAAGCACCTACAAGTTCCCCAACTACCTACACATTCCTAGCTGCGTTATAAAATGAACCTTAAAAGCTCGAGCGCTTGATTGTTATTCCAATGCGATAGCGTACAGTTCAGTGACCGCAACCGTGCCGTGGCCGCGCTTAGGGCTGCATCTTACAATTTAATATTTAAGTAGGAAAGAAAAGATACGCTTATTTTAAGATAGCCTTTTTTAAAACTGAGTTGTTAAATAAAAAGTAATATCAAGAATATTTTTCTTTAGTTAACTATTGTATTGCCTACTAAAATGGAGTATGGGTACATATTACTAAATATTACCTAATACGTAAGCATAGGTTTCGATAGTACTTAAGTAAAGCTTTCGTCAAACTCAAAGGCGGTTTCCAACTATTTTTCGAGCACAAGTGCCATACCCCATATGGTACAACTCCGTCGAGTGTTGATACATACCTAAAATTGGTTTCTGCGTAGCGACACGCGTAATGTTCCGAGTCGTCATTAAGTTGGACTAGAACTATACATACTTACACTCGAGATGTGTTTTTAGCTACAAAACTCACAATACAGTTCATATAACTAAGTAGGTATCTAAAGTAAAATATGTACCTAATGATCTCTGTTGTTAAAATCATAAAGTAGATAAGTATTAATTTATAAAAAAAAAAAAATAGAATTACTAGATAAGTTCATAAATATAAAATGTTTCTAAATCCTACTAATATTATAAACGCGAAAGTTTGTATGTATGGATGTATGGATGTTTGTTACTCTTTCACGCAAAAACTACTGAATGGATTTTAATGAAACTTTTCAATAATATAGCTTATACATCAGAATAACACATAGGCTACAATTTGTAAACATATTGTTCGAAATACTAAACCTGCGCAGACGAAGTCGCGGGCACCAGCTAGTCTCACATAAACCAACACAACTCAAAATAATCCATCAGTTTGTTAGGTAGCTTAAAAAACCTAATAAAAACCAATAGCATAACATGCCACGAAATAAAAATAATTGGAACGCGCGCGGCGCGTGTGACTATTGAAAGCCCTGAGCCGCGTGGGGCTACCGGTAACCCAGCGAGCGGTAGGCATTTATCGCGCGCAAGTACGTCGAGTGACAGAGGCCTGGTCTTAAGTCCAATTCCCGGGTCGGGCCGAAATCGTTTTTTTTTTTATAATTTGATTTTGAACGTTATCAGTCCCAGACAGCACAAAAACTTTTTTTGGCTGATATTTGGCGTTCAACGTATTATGAAACTTACACAAAGCAGCCAGGAGTCTGGTAGTTGGTGATGCAACCGGAGAGCACTTGTAATGTCGGTCCTGCCTGTGATCTCTCTCCGGTCGTGTCTGATTGCCGTCTTTGATTTTTTTTGAAATACATGGACTTAAACCATACAACCGTATTTCCAGGTGCCGCGTTCGCTTCGAACATAGCGGGCGGTTTCTCAACAGCCATCGCGGTGCTGTGCCACGAGCTGCCTCATGAATTGGGTACGTTGACAATAATAATAACACCTTGTCTGTAAAGCCGATATTGTGCTTCCTAACTAAAAAAGATTTGAGGTACTGGCCTCATTACAATTCTGCTTCGATGATCATAGTTTTAGATGACTGATGCCAAATTAAAAACTCTTGTCAGTAAGATACAAAAATATCTGTATAAAAAATTTTTACACGCTAGTTGACTGATCATTCGACATCTGAAACCGCTGATACTAGAATAAGTTAAATATTTTGCACAAACAATCCTTTAATGTCTGTGTGCTTACAAACACACATACACATGCACACACAAGAATGTTTTTTTTTTTTTTTAATCAGAAAATAAGGCAACAATTAAATAAATTTTTTCATCTCCAGGTGACTTCGCAGTCCTTCTAAAAGCGGGTATGTCAGTGAAACGAGCAGTTTGCTACAACATCCTCTCGTCCGGCTTATGTCTTCTCGGCATGGTATGCGGCGTCCTAGCGGGCCATGCGCCGTCGGCTACTCGCTGGCTGTTCGCAGCCGCTGCCGGCATGTTCCTGTATATTGCGCTCGTTGATATGGTAAATATATACTAATTTATTTAAAACTAGCCGTTTTCCCGCGGTTTCACCCGCGTCCCGTGGGAGCTACTGCCCGTACCGGGATAAAATATAGCCTATGTTACTCGCAGATAATATAGCTTTCTAATGGTGAAAGGATATTTAAAATCGGTCCAGTAGTTTTTGAGTTTATCCATTACAACCAAACAAACAAACAAAGTTTTCCTCTTTATAATATTAGTATAGATTGACTGTAAAATGGCAGTTTTTGGACGTCAAAATTTTAAAAAGACCCGAAACCACCACTTGCTATGTATTCTTGATGGAAAGAAGTGGCGTAGCAAATTCCTCAGTAAGTAAGGCTGTTTTGTGCAGAATAGGGTGTGTTTAGTGCACAATGGCCGTGGTTTATCCACAATGGCTCTTGCTAGAACTTGATTACCTATTGTAGCTTTTCTATGCGGTAAGAAAAGCTAATGAATACCAGTGTGCTACAAGAAGGGACTGGCTATCTGACCTCCTCAACCCAGTTACTTGGACAACCTCATGACCCTTGAATGCATCATAATAACTTTTATTTCTTCTCTGCTACATCCAACTGGAGGTTGTCTTTCAGTGATGACAGAACCGCCCATTGCATCACATAGACTTTTTTCTGTAATTTATATTAGTGTACATAAAGAATATAATTACTTTATATTTACAATACTTACTATACTTACTAATAATATTATCTTCTCAAGTCGTGGTGGCCTAGTGGGTAAAGGACCAATCTCTCAAGTATGAGGGCGCGGGTTCGATCCCAGGTCAGGCAAGTACCAATGCAACTTTTCTAAGTCTGTATGTACTTTCTAAGTATATCTTAGACACCATTGGCTGTGTTTCGGATGGCACGTTAAACTGTAGGTCCCGGCTGTCATTGAACATCCTTGGCAGTCGTTACGGGTAGTCAGAAGCCAGTAAGTCTGACACCAGTCTAACCAAGGGGTATCGGGTTGCCCGGGTAACTGGGTTGAGGAGGTCAGATAGGCAGTCGCTTCTTGTAAAGCACTGGTACTCAGCTGAATCCGGTTAGACTGGAAGCCGACCCCAACATGATTGGGAAAAAGGCTCGGAGGATGACTAATAATATTATCTTCCACAGATGCCAGAGTTAAGTACATCACACAGCAAAGAGGGTACTCTCTGCCAGTGCATACTACAACTGATGGGGCTTGCAACTGGCATTGGCATAATGCTGGTCATTGCCCTCTACGAGCACGACCTCAAAACGTTATTCGGCTAAACTGTGCAGAATAGCCTCCTGTGCAAAATAGGCAAATCCTATGCAAGATAGGACGATCCTGTGCAAAATAGTAGCAAATTGTGCAAAATAGTACCAATCTGTGCAAAATAGTACCAACCTGTGCAAATCGTGAATTTTGTGAAATACGTTGAAACCAGTGATAAGTGCCAATCGGACATGATTATCAAGTGTTAGTGGCTATAAGCAAAACGGTTTATGGTCTGTGACCATAGTGTACAGAATATGACCATAGTGTAAAAAAGGAAAAATGAGAATTTTGCAAAAATGTAATTGACGGTTAGATCTCGAATATAATTAATTTTATGTCGACGTTTTCTGGTGCTATGTTTTGTCACCTGATTTTGAGATTTTTCGAAAATACTTGTGAACATATTTTTTTGGAATTTTCTCCATTAGTGAATTGCACCTTTTATTTGTAAAATTACACTGACTACTAGGATAAATTGTGGCCAATTCTTTTTGTAGGTATGTATATTCAAAAACTAATTTTGATTTACTTGACTTGCTAAAATAAAAACCAATGAAAGAATTGTACAATTTAAACTGAAAAAGGTTGGCCCCTTGTCTATGGAATTTAACTTTTATTTTTAATTATAAATAATAAGTTATGGTGTCTACTTAAAAACATGATTTCAAGGTACTTATAAATAGTGTAAATAAAATTAAATGAGAAATAAATAAATTGTGATAAAGCTATACTTCGAAATTTTCTTAAAATATTATTATTTTTAACACTCGAATACTTTGTGAAACTGGTTGTAGAATGTTTAAGTGAACAGTTAAATTAATTAAATGGTTAATATAAAATACATGCGTTTTTCGACTAAATATTATTACTAAAATAACTGTTGGAGACTAGTTTTTAACTACAGATTTGTTTGGAATTTTATTTACTAGTATATTCCACGCATAGTACATATAAAATATTAATACACATGAAATAATACATTTTTGAACAAAAATAACCCTGCAAAATGCAGCTTATTAAATCAAGTAAACATGGAAAACACATTACCCTTCTTGAAAGTTGGGTAAAAACCAGTATTTATCTATTTTTATCAAATACCAATTAATTATATAACATTGAAAACTAATTTGTGGTTGTACATAAACCATCCTACTAATATCATAAATGCAGATAAAGTAGCCCTCCTCGATAAATTAACTATCTAACACTGTAATATTTTATAAACAGACCTACTGATCCGTTCTTGAGATTAGCGCAATCGAGCCAACAAACTCTTGAGCCTCATTAAGTCAGTTTTTCATATATAACATGTAAATATGAATCTTCCTACTGTACATGCTTTAATTAGTTGTATTTTACAACCATTCTGTAAAAATCCATATTGATAATAAAATAAAATTATACTACCTCTTTTTCCCATCTTTAAATTTTTTATCGTTTTTTTTTTCTTTTTACATTTTTATCATGATGCAATAGATATTCAAAATGATACGGTTTTTCTTACAGAATGGTTATAAAATTACAATGAAGTTGTAGATTTTGTAATTTCAAAACTTTTTCTATTTAAACAATAGTCGGAATTAGTAGAAGGGTTTCTAGTATGTTAAAGCCAGAATTTTCCTACTTAACTTGAAAATAAATCAGAAAGCAGGCTTTATTTTCACAAAAAACATTGATACTTAAATTGTGGCTTTACCTAAACTCAAGTTTTGAAAACTATATTTCAAAGTTCTCTATGGGATTCATTAAGTATGGTCGACAATCCTTGGTCTAGCATCTACCAAAGCAGAGAAGTTTTTAATCAACCAAAGAAATTTCTCCACTCAGGGATACTGATATTATGTCCTCCTAGCTGATTATCGGCTACGGCGGCTGTTCTCATGTAAGGATATTGGCCAACTACGCAGGACATATTATAGTGCACGAGCATTTGCGCAGACACAGGTGCACTCACTATTCCTTAGGGATACTATTAAGTGTTTGAAGAACGAAATTCTATTGGTTGTTTAAAATCTTCTTATCTTTGGTAAAATCTCAAGTTTAGATATTTAGATGCGCAATAGATCTTTTAGTTATTAAAATTATATATTGCGCAGTTAAAATACTAACTTTAGGCTAGCTAAGATATGTCGACCGTACTACAACACTAGAATAAATTTTATCACAAAGACTCTTCTTTGTATTTTGTTCCTAAACTTGTACTTACGTATATGAATTATTGTGAATAAGTGTTACTTAATATCTACTTAAATACCACCATTGTATCCGAGACAAAAAAAAAAAACAAAAATAAAGTATTTGTTGTAAATAATTCCATGTATTTTTTTCTTGCTTCATCTTTTGATAATTTTTGTACCTGATACAAAGGTGGGCATCGAATTGAAAACTCAACAAAAAAGTTAATAAGGTGCGTTTAATTTTATTAGAAAAAACGTTAAAATGCATTTCATTTAAAAATAAATTGGTTAAGTTGATATTTAACACAAATAAGTTGCTTTTTGTCTGTAAAGCGCTGCGTTTTGATATCGATTATCGATAAATAAGGGTTGCATCACTAGCTCTTATTTATCGATGTCGATAATAATTGAGGCTAACTTATTTAAAATGTTATGGACCATTGTATGTGTGGTATTCCTTTTGAAATATATGTTCATGAATATTTAAAAAAAATGCTATAATTATTTATAGTGATGTTCTATGGCCTAATTGAAATGTTTCAACAATATTCATGGACAAATATTCAAAAGTTGAATAAAACAAAAGTAACTATAGAAAAGCAGTTTGTAAGTACGTTCTTAAGTTATTTTTAAGCGATTTTTGATTTTATTTGTGTTTGCAAATCATGTTTGATGAGAATGTAAATATCGACAAACTGAAGGATTCTCAGTTTTGTAAGATATCGAGGAAATGTGTAAAAATGTGATCGCGATGCGAGCTATGTGTGATAAAATGAAACTTGGACATACTTTGCTATATATTGTAATAAAATATAATTCAAATTCATAATTTTTAAACGGTTTTTATTTTTACCTGATCCTATAGAGTGGGGGAGTGATGCACCGAGGGGATGTAACCCAAAAAGCTGGTAAAATTAGTTCACATTGTTCATCTTTATTTTGGTTTAATAAGGTAAGATTGAAAAATAATATTATTACTGAATATTTAACTAGCCGAAAACAAAACACTGGTACTCAGCTGCATCCGGTTAGACTGGAAGCTGACCCCAACATACATGTAACATGTAGTTGGGAAAAGGCTCGTAGGATGTTGATGATCTAACTAGCCGAAAACAGAAACCTAGGGACAAGGCCGTCTCTAGCTCATGTAGCGCCTGGGTGCAGTCATCACCCAAGCGCCACCTATGTATTTAAAGATTTTGAGTAGTACATATTGATCGAAGTACTTCGAGTAGTTACAAGGAATATAAATAAGAACGTTCGAACGAAAGCCACTTTTTTGTTAGGTAAAGGACTTTAAAAAATGTTTCCAAAGCATTGTAGGATCAAACTGTTGGCCAGGTTTAAGTTATGAAAGTCGAGACAGAACAACGCAATTGTAAAAATTCGCCATTTTTTTAATTTTGGGACACAAACAGTTGGTAAGTTTTAAAAAGCGCTGTAAACTAACAAGTAGTCGGAAGCGCAATGTATGTATAAATGTTAACGGAAATGAATTAAACATAGGCACCATGTTTGACGACACCACTTTCAGACTCGCTGTCTGCCTGCGTCTGGGTGCTTCATGCTGCACTCCTCACCGCTGCCACTGCGGGGAAGCTGTCAACAGCCTCGGTCACCACGGCCTGTCGTGCAGCCGGAGTGCGGGCCGCATACCACGACATGCGAATATCAACGACGTGATCCGTCGGGCTCTTGTTGCCGTCGGCGTGCCAGCCGTACTTGAACCAAATGGTTTGGCACGCGACGATGGCAAGAGACCAGACGGCATGTCGCTATTTCCGTGGAAGATGGGTAGGACTTTAGTGTGGGACGCGACCTGCGTCGACACTCTTGCGCCATCCCATCTTCCTAGAACTGCGTGTTGTGTCGGCTCCGCCGCTTCACAAGCAGAAGACCTCAAACGGCGCAAATATAGTAGCCTTATCGGGAATTACATGTTTGAGCCGTTTGGGGTTGAAACTCTCGGGCCGTGGGGTCCGAGTGCTCACGCGCTTGCAAAGGAAATTTCTAAGCGCCTTGTTGACACTTCTCGTGACCCAAGGGCTGGCTTTTATTTCGCACAGAGGTTGAGCATTGCCATCCAACGTGGCAATGCTGCCAGCCTTCTGGGTACATTACCCGGTGACAGCGATGAGGAGCAATTTTTTGATGCTATGTATTAGTTTTAAGTTGTATATATAAGTTTATTTTTAATTTTTAAAATTAATGTAAATATTATGTAAATATTTGAATAAAAGTCTAACGGAAATGTATGTCATCCGTCATTGTATACAATTCCTAGGAAATCTGTAGGGGACCTAACTAAAGGTACTTAAATGAAAAGTGGACTGTAACACTTAGTACATAATATATTGGTTCACTGGACAGTACAAATGTTGGAAAACTAAGATAGGTATGCGCGCGCGTCGTCGGCTGTGTCCGGTGATGGAGTGCGGCGGTGCGGTGCGGGGCGCTGCTGCTGGCAGCCGTCCCCCCCGCCTCGGTGACGCGACGCCCTCTGTCGGGCCCTGGTGCGCCAGCTATGAATCACGCCTTGTGTGCGTGAACATCCTCCCCGGGTTGAAGCATTCAATCTAGTGGAAGTGGACAAATATTATTAAAGGAACGTAGAATTGTTCCCTTACGCGTCTTCAACTCAGCCACACGCGTTATCCCGTCGCTCCCCGGGAACACCTTCGTGACACGTCCCAGTGGCCACAGCATTGGCGGTTGTCCTCTCTCCTTGATGAGAACTAACGTTCCCTCTGCCAGTTGTCCTGTAGATGACGTCCACTTAGTTTTTTGCTGCAGCAGAGAGATATATTCTAAATGGAATCGGTTCCAGAAATGCTGCTTAATATGCTCCACTCTGTGGTAGCGCTCCAAGCGGCCGATGTTTACATCAGACACCTGTGGATGCGGAACAGCTATTAGTGATCGTCCAATCAAAAAGTGTGAAGGAGTAAGGACAGTAAAATCTAACGGATCAGAGGAAAGTGGTGTGAGAGGACGTGAATTAAGAACAGCTTCTATTTGAGTTAAACAAGTGACCATTTCTTCGTATGTGAAGTGTGTTAACTGTAATAGTCTTTTCAGGTGGTGTTTAGTTGATCGAACGGCAGCTTCAGCAATGCCGTTGAAATGTGGAGAATATGGAGGGGCAAAAGTAAATTCAATACCCCTTTGTGCAACTTCATACGATATATTTGATTGTTGTAAGAATTGTTGCAACTCATTACAAGTGCCTACAAAATTGGTGCCATTGTCAGACAAGATGCTCTTGGGTTTGCCACGACGAGCAACAAAACGGCTTAAAGCAGCCATATAGCCCTCCTTAGTAAGGTCTGTAACGAGCTCGATATGGACAGCTTTCACTGCAAGACAAACAAAGATGCATAGGTACGCCTTTACAAGTTTACACCCTCGCCCCTTTCGATCTGCTATCAATATTGGCCCGGCATAATCGACACTGGAATTTAAAAATGGGAATTCCAATTGAGTCCTATTAACAGGCAATTGTTCCATGACAGGTTGAATATTTTGACACTTGAACTTAAAACATTTAATGCAGTGTTTTACAACTGATTTAGATAGATTTCTGCCTCCAAGTGGCCAATACACTTGCCGTATACTTGCGATCAACAATTGAGGGCCAGCGTGTAATAAATCATGATGATATTTGTGGAAAATTAATTTAGTGATATGATGCTTGCAACATAATAAAATTGGATGCTTGATATTATAGTCATAAGGCGAATTATCAAGTCTCCCGCCTACACGAATGAGACCATCTTCGTCAAAAAAAGGACTCAAACAAATCAATCTATTTTTGCGAGGCAAAGTCTTACCAGCTTTAAGAATGTCATATTCTTTGGAAAACATCTCCATTTGAGCTTGTCGTAAAATGAAATTTAAAGAATCTTGAAGTTCTTTAATTGATAATGGATTTTGATCCTTGATTCTGTTCTTTACATTATTATAAAATCTTAATATGTAGGCCACCACTCTTTGTAGACGATTTATGTTAGAATATTTATGCAATAATGTATGAATTAATGATGTATTTGTGTGCTGTGCGTGTTTTTGTATGTCTGTGAGAAACGAGTGATCTGTGAAGTTAGATGTAATTACTTCTGGTAGATCCTGTTTCATAGTTTTGTTGGGCATAGCTGGCCAGTGTGTTTCATCATTTAACAAGAACTCTGGGCCTGACCACCATAAAGAACACTCGCTGATAAGGTCAGCCTTCAGCCCACGAGAAACAAGATCTGCCGGATTGAATCTAGACGGCACGTAACTCCACGTATGACCTGCAGTACTCTCCTGTATCTCGTTAACGCGATTGCGTACGAAAGGTTTCAATACGTTCGGTGACATAGCTAGCCAACTCAACACTATTGTTGAATCGCACCAAAATTGGCATCTAGTAATAGGTAAAGTAATGGAACTTTGTACCTTAGCACACAGTCTAGCGCCTAGCAACGCCCCACAAAGCTCGAGACGTGGAATGGTAGTGGGCTTTATTGGTGCTACACGATTCTTCGATGCAAGAAGTTGTACCTTGACTGCACCTTCCATATTCACCTACCGAAGATATACGCAACAACCAAAGGCTCTCTCAGAGGCATCTGTAAAAACATGAATTTCATGCAATATAGCATTGTCACACACAACCCATCTTGGAATGCGTAGATTGTTTAAACTTGGAAGAGTGTTAACAAAATTACTCCAAAAATGGCATATAGACTCTGGCACCTGCTCATCCCAGTCACACTTATCCAACCACAGCTTCTGCATGACAATCTTAGCCTCGACTACACATGGACCAACCAAGCCTAATGGGTCAAATATTTGACTGATGACTGACAAAATTTGGCGTTTAGAAACTTGTTTCTTATCATCAATAGAAATAGAAAATGCCAAATAATCTGCCTCACACACCCAGCGTAACCCTAATGTTTTTGATGACGCGTTCTTATCTTCAGACAATCTTAGACAATCCACAACTGTTGAGCTGTCGCAAACCTGGTCTAAAATTGAAGAACTATTAGATTGCCATTTTCGTATGTGAAAATTCGCTGACGCTAACACAGAGATAACTTCCTTGACCATTTCTACTACGCCTGAAACCGAATTACCGCCTGAAAGATAGTCATCTATGTAAAAATCACGCTCAATTGAAGACTTGACGGTAGGACTTGTAGCAACATTAGCCAAACTCACTAAACACTTTGTTGCTAAGTACGGAGCAGAAGCTGTGCCATAGGTAACAGTATTTAGACAATAAGTCTTTAACGGTAACTTAGGATCAGTCCTGAAGATAATTTGTTGCAATGGACGTTGCGACGGTGTTACAGCAACAGCACGATACATTCTAGCTATATCTCCTGATATAACGTACTTATATTGCCTAAATCTTAGTAAAATTGACAGAAGATCTTCTTGGATAGTCGGGCCAACCATCTGGATTTGATTGAACGACACACCAGACGTGGTTGCCGCTGAAGCATCAAAGACTGCCCGTAGTTTCGTGGTCGAGCTGGATTCTCTGATGACCCCATGATGAGGCAAAAAATATTCAATATCGTCACCTGAATGTGGCTTCCTAGACGTTGGATTCTCTGTCATGTGTCCAAGACGCTCATACTCCTCCATGAAGGCAACATAACGCTCCTTGAAACTTGGATCACGAAGAAAACGACGCTCCAATGATAGAAATCGCCGCTTAGCCATCTCGTACGACTCACCTAGAATGACAGGATTATCTTTTAAAGGAATTGTCACAACAAACCTACCCTGACTGTCACGAACAGTATTGCGGCGAAAACTTTCTTCGCACGCACGTTCCTCCTGTGATAAGGCATGTTTAGATGGGACCGAATCTATTTCCCAAAACCTGTTGAGATTATTATTTAATTCCTCCATAGAAACATTACAAAAATGTGCTTGGTTATTAGAAATGTTGCGTAATGGGACTGGACCTGAAACTATCCACCCTAGTTTTGTTGCATGAAGCTTGGGTTTATTCCTACCTAAATTAATAGATGAGGAACCTAAAACATTCCAAAACACTTCCGCGCCAACAAGAATGTCGATTACAGACGGAATATGGAATGACGGATCAGCTAAATGTATGTCTGCCGGTATATTGATATTGCCTACATCTACCGCTTTAGATGGCAATATTTTTGTAATTTCAGGCAATATGAAGCTAGTGATGGTTTCCCTATAGCCACCATTCCGAGCCTGAATTGTAAATCTACAAGACTGTGTGCTATTAGATGTTTGCTTATTTATACCTGATATCGTGGAGTTAACGTTACGTCTAGGCAATCCCAGCTTGTGACACAGTGTTTCAGTGATAAAATTAGCTGTGCTACCGTTATCCAGCAGGATCCTGGCGTCGAACTTCTCACCTCGGGTGCTGACCACTGTCACCAGAGCTGTGGAAAGCAAAACAGAACGAGTAGTAGCTGCAGTGTCGCTTGACATAACAACGCTTTCAGATGTGCCGTTTTGTAACTGTGCACCACCAGAAACGTCATCAGTCAGTAAACTAGGCAGAGCTACACTACTAGGCATTGGGTCTTGTACAGTTGAATTAGACTGCTCTACGTGTAAAAGCGTGTTATGCTTACGATTACAATATTTACAGTGTGACAATTTACAACGTTTACTTGAATGCCCTGGACGTAAACAATTAAAGCACACATTAAGCTCCTTCACCTTTGCTAAACGGTTTTCTACTGACAACTTACGAAAATCATCACACACAAACATGAAATGATTATTTTTGCACAACGGACAATTATTAAATTCCTTATTAGTATTAGGTTTAGGTTTTGTTATATTATAGTTTTTTTTAGAATTATTAGTATTTACTGTGTAACTGTTTGTACTACTATCTTCCTTATTTGTTGATTTGCTATGTTCTACTGTCTCTAATAAATCAGCCCTTTTACTAACAAACGAACAAAATTCTGACAATGTTGGAAATTTGGGTAAGGTATTGCTATACTCTTCCCAGTCTCTGTTAGTGACCTTATCCAGTCTGCTACCCATCATTATTACCACCAGTGTACTCCACTGGTCAGTGGGCTCGTTCAGCGATTTTAAAGCTCTAATTTGCTTATTGATATTATCAACAAATTGACGTAAGGCTACACAAGACTCTTTAAGAATTGCCGGAGTATTAAACAAAGTCTGCACATGGTTTTTAACTAGAAGCCTGCTATTATCATATCGCTCACATAATAGATTCCACGCTAATTGATAATGCTCGCTCTTAAAATCTATATTTTTTATCACTTGCTGAGCATCTCCCGTAAGCGAAGCGCGCAAATAATGAAATTTGCTAATATCATCGATAGCACTACTACTGTGAATAAGTGACAGATATGTATCTCTATACTCGAGCCAACATTGATAACTACCATCGAAAGTAGGCAAATTGATTTTAGGTAAGCGTACAAAATTATGACGGAACGATGCACCTGTGCTTTTATCCGCTGAGCCCGCTACAGACCCGCCGTCAACGCCGGCATCAGCGCTGATAAGCAGGCTGCGCGCCTGAGCTGCCACCGCGTGGTACCGCTCCTCAAACTTGGCACGTTCCCCGTACGCCTCGTCTGGCTTATCCGAGAGCACCTCGATCTCCAACTGCAAATTATCAAATTCATCGTATAAAGCATCAAATTTACGAAGGCGACCCTCTAGCTCAATACGCTGCAAACTGGATAATGAATCGCAACTCATAAGCACATTAACATGATTGCAAAAATTCGTAAGCTTAGCTTTAATAGCACTGCGTTTTCTTATTAACAAATCTTCATTAGCCATTATAAGAAGGTGGTTTGAAAATAAAAAATACAAAAGATGTTATGAAATAATGCGATTGAATAACAGATAAGGCGATAAGCAAATGCACAAGTGATGACTAATGTAGCAACCAGATGTTTCAATACGAATAGGCTCGTGACTCGTGACCGTTAGCTCATTAGCAAAGAACTTAAACGGTAAACCGATAAGAAATCTATTCCATACAGCACTGAATGAATGCGCGTTAATGCCAATAGACTTAAAAATGATTTAAATAATCACTTGTTTGCTCAAATTTGAAACTGAACTGAAAACGGTTGCAACGGAAATTTTTGAAATTTGAATTTGTAACGGAAATTATAAAGAAAGGAATTTGGAACGATACACAAATATGCTTATCTTTATCCACAAGGCGAACTGTGTTGATTCCCACGAAGCACGTAGATGACCCGGCGTGTTCGACCAACTAAGTCGAGACTTGACCACCGTCGACGTGAAGACTTCGGGAACTCGTAGACGTCCTCTCCTCGTTCTACGTATTTAGACGACTCCAACTCCAAACTTCTCTTCTCTCGAATGCCGCTTGTAGTGACACGGCGCTTTTGAAGACTCGTCGCTCGTATCAAAGTCCACCAACGTCGCCTCGTACTGTCACCGCGCGAACGATTTCTTTGTTCGTAGAAACCCGTTACGCGGATTTAAATTGTAGAAGGCCGAAGTGACCAAAATGTAGGGGACCTAACTAAAGGTACTTAAATGAAAAGTGGACTGTAACACTTAGTACATAATATATTGGTTCACTGGACAGTACAAATGTTGGAAAACTAAGATAGGTATGCGCGCGCGTCGTCGGCTGTGTCCGGTGATGGAGTGCGGCGGTGCGGTGCGGGGCGCTGCTGCTGGCAGCCGTCCCCCCCGCCTCGGTGACGCGACGCCCTCTGTCGGGCCCTGGTGCGCCAGCTATGAATCACGCCTTGTGTGCGTGAACAAAATCTATGAAATTCCTAAAACCGCCCGGAAATGTGTAAAATAAATTACATTAGACACATTTCCTAAATAGTAATCGGAAATGTATATTTAAGATATCAAGGGGTAAGCGGGGGATGGCGGAGCGAGGGTTTTGCATTATCCGATCGGGCGCAATGTTACCTGTAACCTGATGGAAGCGAAGTATGCAAGCAGGCATGCAGCATGGAAGCACAATGTAACATGCAGCAAGCATGGCTTCTGTCACGGCTCCGGCGCTGCGGGGCTCCGGCGGTCCCATGCGAGCTTATCGTCGCAGATGGTTTTCACGCTCACCACCGCAGCTTCGGCTTGCGCTTCAGCCGCGTCGGCTTTTTGAAGTTATTTGTTTGAAGACTTATAAATTAAACTGGGAATTATGTACAACTAAAAAGAAACCGTGATTAGAGCGAGTGCCATTTGTGTTCGTTGATTCGGTGCGTCAATAAAAATAATAAACAATCAAAAATATAGTACCTACCTACATACGTTGTCATTTAGCCGAGAATTTTTTCACTTAGTTGGAGGATGTTAAAAGTTAAAAATAATCAAAATGATCAATCAAACAAGGCGACTTTTTTGTCAGTATCATGATACAATGTGGAACTTCCTTATCAAACGGGTGTAATTTCTTCGGAATTTCCTTGTGGTATGTGAGATCGAGGCGCCCGGGTTATTCGCACACCTAGCACCATAGGTTAAGACGGCCCTGATTGCATAATTATATTATTCCTTCATATACTAGGTGAAAACGAGAAACTAGTAAATAAAAGTCATAACTTCTAAATAAACTTTTATAATGATCGAATTGGTTTAAAAACTGTATACAATATATTTTGTGGCTTCTTATTTACCTATTAAAGGCCTATTCAAACCTGAGCGATATTCGCTGCCGCTGTGGATAGAAGTACCTACATACCGCGCGGGAGCTGCGGCATGCATCACGCCCCTCACTCCGCGAAAATTTCTTACCTTTCTGAGCGAAACTCAACTACCGCGCGTTATTCTACCCACAAGGATAGCGAAATCCGTTTTGGTGTGAACAGTAATATTAACCCCTTCTCCCTAGGGTTTTCTCTGCCGCAGACGGTAGCGAATACCGCTTAGGTCTGAATAGGCCTTAGTCGAAAATCTTGGAGTAACTTTCATATAAAAATAAAATGCATAATATCATTACAAATTAAACTCCCCATTACATATTTTATTAAAACTTTCTTTCTTTAAATTGTCATATCGTTCCTTAACTTTCTCATATAAATTAGTGTATTAAAAAAACATTTATCACATAAAAAGTTACACCAAGACTTAACATTTTATTATAAAAAAATCAAACAAGTTGCATAGCACATTTTATATATTATTTAATTGTGATTTTCATACAAATCAAGGCGTAACTCGCTTGGGGTCGCGCGGGAACATCGAAGTCTTGCGGATATTGTCCAGTCCCAGGTACAACATTACTACTCGCTCCATACCGATACCGCCACCTGGAATTGTAAATTAAGAATATAATAGAATGTTTTTATTTGTAAAACATAGGTATTGACAAAATAAAGAGAAGAATAGGAGTAAGAAGAATAAGAATCTTTATTTGCAGAGACACGGTATTAGATACAGGTGTTTTGGTTACATGAAGTACATGCATATCTCACCGCTCAATCAGTATGCAAGAGTAGACACTGGTACATACTACATTGACATAATTATGTAGGATATATAAAAGTGTCATTTTCAACAATTCAATAAAATTACCAACAAACAATCGAGAGAATACAATTATTAAAATATAAATATACCTAATTGTATTTACTAAAACTTGATTAAAGGATGGGCGTTTTTGGGGCGATTTGAGAAGTGCTTTTTTCAGCCAATTTTGAATAAACTCATTTTGATTTTGGAGCTCGAACGATAGCAGGTGTTTGTTTGTTTGTTAAGGATAGCCCATTTATCGAGGAAGGTTATGGGCATCACGCTTAGACTATTAGGAGCAGTGCAGTAAAAGAATAATGTTTGAAAATCGGGTGATTTTTTGTTCTATTGAGAGCTTCTGCTGCGAGCGCTGCGTAAACAGTTAGAGTTTCGCAAAAATGATGTATAACAGAATTATTTCCTTTTAAAAATTCAAAAATATTGACCGTGACAGCACATGTCTATCTCTTAGGCTCATAGGGGAGTACCTATATAGAGTGAACATAAGGAAATATATAAGGGAGTACATAGAGTGTACATAAGGAAATACGTAGGGGAGTACATAGAGTGTACATAAGGAAATATATAGGGGAGTACATAGAGTGTACATAAGGAAATACATAGGGGAGTACATAGAGTGTACATAAGGAAATATATAGGGGAGTACATAGAGTGTACATAAGGAAATATATAGGGGAGTACATAGAGTGTACATAAGGAAATACATAGGGGAGTACATAGAGTGTACATAAGGAAATACATAGGGGAGTACATAGAGTGTACATAAGGGAGTACAGACTGTACATAAGGGAGTACATAGAGTGTACATAAGGGAGTACAGACTGTACATAAGGGAGTACATAGAGTGTACATAAGAAAATACATAAGGGAGTACATAGAGTGTACATAAGGGAGTACATAGAGTGTACATAAGGAAATACATAAGGGAGTACATAGAGTGTACATAAGGGAGTACATAGAGTGTACATAAGGAAATACATAGGGGAGTACATAGTGTACATAAGGAAATATATAGGGGAGTACATAGAGTGTACATAAGGAAATATATAGGGGAGTACATAGAGTGTACATAAGAAAATATATAGGGGAGTACATAGAGTGTACATAAGGAAATACATAAGGGAGTACATAGAGTGTACATAAGGGAGTACATAGAGTGTACATAAGGAAATACATAGGGGAGTACATAGTGTACATAAGGAAATATATAGGGGAGTACATAGAGTGTACATAAGGAAATATATAGGGGAGTACATAGAGTGTACATAAGGAAATACATAGTGGAGTACATAGAGTGTACATAAGAAAATACATAAGGGAGTACATAGAGTGTACATAAGGGAGTACATAGAGTGTACATAAGGGAGTACATAGAGTGTACATAAGGGAGTACATAGAGTGTACATAAGGAAATACATAAGGGAGTACATAGAGTGTACATAAGGGAGTACATAGTGTACATAAGGAAATACATAAGGGAGTACATAGAGTGTACATAAGGAAATACATAAGGGAGTACATAGAGTGTACATAAGGAAATACATAAGGGAGTACATAGACTGTACTCGCTAATTTATATGTAGAAAGTTGAATAATTTACCTGCATGAGGAGGACATCCCAGCCTGAACGATTCAATGTAGGCTGCTATCTTCGAGATATCTGAAACATATTAAATAAACGTTATAAACTCTTAGGGTGCGTCCACATCTGGCGAATGCGCAGCACGCGAGCCGATCGCGAGCTGTCCGCGAGCTGCGCGCGTGCATTTTTGTTCGTGCGCCGCTTCTGCTTGGCCCGCGCGCAGCTCGCGCGCGACCTAAGCGCCGCACGCGAGCGGCGCGCAGGCGGCGCGCGACGTCTGCCATCTTCGATAGTACTGAGCCAATATACGGAACTGTAAGGGCGAGAACTGATTGCGCGCAGATCGCGCGCCGCTCGCGCGCTCTATACGAGCCTTGCGTGAGTTGCGCTAAAGAGGCGCACCGAACTATTGCAGTGACTGCACGCGCGCAGCTCGCGGACAGCTCGCGATCGGCTCGCGTGCTGCGCATTCGCGGCGCATTCGCCAGATGTGGACGCACCCTTAAGCACAACGAACTTCTTGGTTTCACGAACTTTATGTGTGTTGCAAAAGGTTTTAATGGCTGGAATCAGAAGTAGTTCCCACAGGTCGCGGGTGAAACCGCGGGGAACAGCTAGTACTTGATATTATAAAGCTGAAGAGTATGTTTGTTTGCTTGAAGATGTTAATAATCACAGGAATTATTGGTCTGATTTCAAAAACTCTGTCATTGTTCGAAAGTTCATTTATCTGGTGCTATGTGGCTTGGTTTCTAGTCTATACTACTACCAAATTCCATCGAAATCCATTCAGTTGTTGCCTATCAAAGGTTTTTATTAAGACTTATTATCGATTCTTACGAAACGTCAATAGCTCGGTGAACGATGCCATGGCGTGTAACTTATACAAGCTGTTGATTTGCATAAGTACAATATTCAAAGACGTAGTTATGCTAATGATTCTCGACCTTGATCAATAAAAAAAGATTTTTTCGTTTTTTTCTTAAATCCGTGCTGCGCTTTCACACAAAAGCAAACACAAAGCATAGGCAACGATCGTTCACAAAATTGGATTAATTCTGAAACGCTATGACATTACGATGACACAAAAAAGCAGCGCATATTATCTATTTCCGTCTACCGTAATTCCAATCGACTAATTACGTATTTTGTGCCACCCTCCTTAAATATTGCACAGACGCAAATCTACACTATACTAAAATACACTCTTTTCAAAACAGATGCATTTACATAACTTGATATATGCTGTAATATAAAACGTACCGATGCCATGATGTTTAGCTCTCTCAGTGAGGAACTCGGGGTCGTGTATCCTCTGCGCTCCGCTCAGGATCTCCTCACCGCGCATGAACATGTCATACGAGTTTGATACTTTCTGTAAAGAGACAAATATGAATTAATTAAAACGGATATTGAAACCAGTTTAAAGCTCTGCTCTGGTACTCAGCTGCATCCGATTAGACATCCGAACATAATTGGGAAAATAGCCTAGGTAGATCATGATGAAATGAAAAGTTGATACAGTTGGTTTCATGGATGGGAGATCATTTTTAGGAAGAGGTCATCCTTGTTGAAGGGAGGCTAAATAAGTGGGTCCCGACAGTTATTTTTACATCTTTATTTATTCTTATTCTTTGGCAGTCGTTACGTCCTGTCAGAAGCTAGGTCTGACAGCCAGTCTTACCAAGGAGGGTTGCCAAGGTAACTGGGTTGAGAGAATCAGATAGGCAATCACTCCATGCGACACACAGGTACTCAGCTGCATCCGGTTAGACTGGAACTGACCTCAACCAGATTGAGCTAGTTGAGAAAGGGCTAGGCAGATGATGAGTACAATAAGACCCTAAACTCACCGGGTTGTCAGCATCAGGCATGGTATAGAAGGGTCTGACTGCTAGCGGGTACTTGTCTAACACGTAGAAGTCGGTGTCGTACTTCGCTCGCACTAGTCTGCCGAGCAGTTTCTCGTCAGGAGTTGAGAGGTCGTCTTCGTCGCCTACTGTTACTCCTGAAATAGGTGGTTAAAATATTGAAATAAAACAAGCATACAAGAAAATTTATAAATAAGAAAAAAAAAAACCGGTCAAGTGCGAGTCGGAATCGCGCACTACAGTTCCGGTAAATATAAAACAATAATTATTTACTTTTCTTATATAAAAGTAATATTATCAATCATCATCTTCCTCCGAGCCTTTTTCCCAATCATGTTGGGGTCGGCTTCCAGTCTAACCGGATTCAGCTGAGTACCAGTGCTTTACAGGAAGCGACTGCCTATCTGACCTCCTCAACCCAGTTACCCGGGCAACCTAATACCCCTTGGTTAGACTGGTTTCAGACTTATAGTTGAGAGGTTGGTTCTTTGCCTACTATAATATTCTCAACATGCTGCGAATATTTTACAACTAAGTTATCAAATGCGTGGTGATTAATGCTCAATCCTTCTCCATGTGAGAGGAGGCCTGTGCCCAGCAGTGGGACGATAAAAATGCAGTAACAGTAAGTTATCAAATGTAAACATTTTAACAGTCTAACTATCACGGTTCACGAGAAACAGCCTGGTAACACAGTAAATTGCACAGCAAAGTCTTAGTAATAGAGTTCCGTTATTCAGAACCCTAAAAGGTACATGACAGTTACATAGTCAGTGACATCACTCCTTTAAACTGAGCCCTACAGGGTCCATATTGATTCTCAACTGTAGGGTGTACCTATATAACATATGGAATGCTAACAAAGAACTGAGTTTTGAGTAAGGACCTCGGAGTAAGGAAAGACGAGCAGAGATGCCAAATTGAGGAAGGTCAAGCGCCTTCTTCTAGTTCAAATACATGCGGTGGTCATATCAAACGGTCAGTTGCGAGTGAACTAACGAGTTGTTATTGTTCCTTGGGACATCTGTCATCGATTTTTGGTATTATGGGCGGATCCAAAGAAGGCGTATAAGGGCGGAGACAGTAACGTTCCTCGTCCCCCACTCACCCGCATTCTGTCGCGCTACTTTCTCAGGAGATTTTCTGTAATGGCATCTCCGCTAGTCATTTTGTTCTTCATGGGCTAGCCAAATAAGGATAGTTACCAGCTTCTCTGAGCATCTGTATGGCCTGAGGGAACTGCAGCACGAGCGGGGGCTCGAGGAACTTGAACGGCTCCACGCGGTACTGCTGACCTACTGTCGCTATCTCTGATGCGTACCTGGGAATAATATAAAGTTCTTAATCATCATCATCTGAAGAGCCTTTTCCCAACTATGTTGGGGTCGGCTTCCAGACTAACCGTCTGGACCAACATATAAAGTTCTTAATATCAAAAGATGGAAAACGAAATAGAGGGAGACAAAAAATGAAATGGGAAGATGATCTTAAAGTGACTGCTGGTGCAAAATGGAGACGGGTTGCAAATGACAGGAGTCAACGGAAGTTTTTGGAGGAGGCCTATGCCAACAGGCACTCTGAAACTAGAGATATATTGTAATGAACTTAGTATACATAGTGTAATATAATATATTGTAATGAACTTAGTATAAATAGTGTAATATAATATTTTGTAATGATAAGAACAACGCAAACAAACACATCAACTACATAATACATAAACATTATATAATAAATAATACATACAAAATACTTATATAAAATCTAAATAAAAAGACTAGGGGGGACATAGGTATCTTTTTTTCCGCGGGCTGCGGAACGGGATACCTATTAAAACCGGCATAAAGTCGAGAAGGTCAATACTACACTACTATATAATATTGTAATGAACTTAGTATACATAGTGTAATATAATATATTGTAATGAACTTCGTTGTAAAATATGTATGTACTAGCTTTTGCCCGCGACTTCTTTCGCGTGGAATAGTAACTTCCGGTAGATTTTTGGTTTGACCAATAGGTGGCGCTATATGTCCGGAATAAATTTTATTTTTATATTTTTTTGTAATAAAAACTATCCTATGTCCTTTCTCAAGTTTCAAACTATATCTGTACCAAATTTCACACAAATCGATTCAGTAGTTTAGGCGTGAAGAAAAGACAGACAGACAGACAGACAGAAAGACAGACAGACAGAGTTACTTTCTCATTTATAATATTAGTTAGGATGTAGTATAGATAGTTCAACTCAGATTTGCGCGCGGCCCTATGTGTGCATCGGCTTATAAATATACAACTTTCATTCGTGTGACAGTGACGTCGTCCGAGCATGACGTGTTCTTATCGCTTTTTGTTATGGGTACAGTCGTTTACGAAAATGTCTAGTTCTTCACGGAGAAAATGTTTAAGGAGTCAGGTAGCGTTCCAAAAAATGAAACAACATTCAGAGCTTTTTATTATTACATTTTACAGTTTTTCATTATTTTCTCATACGTTTTTTCAAATTGACATTGACAGTATCTAAGAAATAAATGAGGTGAAATATCTAAGATGAATTAAATACTCCTTACATATTTTCTAGCTCGGGGTACGCGGACAATAAATAAAAGTGTCGACTAAGAATGTAAAAAAACGTATAATCTAGTATAATAATGTAAACAAAATGTGTGGGGAATTTTAAAAAAATATATTGCTTCGCATAGTGTCGACCAAAATAAGACGGAAATAATGAAACTCATAAATGAACGTTTAAGTCAAATTGATGAAGGGATTTTGGGTAATACTTGTCGATATGTACAAAAGAAAAAATAAGAATACCTACTATAGACATTTTGACATGGAGTCAAAATTTATAATTGACCTTGGTGAGAGTAGCGAATCCGAAAATTCATCATTTGATTTTTCAAGTAGCGATTCAGAATCATTATAAATAAATAAACATTAAATTACGTAATAACCGTTTTTCTTTAAACAGCCGTATACAACCCCTAAATAACTGTATTTGTACCCGACTGTACCTCTTGTCACGCACACAAAGTCACTGTATATGTACAAGGGTTACCCACACATAAGGCCGCGCGCAAGACTGAGTTGAACTTACTATAATAGATTATTGTATATTGTAAGTTAGTAAGCCCTTTGTTCTGAAATCATTAGGTAATGATTTCAGAACAAAGGAATTTCAGAACAAAGGGCTTTATTATTTTTATAATATAAAAAGATATGCAGACGATCGAATTGGAAACCTCCTTCTTTTTGTGAAGTTAGTTTTAGAAGAAATCATATTAAAAGTATGAATTGAACTGGATTTTTATTGGTACCTATTCTTTATTAATAAACTTCATCTGAAATTGGTCAACCAGTGCAATTATTTTGGGATTTATAAAACACTTTCTCCAGGAGCTGCGTTTCCGAGGACTTTGATTATATTTGACCCCACTTTACTACGAGTTTGACATCACTATACTACAGTTTGACCACACCTTACTACGACCTTGACCCCACTTTACTACGAGTATGACCCCCATATGACTCCAGTATGACACTCACTGCTCGGCGAGGCTGCGGAACAATTGGTGCAGCCATTTTAGTTTCTTTGGGATTTTTATGCACCCCATTTGACCCCCTTTTGACTACAATTTTTGAAAAGTTTGACTCTCATTTGACCCCAATTTCAGAGGAATTTGCTCCCCATTTGACACCGTTTTCAGTATTTTGACCCCCCAATTGAACCCATATGACACTCGCTGCTCGGCAAGGCTGCGAAACAGCTGCGTGAGGCTGCCGGCGATGGTGTCGAGCACCTCGTGGTAGTGCTGCTTGAACGACATCTGCAGCCCCCCCCCCCCACTCCGCCACCAGTGCACACTACACTGACTAGCTATATGTGTGATCAACTACATCTTATTCAAGACAGCCGTGTCAATGAAACTATTACATACGTAACCTCTGTCTTTTAGCTACATCTCTACCTCATTTCATCAACATTAGTGCAGCCATTTTATTTATATTGGTATGTTTTAATGACACCAAGTTTGACCCCCTTCTTCCCCCTTCTGAGGGGTTTTAACCAACTTCCTAAGAACATTGACTTATTTGACATTACTTTGACACATTTACCCCACATGACACAATTTTGACCCCCATATGACACCCTTATGACCCCCAAATGACACTCACTCTTGTGCGAGGCTGCGGAACAACTGCGTGAGGCTGCCGGCGATGGTGTCGAGCACCTCGTGGTAGTGATGCTTGAACGACATCTCCAGGTCGAGGCCCACGAACTCCGTGAGGTGGCGGTGCGTGTTCGAGTCCTCCGCGCGGAACACTGCGCCTACTGTGAATACCTGGGAAAATGTATTAAAAACATTAATTTTAAATGATTTATTTACACCGTATATTAGCATTTATTTTTACCCAGTCATGAAAAACAGTGACAAAATAACATAGTCAAAGTCAAAAAAAGCAGCTCAGTAACCAAATTATGAACAACTAATAACGGTTTCATACGGTATCACTTGTGTTCCATGAAAATTACTTTACGTTCTCGAATAAAATACGGTTTATGTAGCATTCCAACTGTTAGCAGAAGCCTTTAGAAGGGTTCGAAACTCTTCTATACAAACAACAACAAAAAATCGTCTATATCAAACGGAAGAAAGAATGCATATAGTAGCTTATGACGATACCTATATTATATTACGCTTGTGCAAAAGAAATAGCGAGATATCTCCACCAAAGACCCACTCTTCACCATACCAAAATTGCTACTGTTCTACATTTATCTACCAATTTCGACATGATTTTTTTCCAAAATAACGTTCGTGTATGTTTTTGTTGTGTCTAAAATATTGTACGAAATAAGAAAGTACCCTTTTACCTTATCAAAATCAGCAGCGATTGCCATCTGCTTGTATAGCTGCGGGCTCTGCGCGAGGTAGGCGGACGACTTGAAGTACGACACCGTGAACACGTTCGCGCCGCCCTCAGACGCCGCGGAGATTATCTTTGGCGTGTGGATTTCTACGAAACCTGGGTGGGAATATGTGTATTGTTTATTAAATAATAATACAAGTTTAATAAATAAATAAGTTTAATTTATTTTTTTATTCAGGCAAACCAACAACATATTTACAAAACAAGTATACTTGTCTTATTTATTTACTATTGGTCGAATATCAATCGAAAATTAACTTTCGGAGTTAAACAAAGACACCAAAAAATACTTTGAGGTATATTGTCGTGGCGAATGCCTTTGCGGTATACTATATTATGGTCACACCTCATCTAATATTAGCTAAGTTAAATGTATTAAAATAAAACATTTAATGTTTGAATGTCCCGATACCAATCAAAGACAAAAATATTCAGTCACTGCTGTTCTCGAAAGAGATTACATTCAAGGGTCATTCACAACAACATGAACCAACCCCCTTTGACCCCTTTGATCTCACTAAAAACTTTTTTGAATAAATTGATATTTTTTCTAATAAAAGGATTGGCCTTGTAGAATTTTGGTAAATTCTACACAAAACGCGTTATTTACTATTGCTTTTTCTTTCAATTTTAAATTAACCTCACCTTGTTTAGTGAGTATATCTCTAAAGAGTCGACAGACGCCGGCCTCTATCCGGAAGATGGCCTGGTTGGCGGGGGTGCGCAGGTCCAGCACGCGGTTGTCCAACCGAGAGTCTTGGTTCACGCGGATACAGAACCTTACAGTGTCTTAATGACCCTGATCGAGTTTTTTAAACCTTATTTTACATCGGACGTGAAAACTTCAACCAATTTCAAAGTGATAGGGGGTCATTAGCAACCATATGACCCCTATGACTTCCTATGACCCCATCTGACCCATTTTTTTTTCATAGTTCGTCATTTTTCAAAGGAAATTTTTTGTGCATGTGCTATTTTGGACATATTAATTACTTTTATTTGAGAACCTCACCTTGCTTAGTGAGTATATCTCTGAAGAGACGACAGACGCCCGCCTCTATCCGGAAGATGGCCTGGTTGGCGGGGGTACGCAGGTCCAGCACGCGGTTGTCCAACCGAGTCTCTTGGTTCACGCGGATACATCAACTTGCAGGGTCTTATTGACCCTGATCGAGTTTGTGCCGGGGGTCATTCGACTAGATGACCCCCTATGACCTCCTATGACCCCATCCGACCCATTTTTTTTACAATTCGTTTTTTAATCCTTATTTTGCAATGGATATGAAAACTACACCCGATTTTAAGTGATCGGGGTCATTCGCAATAAAAATGACCCTCCTATAACCTCTTATGACCTTATCTGACCCATTTTTTCTCAAATAAAGTTTTTGTCTATGTGTTATTTTGGAAAATTTTCGTGGTTTTCTTTGAATATCTCACCTTGCTTAGTGAGTATATCTCTGAAGAGTCGACAGACGCCGGCCTCTATCCGGAAGATGGCCTGGTTGGCGGGGGTGCGCAGGTCCAGCACGCGGTTGTCCAACCGAGTGTCTTGGTTCACGCGGATACGAAGCGCTTCCGGGTCCTGTTGGTTAAAATTATTGTGTGGTTTAGTTGTAGTTTTGGATAGACATGATGATAGGGTTAAATACTTGCTAATACACTGGATCGGTTCAAAATAAAGGAAGCTGAAACTCGGTCACTCGGTCCAACATATACTAGGCCAAAACTCGGACCAACATTTCTAGTAGATTCATAACTCGGCCAAACATATCCAGAACGAAACTCAGCCCAACATATCTATGTAGTACATAACTCAGCCCAACATATCTATGTAGTACATAACTCAGCCCAACATATCTATGTAGTACATAACTCAGCCCAACATATCTATGTAGTACATAACTCAGCCCAACATATCTATGTAGTACATAACTCAGCCCAACATATCTATGTAGTACATAACTCAGCCCAACATATCTATGTAGTACATAACTCAGCCCAACATATCTATGTAGTACATAACTCAGCCCAACATATCTATGTAGTACATAACTCAGCCCAACATATCTATGTAGTACATAACTCAGCCCAACATATCTATGTAGTACATAACTCAGCCCAACATATCTATGTAGTACATAACTCAGCCCAACATATCTATGTAGTACATAATTCAGCCCAACATATCTATGTAGTACATACGGTCCAACATATCTATGTAGTACATAACTCAGCCCAACATATCTATGTAGTACATACGGTCCAACATATCTATGTAGTACATAACTCAGCCCAACATATCTATGTAGTACATAACTCAGCCCAACATATCTATGTAGTACATAACTCAGCCCAACATATCTATGTAGTACATAACTCAGCCCAACATATCTATGTAGTACATAACTCAGCCCAACATATCTATGTAGTACATAACTCAGCCCAACATATCTATGTAGTACATAACTCAGCCCAACATATCTATGTAGTACATAACTCAGCCCAACATATCTATGTAGTACATAACTCAGCCCAACATATCTATGTAGTACATAACTCAGCCCAACATATCTATGTAGTACATAACTCAGCCCAACATATCTATGTAGTACATAACTCAGCCCAACATATCTATGTAGTACATAACTCAGCCCAACATATCTATGTAGTACATAACTCAGCCCAACATATCTATGTAGTACATAACTCAGCCCAACATATCTATGTAGTACATAACTCAGCCCAACATATCTATGTAGTACATAACTCAGCCCAACATATCTATGTAGTACATAACTCAGCCCAACATATCTATGTAGTACATAATTCAGCCCAACATATCTATGTAGTACATACGGTCCAACATATCTATGTAGTACATAACTCAGCCCAACATATCTATGTAGTACATACGGTCCAACATATCTATGTAGTACATAACTCAGCCCAACATATCTATGTAGTACATAACTCAGCCCAACATATCTATGTAGTACATAACTCAGCCCAACATATCTATGTAGTACATAACTCAGCCCAACATATCTATGTAGTACATAACTCAGCCCAACATATCTATGTAGTACATAACTCAGCCCAACATATCTATGTAGTACATAACTCAGCCCAACATATCTATGTAGTACATAACTCAGCCCAACATATCTATGTAGTACATAACTCAGCCCAACATATCTATGTAGTACATAACTCAGCCCAGCATATCTATGTAGTACATAACTCAGCCCAGTATATCTATGTAGTACATAACTCGGTCCAAAATATTAATTACATAACTTGGTCAGAGATATACTAAGCTAAACTCGGTCCAACACAATACTCACGTCATTCTTCTCGGGCCTAGCAGCATCCTCAATCTGCAGCGGCAGCTGTGTCCTGGCGGCAGACACGAGCCAGATCTCCGTGGCCGCCAGCTCCACGTCACCCACTGTGCACGACTCTATAGGGGAGGCCGTCTTCACTACGGTCTATACCATACCGAAACTCTATCTACACCTTACCAATACTCAGTCTATAATATAAGTAACTGGGTCCGTATCATACCTCAACCCGGTCTATGCTATACCAAAACTCGGTCTATACCATACCAAAACTCGGTCCAGACTATACCAAAACTCGGCCTGCACCATACCAAAACCCAATCTATGCTATACCAAAACCCGGTCTACGCTATACCAAAACCCGATCTATACCATACCAAAACCCGGTTCAAATAGTAAATTAAGCCCTAAACTCACGTCATTCTTCTCGGGCCTAGCAGCATCCTCAATCTGCAGCGGCAGCTGTGTCCTGGCGGCAGACACGAGCCAGATCTCCGTGGCCGCCAGCTCCACGTCACCCACTGTGCACGACTCTATAGGGGAGGCCGTCTTCACTACGATCTATACCATATCTAAGCTAGGTCTATAACATACCGAAACTCGGTCAACACGTTCCCGAAACTCGGTCTATACCATACCAAAACTCGGTTTATACCATGCCGAAACTAGGTCTGTACCAAACCAAAACTCGGTCCATACTGTACTAAAATTCGGTCTATACTGTACCAAAACTCGGTCTACACTACACCATTCTGAAACTCGGTCTTTACCATAACAAAACTCGGTCTATACCATAACAAAACTCGGTCTATACCATAACAAAACTCGGTCTATACCATAACAAAACTCGGTCTATACCTAACCAAAACTCGGTTTATATCATACCAAAGTTCACTAAAAGTCCTACTTACATCATTCTTCTCAGGCCTAGCAGCATCCTCAATCTGCAGCGGCAGCTGTGGCCTGGCGGCAGACACAAGCCAGATCTCCGTGGCCGCCAGCTCCACGTCACCCACTGTGCACGACTCTATAGGGGAAGCCGTCTTCACTACGGTCGCGTATACGTCGATTATTGATTCTTTTGTTATGCTGTGGAAGAAGAAAAAAGAAAATATTAAAATAAATATTAAAATTGGTGGAAGTTGAACTAAAAACTGTGTTATGTAGGTAAGCTTTGTCTCGCGTAAGCGGCCATACTTATGTGTGAAACGATTTGTCACCCAATAACATGTACATATTTCCCATCTTGTCTTAAAATCGTTTAAAACTGAAAAAAAAAAAAATAAAGACTACGGACTTTACAGTGCATGGGACATTTCTACCTTATAGTATTAGATTGTCTCTATGAAAAGTTGTTCAAGGAGGGCCATACATGACTTTGGTTGGCACATCGCATTACGCACACAAAGACAATGTACTTGTACAGTTATTTACTTACCTTTGCTTTTACGAGACAATCACATGGCATCTATATCAGTTAGTAGCTTTGCTTGTTCGAAGTTGGTGACAGACACTAGCCAGTGTGAGGGATGCGTTTACTGTCATATCATATATCGTCATGGAATTAAGAAATATAGATATTACTAAGCGGGATGAATTCCTTGGTAGAGTCTATATATAAGGTATACATTTCACTTACTTGCCGGTAAACTTGACCAAGCTGCCTTTAGCTCTGCTTGCCTTTAGCTCGAGATGTTTGGAGACTGATGATTGTATCACACTTACTTGCCGGTAAACTTGACCATCTGCTTGCTGACTGCTCGCTCCTCGTTCACACTGATGAGCAGCTGCACAGTGCTGCTGCTCTGCCTCAGCACTGCGAAGCACTGCTTGCCTTTAGCTCGAGATGTTTGGAGACTGATGATTGTATCACACTTACTTGCCGGTAAACTTGACCATCTGCTTGCTGACTGCTCGCTCCTCGTTCACACTGATGAGCAGCTGCACAGTGCTGCTGCTCTGCCTCAGCACTGCGAAGCACTGCTTGCCTTTAGCTCGAGATGTTTGGAGACTGATGATTGTATCACACTTACTTGCCGGTAAACTTGACCATCTGCTTGCTGACTGCTCGCTCCTCGTTCACACTGATGAGCAGCTGCACAGTGCTGCTGCTCTGCCTCAGCACTGCGAAGCACTGCTTGCCTTTAGCTCGAGATGTTTGGAGACGGGCTGGAAGAAATAGTTGGTGATTAGACCTCTTTTCTTTATTGGAAAGTGAGGTATTCTCAGGGAAAGAAGTTCATGGAACTGGATGAAAATTAAGTCCTTTCTCAAGCAAAGTTCTTTTCACAGTCATAATATTAGTAAGAACTTCCTATCAGTTTCAGATGCATCCCGAGGTTTGCTCCACAAGGATAAAAACAAATATATGAATTGGCCCTATGTTCTATTCATAGTAAATAAATAAATTACCCAAATGTTAAACTAATATAAAAGTGGAAGTTTATGAGTGACGAGTGTTCATTACTTCACGCACAAATGACTGAACGAATTTTGATTTAAACTGGGTTATTATATAGCTCATACATCAAAATAATATATTCTTATTATCCAGTATCCAGATGAAGGAAGAAGTTCTCTCGGAAAGCAAGTAAAACCGCGGAAAAACCGCTGGATGTCCACTAAGTATGAAAAAACGTAATTTACCTCTAACCCAAACATTCTGTCCGTTCAGCTTGACGTTCAGATCCTTGACGTCAGTGTATACTCGGTCACGGTTCTCCCCGGTGGACTGGATCATCTTGAGTACCCCATAGCGGCCAACGGAGACGTCCGTCTCTGGGACTTCAACCTGGGGCTGGTTGGAGGCTGCCTGGAAAAAAACATCTGAATTGAGACCCACACTTTAAGTTGCTGGGGCTTGTTTGATGCTGCCTGGGGAAGAAGAAGTATCCCAATTGAGAACCACCTGCTTTTTGGGAGATTGGGTAGTAAGATAATTTTAATGTATGAAGCACTATATTTTCACCACTATGAGTGGTTATAACACAGTGGTTAAGGTTCATAGATAGGGACTTGCTCACAAGTTCATTGCCATTTTACAGCCACAAGGATGAATTGATTGTAAGGTTGGTGCAGTCAGACCGTGATTAGGTGACATAATTCATAACTGATCCCTCCATGTTTTGAAAGACACCTAAAATTGAGGGTTCTGCTGTCTGTTAGTTGTAAACCAAGGGCCCCAAGGGGTAACTGGATTGAGGTCAGATTGCTAGTTGTACTCTGCATCCGGTTAGACTGGAAGCTGACTCCAACATAATTGGAAATATGTTAGCGATGATAATTTATGTAACCACACCTTATGTTCAGCCTTTTTCTGTTGTTTCTCAGCAGCTTTAGCGGCCTTCTTTGCAGCTTTCTTACTGGCGGCCGCGTCTCCTTCCACTACCGGGGGCTGCTCTTCAGATACCACCATTTTGATTGGTTAACTGTAAATTTAATGCAATGAAATCATAATTTTTGAGTCGATTTAAAATTGTGGACCTAAGTTTTAGTGGTTTTATAAGGCAATCAAAAACTTTTGAATTGTGAGTTTTTCATAATTTATACCTTCAGGAACATTTTTAGAGATAGCTAACCATGATATTTTAAGTAATATTTTTATCACAATAATCTACAATTTAAATAATTTAATCATTTAAATTAATTTATGAGCACAGATCAAAACCACTAAAACTATCTTATGGTTGAGTAGAAATAACTTTAACTGTTTCATAATCTAATTGAATTGAATTACCTACAAACTATGACTAATCAGATGTGTAATGTTAAGGCAAAGGTATGATGCATATTAATTAGTTTTTTCAGTTTATCTGACTTCCCAAGAAGGAAGAGGTCCTCAATTTAGTTGTTTTTGTTAGTTTTATTGATACAAAACTAAAGTAAATTATATAAATTCCGATCAAAACAACATAACCTTCTTTACAAACGTTTTGGCCTTCTCATGTAGTTGATAATTACATCATTTATGTACTATGTACGTACCTATTTACCTCATTTGTGACATCATACATTCTAACAAGAATAACATTAATTATAACAGTTCTTGCATAGTTACACTGTTTTATCACTGAAACCGCAACGAAACGGACGTGCAGAGGTTATCAGTATAAAACCTTACCTTTTTAAACGATGTATTAAAAACTTTTTACTGAAATCTCTTTTGTAGTGGTACTACCGGTTTCTTTGCGGAATAATAGCACTGTATTTGAGTAAGAAAATAAAGTAAATGAAGCACAATATTTTCGCAAAACAAACATGCAACTTGACACGTACTTCACGATAAGGATAAACAACTACAAATACTACAACAATAGTTTTAAAATTGCAATATCTTGATTCAAACTTGCATCATGCATTCCGGGAAAAGTTGACACAAAACATAACAAACCCACCTAAACTTGTTTGAAGATAATAACTTAACTTATTTTAGATATTATTCATGTGAAATAAGTTAGTAAGTAATAGAAAAAAAACGTGTTATTTACCTAAAAATTGTGAGAAATAAGGTTATGTCAAATACCGTCACACACAACTGTCAATGTCAAACGATTTATTTTTTATTTAGTAATAGGCTGGCTATGGTCATTCGACCATACTGCCTAGTCTTTTGTAGATTTTTATTTCGTCCATAAAAGAAATATTCAGACATACTGATTGTCGTTCTGAAGTCATTCTTCATCAAGTTTTTCTTCTTTTCATTTTTATTTATTGAACGTATTCATGTTAAATTGTACGATCAAAACCACTGGTACCTATATAGTTTAAAATGTTGTTTCTTCTTCTTCCTTCGGCTTTTCCCAATTTTGTAGGAAATAAGGATAATCCTCATCAAGCTACAGAAATTATACTCACAGCAACCCTCAGGAGCCCGATTCTCCTAAGTTAATACCTAATGTCAAAATCGAATAGAAATCGAATCGCAATATGATCGCAATATACTAATAAAAGACCAATCGTATTCGATTGACATTTGATTGGTGTGCGATTGGTCTGCTATTTTGGTGATTTTGGTCTATACGGTAGTTTGCTGTACAATCATTTTGCAATCGTAAATCATTTGCAGACAAAATGATTCATTATTGAATGACAGAAAAGGATAAAAACGTTTATTTCAAAGAAAAAATAGCGGAATGCCACATACGCTTCAATGGTAATCGAGTCGGGATTGGATCTCAGTCGAATCGAGTCGAACGTGAATCGTATGTCGCTTAAGGAAAATTAGGAGAATCGGGCCCCAGAAAGTTCTTAACTGATCATTTATGATTTTAGTTCTAAAATGAGAAAGGAGAATGAACACAAGCAAGCAGCTTGATCTTCCGTCAAAATACGGACGCCATTAACAAACAAATAAAAGAAGAAGATTTTATAAGAAGGCAGACCTTGCGTCACGTTGGCATACGTCAATTATAACCATAAAAATTATCTGAGCCTTCCAAAACATTCACATAAACAATTGTGTAATGTATAAATTTGTCGTTCAAAATGTCCATTTTCATAACTGGCCCTAACTTAGCGATCACTGGGGCAGGCATATATAGATATATAATAAACAATAATTGGATAAAATGCCCGTATTTACTGCCAATATACCTGGTACCCTCAAAGTTGGTGACAGAATCGAAATTGGTGGTAAAATTAAAGAGAATGCTCGCAAGTAAGATGTGGTTTCTGTTATGTTTTTTGTTGGTATCGAGTGGTGAGCTTGTGCCTTCTGTAACTCCCAGGACAGGATTTCCAGTACCTTCAGCAAGATTAACATTACGGTCCAGGGTCAAGGGAGCTTCATGAATGCGAGTGTGATTGATCTTTGCAAGTGCGAGTGCCTGTGTTGCTGCAAATATCTCAGATTACAAAATATGATCACATCAAATTATTCTGAGCCTAGGGCATGTAATCAACCTGTCGTCTGGGAGCCTAGGGCACGTGTCCAGTGACCAGTGACATGTCTGGCAGCACCTGAGAGTAGGTGTACCTATACTTAAAACTCAGGAAATTATACAAGTTACTTGAGGTCATAGTTACTTAAAAAATTGGACTCTTTAGTTACTACCATTAACAAGCCAGGGTATAGTTACGCGTTTACTACTATATCGTTTCTGCGAAAATATGTAAACAGCTGACCGATCTTGTACGAGAACAGCCGCCGTGATCTACAATCGGCCGGGATGAGACTATTACTACTGTACCATTATATGATACTAACTAGCGGTCTCTCGATTGTGTGACATTACCACGAACCCAAGTAGACGAATCACGAAGCTTGCCCACAAATGCTTCCATTAACCCCCAGAATGTCGGTGAACCTATGCGCTCAGGAGGGGGAGGAACCACGCGACGTGGTGCTGCACTTCGACGTGAGGTTTCACCGGGACAACATCATCTCTTTGTCGCGGAAGAACGGCATCTGGATCGGCAGCGGCAACTATGATACCAACTATAATATGTTTGTGCCAGGTTTGTGAACTATTTTGTCAATTCTGAGGTTTAAGTCAGAACTCGTTATTGTAAACATAGGTAAGAAGTGCAAAGTACATCATGAAGCAATACACTGTACAAGTGCGCTGTTTCGCCTGTCGACATGCAAAGCTATCGAAAGAGCATCTTCGGCCGTAACCAATTTATGTCATACAGTAGAATTTTATGGCTGAAAACGATGGCGTTGGTTTGATCAATCAAGGTTTAGCCCATGGACGGATGACGGTCGGTCTGTGCATGGATGATCATCTTTTCATGACGAGTTCTTTCGTGATTCGAAAGGCACGATAAATTTGTGGGTCCTAGCCGTCATCTGAACATCTTCTTCAGTCGTAACAGGTAGTCAGAAGCCAGAAAGTCTGGCAACCAATCTTGACAAGTGCTATCGGTTTGCCCGGGTAACTGGATTAAGAAAATCAGATAGGCAGTCGCTCCATGTGCCACACTGGTACACAGCAGCATCCAGAGACTTGAAACCGACCCCAATAATAGCTGGGACAAGATTAGACAGATCATCATCATCTGTCGGGCCTTTTCCCAACTATGTTGGGGTCGGCTTCCAGTCTAACCGGACAAGGTTAGGCAGATGATTCTTTTGCCTCAATTTCTCCTTCCCCAGGAACGATATTCCGCATAATATTCGAGATTAAGGACACAGACGTGATCACCATCTACTGCCAGGGCAAGTTTCACTCCAACTTCTTGCCCAAGATACCGCTGACTATGGCCCGTTTCATCGTCGCTTGGGCGGACGTCGAAAGGATTACACACTGTTACTTCCATTTCTCGAATAAGGTTAGTTTATTTATTTATTCAATAGTTTACGCAGCCTTCTCCGTGTGAGAGGAGGCCTGTGCCCAGCAGTGGGAGGATAAAAAGGCTGTAACAAAAAGTTTACACAGAACACAGAAAAGAAGAAAAATAGAACAAATAGTACAAAGGCACAGCTTATTTCATTAAAAGTCTCTTCTAGCAGGCCCGTCATGGGAGAGTTAGAATAAAAAGAGATTTTGGTATTGTGCAATTAGTTTTTGCTATGACTTCTCCGCGACAGGATGAAAGTAACCTGTATTTTGTTGTGAAACTACGAGTATATGCCTGCTAAGTTTGAATCTGTTTGATCAAAAGTCGTTTCAAGAACGTGAAGAGTTCGTATGTTCGTTTGCTTGCACGCACATACCTATATTAAATTCAGTTTCCGAGCCGCCATTAACTTTGTTACGATGTATTCTGGTCAATTTGTTGCGCCACTTCTTCCCATTAAAATACATAAGAAGTGGTGAAGGGTACACATTTTGGTCTTTTGTAAATTTTGACGTTCAATAGCTGTTTTGCTGCGTAATTTATATATTGATTTTGAGCTTGAGTGTCTAGTTATTAAACTGAATATTTCTCAGGCATTAGGTGATGAGGCCGTCGGTGGCGCTCCAGGCGCGTATCAGCCACAATCTCCTCGACCCACTATGGTAGCTGGCGATATTAAACGATGGTGAGAGACTTACATATTCTTAGCTTTCATTGTCAATAAGCTTTTACTTATGGCTATAAAATTGTCGCAGTGCTGGAAGATCAAATAGGTAAGACTTTAAAGAAAATAGGCTTGGCTTTACAGTGACCTTAAATATGCTTAATTTCATTTGTCTTTCTATGCTCATTATACTCATTACTTACTTTTATTTATCTTGATATTTATCTTTGCTTTTTTTTTACTGAATGCTAAAGATGAATTACAAACAGTTTTGTAAACCAAAGGCCAAGGGGCTGAGCCAAGGGGTTACATAAGTGCTGGGATTTGCGTGATGGGTAGCTTTTCGTAAAAAAAAAATGCTTTTAGGATCTAAATCTGCTAGATGCTGTTAGATACTAATTTGTTAACCTAATTCCAGCCAAAGGTTGCACAAAAAGTCGGTTCCCGGATCCCCTCAGCTGCACTCCTCGAACGAAAGCTCAGACGAAGACCAAAAACCAAGGACGAAAGCCGACGGCCGAGCCGACAGGTACTTCTACGAGACTCTCATGTGCCAACAGGCTGATCATCCGAAATTCGGCTCTCCAGAGTCTATGAAACGACGGGACCCAAGTTTAGCTAGAAGTAAAATAGAATATAGGAAGTATAGAGAGGTATCTGACACAGAGAAGGACAGCGAAGATTATTCGGAAGACATGCCTTCCAAACATATGGATTCTTCGCTCGTCGAGTCAGACGATGTGCTACAGGAATTGGGCCTAAAAAAGCGTAATAGGCGAGGCAAGTTCGCGCCATTTGCACAAGTCGTAAATTTTATGGGAAAGACGACCAGGAGAAATTAGTTCTGTGCTATGGTAATCGATTGTATTTCAACTGGTAGGTTGTGGTTCGCGCCATATTACTTTGCTACTCTGAAGTTGGCTATTTGACTCGCATTTGTTCGTACAGATTTTGCTGGTCTGAAGTTGCCTTTTGACTTCTCACGAGTGGAAAAAATTGTGAACAAAAGCGGGGCCTTGATAGAGGTGTCAAATGACTAAGTTCAGAGCGGTAAAGTCACGTGACGCGAACCGTTATAGTCGAGTTATTATTCGTTTATATTTTTTGTAGTTTTGTTTGTATTTCTAATAGTGTTGTTTTTTTAACAATGATTAGCGGTAAACATGTTGGGGAGGTTCATTTTATTTAATATTATGATTGTCGTCTTTACTGTTTAATGGAACATCAAGGTTAACATGTAATATTATAAATGACCGCTTTGGTTAAAAAATAATATATTTTGTAACAGTGTTTTTAAAATAAAAGTTTGGAAAAATTATCGATATTTTTATTTACATTCGATATAAAAATACAATGAGGTTAAAATGATAAAGTATAAATAACTAAATTAACTATAAGTACTTAAATTACTGTACAATTATTCGTGAGATTTAGTCGATTTTATCGACACCACTATTCAATTTAGTAACGAAAAATTATTTATAAACAATACCTTTGTCTAAAATTGCAGTCGTTTAAAATTAAAATTATTTTAATTATTTACATTTCGATAATATTTTCGTTAATAAGTTGTTACACTAATTGTCGCTAAATCGGTATTTTTGTGCTGTATTTAATAAGTGGACTTAAAATAATTCATTGAATATTTCATATATCTACAGGGCTACTTGCTTAAAAGTAGTTTGCACTGCACATCAACCTACGGTAGACTACAAATCAGTGGTAACTGTCATGCACCTTAACTCAATAGTAATAAGTACGATTTTCCTATAAAACGGTTACCATTGACCTGAAGTTGACTGTACCTCAATCTGTCAAATGTCTTCAATAGATTTTCAACCTTATCACAATAGTGGAAGGTTAATGTTCGATTGGTAAAATTTGACAGATTCGGCTAGGTTGATTCGGCTGGCGTACAAAGTTGCCAGGTATGAGAAAAATGCAAAATAATATATTTAAAAGAAAATATACCACATATATACTTGTGTGATGTATTTTCTTTCAACGTTATAAAAACAAATGCTCATTATAAAAAAATCTTCAATATTGGGTAAAATATTTAAAAAGTTGTCAACATTCCATTTAGTAGAGAAGACCTGGCAGGCGTTAGTTGCCTAAATATTATTTACAAAAGAATTGTTCTATTTTGTTTACATGATTAAATTACATACACTTATCTCCCCACTCAGAGACATTTAATGGTTACTTAAGCCATTCCTTAGTGAAGGATTTGTATGACATTCCGTCACTAAGGAGTGACTTAAGTAATTAAAAACACTAAGGAACCTCCCCAGGTTAGGTAATCCATGCATTTTGTCTGTGTTAAAATCGCTTCACAAGATTTAAAAATGGTCACATTTGGTTGGTTACAAAACGTAATATTTAACATTAGGTATAGATTTACCATTTCAAAATACTAAGAAGATAAATGCGAATGAATGCTTTTTATCCGGCTGCGGGAGGTAGTTTCCTCGGGCCACGAGTGGATCCGCGGGAACAGCTAGTTACCCCATAACATTATAACTTTTCAAATATTTGAAGCGATGAATTTCTTTGTATAAGGCTCACAAGGGCCAAAGCCTGCCGGTACTGGGGGATTATTCGCGCGAGTTATCGCGGCCCTGGTACAGAAAGGGCATAAGAAGGAACACGGTGGGTTTTAGTCAGTAAGAGTCTGACACTCCCTCACGCTGCACCCACAGCGGGAGAGGTCATCTGATGATTTCTCACCAAGAAAAAATATGATAGTAAAACCGAGTTTCTGGCTCTCTTCACTTCTTTTTTAACCCCTGACTTCGGATGCAAAAGTGGTCTTTTTGTTGACTTCTTAATCGAATATTTTCAGTTTAGCTATTACTCTCTTTCCTGCTATGTATTCCACATGATGGTATGTTCAGCTTTCCGATTTTTTCTTCTCCACTTCGCTCTATCTGTGACATCGCCCTCGGATCCATTCAGTCTAGCTAGGACCTTTGAACAAATTCGCAGATAACTTCAGCTTCCTCCTCATCCACTCCGATGATGACCAGTTGTGTCTTGGAGACCAGGAGCAGGGTCTGTCCATCAATCTCATTGTGTTTGAGGATCGCTGCTGTGTTACACCAGTTGAATTGTATCAGGTGACTTGATAGGTCTTCAGCCTGTGGTGAAAGAAAGATTTCTTTATTATGTGAAGGGAATTATTTAATTTTGGGGAAATATCGAAACTTGCCTTAAGTTTATAGCTAAGGAGGCTATAGTTTGGCAGAGTTTTGGAAACTAGCTACTGGTCCGATTTGAAATTCATTGTAAGAAAGTCCATGTCTAGTCTACTATATATAGAAAGCGATTAGTTCCCTATTCGAGAGATAGAAAGACGAATTATGGTAAGACGATAAGGCTAGAAAGGTGAATAAGTAACATACTTGTGAGATGAGTATCGAAGAAGAAGACATACTGCGCCGACCCCAAATGGGGTAAGGACAAGAGGATATCTGAATGGACCTATCAAATTAAATGTGCGAGCTCTTTTTTGATAGAATCATCAACTTTCAACTTCAACAAAATCTCAACTAAGACAAATAAATAGGACCCTAGAGATATTGAGGCTACTTCTTTCTCAAGTACTTAGTTCCTTGAAAGTGTGAGTAAAACCGTGGTAAAGACATCTTGAGGAAACCTGGACTTTGTAGTTTTTAAATCACCAACCCGCATTAAACAAGCGTGGTGGTGATTTGCTCAATCCTTCCCCATGTGAGAGGAGGCCTGTGCCCAGCAGTGGGACGATAAAAAGGCTGTTAAAAAAAAAATTAACAAGGTCTTACCGTCCAAGATTTGACGGTGCTCTTCTGTAGTCGTGCAAACGGATTGCTGTTCTCACTTTCTTCAATGAGTTTCTCTTCTTTTATTCCTACTGCTGATGTTGTACCTCCCTCTTGAGAGCTTTCTGGCGGATTTTCTTTCTTAGTTTGGGTGATCTGTAATAAATAATACTAAATATAAATATCGCGACATCTTCACACACGATCGGTTAGCCCCACGGTAAGCTACTTATTAACTTGTGATATGGGTGCTAACACAACTGATAAACTACATGTGTTCGCGAACAAAGGTTGCAGTTTCGTGGACATTTTACAAAAATTTCGCTGGAAATGTGTCACTTTTTTGCTAGAAAGAGAAGACAAGAAGATACATTTGTGTACGTCACAGTAACGCACGCTGGTGGAAATTCACCAAAGGTTAAGTGTAGATGTATGTCATCATCATCATCATCATCCTAGCGTTGTCCCGGTTGCCCTTCCGGGCCCGGGGTCCGCTTTCCTGCTACTTAAGGAAGGTGTATGTCTATACTAATATTACAAAAGGGGAAAAAAATATATTTTCGTTATTGTTTGTCATAGTCCAACTCAAAATTAAAAAATTCTATCACTCTTGGGAAGGTACACTTTTCCCGAGTAAAATAGGCTTTAATTTATCCCGGTACGAGCAGTAGTTTCCACGGGACACAGGGGAAAACGGCTAGTACCTAAATTATATTTTTAAGTAGATACTTACCGGAAAAGGATAATTTGATTCCTGAATAATATGCCCTTCTAATACATGTGTAAGAATAAACCGAGGTTCTGGCTTTAAAGATACTTTCTTATTTGTCTTATTTCTTCTGGGTATTTCTTTAGGTATTTTGAAATCATCAAATGGTTTATCCTCATTGTTCTTACCATCTTCAAGTTTATTTTCATTTGCATTAGTAGAAGCATCTACTTCAGCTGAAATCTTGTCATTTTCAGTAGCGATGTTTTGTGTTACGTTGTGTTTAGAATTGTTATTTAATTCTCTGCCATTTTCAGTATATTCTTCTAAATGCCCTTGATTCTCAATGCTTATTTGTTCTAAGTCAGTAAAATCTTTAATGACTTGAAGTTCAGAGTTTACTACAGCTTTTATATTATTGTCATCATCAACAATTTCTTTACTAATTCCACTACTATCTTCAACAACGTCTAATTCCCCAATTCCTTTTGCTTCTAATTCAGTCTTTTCATGATTGTCAGACTTTTCAAAGGAATCAAACTGTTCTTCAATTTTTTGAAAATTACCTTGAAAAATTTTGGTTATTTCTTCATCATCTTCTGAATCCGTTTCAGGAATTTCTATCTCTTTATTCATTAATGCTCTTTTATACTTGTTTATAATGCTATCATTTGTTATATTTTGATTTGGTATTTTCGCACCTTTACTATTAAAGTAAAATTGATGTCTCAATATTCTTTTGTGTATTGATTTGCAATCACAATTTTGAGATGATTGTCTTTTGTTTCTAAAAGATATGTTATATATCCTTTGATATTTGTCTTTAGCTTTTATATTACACAGTTGTAATGCTGCTGAACGCACAAGCAGTTTTCTATCATGATATTGCTTTTGGCGGTGTCGGTTAAAATAAGTCCTTTTTGCAACCAAACTATTGCAATAACCAAAAGCCTTGTTATTAAACTGTCTAGAATACCGATTATAATACGACCTATTAGCGTGAAAACCTTGATTGGAGGAACTTGTAAACCTGGACGATGTAATGACATTTGATTTTATCAAATTATCATAGTCCACTAAGTTCTGTTCCTCACAATATTTTGATGATCAGCTCCGAACGAATGCACAGATGGTGTCCGCATTTTCTTCTGAAACCCCTATGCTAACTAGTTGTGTCTTCGAGACTAGGAATAGGGACTCTCCATCAATCTCATGGTCTTGGAAAACTGATACTGTCTCTTCCCAGTTGTATTTTAGGAGGTGGTTTGATAGATCTTCAACCTGGAAAATAAGAAAAGGATATTTTATTAATTATGCTTTGTTGTGATATATTTTGGTCAGCATCTTTTATTGAAGTTATAAAGCTGAAGAGTCTGTTTTGCTTTATCGCACTAATCTCAGGATCTAATGCACCAATTTGGAAAATTTCTTTCAGTGCTACTTAGCCCATTTAGCCAGGTGGACGCAGTAGTTCCGACGGGACACACATGAAAGTGTTGGAGGTAGCTACTTATTTAGATTATAAGAACAGTACATTGTATTACATCGAACGACTGCCAATGATGTTCTATGACAGCCGTAGGTCCCGGCTGTTATGACAGTCGTTACGGGTAGTCAGAAGCCAGTATGTCTGACACCAGTCTAACCAGGTATTGGGTTATTGGGGTATTGGGTCGCTTGGGTAACTGGGTTGAGGGGGTCAGATACAGCAGTCGCTCCTTGTAAAGCACTGGTACTCAGCTACATCCGGTTAGACTGGAAGCCGACCCCAACATAGTTGGGAAAAAGGTTCGGAGGATGATTGCATTACATCAACAACATATACATTGATAATTTACATTACAAAGATGATGATCTCTGGTCGTCAATTGTAAAACTTATACACTCACCTCCCCACTCAGAGACATTTAATGATTACTTAAGTCACTCCTTAGTGACGGAATGTCATACAAATCCTTCACTAAGGAATGGCTTAAGTAACCATTAAATGACTCTGAGTGGGGATGTCAGACTTAAATCAACAATGTTTAAAAAAAATGAATCTTTAACTTAGAAAGGAATATGAAATACGGATTTAAAAATTTCTATAATTTAACTTACCGTCCAAGATTTAACAGTACTATGAACCAAATCACTGAACGGATTTTTCTTCTTGCTATCTTCTTTTTCCTCTTCTTCTTCCTTCTTCTTCTCACAGTGGAGAAGTAAATAGTGGAAAGGCAGTAATTGTACATCTACGCCTGTATTTTTCATTTCTTCTTTCATGCATTCTTTCAGAGCGTCTGGGGCTTCCATTTCCGGTTTTGAGTTTGCTTGTAGAGTTTTTTCTATTAGTGGTTTTCGGATCTATAATAAATTGTAAATATTTAGAAGAAAGAAGATATGTTTACAAGAATACAAAAATAACAGAAACTTAAAATGCTTCTGATCTAAATTAAATCAAAAGTAAATATTTTAGGAGAGATTACAGAAGTTTAAAATCGAGACACAGATAACTTTGGACATAAAAGGCCTACGACGGAACACGACGGTTTTTAGTCAGTAAGAGTCTGACACTCCCTCACCGCTGCTAACCCAAAGCGGAAGGGGAACATTTGATGATTTTCGACGTGGTTAAAAAACACTTTGGAGATTCTATTTCGATTCTAGGACCACATAAAGGTACATAGTCTTGAAGCTAAGTTAAGTATGTATTTCTTATTATAATTGAATATTCAATAAGGTTCTTATACTTACAGGGAATGCAAAATTAGATTCCTGAATAACATATCCGTCGACCACATGAGTTAATATATCTTGTTTCGTTATAACTTTCTCATTGGCTTCTATTTTTTCATCCTTAACCTCAGCTTTTTGTTCTACAACTTCCATTTTCTCTTCTTGAGTCACTTCTATTTTGATTTCAGTTTTCACTTGCTGAATTTGAACCTTATTCTCTTTGACTTCTGGTTGCTTTTCCTGTGTTTTTATTTCTTTTTCTACTTCTATTTTAGGCGGTGCTGGTTGTGCTACAGGTGTTGCTACTTTTTCAGTCTGTACAGGAGCAATTATAGCTTTTTCAGTCGGCGGTTCAGTCATTACAGTATCTTTAACAGTCTTTACTTCAGCACTGACTACCTTTTCTGGCTGTTTTACTAGATTTTCAGTCGGTATTTGAACACTCTCAGGTGGTTTTACATCTAAAACTTGCGGTGGTATCGAATCACTAATTTTATCCTGTAATACTCTGCCTCGAGCTTGTGTGAACACAGTGTTTCTAATTAATTTATCACTTTCACTTGGTGCCATCACAGGGGTTATCACAGTTCTAGATTCCGTTACATTAGTTGTCACATTTACATCCTTCTGATCTTTGCTTTCTACAATAGCCATGGGTGTAGTAGGAATCATTGTCATAGATGAACTAGCTACATTTACACTAGGTTTATGCACCGGACTGGTGTTTGTACCCATTTCATTGCATATCTTAGTGATTATTATACCCTGTTGAAGATTCTTGTAAATTGGCTTCGACGCCGGTGGCACAGCCATTTTGTTTTGGATTTCATCAGGCGATTCACTCTTCCTTTTCCGACTTATACTAGGGTTATTTAAATAGGTTGTGTTCGCTGCTATATTTGAAACAATTTGATGGCTATTTACTTTCTCCTGGTTGTATTGCGTAGGCGGAGTTTGGACTGGTATATGTTGTGGTTGTATAGGAACGTTTTGTGGTAACATTTTTGGTACATTAGCGTTATTTTCTACTCGTCGTCTAGGCTGTATTGGCCTGCAGTTGTAATTTTGGGCGAAGTTCCTAACATTTGGCACGGGAGATGCGACGTTACTGTTCATCACTTTATTCGGTTCTTGAGGCGGCTTTTGCACGTTCCCACTCTGAATGTTTTGCTGAGGAGGTTGTTTCATAACATTTTGTACGTTTATCACATTGTTACCCATCATCTGTGGTCGTACAGCGTTCACGTTCTGAGGCAGTCGTGGTCCAATGTTCTGCACGAATTGCTGACCAGCATTCGCTTGCTGTATTTGTATGTTCTGCATGTTAGCCATTGCTTGCATGTTCTGTATTTGATTTAAGGACATTACTGGCCTAGCTATGTTCATCTGTTGTCCCATTTGTGGCCTGACATTCATGAACATCTGTCTCTGTACTTCAACAGCCTGGTTGTTAGTATTTTGGACTTGTCTCGCTACATTCATTTGATTCTGCATCATATTCTGCGCATTTGTCTGCATCTGTCCTGTATTAGGATTCTGATTTATGTTCCTATCATTGGTTTGTATATTCTGTTGCACGTTTTGCACCATGTTTGGCACAATGTTGGCTAATTGCATGGCTGGCCTTATCTCTTGGTGGTTCTGCGCCAACATGTGTTGTTGGAGCTGGAAATTGGCGAAGTTCTGTTGTAAGAACATTTGGTTTGGGTCTATCTGTTGTTGGACTGGCTGCACCATGTTGTTGGGTAGCTGTTGGACGTACACCACAGGGTTGGGAGCTGGCCTGTTCTGCATCCATGGTGGTGGATTTTGAGGGTTTATGAAGAATGTCTGGTTTGGCTGGATCTGGTCTCCTGGAACAGATTTAGGACTATCACTTACTGTACATTTATATTCATTTCTTTACATGCATCTAATAAATAAAAAATGCTAGATCAATAGCCTAAAATCTGTCATTTAGCCCCATCAACCACAACTGGCGGTATGACTACATACTAGAAACAAACTGCAGTCTTAACTGAACTTTATTCCTTCTACATTAAAGCTCAAAATGAAGTAACAATCCAAGAATCAGAGCCACATTGCTCAGCCACTCACCAGGCTGCACCAGCACTTGGGTCTCGTAGACGAATCTTACTGGACAGAGTACCATCTGCTGCTGAACTCCTTGCTGACCCCTGCAGACAGAATAATAAAATGATGCCTAATCTAAGGAAAAGTCTTGAAGAAAGAAGAGTTCTGCGAATCAGTGAAGGTTGCAAAGGAGAATGATAAAGTCGATCGATCGATCCTACCTATTTATATACCTAAATATTTTTGAAAAAGGAATATAAAGAAACAACAGATGACTATGGTTTTTGATCACTTACCCAATGGATTCTGGCTGATTTAGTGGTTGCTGCATCTGTCAACAAAAAAAAAACATATGTTATAGATTTTTTATAGAAAAGTAGACAATTGGAAAGGCTCATTAAGAAGGGTAAATAAAACTAAGGACTAGACCGAGAACTTTTGTGGAAATATGCTGTCATTTTATGGGCATGTGATGATGAGGAATGAGGATCATAATATGAGGAACAGGTATATGAATGGATATAGGTACATAGAGGAAGGGGACGACCAAAGAAACAATGGCAGGATTCTGTGAATAACGATGTGGCTACAAAAATGCTAGTCGACAAATAAAATTGGGAACAGCATAGGAAGAAGAATGGTACTTAAAACTGACTGAAATTTGAATACACATTGTTATATGATTATGATTCACGTGCAGTATTTTTCTTGGAATCGCTTGCACAGTTTGGAATATCTAGGTGCTTTGTTAAATAATGGTTTTCCCTATATTACATGGGTTTCAGGATAAATAAATCAAAATGTTTGTTAGGTATGAATAAAATGATTGCCTAAGATCGGCATAATTACGTTTGACATATACGTAGGTATAAGTATGTGTAAAAATACATGTGTAAGTTTGCGTATGTATTTTTTTATCTTTATCTAAAATAAGTATTTTAATAAGGAAATACAAACTGTTTTCTCCACAAAGTACACGCCAAACTTGATGTCGTCTCGCTACTAATTTCCGAGCATAAGTAGGTACAGCCAACTTCAGGTCAGTGGTAACAGTTTTATAGGAAAATCGTACTTATTACTATTGAATTAAGGTGCATGACAGTTACCACTGATTTGCAGTCTACTGTACTTCGCGCTTACGTCCCTTCGCGCCCACTGCTCAGCGCGATGTTACCAGGCTCGAATCGTAACTTACTTATTATGAATTCTAATGATTTTTTTATATAGTTATCGGCACGAATCTTGAGCTCTGACCTACATCTGCGCAGAAGTGATTTATTAGCAAAGAACGAATCCCGAGTGACGGCTATGACGCGATGCACTGCGGGCCAATCACCGCTATAGCCCGCCCCCGCGCCTCACTTCATACCACAAAAGGGACCCAATAAATTACTTCTGCGCAGGTGAAGGTCAGAGCTCAAGATTCGTGCCGATAACTATAGTTATTTTGTAATAGGTATCTTTTAAAAAAATGCTTTGCTAAAATGCTGTGTATTTTGCAAACCAACGATCAACTTATTCCCGAAATCCATGTCTATGTACTTCGCACTGTCTTTGGTTTATAAAGATGCATAAAACAATCAAAATCGTCTATGAAAGTTGTTCTAAATCACTGTCGTAACTTTTGTCAGAAATCTTAAGACAGTAACTTCGCGCTGAATTAAAATGCCAACCTTTTTCTACGACACGGGAAGTTTGCTTTTAGGGTTCCATATCCAAAGTCGTGGTGGCCTAGTGGGCAAAGAACCAACCTCTCGAGTATGAGGGCGCGGGTTCGATTCCAGGTCAGGCAAGTACCAATGCAACTTTTCTAAGTTTGTATGTACTTTCTAAGTATATCTTAGACACCAATGACTGTGTTTCGGATGGCACGTTAAACTGTAGGTCCCGGCTGTCATTGAACATCCTTGGCAGTCGTTACGGGTAGTCAGAAGCCAGTAAGTCTGACACCAGTCTAACCAAGGGGTATCGGGTTGCCCGGGTAACTGGGTTGAGGAGGTCAGATAGGCAGTCGCTTCTTGTAAAGCACTGGTACTCAGCTGAATCCGGTTAGACTGGAAGCCGACCCCAACATAGTTTGGGAAAAAGGCTCGGAGGATGATGATCCAAAGTGGAAAAAAAGGACCCTATTAGTAAGACTTCGCTGTGTGTACTGAACTCTTCGTGTATCGTGTGCGAGTCCGACTAGCAGTGCGTGTTTTTTTTCTTTCCAAAACTAAAATCCTTTATTGATAGTCGTGCACTGTTGTGCAGCTTTCCTGCATGTTTCCACCCGCGTCCCTATTAAACAACTTCTTGCAACCGGGAAAAAGTGGCTATCTGTGTACTAAATTCAATTTAAGTAAATAGGTCTAGTAGATAAGGCGTGAAAGCGCGACAGACGAACAGGCATTTCTTTCGCATTTATGAAATAAGTAAGGATTAACGCTGTGGTCTGGTTCTTTCATTGTATACTAAACACAGTTTACTAATAGAAAAAAAGTGGCAAACAAACAAAATGACCCAGGTAGAGAAACCTTAGCGAAAACAATTGCAAAATAGTTTTTGTGCGAGACAGGTTTTAAAATTGAAAAGTGTCATAAAAAATATTTATTCATGATTGTATAGTCGTATTTTTAGAATCAGTAATAAAATTATTATTATTTTAAGTAAAGTAAGTTAATGTTTTATATAAAAGTAATAAAACAGAATTTTTAGGGGAGAGTGAGGAAATTGACACATGCTTTTTATTTTATAAAAATAGATTTTTTGAACTCTCGATACTTTTTTAATATTTTTTTTAAACACCATTATTCTTTCGATACCTACTTAAAGAAAATATGCAAAAATCAATAAAATCGAACTATCAATTATTCTACAATATCGCGTGCAAAATGTAACCATACGGTTTCCGGACAGTTTTAGAATAGAACGAACCCTTCTATTATCTGTAATTACTAATATTGCATTATGCGTTTCAAACCATGGTGAATTTTGGTCCCCCGAGAACGCTCGCCTTTCGAGGGCTGCTTAGGCTAGTTCTTGACAGACATGAGCAAAGGTTTTTTTTATTAAATAACTGCTTTTGAAGTTTTTAAGGCGTTACTATGAATTTAGTACACCGTAGAGATTTTTTTTTCATTCGCATCCTGATAGGACTGCTTCGATAATACGGGTTGTACAAAAACAGGCCTATGATATACGGCAAAATCAAGGAAACACCTTGATTTTGCCGTATTACCAAAAGTTTAACAAACATACAAAACTTCTTCCAGTTTTTTTGAATGTACAATAAGTTAACTTATAACCCTGGGTCACCCATCCAAACAAGTCTATGTTTGGATGCATTAAGCATGCTGAAAGCATTACATTACTTCATCAATATTTTACTCATACATACAGCCATGATTCCCTTCGAAATGAAATACCCGTGATACATTATTTTGCTATTCAAAATATAAAGGGCAGGTGCTAAGGGATGATCGTTTTTTATCGATGTAAAAAAAATTGGAACGTCGTGATTTGAAGCCGAAACTAGCCGGAGGGCAAAATTTTAAAGTAAGGGTGCTTATTTCTTTTTTAAACGTATCATGATCTCTTTTTAATCGGAATTGCTGTAACTTAAAAGATTTTTTGAAAAAATGTCACGTGTTATTTTTAGAGTAGTGATGTATGTTAATATTTTTTTTTGTCGATATTATTTTTAACTACATACAACTTTTATAGTTATGATTATTTATTAAAAATTAGTGTTCATATACTGCAAAGATAAGTTAACTATCATGATGAGAATTATTCTTAGATATCTGTATGTTTTCAATAGAATATTTTTAAGCCTACTTTACGTAACTGAATACCGAAAAAATACCTTTTTTCCATATCTTTTGTTAAAATAACTAGCCCATACTTGAAGTAATTTCCTAGAACAGTAGAATTTGTCAGTTACTAGAATCTATCAAACAACATCTGATAACACAGTCCGTCCCGGGAATCGAACCTAGAACGTCACGTCCGGCAGCCGTGCTTACGACCGCAAGACTGATAAGGAATTACAAACATAATGGAGAATAATAGCTAAGTATCTCAAAACAACTGTCATTGTTTTAATAACAGAGATATACCTAATAAGTTAGTTGTTTCTCAAGGTTTTGCTCGTATCCCAATGCAATTTCCCGCACCCGGATAAATATACCCTATAGATTTGTCTTCAGGTTACCACTTAACTCCGTTACAAATTTCATCACAAACGCGTCAGTTGTTTCGCCACGACAAATAAAAAACTCACTTAATCATTTCTAATATGCATTAGCAACAAAAATACAAAAAAGATTTAGACAAAGAATTAAGACAAAGTGATAATCACACAATAGAGTAGTTAAATCTTGGCGATCTCAGTCCAGCTATTTCGGAGAAAGGCACACACAAACAGACCCCAACGTGGATAAAAACATCAAAATAAGCTTTCTTACGCCACCATCTTTAGCCCCTCGTAAATCAAACGAAGATATTTCAATGGATCGGCACTATTTGCTTTTATTGTTATCATTTTCTTACCATTTTAAACCTTATAGCTTAGAAACATAGTTGAAATTTCCTTGTCGTACCAATATCCCTTCGACGACAAAGGTATTCATGTGCCACCAATAGAATATGGACTTTAGTACTTAGTAAATAAGGTTTATTATGTATATAAGGGTGGTTTGTAATAATAATCCCTGCGCAGCGGATGGCGGCAGACATTTTATTTTTTTTTTATCTTCGATAGTGATGTGGTGAATGTCGATAGACGTAACTATTATTATTATTTTGTGCGATATTTTTATCGACTATCGATTTTGAGATTTTTGTCTAGATAGTTAGGGAAGAAGGTTTTCTGAGTTTAGACAGTTGATTTTAAATACATTATATATATTATACAATTTCTATGTGGGAAGTAGTGTTATTGTCATTCTATAGAGGTGAATCCTAATGCCATACAATGTTGGAGGGCTTTTGCAAGAACAAACATACTTAATGAGAAAAATTTAATTACCAACTAAGTATATTCTATCTTATATGACAATCAAACCCAATTCACGTGTGTTTTTTGACTATGCCACCACTGCTTAAGAAGTCTAAAAAAGAGAACTGACTATGAAAAAATTTACCTAAAAAAATGGATAGCTTTATTAAGATAAACAGTCTTTATTTGAACCTAGAAGACTAAATATTGCAAAGTCACTAACAAGATGGATCTATTAGGTGAAATACTCTACCACCTCAAAACTCCATTGGAGTGTAAGTATATAATATGCTGGACAGCTGATGGTTTCAAATGATCTGCTTCAGATTAAACCCCAATGTTGATAATGGTCTTCAGAATGAGAGATCGAACCCAAGAAGAAGAAGTTAGATTGATGATGTCCTCCTAACCGATTATCGACCATAGCATCTGTTCGCATATAAAGAGATCAGCCAGCTGCGCAGGACTTATTACTTATTTGCATTTGCACAGACGCAGGTGCACTCAAAGCCGCGCTTGCACAGCTATACCAACGAGGCAGATACTTAGATGGATACTGATGATATTTCCTGAATAATCGAGTTTTATACCGAGGGAAAGAGTGAGGGTGGTTTATTTTTCTTGCGAACTCAGCTCGTAGGCCCAGTCAAAATATGAAACGATTGTTTTTTATTTAACTTTAAGAAGCTATATATATTGGTCTTTTCATAAATATTTAGTACTCAACAAGTTATTGACACAAAAACTAACGCATAAAATATTCACCAAGGAAAAACTAATTTACAAAGTCACTAATCAACTTATTAACCACAGTCATATTTGTAATCCAGAGCATTGAAATAATGCCCAGTAGAATCACAAACAAATAAAATAATATAGCACTCCATATAAAATAAAAAACAAAGTTATCGATAGTCATAAATAACGACGATAAAAATGTGACGACAAAATTACAACACTAGCATAAATGTAGGGCGCCACAGGGGAACACCGTACACGGCGAGTTCTCTATAAATAAGTCGCATCAACTAGAAAGAGACGCCAACACAACAACAAACAAAGCCAGAAAGAGACATAACACAAAATCCAATCAAAATATGCAGTACCAGCATTTTAGTCTTTACTGTGAAGTAATAAGAAACTATGTTGTCAATATGTCAGCGTAAATTGTCATTTGAAGCCATCTTACATACTCAAATTATATGTTATATAGTCACTATATCTACTCGAAAATATATGTAAACATACAATAACAAAACCACAAAATCCATTTTACAATTCACAAAAACATTTTTTTCATTAAAAAACACAATTCACTAAAACCAAATCGATTAAAAAGTTAACGGAACCCTTAAATCGAGTTCCAATTTCAAATGGCTGTGACGTCACGCTCGAAATTCGAAGTTATTTCAGTGTTACAACACAGTTCTGGTACTAAAAATGGAATTTTTGACGTTTTCCCTCAAAATCTCCACTAAAATACAATTTCATATCAATATCTAAATGAAATACGGTGCAAACAACTTACCTTCACAGATCCACAGCAATGGTGTCTTCTTAAACGTCAAAAAACTATAGAAAACGTATCAAAACGTCACGATTAAAGTCACTCCGGACATCTTTCGAAACGAAATGGCTGCACGAATAACATAAAAGATACAGGCAGAGTGTATAGCATGACTACCACGAAACTCGTATCGACACCAGAGAACGACAGATAAACGATACGTCTCATACAAAACCGTATCGATTTTACAAAACCGACGACATTTTGGTACGAGGGTCGCACAACCAATGATAAAACAGTGAACAACAACGCACCGCATTGGACGGAACGTGTTTCGAAATTCAAACACGTTCCATGACCCCAATATCCTCTCTACGAAACGATGAAACTGAACAAATGTATGCACGTCTCTTTCACACGCACGTGGATTAGGAGTATGTTAGAGTGAGATGTCTGATGCATTTTTTTCAGATTTAAATGTAGAGTCGACTTAAGAAATTATTTTTGTAAACTAATCGATTTATAATCAGCTTTATTTTAAGTGAATAAGGTTGATAATCCTGGTGTAAGTTCGGTGTAGCTATGCAGTGATGTCATTCAAGTAGAATGGCCGATATAATGAATTATTCACACGATTTGGGCCTATTTGTCGGCTTATAGCTCACATTACATTGTTATAGTTTTATTTATAATACACCAGCATTATATTGTTTAAATATATATTCAATTGTGGCAGCTATGTCTTTTATTTTGTTGTTATTTTAATGTTTTTATTAGGATTCTAACCGTTGATGCTTTCCGACGGGAAGTTATGATTGACATTAGCACAGAAAGATGGATTCTTATTTGTAATTTAAATGGGGTTGCCAAAAATATATTTTGAAATCGAAGATGGCTTAGCCTTCTATTTAATTTTGATGTTCAATGTTTTTTTTCTTGTATTTTTTCGTACAGACTCGTTTTGAATATCAAGCTTGGAGAGTCATGGTTCTCGATCGAATCAATTGCAGTTTCATTTTTTTACCACAAATGAGTCCCAGTTTTCTGATAAGTCTAGATTTTCTCAGTTGTAAAGTTTTCGTGATTAGACAAGACTTACATTTTTATTTCCTACGTACCTAGGTGTAGGAGAGAATTGATAATAATTTAGGTATTGTAGATATAATTTACTAAAAATTTTTTTTTTTTCAATAGGTATTTATAATAAATTGTGTATAACTAAAAAAAATTTGCTCGTGCTTATTTTTTTCTTTATTACCTAGCAATACTTAGGTACCTATGTATTAATCCAAGCCAATTAATGACTTGTTCTTGCTAATTTTGAAACAGTTTCAAAAATATTTCAAGTTATACTACAAGTTACCTACTTACTACAATAAAATTACCAATTAATTTACTCAATTTATTTTCACCAATTAATTAGAAATAAAACAGCAGAAACTTAATTCTACACATATCAGATCACAAATAAAAACATAACACATCGATTTACACCATAATAACAAAAACAACTATTTATTATTCAAAACGAGAATCCATTTTGACCCTATCTCCCCTTTTGATTGCCGCTCTGACTTGACCTTTCCAACGTCAACGCCCATAGAGACTTTAATGGCCCCTCTATTTAAACGATAAATTGTTGCGAAAAAAGTACAAATTACAAGACGGTTTTTTAAATAAAAAGGCGGGAAAAGTAGCGATATTTTTGAGTGCGGAATACATAAATGACTGTGGAATAGGCGTGACAGGGTTAAAAAAATAGTCCGTATTTGGAAAAATATTGGACACGAATTTTTATTTTAACAAAACATTAACATAATAACATTTTTTGTTATTTTTTTGTCCTTCAAATGATATTTTTTTAGCTTTTAACATTTGTGGGGGTATTCTTCCCAAGTGCAGTAGGTACCTCCTCGCGCCAGTCGTCTCAGGATCCTGCGGCATCTTGAGGAAACCTGGATTTTAAATTCTGAAATCGCCAACCAGTTTTGTGCAAGCCTGGTGATTAACGCTCATTCCTTTTGGGGCCCGATTCTCCTAAGTTAATAATGTCAGAATCGAATAGAAATTGAATCGCAATAGCAGTTTTAACCGGATCGGTGCTTGTGCCCAGGGGCCCGATTCTCCTAATTTTACTTAAGCGACATACGATTCACATTCCACTGAGATTCAATCACGACTCCATTACGATTGAAGCGTATATGAATTTACGATTTAGTGCAAACTACCGTATAGACCAAAATCACCAAAATAGCAGACCAATCGCAAACCAATCGAATGTCGTTGGAATACGATTGGTTGTATATTACCCAGTAGCAGGATACCCGATATGGTAAAACTGCTATTGCGATTATATTACGATTCAATTTCTATTCGATTTTTACATTATTAACTTAGGAGAATCGAGTGATTAACGCTCATTCCTTCTGGGGCCCGATTCTGCTAAGTTAATAATGTCAAAATCGAATAGAAATTGAATCGCAATATGATCGCAATAGCAGTTTTAACCGGATCGGTGCTTGTGCCCAGCAGTGTGACTACAGAAAAAGCTGATGATGGTGAACTTACGTCAATTTTCCTTTAATATTCTCAATTTTAATAATACTATAACGCTGAAGAGTTCGTTTGTTTTCTTAAGGATATCTTTTATCTCGATACGCGAAGTAATAGAAACTATCTACTGGTGAAAGCTACAGGCAAAGTAGTGCAGTATTTGAGTTAAACAAAAATATAATTCACCAATGTTAGCTAAGCACTCGATAAGCAATCCTATCTTATTTATATTACCCGACATTTTGTAATTTATTATAAATGTTAAAAACACGTCGGTAGAATGAAAATTCTCATTGGTTTGCATATAAAAGAGGAGTTCTATTGGATTTAGTTTAGTTATGATCCGCTAATGAGTTCAGTAAGATGTGTTTGTATGATTTTTAACACGTTTTTATTAGGTCGACCTGTATGTAACTATGTAATAGAATTTAATGTAGGTACCTACCTAGCTGTTTTTCCTCAATCCTCAAAACGCTCAATCCTTCTCCGTGTGAGAGGAGGCCTGTGCCCAGCAGTGGGACGATAAAAAGGCTGTAGGTACCTAAGAGACAGACAGCTGTTTTTCCACTTTTTCACCCATGTATTGTTGGAACTTCTCCCCGTACCGGGATAAAATATAGCCTATGTTACTCGGGAAGAGAATAGCTTTTCAACAGGGAAATAATTTTGAAATTGGTTCAGTAGTTTTGGAGCCTAGATGGTATATACTAGTACACGAGTCTCAAGGAACTTCTCGTTCCAGGATAAATAATAGCAAATAACTTATCTTTCTAATGGCAAATTAATAATTGTCTAAATAAGTTGAGTAGATCACCCCTACAACGTGACAAACAGACAAACTTTGCAATCAATGACTACAGTCTACTTACGAAGATACAAAATCACTTCAGTTTATTAAATAAATATGAAGGGCTAGCTTTTGGGACCTTTGGGACCCTTAATTTTTGCGGACGAGAGTACATTTCATAAGAACCTGTAGTACTAGGTCTATCTATGTCTATTCTTATTAAATGTATGTCTTTTCAGACCACGGGACTACAGAGTCCCGGATATTTGGGAGGCGAACTTGGGGCCGAAGCCAACACGCTGAAGCCCTTGAGACAACTTTAATGAAATGGTGACAGAAAACTGACGATTATCCCTGTATACACTATAGAAATGTACCCAAGGACAATCGCCGGTTCTGTGCTAAAGTATTGCTAACTATGCATGAAAACTACTTGGGCTATTGTGATGGGATGCTAATGGACTGGGAATGATGATAACTATGGGAACTATGGCACCTGCCGATAACAATGTTTGCACACGTAAAAATGGCAGGTGGAGACTCGCCAGCTCACTTACTGGGCCCCCGAGAATCAGTCACTGAATAGCAATTAGAGGGCAACAGGTAGGTACATGAGCGGCTGAAGGGTGAGGATACCTCGGCGGACTTTAAACGCAGATTACGCGCTCCCTGTGGGTCCAGCATCACCGGCCCACTCGCCACTTACCACGAGGCACCTACCCTCCGAGCAGGGCTGCTAACCCTGCTCTAGCGACTCCACTCTGGTCGGCCAATGAAGGCAAGCCAAGAGTTACAAGCAAAGCTGAAAATTTTTCAGAAATTAACAAATCAACCTTTCAGTGAAAACTTGGTTTGTTAATTTCTTGAAAGCGCTTTTCAAATCGTAAAATACGTGAGAATTTTGCAAGATTTAAAAAAAAAACTTTCAGCTTTATGTAAGTAGGTACTTAGTTTGTTTGTCGAGGAAGGCGGTAAGATATGTTTTACACTAGGCGAAAGGAATATTATCGAGGATGGATATTATATGATATTTTTATGGTTCTGTACCCAAAGGCTGTATCTCATGAACGGTGGCAATTAGTTAGAAAGCTGAAATTTGCACTTCTGATGTATTTCTGTTGCCGCTATAACAACAAATACTGAAAACTGGATATAAATATTTTGGGGGCTCCCATACAACAAACGTAATTTTTTTGCTCATTTTCTATATAATGGTACAGAACCCTTCGTGCGCGATTCCGACTCGCACTTGCCCGGTTTTTTTTTATCTCGATATGCGAAGTTCACAAAACCTTCTACTTTCTCTAGAATATTGTGTTGCATATGAACTTAAGACAAAGTATTTGAGTAAAACAAAAATAGAATTCACCAATGGTAGCTTAGCACTCGAAAATAAGCAATTCTATCTTCTGCAAATCACCCTACATTTTGTAATTTATTAAAAATATTAAAAAACATGTCGGTAGAATGAAAATTCTCATTGGTTTGCATATAAAAGACGAGTTCTATTGGACTTCGTTTAGTCATGATCGGCTAATGAGTTCAGTAAGATGTGTTTGTATGATTTTTAACACGTTTTTATTAGGTCGACCTATATGTAACTAAGGAAGTGTGTGATAGAATTTAATGTAAGTACCTAGTGTAGGACCGGGAGATTACTCGTTTGCTCAAATGAAAAACTTAATTTTGAAATCACGACGTTCATTGTACGAGCTCGTGTGGTGAAGTGACAACTTCAGTATAAAAATACTAATCCTTTTATTTTTCATGGAACGAATTTAAATAATTGTCCGGCCACTACCAAAATATAATAATTATAAGTATAGGAACGCTATTGAAACGTACCTACCCAAGGACGATCCCCGGTTCTGTGCTAAACTATTGCTAAATATGGAATAAAACTAGGTACTAGGGCTATTGCGATGGGATGCTAATGGACTGGGAATAGGGATAACTTAACTATGGGAACTATGGCACCTTCTGATGGCAATGTATTAAATACATGTAAAAATTGCTGGTTAATATTATTACAAGTATCTATGTATACATATATATAACTATGTAATTACAAGCAAAGCTGAAAACTTTTCAGAAATTAACAAACCAACCTTTCAATGAAAATATGGTTTGTTAATTTCTTGAAAGCGCTTTTCAAATCGTAACATACTTACTTATGTGAGAATTTTGCATGATTTTGAAAAAAACCTTTCAGCTTTATGTACGTAAGTAGTCTCGTTTATCGGGGAAGGCTGTAAGATATGTTTTACTGGAGGCGAAAGGAATATTATAGAGGAAGGATAATTATAGGATATTTTTTATCTCGATATGCGAAGTAGGTACACAAAATTGACTGTGTTTCGGATGGCACGTTAAACTGTAGGTCCCGGCTGTCATTGAACATCCTTGGCAGTCGTTACGGGTAGTCAGAAGCCAGTAAGTCTGACACCAGTCTAACCAGGGGGTATCGGGTTGCCCGGGTAACTGGGTTGAGGAGGTCAGATAGGCAGTCGCTTCCTGTAAAGCACTGGTACTCTGCTGAATCCGGTGAGACTGGAAGCCGACCCCAACATGATTGGGAAAAAGGCTCGGAGGATGATGATGCGAAGTACACAAAACCTCTGGTGGAAACTAGTTTTTTAAAAGAAAAACCTACTTTCTTTAGAATCTAGAACATTGTGTTGCATATGAACTTAGTCAAAGTAGTGCAGAACAAAAATATTATTCACCAATGGTAGCTTTGCACTCGAAAATAAGCAATCCAATCTTCTGCATATCACCCTACATTTTGTAATTTATTAAAAATGTTAAAAATCATGTCGGTAGAATGAAAATTCTCATTGGTTTGCATATAAAAGAGGAGTTCTATTGGATTTAGTTTAGTTATGATCCGCTAATGAGTTCAGTAAGATGTGTTTGTATGATTTTTAACACGTTTTTATTAGGTCGACCTGTACTTATGTAACTATGTAATGGAATCTAAGGTAACTAAAACCACTTGAATGGTGAATTATTGGTGTTTCGGGGCTGTCTTTAGTAAATTTTGATGTTCAAAAACTTGCAATGATTTGCACCCAATTTTGAATAAATGATTTTGTGTTTCAGTTTCTTCGTCAATGGTAGGTATGCTGATCAGTATAACTAGTCAGCTACTCAGAACATTAGCTACTTATCTATGTGTAGGTACTTAGATACTTAATAAAATACAGAGGAAACATTTTTTTTTTTCGTTTGTTTGAGCTCCAAAACCACTGAATCCATTTTGAAAATTCTTTCACTATTGGAAAGATACACTATTCCCGAATACCTATCATAGGTTATATTTTAACCCGAAAGGAAAGAGGTTCCCACGGGACGTGCACGAAACTGCGGGTAAATACTTAACTAGTTATAGGAATAAGATGTGGTTTATAAAAAGCACCAGCTTTAGTACTAGGCTTAAAAATCGTCCGGAAAAGCCACATGGGTACATTTTAGCACCACGTTTTATAAAGAGGCAATAGTTTAGTTTTTAACCATTAATAGCCATTCAACGTGGCAATGCAGCCAGCCTTTTGGGAACACTGCCGGGTGACAGCGATGACGATCAATTTTTCGACGCAAATTATTAGTTTTAAGTTTTATTTTTTTATGTAAATATAGATTTAGTTTATTTTAAAATATAATGTAAGTACAGTTCAATGTAAAATAAAGATTACCTTGTTACGGGAAGTAGTTCAGTCAGAGTCAAAAGGGTTCCGGATAAATATAACTTTTGTTGTACGGGAGTGGGTACCTTAAATTATTGATTCTATTCTAGTTTTCAGTATTTAATGTTAAAGCGGCAAGAGAAACACATACTTAGCACAACAAAACGGTTTATGAAATACAGCCTGATGACAGACGGACAGATAGACAGATGGACAGTGAAGTCTTGGTTATAATAGGGTTTTACCCACTGGGTAGCAGCCCTTAAAGGGATTAATAAATAAAATAGCGTAAATAAAAACCATAATCATTTATTACCAATTATTAAAGATTAACAATTATTAAAATTTATAAAAAAGAAATTAAGAATAACACTAAAAATCATTATTTAAGCTTTCACGCTTTTACTGGGCTTCATTTTCGGTGGTTTTATGATAGATCCAATACTTTTTCTTCGCATCATGCTTTTTTTCTTCGATGGAGTTTGCATGCCCTTAGCAATTCTAACTTTTTTTACTTTCTCTTCGCCATTTTTCTTTCCTTTGACAGTCTTCTTTTCTGTACTATCTTTTTCCATCTTTTTCATTGGTTTAGCAGTTTTTGTAGATTTCTCTTTACTTTCTTTAGGCTTAACAGGTTTCTTTTTAGTAACTTTTTCTGCTGCGTCCTTAGTCTTAGACATTTCTTTAGTTTTCTTCTTTTTTTCTGGATCTTTTGGTTTTTTCTCTTTCTCTTTTAACATCTTTTTGGGTTTTGGTTTCTTTTCCTTTACTGGAACTAGCTTGAAGGACCCAGAAGCGCCGATTCCTTTCATTTGAACGATTTTTCCTTCTTCAACGGCTTTCTTTATATACTTTTTCATATGAAAGTTTAACTTTTCCGTATCAACGTTGTATTTTTCTTGTATATACTTCTTGATTGCATAAAGAGAAACGCCTTTCCTGCTATTAAGATCCATCAAAGCTTGATTAATCATTATCTTCGTGGTCAATTTCTTTTCTGGTTTTGTAGTTAACATTCCATCCGAAGGACTTGGCGGTATTTTCTTGTTAGACTTTTTTGGTAAAGCTGATTGTAACTCGATATCTGAACCTTCGGATGACATTTTGGATGATTACGGAGAATAATTACTATTTTTTAATATATTTTTAGCAGTTTTCCATGAATAAATAGGAGGTTAATTGTTCTCAAACTTTACCGTAGCGACGAAGTGGTCGTAAATTGAGGAAATGTTAAAAATGTAAAAAATTTGTCGGTATGTTGAAAAATCGGTTTGGTTTGCATATAAAAGTGGTGTTCTATTGAATTTTACTTAGTTGTGATTGGTTAATGAGTTCAGTTGGTATGGTGCGTTAGTATGATTTTAACGAAGATATTCGTAGAAATTATTTTAGTGTTTTTTTATTCGTTGACCACATTAAAGTTCGTGTAGGTTTACTTTAAAAGTAGCTCGTAGTATTCGATAACTTACTAGAGAAAAAAAGTATCGAGATACGATACTTTTTTTTGAAATTATATAAATAGGATATTAAGTAAATTTTGGCGTTTGTGTTGTTAAGAAATTATATCCCTTTACGTTGGTTGGTTAAGGTACTTTTGACAATTTAACTTTGACTATGACTCTGATCTTACTTTTTTGTTACGTGCCGGTGTTCGTTAGGTGCCCGGTGGATGCAGGTCGCCTCCAACAGGTATCTGTGGAGATCTAAGGGGGAGGCCTATGTTCAGCAGTGGACGTCCTATGGCTGAGATGATGATGATGATGATGATGATGATGAAGTTATTTTTTTATTTATTTATTTTTTTGGTATGGCATCTCGCAGTTCAGCCTAGGAGGCCGTGTACTGCTTAACCGGACTTTTCCCTGTGGATGCCTAGATTTTAAGGCCTCCAGCCAGGGGCGTGATGAAGTTATGTAACGAAACGATTTATATAATGCATTGATGCACACCACATGACTTTATATAATGCATTGATGCACACCACATGACTTTAGGCGACTATGTGCTTCTAAAAGTCGCACAAATTAAATACCTAAGTTATTCAATCACATACTTAGATATTTGTATTTTACTTTGTTTCAGTTTTGTTTTTCTTGCTGAATTAGTTTTTGATTATTTTTTCGCCTAGGTGCACCTAAATGACTGCCACCACAACATATATACCCAGATATAATTCTTATATTTAAGTACCTATAGATTAGATTCTAATGGCCTTACTACAAAAACCTAAACATCTGTTGAACACTTGTCTAAAAATAATGTGTGGCTGCAAAACGTACCATATTCCAACGTCTTACTTTGTAATTTTTTAGACAATTGTTCAACAGACGTTTAAAATTTTGTGGTAGGACGGTAAGATTCTATTCTAAGTACCTACTTTAAAGAGAGAAAAAATGTTTTCATGTCCGATTTCATTTACCTACTTATTGTATGATAAAGCGATTTTACTTACTTCGTATATTTTACTACTTAAGGTAAACGCGGGTGAAGTCGTCATGCCCCAATAGTCGTCAATTAATCTAAAAACTTTTATTTATTATTTCTACTGAACTTAAAATGGGCCGGTTTATATGTCAACATATTGTTGATATATATTGCACAATTGAAATGACTATACGGGGTTTTAACAGTCATGGCGTCTAAGATATGTTATTCGAAACGTGTGTGCCCTAACAAAAAAGTTTTTTCGTGGAGTTCAGCTGTCAAAAGTGAAACTCAGCACGTGGTTTTGTCTTTTGATTTACATAACTCCAGTGGGGTCTGTGGTATGTTTCTTTGTTTAATTAGATAGTTAAGTTTATTTGCTATGGATGTAATATGCAATTTGGAATACTTTTAACATAGAAGATATATTTTTTTAATGTGACATGTATTGGTACTTTAAAACTCCCATTTGACCCAAAACCCGTCAATTTTAGAATTATTTTGACGACTACTGGGACATGCTCAAAAGTTGCACCTAAAGTCGTCACAATGAGGATATTTTGTGTTTTACAGTACAAAATGCGAATAAATAGCTAATATCGGGACTTTTACAAAATTGTTAACTCTCTAGAACAAATATATTTAAGGTTTAGACTACATGTGTTGATAAAACTGCGTTTCTTTTAAGCTTTTTCTTAGGGGTAAATTTTACTCTGCTGGTTCTAGATGCACGTACACAGTCATGTTATTCGATTCAATTAATATGTTTCTTAATGGCTAAATCCCCTGTTTTCTATGAGTATGCACTTTCTACAAGTGTTTTTTTTAGGTAAATATTGGCCGCTGTAGGCCTCCGCCATTCGATTAAGGACACGAAATAGGTACATATCTACCGCTTTGGGTACAACTTCCACTAGCCTTTGTTTCTACTACTGAAATACAAGATTTCAATTTGTGGCAAGCAAAAATTGACTGTTCTTACACTATGTTTGAATGTAAAATGTTTGAAAGAACTGCATGTCGTCACGCGTATTGTACCGCGTCTCCCTAACGTGCCTTAATAGCGCCGGTATAAAAATTATGTCATTCAACTAGTCTTTACGCAAAAAATATTAAAATCAGTTTTAAAACTAAGATGACATAGCTTCCATCCCTGTCACTTCTTTGCTTGTCGTATTCGATATCGATGGGTAAAGAGTAATCTTAAGTAAGATTTTTTATTTAAAATTGTATGTACCTAGTGATTGCATGGTCGTAATTTTAATAGCAGATCATGACTGAAAGACACTAGAAGCAAGAGGGCCTTTTATAAGTCATAGAAGCAGTAAATCAAGGGGCCACAACATCAGATGCAGCAAGAAAATTTAAAACGCCCTTTTGAGACAACTTTAATGAAATAGTGACACAAAACCGACGATTATCCCTGTATACATCTATATATATAAAATAAAGTCGTGTTAGTTACTCCACTTATAACTCAAGAACGGCTGAACCGATTTAGCTGAAAATTGGCAAGGAGCCAGGAGGTAGTTTAGAGCCAGGAGGAAGGACATAGGATTGTTTTTGTCACCATCCGGCTACGGGAAGCAGTTATCTCGGGACGCGGGTGAAACCGCGGGCGGAAAGCTATAGTAAACTATAGAAATGAACCCAAGGACAATCCCCGGTTCTGTGCTAAACTATTGCTAACTATGGAGGAAAACTACTTGGGCTATTGCGTTGGGATGTTAGTGGATTAGGATATAGAAAACTATAGGAACTATGGCACCTGCCGATGACAATGTATAAAATAATTGTTAAAAGGCAAGTGGAGGCTCGCCAGCTCACTTACTAGGCCCCCGGGAATCAGTCACTGAATAGCAACAAGAGGGCAATACATGAGCGGCTGAAGGGTGAGGATACCTCGGCGGACTTTAAACGCAGATCACGCGCTCCCTGTGTGTCCAGCATCACCGGCCCAATCGTCACTTACCACGAGGCACCTACCCTCCGAGCCAGGCTACTAACCCTGCTCTAGCGACTCCACTCTGGACGGCGAATGAAGGCAAGCCAGAGGCGGGAGACCTATCCCCCGTCATGCATCACTCCGGCCAGCAGGAGTGAAGCAGGACAGGGACAGTATACTCTCTCTGGAGTACTCGGTATATATAGCCCCGCGGGATCGCTACTCCCCGTCATCCGAGTCAGATGCCCTGCGGGGCTTATTAGATATTATTATTATTGGGTTTGAACGCTTAGTTGTAATCAGAATTTTGTTTCATACCTTTAAAACAATTTTTTTTGAACTGTCTATAGAGATTTTTTCAAATCGTACTTAGCATGCGCTAAGCAATTCATAAGTTTTGATGAATGACAACCTTACCTACATATTTATGAATGTTAGTAATTATTTCGCGGAAAGCTATATACATGTTTTTTTTGAGGCTTTTATTTTTTGTGAAAACTAATTATTTTATTTTACAATTTTAATAGTAACAATTTTACTCGTGCTACATATGCACATGACTGCATGGTTATATGATTGATTACGAAATATATTTTATAGACTGATTTTGTGATTCCAAGCGTCTGATAGATAGGAATATAAATTAAAATGCAACTATGTATCTGTTTTATTGAATACCGTACCTTACCATGCCATAATGTAATGTTTCAAAGGTATAAGTATGCTTAACAAATTCAAGCACAAAAAAAATGTACATAACTTGAACTTTATGTTCAACAGCAGAGAGTTTACATTCGCATTCAAAGTTGACGAGTACTGGGAATATTTGACGAGTATCCGTACAAATCAGACGACTATTGGTACAAATCGCCCTTTTTTTACTTTTGCCTTAATAACTACATAAACCCATGAAAATGATTAAAAAAACATTAGTTACTTAGAATAACGAATAAATACTCTATCACGTCATGCAAAAATTTTCATTTTCTATTGAATATTTAACACACAGTAGCGCTTCAAAGTCGGCGATTTCCGAAATCCGACGAGTATTGGTACGTTTACCTTAGTTACTTTTATACGTAACCAAACCCTATTTCAGTAGTTCTCGTTGAAACAAACAAACCCTTCAGCTTTATAATATTAGATAAGTATTGATTTACAAACTTTAAGAAATTGTGTGAAAGTTACTAGGGAGTTCGTTCCATTGCTGGGGAGTTTGTTCCACCACTTCTTCTTCCCAGCAAAAACACAGGAAGTGGCGAAGGGCGGGCGTTTTGGGGGCTGTCTTTTGTAAATTTGACCTTCAAAAAGTGCTGATTTTCAGCCTACTTTGAATAATTGACTTTGCGATTTTAATTTTGATTTTGTGAGTAAAAAGTAAATTCTGCTCGTGTGCATATTACTTAGGTACTCATATTGTAAGATCTGGTTGGTTTCCGTAGAAATGGGGATTTATATTCAAATTAGATTGTTCAGTAGTATGCAGCTAGTTGGCTAGTACCTATAAAAATCTCTAATCACCTTCTAAGCAACATTTTAACTAATCAAACAGCCTTACTTATAAACGTATAAATTAAATAATAAGTAATACTTAAGGGCTGTTTAAGGAAATTCTTATTTGTAAACGTTGCTTAAGGTAAACGTACCAATACTCGTCGGATTTCGGAAATCACCGACTTTGAAGCGCTACTGTGTGTTAAATATTCAATATAAAATGAAAATTTTTGCATGACGTGATAGAGTATTTATTCGTTATTCTAAGTAATTAATGTTTTTTTAATCATTTTCATGGGTTTATGTACTTATTAAGGCAAAAGTAAAAAAAGGGCGATTTGTACCAATAGTCGTCTGATTTGTACGGATACTCGTCAAATATTCCCAGTACTCGTCAACTTTTAATGCTAATGTGAACTCTTTGCTCTTGAACATAAAGTTCAAGTTATGTACATTTTTTTTGTGCTTGACTTTGTTAAGCATACTTGTGCCTTTGAAACATTAGGTAGATAGATAGAAAACCAAATCCCTATTTAGAATAGCAGGTCATAATCTCTTACAAGAGCAAGTATTCAATAAAACAGATTATATTATATTACATTTTAATTTATATTCCTATCTATCAAACGCTGGGAATCACAAAATAAGTCTATAAAATATATGTTATATTTCGTAATCAATCATATAACCATGCAGTCATGTGCAATGTGCATATGTAGCACGAGTAAAATTATTACTATTAAAATATTTAAATTGCAAAACCAATATTGTGTTTTCCCAAAATTTATATACAACCTTCGCTCCTCTCCCTTATGGAAGCAGCCACATCTTTTAGACAGAATTGACCAAATTATCTGTACTATCCTTCATCTCTTTTTAATTTGGCCTTGGACGACCGAGGGTGGCTTCAAGCCACCTTTTTTTTTTTAACGACGTCAAAAATCATTAAATGACCCCTCCCGCTGTGGGTTAGCAGCGGTGAGGGAGTGTCAGACTCTTACTGACTAAAAACCGTCGTGTTCCGTCATAGGCATTTTATGTACCAGGGCCGCGGTATCTCTTTCGAACAACCCGCAGCCCCGGCAGGCCTTGGCCCTGCTGGGCCCCGCTGGGGTTGCTGACATCTCTTTGAGGAGCGCGTGGAACAACGCGCGCCGTCGACACGGGCGCGAAGCCACCCTTCCGATCAGATTCGGTGGCCTCGGCGTCCGCAAAATTTCCAGTTTAAGTCTACCAGCGTTCCTATCCTCGGTCTGCGGCACTAAGGAGTTGACCAGCAAAATTTTAGCCCCTTCACTGCTCGATTCTGAGGTGCATGGTATGAACGCCTGGAAAGTGACTTACCCAAATACAGCCTTCCCTGACAACCCGGCTTCCCAGAGACAGTGGGACGAGCCGCTCTGCAGATTGACGAGACTAATTGAAACATCTGTCAATACTGCTGAGCGTGCTACTGGCTGTGGGAGAGTGGGAGTCAGGCTATGGCTTCACGCACTACCGTCACCCAGCGTTGGGACCATGCTGGGTGACACAACATTCCGGCTCGCTACATGCCTACGCCTCGGCGCTCCCACTGCGGCTCCGCATCGCTGTCAGTGCGGCGAATCTGTGGACTGCCTTGGGCACCATGGTCTTTCCTGTGGCAAAAGTGCTGGTCACATGGCACGACACGCCAGCATAAATGACATGAAAATGTGGAGTCCACTCGTGACCAAAAGGCTGGCCTATACTTCGGCCAAAGGATATGCATTGCCATCCAGCGTGGCAATGCAGCCAGCCTTTTGGGCATGATCCCCGCTGACAGCGATGCGGATGAATTTTTTGATACTTAGTTTTAATATTTCCCCCTTTATTATTTTTGGAAATATGAAAGTCTGTGAGACCACCACACTGGTCAATTTTGAGGTGCCATGTCTGACCGAGGCTTTAAGTGCTTGGAAAGTCGTGCAGCCGCAGTGCCGGCCGCATACCACGACATGCTAACATCAACGACGTGATCCGTCGCGCTCTTGTTGCCGTCGGCGTACCAGCCATACTCGAACCAAATGGCTTGGTACGCGACAATGGCAAGAGACCAGACGGCATGTCGCTATTTCCGTGGAAGTTGGGTAGGACTTTAGTGTGGGACGCGACATGCATCGACACTCTTGCGCCATCTCCCGGAACTCTCCCATCCCGGAATTGCATGTTGTGCTGGCTCCGCCGCTGCACAAGCAGAGAACCTCAAGCGGCGCAAATATACTAACCTTATATTCAAGTACATGTTCAAGCCGTTTGGGGTTGAAACTCTTGGGCCGTGGGGTCCAAGAGCCCGCCTTCTTGCCAAGGATATTTCCCAGCGCCTGGTTGACACTTCACGGGACCCAAAGGCTGGATTTTATTTCGCACAGAGGTTGAGCATTGCCATCCAACGTGGCAATTCTGCCAGCCTTTTGGGTACATTACCCAGTGACAGCGATGAGGAACAATTTTTTGATGCACTGTATTATTTATTTATTTATTTATTTATTTAACAATTTATGTACACACACACAGAATACAGAGAAGAAGAAAAATAGAAATAATAATAATATTAGTTTTCAGACAGACAGAGCTCAAGATTCGTGCCGATAACTATAAGATTACTCTTTACCCATCAATATCGAATACGACAAGCAAAGCAGTGACAGCGATGGAAGCTATGTCATCTTAGTTTTAAAACTGATTTTAATATTTTTTGCGTCAAAACTAGTTGAATGACATAATTTTTATACAGACGCTATTAAAGCAAGTTAGGGAGACGCGGTACAATACGCGTGACGACATGCAGTTATTTCAAACAAAAAGCATAGTGTAAGAACAGTCAATTTTTGCTTGCCACAAATTGTAATCCAAGCGTAGTAGAAACAAAGGCTAGTGGTAGTTGTACCCAAAGCGGTAGATATGTATCGTGTGTCCTTAATCGAATGGCGGAGGCCTACAGCGGCCAATATATACCTAAAAAAGACACTCGTAGAAAATGCATACTTATAGGAAACAGGGGATTTAACCATTAAGAAACATATTAATTGAATCGAATAACATGACTGTGTACGTGCATCTAGAACCAGGAGAGTAAAATGTACCCCTAAGAAAAAGCTTTAAAGAAACGCAGTTTTATCAACAAATGTACTCTAAACCTTAAATATGTTTGTTCTAGAGAGATAACAATTTTGTAAAATCCCGATATTAGCTATTTATTCGCATTTTGTACTGTAAAACACAAAATATCCTCATTATGACGAGTTTAGGTGCAACTTTTGAGCACGTCCCAGTAGTCGTCATAATAATTCTAAAATTGACGGGTTTTGGGTCAAATAGGAGTTTTAAAGTACCAATAGATGTCACATTAAAAAAATATATCTTCTATGTTAAAAGTATTCCAAATTGCATATTACATCGTTAGCAAATAAACTTAACTATCTAATTAAACAAAGAAACATACCACAGACCCCACTGGAGTTATGTAAATCAAAGCACAAAACCACGTGCTGAGTTTCACTTTTGACAGCTGAACTTCATGAAAAAACTATTTTGTTAGGGCACACACTTTTCGAATAACATATCTCAGACGCCATGAATGTTAAAACCCCGTATTGTAATTTCAATTGTGCAATATATTATCAACAATATGTTGACATATAAACCGGGCCATTTTAAGTTCAGTAGAAATAATAAATAAAAGTTTTTAGATTAATTGACGACTATTGGGGCATGACGACTTCACCCGCGTTTACCTTAAGTATGACTTAACTAACAATTAGTCACTAATTAAGGCTTTAAGTAGTGATTAGTTAAAATATTGCTTAGAAGGTGATTAGAGATTTTTTTTATTTAGGGGTTAAAGTAGGTATCTATGAAGTTATTGACACGTTTTTTTCAACCTGACTACAGACATTTTATCTAAGTATAGGTAGTATCTACATTTACTTCTTTATCTACCAATATAAGAGAAAAGATTTTTTTGTTTGCTTGTACACTAAAACCTCAGAAACTATTGAACAGATTTGAAAATTTCTTTCAATTTGAAAGCATCATGTCTCCGAATAACACAGGCTATATTTTGTGAAACCTCGGAAACACGGCTCGTAACTGAATTTTAGACAATTTACTAAAACGAAATTGAGAGAGGGAAATTGTTTACCTACGACAAAATTAAAATACAAGTAGGTATACCTAAATATTAGATCATTTACTTACTTTATGAGACCTAAAGAATTATGGGTAAATAGAAAATTCTATCCGCATAATAAGTGTTGTGGGTATTTTGTAAAATCGGCTTGGTTTGAGTATAAATGGGGAATTTGTATTCAAATTCGTTTAATTTAGTCGTATGCATCTGATTGTCGAGTAAGTCGTAAGTAGGTATCTATGACGTTATTATTATTATTTTTTTAAATCTGACCACAGACATCTTTATCTTCAGTATCTGCATATTCTTCTACACTAATATAATAAAAAGGAAACTATTTTTTGTGCCCTAAAGTCTCCGAAACTGCTGAACTGATTCGAAAACTTATTGATTGTTTTCGTTCCTTTTCATGACCATTCCTAATTACATTAATGTTACATGATAGCATTAGAACTTAAAAAAAAGGGTATAAAAACGTATCCTGGTTAGTTTTTAAACCATGGTTCAATCGATTACTTACTTAAGTAAGTTCCTCATATATTCCTCATATTCCTAATAGGTCCAATTGAAAACCAGCGTCAGGCACTAGCTGTCTGGCATAGGTACCATGCTGAACTGGACCTATTTGGCGCAACATTATGTCACTTTTATAATTTTTATTTCTATGTGTACCTACGTGTGTATGGCTTGTGTCAAGAAATAATTTTTCTTTCTTTCTTCTTTCTTAGTACTAAAATTATTACTTTTACTATAAAAACGGCATTAATAAACGTTTGAATTTTTGGGGTCAATAAAAGTAATCTTTGCGAGATTTAGAAATTTATTTATTTATTTAACAGTATATGTACCTACTCAACAAGACAAGGCGAAAATAAAATCATCATCCTCCGAGCCCTGTTCCCCAACTATGTTGGGGTCGGCTTCCAGTCTAACCGGATGTAGCTGAGTAGGTACCAGTGCTTTACAAGCGAAAATAAAATGAAAAATGTTAATAATGCAGAACAATTTTATAAATGAGACCACCCCAGTAAGTAATTAATAATACTTGTGTTGGGCTATCTCGCTCTTTCCCTTATGAAGCAAAGTTGAGACTAGGTTTGACAAGTGAAGACTTAAATGTAAATGTAGACAAAATAAAAGTAAAAATTGAAAAGCAAAAGTCCCTCGGGTCGGGGTCCGAATGCGCACACCCTATTTAAAGATCTGTCTAGGCTGCTGGTTGACGCTTCTCGTGACCAAAAGGCTGGCTATTACCTCGGACAAAGGATCAGCATGGCGATCCAACGAGGTAATGCTGCCAGTCTCTTGGGTACGCTCCCAGTTCACAGCGATGGGGATGAATTTTTTGACGCGTTTTATAGGTAGATATAGTGTTTTTTTTATTGTTTTACTAGGATAGTTTTTTTTTTGTGTTATAAAAATCTATGTAAGTAGTAATAAAGAGACTTCATAGCTAAAAAAAAGCAAAAATTAAAATCTTAGTAAATCAAGTAGAAATTGTGGGTAGATAGTAAATTCTGTTCGTGTGCACATAAAGTGTAGTGGGTATATTGTAAAATTAGCTTGGTTTGCGTATAAAATGGAGGTTTATGTCCGAATTGGCTTAGTTTGTTAACGAGGTTCATTTAGTAAGCATGTATGAAGTTAATATGAAGCCAGGTAGGTAAATCATGTATGAAATTAATATATACCTAGCCCTATTAGTTTCTATACCTGACGACAAACAAAGCTAGATATTAATAAAATTAAATAGTCTTAAAAATCACCATCAATTTTGGTTACTGGTTATCGAATCACGTGTGACCGATTTCGATAACTCTTTTCGTTGTAGTCAGTAGGATTTCTATAAAAAGTTGCCCAGATAAATAAAAAATACGAAAGAAAATTCATATAACTTGGTCTCCTGTCAGGATAGGTATTTGATCAGAGTGCATTGAACCAGTTCTCTTGGAATAAGGGCTGTTTACTGATGTTCACTGGAATCGAGAGAATTCCTCAAAAATGAGCAGCAATTATCTCGTATTTGTTTCATTAGTAGATATATTGATATGTCTATGATCTATGAGGATCTATGCACAACGTTTAGTTAATAACTAAAGTTTACAAACGATACCTCATTTATGTATGAGTACGCTGTAATAATATGCTGTGGACAGACGACCTTATAAAGGTCGCCGGAAGACGCTGGATACAGGTCGCTTCCAACAGATATCTGTGGAGATCAAAGGGGGAGGCCTATGTTCAGCAGTGGACGTCCTATGGCTGAGATGATGATGATGATGATGCTGTAATAAAAACTAGAAAATTGGACCAGCATTTTGTTAGTTTTATTTTGCTGTTAACATCGTTTTGCTTGGAAATCCATACTTAGCTTATTTTATCACTTAAAAAAAGTGTGTATGGAGTTTCTTGCCGGTTCTTCTCCATAAGACCCACTGTTTGGAACCGCGCAACTAGCTTGGCGTGTCTTAAACACCTGCAGTAGGTCTATTTGAAATAAAAACCTTTTTGAAAGTCATTAAGAAAATCAACCATAAAAAAATCCTATTGTAAGTAACTGCTCCTAACTCACTTTAATTTGCTGTGCCCGTCAGGGTCCATGTGAAAGGGCACGCCACCATCGTGGCGGTAAGTCCCCTCTTTGAGGAGTGGCTCGGGAGGAGTCACGGCGCCCTCACGTACCGCATGACGCAGGTCCTCACCGAACACGGTTGTTTCGGGAGGTACCTGCACCGCATCGGTCGTGAGGAGGCGCCCGGGTGTCACCATTGTGCGGACAGCCCCGAGGACACGGTGGACCACACAGTCCAGGTGTGCCCCGCATGGGAGGGGCACCGCCGGGTCCTCGTCGAGGCTTTGGGCGGCGGCGACCTCTCGCGTCCGGCCCTGGTTCAGGCCATGGTCCGGGGCGAGAGGGAATGGGATGCCGTCGCCTCCTTCTGCGAAGCGGTCATGCTCGAGAAGGAGGAGGCGGAACGCCAGAGAGTTCGCACCTCTCATCCCGGCCGCCGCGCTGGACCAGGTAGACACCATGGGCGCCGGGTGTCGCGAGATGACTCCCGGCCACCGTAGGCGTGGGTCTGTGGGCGGTGAGTTCGGGTGGCTCATCGTCCCTCTGTCTTTCTAGACGACAGACCCGTGTCGACGGCGCGCGTTGTTCCACACGCTCCTCAAAGAGATGTCAGCAACCCCAGCGGGGCCCAGCAGGGCCAAGGCCTGCCGGGGCCGCGGGTTGTTCGAAAGAGATACCGCGGCCCTGGTACATAAAAGGCCTATGACGGAACACGACGATTTTAGTCAGTAAGAGTCTGACACTCCCTCACCGCTGCTAACCCACAGCGGGAGGGGTCATTTGATGATTTTACGTCGCTAAAAAAAAAAAAAAAAAAAAAAAAAAAAAGGGTCCATGTGAACTATTTATAAGTATTACCACCTAAAAATACATATGGAAAGTAATAAAAGTATTGAGTAGGTACCTAGTGTGAGTATTGTAAACATTCATAGACAATAATTCGTGTCAGTACGTAGCTTTTAGTTGTTTTTATTTTTGTATGTATTAGTTTAGTATTTTAATGTCATTTATTTATTTATTTTTTCCTTAGCCTTTATTGTCCCACTGCTGGGCAAAGGCCTCCCCAACTCGTCTCCACACCTCTCGCTCCTTAGAGTGCTCCCACCAGTCAGGGTTGTAGGCGTCCAGATCGTCATTTATTTATGTTTTGTATTTTTCTAATTTTCTATGGGCCCCAGTTGCCTGCAATAAAGGAAAGAAATAGACAGCCGATGTCATTCGTTCGCAAAACACAATTAAGCGCAGTTTGAAGCAAAACTTCCTTTTATATGCACACCAAGTCAATTTTACAGAGTACCCACAAAACAACTTATTTTGTACGCGAGCATAAATTATTGATCACCCACATTTTGATAGTCGTAACTGCATAGTCCTTTATTTTTACATAGTTTTCTTCCAATACGTCAGGTCGACAAATAAGTTTAGATCAGTGGTTCTTAACCTTTTTGACATGAGGGACCACTTTGACTAAAGTTTGTCTTGCCGGGGACCACCTCATCGGTTTACCTAAATTAGTACTCATTTCTTTATTATTTATGCAAAAAAAACGAAATTTTTATCGGACTTAAACCAAATATTACGTAAAATGTAGCCCAAACGAACTTAACTTTTCGTTTGTTGACAAATGCAAAAATAAGGACAAATAGTTTCTGAATACGCGAGCGAAGCGAGCGCGAAATTTTTATCGGACTTAAACCAAATATTACGTAAAATTTAGCCCAAACGTACTTAACTTTTTGTTTGTTGACAAATGCAAAAATAAAGGCATACAGTTTCTGAATACGCGAGCGAAGCGAGCGCGAAATTTTAATTATTTTTTAAGACTCAAAACCAAAATTACAAATTACTAGGTACGATACACCCGATATACGTCCATGCGAAAACCCCCGCTCGCAGTTATAAGTCGATAAAAATTAAGTTAGATAACGTATAGCAACGTCGCGAAGCTAAGCTTCGCGGACCACTTGGAATGCCTCCAGGGACCACCAGTGGTCCGCGGACCACCGGTTAAGAACCACTGGTTTAGATGAAGGGATTTTAACCGATATTTGCTTAAAATGGCCCTAATAATTAATTTACCTAAGCCCTATTAAAAGGTCGCCAAAAAGCGCTGGATGCAGGTCGCCTCCAACAACAAGTATCTGTGGAGATCTAAGGGGGAGGCCTATGTTCAACAGTGGACGTCCTATGGCTGCGATGATGATGGTGAAGCCCTATTTGCGCTAACAAGGAAAACTGTTCCATACCGGAAGTTTTAATAAAATACATTAGATACTTAATAGTTTAGAAAACACTAGAAAAACACGGTTTTACGATGTTCTATCATGAAATTCCAGTTAATATCTTCCGACTCCATCATCAGATTAGTTCGACCATATTATTGTATTGTCATCAGAACTACATACAGCTGCCAATTTTTTTATGACGCTGCGATCGTTGGAAGATGGTTAAATTAGTTACTGATTCCAGTACATAGTTGTTTATAGGGTCAACCTAATGGAAGATGGTTAAATTACTAAGTTGCATACTGGGGCCCGATTCTCCTAATTTTACTTAAGCGACATACGTTTCACGTTCGACTCGATTCGACTGAGATCCGATCCCAACTCGATTACGATTGAAGCGTATGTGGCAATTCGCTATGTTTTCTTTGAAATAAACGTTTTTATCCTTTTCTGTCATTCAATAATGAATCATTTTGTCTGCAAATGATTTACGTTTGCAATATGATTGTAGAGCAAACTACCGTATAGACCAAAATCACCAAAATAGTAGACCAATCGCAAACCAATCGAATGTCGTTGGAATACGATTGGTCTTTTAGTAGCAGAATGCCCGATATGGTCAAAACTGATATTGCGATTCGATTTCTATTCAATTTTGACATTATTAACTTAGGAGAATCGGGCCCCTGTTGTTGCATAAGTTGGTCCATAGATACCTAATTACATACAGGCCGACCTAATAAAAGCGAGTTAAAAAATGTTATTAGGACAAAATTTATAATAGGTATTTGAAGGATTATCCAGCCCATTTATCTAGAATCTGGGTAAACTATAACAATGGAGGTATTTTCAACAGCACATGCAAATTCATTCTCTCAGACAAAACCACAAGAAACAGCTAGGAACAACTAATTACCAATGACGTCAGCTAGCGTGTTGCTAATGGCATTGTAGGAGGCGCCTGACCACTAATTACTTATTATTACAGGCAATTAAGCACTTAGGTACTAGGGTTTCCAAATTGTTTTTTGTTCAAGAAAAAAAGTAGCTATACCTAGGTACTTTTTATCGTATTCGGGTTGGAGAAGAAATAAAACATAGGTACCTACAGATACCGGCACGGATATTGGGCTCTCGGCGGAAGAGTGGGGATCGCTTTGCGCACCCGTACGCATAAGGCAATAAGGCAGTAAATCGCTTCTGCGCAGGTGAAGGTCATGGCTCGATATCCGTGCCGATAACTGTATTTTACGAAAAGAAGTAGGTAAGTATCTACCTATAAAATTTTTAAAAACTTATAAAGACAGATTTTTTGACGTTATTGCAGAAGTCAGCAAATTGGTGTTTATTAAATATTTAGATAATAGCCTCTTTAATCCTTAGGCCGGATACTAGCCGATCAAAAAAGAAACTGTACCTACCTACCTACTTTGTAAAGGTAGGTACTTTTTTTAGTTGTGGTGGCCTAGTGGGTAAAAAACCAACCTCTCAAGAACGAGTGCGGTCAGGGACCCGATTCTCCTAAGTTAATAATGTCAAAATCGAATAGAAATCGAATCGCAATATGATCGCAATAGCAGTTTTAACCATATCGGGCAATCTGCTACTAATAAAAGACCAATCGTATTCGATTGACATTTGATTGGTGTGCGATTGGTCTACTATTTTGGTGATTTTGGTCTGTATGGTAGTTTGCTGTACAATCATTTTGCAATCGTAAATCATTTGCAGACAAAATGATTCATTATTGAATGACAGAAAAGGATAAAAACGTTTATTTCAAAGAAAAAATAGCGGAATGCCACATACGCTTCAATCGTAATCGAGTCGGGATTGGATCGCAGTCGAATCGAGTCGAACGTGAATCGTATGTTGCTTAAGTAAAATTAGGAGAATCGGGCCCCAGGTCATTCCAGGTCAGGCAAGTACCAATGCAACTTATCTAAGTTTGTACTTTATTTGTTGTTGTTTCAACTTAACTATGTACATAGTTATATTTTATATTATTCTACAGTATGATTGGGAACCCTAGCACCTACGTAACAAAGCCACCTTTTTGCCTGACGTTTCCTGTAGGGCGGTAATACCTAGGTAATTTGCAAAGCTATAGCACTATTTTTTTGCAATGGTGTTTTTTCTTATGGATATTAGGGCTCAGTTTTTATGTTAGTTAGTAATAACTAGAGAGGGATGGTAATATGGTAGGGGCGGGCTAAATAGGAGTTATCTAAGATCTGAGTTTTAATCGAGGGAATTTAAAAAAGGGAGTTTAGTTCGGCCCGCGTAAACAAACGTTATGGTGCGCTTAAAAATCGTGGTGAGCATCTACTTTTTTTACTCGTCCGTGTGCGCTTCTGGGTATTTATTTGCTTTTGTTTAGGTACTTTTCTTAAAAACTAGATTTTTTGATAATTTAGCGTATCCTAGGTTTTAGAAATGTTCGCACGCAATTTTGCTAGAGCGAGTAGACTAGAAGAAACATTTGTGTTGGTCACAGTGCCGCACACCGGTGCAATCTCTTTATATTGTTAGCAGATTATTATTACTTGCGTGTGTTCGAATGACAGTCGACCAAAAGATTGTTACTTAGTACTGTTTTCTGCAGTTTCATCATTAGTAATAGTTTGTAACTTTTTCTGTGATACAGTTAAACCGATTTAGATAAAGTCCTCGTGGAGATAGGTTTTAGTACGTACACATAGGCTGTTAACCTTGGAGACAGTGTGTAAAAGATGATAAGGAAAAGTATAGGTTTAGTTTTCAATTTTGACCTCGAGAAGATTTTTTTTTCAGGTTAGTATTACAGCCTGTACAGCGGAAGATTGTAAGCTACATTTGATCCTGGTGCGCGGTGTATACCCCACGGGATGATGGTGGTATCGCTAGCGTGAGCTATTGGAATATATACTTCGGGCTGCGAAATGTGAAAAAACACAGTAATACAGTATAAAAATCGTTTATTTCCTTAGAACTATGATACATTAACTTATCTATATTTATATGCACTCAACATAACAGCTGATTGTAAAGCCGCCATTTCATTTAATTAGTTCAACATTTAGCCACCGCGGCGCTAGTTGTCTTGCGTTTTCAATATGGTTGCGTCTACTAGCTTGTGTTTTTATAATAACGACTTTTACATTTTATTTTAATTGCTCATTTCTGTTGCATATCATACTCATCAAAGTTGTCAATTACATAAAACAAATATAAAACAACTCTATATATATACAAGATTGATTTGCATTTTTTTTTTAGATAAAGTTTGCATAAAGCATGTAGCAGTTTTTTTGGGTAGCTACAGGCTTATTTTTGAGGCGATTAAAAATGATTAATTAATTTAAATAAAGGGTCAAAATATTTTAGAGAAAGAGACTTACTTATACCTATCTCTTTTGAAATTAAACAAGAAATTAATTCATCTATCTGTATGGACTGGACTTGCTTTGATAATGCCAATAAAAACAGCCTGTATTATAAAAAAACAAATATATTAATTTTCCTAATTTTATTTATTTCATATAAAAATGCATACAATTTATACACATCAGTATAAAAAGGCTCAGATCATTCACTCAGTATGGGTATCATTCACTCTTTGATTGTCATTCATTCGTTCTTTGCTTCGTTCAAAAGAAGACCTTTTTGATAAATTACTAACAACAATAATGAGGTTACCAATTGCAGTCAAAGTTAACCTATACACACATATATTACATTTTTTCTGATTTTATATACATACTTATACATTGTTATGTAACAAACGCTATTATTACTAGAAATATTCTTAAATAACAATGTTTTTTTCACAATTATGACTGAACTGGCATTACGCTAATAATACCAAGATTGAATGAAATCATTCACTCATTCGTTCTTTAACTGTCATGTTATGGATGAAAGGAAGATTTTTCGACTCGATAATCAAGCTTAACAATATTTAACCATTAGGGTACGTTTTGAATACTAACTGCCGACTACTGCATGTGCGGTCGGCGGTTGGCATTAAAAACGTACCTTTATGAAAACTTTTTCATAAATGAATATCAAATACTTATTTCGTCACAATCTGTCTTTAAACAAAGTTTGTTTATGTACTTTTGGATATAAACTAATGTAAATGCATGATTTGTATTTCTGTTAGTTTCGTAATTAAATGATATTTTAATGTCATTAAAATATTGCTATAAACATTGGACTATCTATAATTATTATAATCTAAGAACGAAAGGAGTAGTTAGCGTTGGAAATTATAGACCATTTTTTTTTAATAAAAAAATGTTTTAAAAAACGATTTTTTACAATATTTTTGAAATTGAAGCACATAGTATCTTAGTCTAGATCTCGTTAGAAAATAAATTGCTCTTATTATACTTTGAATGTGTTTAAAAACAAATATTACTGAAGTTTTTGGTTTAGGTGTACACTCAATGGTTACTAGTCATCTGGTTTATGTAACCAACGTCATTAAAAATTTTGATTTAAAGAAACCACGAGTGTTTTTTGTCAAGCTACAGATTATTTGAGGCAATATATTTTATTATGTAGTTGCTCAAAATAATCTTATAGCAAATGGTTGCTCAGAGTAACTATAAAGTAAAAGGTTGTTTGGTTCACAATTGTCATTGAAGTTGACATATAGCACCATAGCGAATGGTTGTTTTTGCTAAAAATAACTATAGTGAATGGTTACGCTATATAAATCTCAAAGTTGATGGTATTTAGACCACAATTGTCATCACATTCTGGTTGATTCTGCAACTTTGGTATTCTAGAGTATTTGTAATAAATGGTTGCTTTTAATCTAGTTTTAGCTGTACAATTTTTGGTTAACTGTATTTATTTATATTTTAGCCTAAAAAACTTGGGACCACGTGATTATGTAATCTGAAGTTCCTAGTTGACCTGAGATACTGGTTGCTTAATCTTAACTTTATAGTAGATGGTTGCGCCAACCAAACACTAAACCCACTTTAGTTTCTTATCACTGCCAGCGGTATCAACGGTTTCTGTAATCTGTACTTTATAAGACCGCCATAGTGAATGGTTTCTGAATACAAATTGCATAGTGTGTGGTTGTTTAGAATTTGCCCTGTTGTTTAGCGTCGGCTGCGAATTTCCTGACATGTACTATGTAGTCCAACATCACAGTTGCGAAGGCTGCGTCGAGCACGAATTGGGGGATTTTACCTGTAAAATAAGTGTGAATTAAATTATAATATTGTTATGTGAAATATGTAAAGCACTGCTACATCCGGTTAGACTGGAAGCCGACCCCAACATAATTTAGGGAAAAAGGCTCGGAGGAAGAAGATTGTTTTGTAAAATGTTGGGGCTCGTGCCCAATTCAGCCGCACGGGTAGCCTTACAATATTAGGAATGAGAACGTTTATGTATGCATTTTTCTGCTGTTTTTCACGTACAAAACTACTCGATGTATTTTGATGAAACTTGGCAGTAATACTGCTTATAAATTACTTCATTCGGATGCGGGAAGATTTTCCTTTTGGGAAGCAGAGAAACCAAAATCAATATAAGTAAATGTGACCACTATGTCATAGTGTTCCTCAAGTTAAATTGGTAGGTTCAGTCTGGCATTTGAACATCTTTAGCAATCGTTACGGGTAGTCAGAATTCAAAACACAACTAGTCTTACCAAGGATTACACAAATGTCCAGATAACTGGGATGAGAAAACACATGTGGTACACTGATACTCAGCTGCATCCTGTAAGACTGCAAGCCGATCCCTTACATAGGAAGGGCAGATCCTTATTTTATTTATTTATTCCTTTTTTTCAGGCAACTAGGGCCCATAAAAATACAAATACACATATATCATTAATTATACTTATAAACTAATACATAAAATTATCCATATGAAGCCTTACCTTTAAGATCACAGCACATAAGCCATTGGAAGGTGGTGTGCGTCTCAATCTTGCCGCCCGAAGTCTGTACCGTTCGCGGCTTGAGGAACCAGCAGCCGACCTTGTTTTGACCTCTGCGAATTAAAGAAAAAATATGATTAATATGGCCTTTATATGATTTGTAAACAGGAATATTTTATATATAATGCGCAAATTACAGCATAAACAAGATTTTTTATAATGTTATTTATATTTTTCCTAGCCCCCCCTTTATTGTAATATGGTTATGCGAGCGAATATTCTAAAAGGCACTATAAAATATCTATGAGTTTTTTATTCAAACCTTAAATTCCCAACAAAAACAATTGCCGAGTCTGCCTATCTGTTTGTCCATTTATTTTTGGATATTGACATGCAGATAATAGCCTATGACACTTCCTCCTATGGCTATTTGAGACACTTTAAAATTTCCAAAAATACACTTCTACCCTAGAAAATTCCCTAAAATTAAAAACCACATCCTAGCTCTTTTGCTTCCTTGAAAAACCTTTCTAAAACTTATAGAAGTACTCTTAGTGACCTTCGATCCTAGAAAAACCTATCCAGAAAGACACAGAATCTCAAAAAATTGCCAAAATTCCCTAAAATCTTAGAAAAATCGCCAAATACCCGTCTGCGTCAGGACCCCTGTCACAACTCTCCGATCCTCTCGAAATACATTTAGAGAGTTGCTAGCTAATTGCTACCAGCTACCATTAGTTGCTACCAATTGCTACCCTCGTGGTTTTGAAGATATTCAGCATCCGAAAGTTGTTAAAAAGAAGATGTTAAAAAAAAATAGTTTTTGTGCCTATCAAAAATGAATTAGCAAGTTTCAAAAACTCATTTTTTAAATGTCTTTTTGTCCACGCAATCGATGTGGTCCAAAATTTAATTCTGAAGGGTAGCAATTAGGTAGCAACTCTGGGTGAAAAAAAAACAATACTTTTGCGCCGTTTCTTCACACTGGGAAAAGTGACAGCCATCCTGATATCAGAATGGCTGTCACCTTTGGATGCTGAATATCTTCAAAACCACGAGGGTAGCAATTGGTAGCAACTAATGGTAGCTGGTAGCAATTAGGTAGCAACTCTTTATATGTATTTCGAGAGGATCGGAGAGTTGTGACAGGGGTCCTGACGCAGACAAATACCACTAAATAACCTTCCTAGCAACTTCTAGAAGGACTCTTAGTGACCTTCGATCCTAGAAAAACACACAAAATCACATTGAAAATTGTACTTTTTTGCCAAATCTAACCTGACCATATCCCTATGAGGTGGGTACCCCGGCACGGTGACACTGACGCCGCTGCTGATGTAGCTGTCAGGGTCGGAAGACACCACCTGCCCCTCTTTGGACAAGGGTGCCGTGCGACGGAGGATCACGAAGTCTCTGGGCGCTATGATACCTCGTCCACCACCAGCGGTAACTTGGTAGGAGAGGTCTACCCCGGGACCTACTTCCTGAAAAATAAAGATTTAAGATTTGTAGTACATAAGGCTATATTTTTTCCCGGTGCGGGCAGTAGCTCTCACGGGACGCGGGGAGAAACCGCGGGAAAACGGCTAGTCTATACTAATCTATACTAATATTATAAAGAGGAAAACTTTGTTTGTTTGTTTGTTTGTTTGGTTGTAATGAATAGGCTCAAAAACTACTGGACAGTTTTTAAAAATTCTTCCACCATTCGAAAGCTACATTATCCACGAGTAACATAGGCTATATTTTATCCCGGTACGGGAAGTAGTTACCACGGGACGCGGGTGAAACCGCGGGGAAAACGGCTAGTAGTTCATAAAATCGTAACTTATCAGTAAGATGTGAGTAAAGGACAATGCTCAAAAAAAACCCAAGCCCGGCGCAAACGAAAAGTAACTCAAATTATAGGTAATAATAAGTAATGAAATACTGCATAGGAGGCATCATCGAAATCAATGGCTATATGTGTGAAATTGCTATTTGATTTTTAAAGGGGTAACATGAGAAGCTGGGGCTTATAGTTTAATTAAAGTGCTATCTGAAACAACAAACAAGTAATATGGCAAGTAATAAGCCTCTCCAAAAAGATAAATCAATACCGAAGTACCTACAGCTCGGGACTTTGGGATGCGACGCAAGCCTTGTCCAAACCGGGTTAACTTCATTTCAGCAGTGTTCCTTTACACCTAAATTCTTTATACGAGGGAAAATGGCAGGAATGGCATATCAGGATATTACTGCTCCTGTATTCATGGGTGGAGGACATTGGGCTGCAGCGCCCACCTCATCGCGTCATGAGCGTTTTACATTACTTAGGGTGAGCTAGACATGAGGAACAGTTCGCACATCCCGCAATATTTTTGGATCATGTCGTGTTAGAAATAAAGAATCGATGACTTTTAGAAGTTATTATTAAAATGAAAAGTACATTCATATCGTGTTTTAGTTCTATCATCCTATTATCTTGTAAAAGTAAGTAGAATAGTGGAGAAGTTGCCCTAAATATGTCATTATGTACACTCTTAAACCACAACTGTATCTGTTTGCTGTTCCTTTTACTAATACATTATGTTGCCTCTAAAATCTCGAGTAGCAATGTACCGCAGATGTTAAAATTCGAATAGCAATTTCACACATATAGCCACTCTATGTAATATTTAATTACTTATTTTTACCTATATTTTGAGTTACATTTCTTTTGCGCCGGGCCTGGGTTTTTTTCTCATCCTTCATGAGCATTGTCCTTTTGGTTTCAATGCACCTGCCCCAGCTATAAATGCGCGGGTTTGATTTCAGGTCAGACAAAAGTGTATTTTGAACACCAATGACCAAATTAAGCCAATAAAGATGAAGGAAACATCTCGAGAAAATCTGGACTTAAAAGTCAGAAATCGCAAATTCACCGTGAGCAAACGTTGCAGGTCCCGACAGTCGACAGATATCGTTACCGGTGAAGTGAGAAGCCAGAAAATCTGACAATCAGTCTTACCAATTTTCTCGTGTAACTGAGTCGTAGAAGTCAGATAGGCAGTCGCTCCATGTGGCACAATGATACCCAGCTGCATCTAATTAAACCCGGATCCAACACAGCTGTTCAAAGGCAGATGACATAATATTGCAGTTAATTAATGTATGAAATTGCTGTAAACGGAACTTACCTTTATAAGCTCACTCTTCAATATGGTGGGGTTCCACTCTGGCAGTTTAGTGAGATTATCTCTGAACTCCTTGTATAAGAACTGTGGAGGGGCTTCTACTACACCCTGGAAAAAAATATTATAAAAATTAGCCAAGTCGTCCAAGGGTCTCCCCTGAAGAGATGGCGTGACGACCTGGACGCGTACCCCCGAGATCGGCAGGATCATTTGAAAGGACTTTGATTTAATGTGTTTGGGCCAGGAAAAAAATATATACAGTTCATACCACATCTTTGTAATTCAAAAAAATATATACAGTTCATACTACATCTTTGTAGTTGGCTACAAGTTCTTCTCATGAGCATCTGTCGGCAAGCTTTCTTTATCCTAATCCTCGGCTACTATCGACTTCACAATATTCAAAAAATGCTAAACTAACTTCAGAAATGTTATAGTTTCATAATTATTTGGCGCGAAATGTATGCCTAGTATGATTATAAGAATAATTGATATAAATGTATTATATTTATAGCAGTTCCTCGCGGTTACACCCACGTTCAAAGCGAACTACTTTCCGCACCCGGATAAAAAATAGCGCAAGTTACTCGTAGTTACATCAGCAATCTTTAAGCGAATGGTCCTTCAAAATCAGCCTAATCAATTTTAGAGATAATTATATACCTAGGTACTGTAGCGCGTGGTGCGCCAGGAACCGGGGATCCTCAGGATATTAAATTAAAACATTCAATAATAACTTTAACTTTGCGTTTATTCGCTGACTCGGGGGTGAAGTGACATACTTCAATATAAAAACTATTCTATTTCTATTTATATCATTGTCCGGCCAGTATCAATTACAATTAATAAAACCTACTTCTAATCTACTTCAGTACTACATCTCTACATCAGCTACGCCCTTAGGATAAAGTTGAACTTTATCTCAAAAGCGCAGCTTTAGGCGGACAATGATATAAATAGAAATAGAATAGTTTTTATATTGAAGTATGTCACTTCACCCCCGAGTCAGCGAATAAACGCAAAGTTAAAGTTATTATTGAATGTTTTAATTTAATATCCTGAGGATCCCCGGTTCCTGGCGCACCACGGTACCTAGTATGTAAATCAGTCTTGAATAATTTTATAAAAAAATAATTTGGACCTTGCCTCATAGCAACGTGACTATTAAAATTATGAAATAATAGACAAAGATTGTACCAAATAATATAAGCGGCTTAATTTTATTTATTATTTACCTTTTGTATGATAATGTAATATTTAATCCGCATTTAAATAATGATGGCTTAAATTCTGATATTTTATCGATCACGCATGATAGATTAATTAATAGGTACTTACATACTAATTAATAAGAAATCATATATAATACATACTTCTCTAATTTTAAATGTTTTTTTTAAATGAAGACGGAGACGGGACGAAGATTCCGTCAGCGGTTTTACCTTTCCAAGCAGGAACAATTTCGCGCACTTGAATAATAATAAAAGTAGCCGCAGCTATTCGGATTTACTACTGTTAAGTTTTATCAATTTATTTCAGTTATTTGCGCGTGAAGAAGTTACAAACACACGCCTAGACGCCTTCATCATATTGATATTAACGATTTGTCTGATGATGATGAAACGTAATTTACCTGATCATTTATTGCAGTGGTTCTTTACCGGTGGTCCGCGGACCACTGGTGGTCCCTGGAGGCATTCCAAGTGGTCCGCGAAGCCTTGCTTCGCGACGTTGCTATACGTTATCTAACTTTATTTTTATTGACTTATAATTGCAGGCGGGGGTTTTCGCATGGACGTATATCGGGTGTGTCGTACCTAGTCCCCCCATTCATGAAAATGTATGTTTGGGCTACATTTCACGTAATTTTGGTTTTGAGTCTTAAATAAAAAATAATTAAAATTTCGCGCTCGCTTCGCTTGCGTATTCAGAAACTGTATGCGCTTAATTTTGCATTTGTCAACAAACAAAAAGTTAAGTACGTTTGGGCTAAATTTTACGTAATATTTGGTTTAAGTCCGATAAAAATTTCGCGCTCGCTTCGCTCGCGTATTAAAAAACGATATGCCCTTATTTTTGCATCTGTCAACAAACAAAAAGTTAAGTACTTTTGGGCTAAATTTTTCGTAATATTTGGTTTAAGTCCGATAAAAATTTCGCGCTAGCTACGCTCGCGCATTTGGAAACTACATAGGCAAGTTTTTCTTTATTTGCATTTACTTACCTACACAACCGTAAACCGATGAAGTGGTCCCTGGCAAGACAAACTTTAGTTAAAGTGGTCCCTCATGACTAAAAGGTTAAGAACCACTGATTTATTGATAAAAGAAGCTAGTCTGACCGTTTTATGGTGAAGTCAGGTATTATGCTATAAAAACTTACAACTGCACATAAGATGCGATGGCACTGTAATATAGTAGTCCTTTCAGGTAGCGGGTGAAATCTAGTCTTAAAATAAATATATAGAGTAATATTAATACAATAGGCTTTAATATACTTACAGTAAACCTATAAACCTTGCCAAACTGTTCAGTCTTCTTGGATTCCACGACGTCTCCTTTCGAGCCTTTCTTCTCGACGTTCCAGTTTGGCAAGTTCACGATACGGAACGCATTGTGCATGCTCTCCTCGGCTTGAGCTTTGTACTCGTCTATCTGTGGGACAAAGAAGTAAAATTAAATATCGAAAAAAAGCTTTAGAAATAAAGGACAGGAGGTAATTTTAGGGTCCCATACCCAATGGAAAAAAACAGGAAAAGGACTTGGCTGCCTATCCATCTGTCACCAGGCTGTATCATAGACCTTGATGCTGGCAGTTGTTTTTTTACAAATGTATAATGAGTTTTCTGTTGCCGCTATAAGAGCTCGTGACTAGGTCAAAGCCGTGCAGAACAATCGATCATAAGGTTAAGCAACGCTTGGCGCGGTCAGTCTGTGGATGGGTGACCATCTTGTCATAAGATCTACCGTGTTTCGGATCTCACGATAAACTATAGGTCCCGGCTGTCATTGAACATCTTCGGCAGTCGTTACGGGTAGTCAGAAATCCAGTAAGTCTTATGCCAGTCTAACCAAGGGGTATTGGGTTTCCCGGGTTGAGAAGGTCAGATAGGCAGTCGCTCCTTGTGAAACACTGGTAGTCCACTGCATCCGATTAGACTGGAAGCCGACCCCAACATAGTTGGGAAAAGGCTTGGGAGATGATGATGTATAGATACTTAGGAACGGAATCCTTTTTACGTGAATCCGCTTTGCACTCGACGGTTTTTTTTTTTATAGAATACCTAAATAAATGCACTTTTAATAAGATAAGGAAATGACTCTCAAAATCTTCTAGACATTCGATAAGAATAAATAAATTGATTGCCGCTAATGAGATAATTGCTAAACATTAAAATATTGATTACATAAATTATCCTTAATGAGGTTTAAATACAGATAAAAATTCATAACGCAATGATAAATAAATTATTTTGTTGGGTAGTAACTGAGTTGCTACCTAGTTTACTCGATCAGGGCCAAAGCCTACCGGGCTGCGGGATTATTCGCGCGAGTTACCGCGGCCCTGGTACATAAAGAGCTTAAGAAGGAACATGGTGGGTTTTAGTCAGTAAGAGTCTGACACTTCCTTGCGCTGCACCCGCAGCTGCAGAGGTCAAATCACCTCTCCCGTTACGAGAAGAGCTGGTGGTAAAGTTACGTATAGATAATAAGCGACGCTTAGTGCGGTCTGTCTGCGGATGAGTGACCGTCCATGTGATGATGAGTTTACAGGAAAACACATTAAATTCGTGGGTCCCGGCTATTATTTGACATTACGAGTAATAAGAAGTCTGAAAATCAGTCTCAGGGGTATCGGGGTGTCCAGGTAACTGTATTGAGGAGATCATATAGGTCATGTGGCATACTGTTACTCAGCTTCATCCAGTTCGACCGCCGACCCCAAAATAGTTGAGAAAAGGCTAGAGAGATGAAGAATTTACCTTTACCTATAACCGTCATGGATGGATTGCACCATTTGACTACAACGATAACCAAACTATAACATAACCAGCCGTGAAATTGTAACACATCGGTGATTTGACAGCTGGTTATACCCTTAAATTTACAATCACACTTACAGTCAACCATTCAGCATGGAATTCTTCTTCCTCAGTTCTATTGAACAGGAGTTTCATCCAATTGGCTACGGAGAAACCAATCTTGTTCAATCTACTCTCATACTCCTCGTGATCTTTAACTTTCTCCAATTCTTGTAATTGCTTCTCAATTTCTGGCTCCGGCAATGAAGGTACGGTCGACGGTGAAGCGGCCATTTTGGATTTTTTTGACGTTTACACTGATTGTCACTTGTTTTTTTAATATTTTTCTTTATTTATGCACTGAACTGTTTAATGAAGAATTTTTGATTTAGGACCGTTTTTTAAATCACCAGATAACTTTTACCTGAAGAATATGTTTGACGTTTTGACAGCTTTTGTTTAGAAAGTATGTCAAACCGCCATATTTATTCCTCAGATATAAGTTAACTGATGATTTAAAAATCGGCTCTTAGAATCAGAGCCGTTTTGTAGTAAAATAGTGTGTTTCTACCAAAAATATTCTTAGGTCTTTTTTTAGATTTTAATAATGTATTATATTATTTCCGTATATATTTATTTAAGGCATAATTAAAATTTTAAATATGATATTATTAGAAAAATTTGCATTAAAATCAGATAAGTCTTTTACGTTGCCGAAAAAATGATAAAACTGAGTCGAATTTAAATATTGCGTCATCAGCAACATTTAATAAATCATATAAACAGCTGCATACGTTTTTTTGGCCGGAAGTGTACGTGAAGATTTGATTAGTTACATTGATCAAGGTGCAAGGTCACTAGACGGATGGGTGACCACAATTTTTCAACGTATTGTTTTTTTTTTCTATTCAATTTGAATCAATAGATTCGTTTTATTTTAGTATTAAATTAGTCAGAAGTCCGAAATTCTCATTGCTTAGGTTTAAGATTTTTTTAAATAATTTTAATTCTAATTAATATCGTATACCTAAGTAAGTCTAACATACAGTCATAAGAACCTCTATTTTTTTTTTTTTTAATTTTTAATACTTCTTGCACATATAGGTAGTACAATGGCGGACATAACGCCAAGGCGTTCTCTACCAGTCTACCTTTGGGTGGCGGAGAGAAAGTGTTGGTAGGTGCAAACAAATCCGAAAAACTAGTAAGAAACATAAACCTACATATATTAAAATACACAAATAAGTTCATAATAATATATATGTATATATATAAATATGTACACTACATACAATACTAATAACATATCAAGAAAGTTAATTTGAAACTGACTGTTTATGTTTCTGCCAATTTCCCAAGATAGTGGTCACGAACTTTGAGTTTGAAGGTGTGACGGCTATTTACCATCCTGATCTCCAGAGGTAACTCATTCCAGAGAAGAATAGATTTTACAAAGAAGGAAGAGTGTATGATATCAGAACGATGTGTAGGACATTGTAGAAGGCGATTTTCGAAGGAGCGTAAATTTTTGTCATGATGTGAGCCAAGATATTTGAAATGAGAGGTTAAATAAGAAGGTGCAGTAGGAGTGTGAAGAATAGAGAAAAGAGTAGTCAATGCCCTCACCTCGCGACGCTGCCTAATAGGCAGCCATCTGAGCTGCGTTCGATACACTGACACATGATCGTACTTGCGAAGATTAAACATGAATCGAATGCAATTATTGAGAAGCCGGTCATTCTCTATTGATGTCCTCCTAGCCGATTATCGGCTACAGGGCTGTTCTCATGTAAGGAGATCAGTCAGCTGCGCAGGACATATTATAGTGCACAAGCATTTGCGCAGACACAGGTGCACTCACTGTTCCTTCACTCTCATAACCCTCTGTTCCAGTTACAGCAAAACTATTTCGATAGACAAGACTTTATTGTTTTCATGTCAAACTATGAAGAGATAACACGATTCTATTTTTTCCTTATCTATGTACAGACAACAGTACATTAACCTACCTCAATCTATCAAATGTCTTTAATAGATTTTCAACCTTATCACAATAGTGGAAGGTTAGTGTTCGATTAGTAAAATTCGACTGATTCTAATAGTAATGATGATAGTTATGTTTACATAAAATATATACAAATAGTTACTGCTGCTACTAATATAATAATGCAGATTGGTTTGTACGTTTGTTTGCTTAAACGAGCCCGATAAAAAATAAAAAATCTTGAGGAAGCATGGACTATTAAGTCTGAAATCACCAACCCGCATTGAGCAAGCAGGGTGATTAATGCTCAATCCTTCTCCGTGTAAGAGGAGGCCGCAGCCCAGCAGTGGGACGATGAAAAAGCTGTCGAAGATGGGCTACCTACCCAATTATCTAGGAAGGTTATAGTCTACTGACTTATCCGGGTGCGGGACGTGGACCACTCTTATTTGAAGAATTAGCTATTCACATTATGTTACATGTGAGATGACGACAGATAGAACAGTAGGTATAGAAGAAGAAAACAAGCTGCGCCGACCACAAATAAAATTGCTATAAGGGCTAGAGATAGTTATATGTCCCTTTTGACGTGACAACGTCTTATAAATCGATGGAGCCGGCTGCATGCACGAAAAAACATGACTCATGCGTCGTTACCTCGCTCTGAGGCGTTCCGTTTAAGGCTTGTAGTGCAAGCGGGAGCACGCAACGAGCGACAAAGAGGCACGATCGGCCTCCGCGTTCGGCAGCGTTCGACATCTGACGATCAATTTCTTATGACGTTGTCACGTTCGACTATCGTCAGTAAACCGACTTTACAGACAACCGTTTTTTTAATTGACTATGTATGTCACTTGTCCGAAGCTAGAATGCAGCAAAGTTATATAACAGAAACTGTTCATCCATTTACCATCAAGATTAATGTCCTTACTAAAAACAAACAAATGATTCCTCTATACATAACATCAATAAAATATTAATACTTTAAGATAACGCATTAGGTCAGAAGGTTGTAACCACCACTGCTGCTGTCGCTTAAGACCTTTGACACACAATCAAATAGTTATTGTATTAAGACAAGACAAAGACCAGTGTGTTAGTTAAAGATGAATCATTCATAATATTGTACATATGAGACAGTCATTCATATAACATTAATTATTTTTACCTACGTTTAAAAGCAAAGACTTCAAATCATTGATATAAAATTAATTAATTTTACCTATATTTTAGTGAAAAGGAAGTCATTATTATATAATGAGTTTTTGGTTATAGTGATTGCTTTATGCATTTAATTAAAGATATGGTGATAATGTGTTCAAAGCGTCTCTGTTTGAAAATTGTTGAGTTATAAATGCGTTTCATTCAAATTAATGATAACCGATGTTGCTAAGCTATTAATTTTGTTTTAATAACTTCCCTTCTTTCTTAAAAAAAATATGAAGTTCACACAAGTAATTTTTGTATTTCAACTAGTCAAATATCCATTTTATTGTCTTTTCAAACACAATTGTTTACATATTTGCCAAAATTATAATATTTATTAATGTTTACTAGTAACTTCTTACCGTTTACCTTTTACACAAAATACACTATGTATTTACAAAAATATAGGCAGGTACCTTTTTTTTTTTTTTTTTTTATCGACGTAAAATCATCAAATGACCCCTCCCGCTGTGGGTTAGCAGCGGTGAGGGAGTGTCAGACTTTTACTGACTAAAATCGTCGTGTTCCGTCATAGGCCTTTTATGTACCAGGGCCGCGGTATCTCTTTCGAACAACCCGCAGCCCCGGCAGGCCTTGGCCCTGCTGGGCCCCGCTGGGGTTGCTGACGTCTCTTTGAGGAGCGCGTGGAACAACGCGCGCCGTCGACACGGGTCTGTCGTCTAGATAGGCAGGTACCTCAATTCCTAATTAACATTTTATTTCATTTTGCTTATTTGATCACCAAATAAGTTTCTTATTAACGTATTTTTTTATGTTGGGACATTAATTAATTAGCATTTTATAATACACGCAGAAATCACGATTTTTTTATAAAAGATCGAATATTATTATTATTTATATAGACAAAAACACTTCTATTTTACCACTAAAGGCTATGCGCGTGAGTATTCCGTGGAACACAAAGATAAACTGTTCATAACTGTTTGGCTACAATCTAAGTGATATGCTTGTATGTTCTGTTATCTCTCTGTAGGCTTAAATAGTACTGTTGAGTACACAAGTTATTTTAATATTAGATAGGTATATCATCCAAACTAATATTATAAATGCGAAAGTAACTCTGTCTGTCTGTCTGTCTGTCTTTCTGTCTGTCTGTCTGTCTTTTCTTCACGCCTAAACTACTGAACCGATTTGTGTGAAATTTGGTACAGACATAGTTTGAAACTTGAGAAAGGACATAGGATAGTTTTTATTACAAAAAAAAATAAAATTATTCCGGACATATAGCGCCATCTATTGGTCAAATCAAAAATCTGCTGGTAGTCACTATTCCACGCGAACGAAGTTGCGGGCAAAAGCTAGTACGTTATAAAGGCGATTTGTGATTGTGTATGCATGTTACTCCTTTACGCGTAAACGGCTGAATGGATGATGATGAAACTGGGCAGTGATATAGCCTGTTTTATAAATATAGGCTGCTGAAAGTAGTTGCCTCGGAAAGAAGGTTAAACAGTTGGCTATGAAAAGAAAATTTACTCTTCTATCATTACAAAAAAATTTTCAGTAACGGTTTCGTAGTTTCGGAGATTAGTCTACATTCAGACTAACACTTTTTTATATCAATTAATTTTACTCAAATACCTTAAACGTAAGTTAGTAAATATTATTCGTCGCTAACCCAAATTTTCTGCACCCGAGTGTAATCAAATTAGGTATACGATAAACGCTACATTTTAAGGCCAGCAGTTGAACAGATAATGCCTACTAAAATACAAACTAGGTCATACAGAAACAGACAGATATAAATACAAATATAAACATATATTTTGTTTTGTTTATATAAATGGTCACTGACCTGCCGAGACAAGAACACAGCATTGTAATTTGCATACAGGTAGGCCCTTGGGGTAAAGCAGGTAAAACTATACTAATATTACTCACCTATCCCTACTATAATATTATAAATGCGAAAGTAACTCTGTCTGTCTGTTACGCTTTCACGTCTAAACCACTGAACTGATTTTAATGAAATTTGGTACAGAAATATAGTTGACCTTGAGAAAGAACATAGAATAGTTTTTATCCCGGACTTTTGAAGAATTCTCTTGGAAACGCGATGTAACCGAACTTGACGCGATATAACCAAAGCCGCGGGTGGAAGCTAGTACTATTATAATAAAGCTGTTTGTATCCTAAAAGCTCCGAAACTACAGAACCTATTTGAAAAATTATTTCACTGTTGTAAAGCTACACTCTTCCCGAGTAACATAGGCTATATTTTATCCCGGTACGGGCAGTAGTTCCCACGGGACGCGGGTAAACCCGCGGTAAAACGGCTGGTTTGTTTATACAAATACGTGAATGACCTGTTGAGAGATTGCAAAGTAATTTGCATAAAGGTAAGCCCTTGGGATAAAGCAGGTAAAACTATGCTAATATTATATTCATGCGAAATAAACACCGTACCTTAGGCTTACCGTACCGTATTTTTAAATCACTAAATCGCTTTTCATGCAACTTTTGAAATTTTATTACTTTCATTTTCAGCGGAAAGTAAGTCTTTCGCATAAGGTATCTTGCGGTTGAACGGCTGACCTTATTTTAGAAACATTCTGTATGGATAAAAATTGACCTCAGAAGAACGAAGTAGCATACATTTTTATTCAGGTGGCTGGTGCTCTAAGCACATTGGATGAAACTATTCGACTATCCCTACTATATTACAAATGCGAAAGTAACTCTGTCTGTTTGTTACGCTTTCACGTCTAAACCACTGAACTGATTTTAATGAAATTTGGTACAGAGATAGAGTTGACCTCGAGAAAGAACATAGGATAGTTTTTATCCCGGACTTTTGAAGAGTTTTCTTGGAAACGCGGTATAACCGAACTCGACGAGGGCGAAGCCGCGGGCGGAAGCTAGTTAACTATTTACTATTTTTTTATCCAACTTCCCTAAGAGGATTTCAATTCGACCGCGTATATATTTTTATACCAATGTATAACCTTAATACGTTTGCCAACTTGTTATTGTAAGTTAGCATAATTATGTCAAGTTTTGACGTAACAAGAATATTTAAATAATATATTATGCTTTTATCACGGACAATGAAGTTTAGTCATGCATATAATTTTCTTTGTTATTTCATTCATTCATTTATCGTAGTATATGATTGCATATTAAATTAATTATTGAGTAGTTTTCTGTGTAGTAAAAATTTTAATTAACTGAATTCGTATTAGACATAAATATAGGTACTGTTCGTCAATTTTCAAAAATAGTTCTGTCGTTTTAATGTGATGAGGTCAAAAGCAAGTTCGCTTTAGCAATTAGTTATAATTAATTAAGTAAGGATAGTTACACGATAAAAAAAAACGTAAAACTTATATTTTTTCTACTTTCACTTCCTCAAAAGAAGGACTGCATTCAGCTATTCTATACTATCTCTGTTTGTAGCAAATATATAACAGAAAAAAAAACATAGATAAAGTTGTTCCTTTGATGTATATTTTGAGAGTAATAAATCCTCTGTAGCTTATGTTTAGATAGGTATAATACCTCAAGGATATTGTTTTTGCTGAGTAACGATCAAATTACTACGGATGTAAAAAAAGGTTTCTTTTACACATACATATTCATTTATCTGTAGTTTGTATCCTAAATGCTCCGAAACTACTGAGCCGATTTGAAAAATTCTTTCACTGTTGGAAAGCTACACTCTTCCCGAGTAACATAGGCTATATTTTATCCCGGTACGGGCAGTAGTTCCCACGGGACGCGGGTGAAACTGAAACAACTAGTATTTTATTTACACACTATTTTTGTCACGCCGTATATTTATAGATATCTAAAAAAAACTCAGTACATTCTAAAAATAACTTGCAATCGACAAAAAATCAACAAAACACTCTCGGCCAAAAAAACTAGCACAGTTTTTTTTTTTTTTTTTTTCAATTTTTTTTTCAACACTTACTTCACAAGTGTACCGATAAGAGCGAGTAGTCAATTTTATCGATACGATTAAAGTGTGATTAAGTATTATGTATTTACAGATTTTAAAATTCACGTGTTTTTACACACACACATCTATAATTATTTTCTTTTTTTTTTTGTTGAAATTGATACCTAAAGTCAACTACATTTATTATTTTCTTCGGTTTTTGTTTTAATTATCACGCTATACAAACAGGGACAGGCAGAGTCTTCTACTATAGGCATTTTTGTCTAAAACAGAATTCTGTACACACTATTGAAATCAAATTATTATTATTCTTAATTCACTGGATTTGGAACATAATCAGCGTAGCACTAATCATTGAAGTTTATTTAATAAAGACTGTCATCGGTACTTGGTCGTATTACAAACGCATTCACTTGAGAAATAATTAACAGTATTATCCGACAAAATGAATGAAGATGTAATATCTAAATCATGTAATTTAGCATACGACTCTTTATTTCAATAGAGTTATAATTACGTTAGTTTACAAAACTCGCAGTCAGCACTTAGGTTCGAAAATTCACGTGTTTTACACTATTTAGACGATGACGCGACGTTCTCTGTACGCGGTTCGTACGCGACTGTGAAGCCACGCGATAGTTCCCGTTATAAAATAATTGCTGTACACTTGCGTGCATAGGACAGGGAACAGCTTTGAGGGGACTGGAATGAAGTTGTTTTGTTTTTTTTGTGTGTGGCTTTGGGTAAGGGTCGGATGTTCAAAAATCGATTGTAAATACGTAGCTTAAAAGTTGTTTGTTTTAAAATGTAAATGTAGGTAGAGCAATGTCAATGAACTTACCTACGTTATTCCCGTGACCTATATAAAATATAATAAAATTATTGCAAGTCGAGTACAATAAGTTACAAACAAAATGATTTAATTAGACGAATCAAATAATTTTGGTTAGGTAAGTATATCTTTTTTTAAATTATTCTAGAAAATTCAGTTATACATAGTATGTTAATTTTATTCTGATTTAATTCCAAAATAATTAAATTCTTAGTAGATAAATATATTTTTGTACATAACAGGTGTACTCGTTGTTTTATTTACATTCTGCTGAAGATTTTAATCAAAATATTGAGATAGGTACGGAATAGTTTTTTTATCGATCTCATACATACATTAACATAACTATGTATGTATTAATTTAATTTTTTGTTTTATGTTAGAACGATAAATTACTTGTCAGTACAAATCTATACTAATATTATAAAGCTGAAGAGTTTGTTTGTTTGAACGCGCTAATCTCAGGAACTACTGGTCCGATTTGAAAATTTATTTCAGTGTTAGATAGCCCATTTATCGAGGAAGGCTATAGGCTACTTTTTATCCCGGTACGGGAAGTAGTTCCCACGGGATGCGGGTGAAACCGCTGGCAGAAGCTAGTATTATATAATTTACTGGCTTCCACCAGCAGTTTTACTCGCGTCCCGTGGGAATTACTTCGCGCACCTGGATATAATATAGCGTATTGCCGTCTTTGATAAGTACCGAAATATTTTTTCAGTAGTTTTTAAGATTAGCGAGTTCAAACAAACTCTTTAAGTTTATAATATTAGAAAGATTTTTTTGGAGATTCAATAGAACTAGACCAAAACATAAATATCCAATTTAAGAACCTCCTTCCATTCGGGAGGTGAGTTAAAAATACTTTCTGGCATGATTTTTAGTGCAAAAATAGTACCGTACGGTCTAATATGTACATATTGATCACGTGCCTAACTCACGCACAGGATATTAATATAACGTGTGAAGATATAACATTATCGTAGCACGTGTTAATGAAGTTCAATGCGCTTGACGATAATTCCGAAACCAATATCGTTTGCTTTCGTAAAAATCAAAAGTTGATTAAAACCAAGACGCATCATATTAATCTTTTGATAGGAAGATAAAGCCTGGCAACAGACGCGACAAGAATAATCATCGGCACGAATCTTGAGCGCTGACCTTCACCTGCGCAGAAGTGATTTATTAGCAAAGAACCAATCCCGAGTGACGGCTATGACGCGATGCCCTGCGGGCCAATGACCGCTTTAGCCCGCTCCCGCGCCTCACTTCATACCACAAAAGGGACCCAATAAATCACTTCTGCTTCGGTGAAGGTCAGCGCTCAAGATTCGTGCCGATGATTCTACGTATTGTGTTACTATTTAATTATGTTCAGGAGATCAAGTAGACTCAGGTACACAATTCGACATTCAGTTACACTGGAAGCATCGAACATAGGAGAAAAGGCCAAGTAGGTAATGATAATGACTACATTCCTTGCCAGAAGAACTTGCACGAAACAAATTACAAAATCATACAAACATTCAAAGTTACATGAAAAAAAAACGTGATTGTGCGGTCTAATATTGGGATTTCAACACCGTACCTCGCTCCGCTCACCTTTTCTATACCCGAAGTAAACCCAAACGAATAACAGGTAAGAGACCTTATTGTGGACAAACTAATTTGAACAGATTAAAACTTCATATTTATTTCTGACTAATACCTACTTTAAATTCTAATGTTTGTTTGTCACAGTAAGCGACAGTGTAACTTTGCATTTCTGGAGCCATCTGACACCTCAAGCATACGCAGTAGTGTTTTGTTATTTATTTATTTTTACTATTGTAAAGCTTGCTTGCTTCTTAACAAGATTTTTACGAACGCAAGAATTAATTTAATTTAAATGGCTAATTTGGTACATAAATGCAAAGTGAATAGGTGCCATGTCGACCCTTTTACTGGAAAACGGCTGATCCGATTGCCTAGAATTTAAGAATGGAAACAGGTGGAATCAGCTTTAAGCGATCCAGAAGTACAAATTAGTTCCTACGAGACGCTCATAAAACGTTTCCACAGAGCATGTTTTTTTTTGTATAGTAGGTAGTTAGGTACTTTCATATAAAACCAGATAAAAACTGCAACAGATTATTTTATCAAATGACTGATAGTCTGCTGGGCTTAGTCTTTTATCTCTCGTCTAATTTGGATTTTGTACGATACCAAAATGCACATATTAGGCTTAAGTTAATATCTAATCATGATATTGATGATTTTAATATTATGCATTACTAAGCGGAAAAAACTAGGTACCTAAAATGTTAATTATTTATGCTAAAATCCATCTGATTTACAGACAACATTGCGTGGACTTTCACGGATTAAATTATGCCTAAACGTTTCTTTTAAATCACATTATTTATAGTACGTAGTTTTAAAATACCTCTAATCTGTTTACAAATCCCTTCGAACAAAAAAAAATACGAATCAAAATCTAAAAAAAAATACGTTTTCAATTGTGACAGCGATGATTTTATTTTGCAAAATTTTTGTATAGTTTCTTATTTTTAATGTTAATATAGGCTTAATTTTAGGTACAATGATATCTTTGTCTAATTTGAATAAATAAAAAATATGTTCGCAAAATAAACTGACCACATTAATATGCACGCGAGTGTAGTCACTGTCAAACAATTTTGACCTTCACTAATGAAATATCGAACTCATCACGGCAGTATATACTACGTCACATACATCTGACTGATATATTGACATAGGTACGTAAAACATACAAACGTATTTCATCAGACTTCTACTGTCTATTTCATCATTGTGCCTTTTGAAAAAAAAACTTAAAAGTACGAATGACTCAAAAATGAAACTCCAAATAGGACAGGGCTGGACCGATTTCGATAAAATTAACTTCGGATATCGTCGAGAGTCAGGACCCTAGATATGGTTACAGGGTTTTTACTCAGTTAATAATGATAAATAATGCCGGGACACCTTTTCACACACGGTCGGTTAGCCCCATGGTAAGTTATTAATTAACTTGTGTTATGGGTGCTAACACAACTGATAAACTACATGTAGCTACATATATACATATTTATAAATACATATTATAACACCCAGGCCCGCCGCAAGCGGGCGTGCAAGGCGTGCACCGCACGCGGGCGGCATGTCCTAGGGGGCGGCAAATCGAGCGACTTATCACGTAATATTTTAAAAAAAACAATATCTATACCAATGATTTGATTTCGAAATTTCCGAACACAGCAATAGCGCTAAGAATATTACTTACACTGCCGGTTTCAGTTGCATCTGTTGAAAGATCATTTTCAAAATTAAGGGGCAGGGGGATGGGGCAAATGCCTCGGGCGGCACGATTTAGGGGGCGGCAAAATTAAACCATACGGCAGAATTGAACCATTATTACGTAATAAAAATATTTTTAATCTAGACACACTCCAGTGTGTCCGCCAAGTTCGAGCAAAAAAGCGACACACCGGCCGTGGGTTATATTACACGAACCATTTCGGGCCAAATTCGACCCCCCTGTAACTCAAAATCTATTTTATTTACGCATATCAAATTTCTAGTATCTGTTGAGACCCCCTCACTTATCTAAAATACAAAATTTCATTAATATACCTATTGTAGGTCTTGAGATATTGACGTCAGAAAATCGCTATTTTTACTATACACTTATTCACTTATTCACTGACTCACTCATCAAAAACCTAGACCACTTCCAATGGTCGTATTGACTTGAAATTTGGCATGGAGGTAGGTCTTTATGTCAAGTTAAAGGGAAAAATCTGAAAATGGCCAAGTGTGAGTCGGTTTCAAAATAATGAAGGTGTTTTATACCCGGTGTAAATTTATACCCCTAAGGAACTAAAACGAACTAAATTTATCTATATTTATATAATATATCTTCGAATGGTACAAAGGTTTGTATTTAGTCAAAGTAAAGTAAAAATCTGAAAACGGCCAAGTGTGAATTACTTTCGAAAATAACGAATGTGTAACTTTGATCCACGAACATAATATATGATAACATGTCATGTCAGTCAGTTGGTAAATCTAGTCCATTTAGTTAATCTAGTTCATTTCTTTGTAAGAAACATAGTGCATATTAAAAAATCTAAAAAATAGTATAAATGAGACATTTCTTTAACTAACTTCATCATAAGAAAAAAATAAAATAAACAACCTTACAAAAATAAATGAAATCCCACCCAAAACAAAAATGTGAAAGACTGCCAAGTTCGATAATATGGGAATGCTTCGCCTATAAAAGAAGTGAGATCTGAATAAGTACCAAGTTCCATACACATACCTCAGTTAAAAATAGTTACTTTTTAATGATGATTACTTGGCAAGTTTTAATAGAAAATTAAATACTTGATTCATTGCGTTTAGTAGGTTTATAACAAGGTGTATGAAAACTTGCCAAGTAACATCATTAAAAAAGTAACTATTTTTAACTGAGGTATGTGTATGGAACTTGGTACTTATTCAGATCTCACTTCTTTTATAGGCGAAGCATTCCCATATTATCGAACTTGGCAGTCTTTCACATTTTTGTTTTGGGTGGGTTAATAAAATTAGATGAGTAGATTAGCAATAAAATTTTCAGAAAAAGCCGCCCTCGCTTTGGTCGTGTCCTGTCAATTTGACGGGTTCATCCATTGCATCCAAAAAAAAATTCGCGCTCGCTACGCTCGCGGCTCCATGTCAGATATCACGATTTATCTTTGTTCAATTGTTGAGGCATTCAATTCCGAAAATACATTTTTCGCGCACGTCCGTTATGGCTTTTTGTTCATTTTGGCTTTTTATGACATGTTTACTTCATGAAAACTCAAAGGAAAAAATCGCGCTCGCTTCGCTCGCGGCTTCGTATACCTTTACAGTTTACACTTCATTTCTGTGCATATCTTACTATTTGACTTTGCTTTGTTAATTTACTGTGGTTTTTATTTGTTTTGTGTCTTTAGACTGAAAAATTTTCGCGCTCGCTTCGCTCGCGCTTTTTTACATATGGTGTGTGTCTTCTGCGTTGACTTTTTCAACAGGAAACCCACCAAAACCAACATTATCACCAACCCAAACATTTGTTACTAAATTTAAACATTGTTATAGATATTTATTTCGTTGCAAAAAAAGCACTTAGATATACATATGTTGGTACCTATTAATCACAATTTTTCAATAAATAGGGGCCACTTGGGTAATGATTGCACAAGGGCGCTACATAAGCTCATTTACGGACTTTGCATTTGCAGACCATAAACTATAAAATTTGCGCGCTCGCTTCGCTCACGCTGATTTACGATTACTGCTCTCTACTTGCATCGCACCAGGTGCACTACACAGAAGAGTTAAGTTTTTGTAATGATTATGTGGCTTAGTTTTACACCTCAGTAAACGAATATAATAATTGTACCTAATTAAAATACGTATTTTATAATCTTAACGAATTTTTCTTTTTTTTGACAAATCCAGTATAATATGTAGTCGTAGGGCGGCATAATCAGTTTTGCACGCGGGCGAACTAACAGCTAGCGGCGGGCCTGATAACACCCAGACCACGGCCAACAAGCATGCTCATCACACAAATGTCGACCGAACCGGGAATCGAACCCGGGACCTCAGGTTCGGCTGTCCGGCATGGTGACCATTGCGCCATCGAGGTCGTCAGTTAACATCCATACTCATATTATAAAGCTGAAGAGTTAATTTTAAACATTCTTTCCGTATTACATACGGCTACCTTTTAACCGGGCGCAGGAAGTAGTTCACTCAGAAAGAAGTGAGAAATATTTCTACAAACTAGTTTGGTTCGACAATAGATAGATAAAAAGTACTTGGGCTCGTGCTGGCTCCATAGATATATGTATCTAATTTCAGCAAATTGGCTTTGCCGTGATATTTAATATTCCTCGGCTTAGCAGTGAAGCATAATATGTAAAGTTACTAGTTACCTATTATCTTGTTTGTTAGTCGTGTCAAATAATAACTAACAAGTTCTGTGCGCATTCTTCCATGCAAAATCCTTGGTAGTATTACAAAATACACATCAGTAAATATACTCATATTACCTATACAAAAAGCTTGTATGTTTGCTCGAACGCACTGGGGCCCGATTCTCCTAAATTAATAATGTCAAAATCGAATAGAAATCTAATCGCAATATGATCGCAATAGCAGTTTTAACCATATCGGGCATTCTGCTACTAATAAAAGACCAATCGTATTCGATTGACATTTGATTGGTGTGCGATTGGTCTGCTATTTTGGTAATTTTGGTCTATACGGTAGTTTGCTGTCCAATTATTTTGCAATCGTAAATCATTTGCAGACAAAATGATTCATTATTGAATGACAAATAAATTGAGGTAAAAAAATCTTTAAAAACAAGCTTTTATTTAAATGCGCTAAAAATAAAAAAATAAACTTTTACTGTAACTTTACTGATTTATGTTTTAAAAGCTTGTCGCGAGATTTAAGTACTCGTATTTACTTTCTTAGTAAAATCGCGACAAGCTTTTAAAACATAAATCAGTAAAGTTACAGTAAAAGTTTATTTTTTTATTTTTAGCGCATTTAAATAAAAGCTTGTTTTTAAAGATTTTTTTACCTCAATTTATTTTATACTTTTTAGTTTTGATTTGGTAAAGTGCACTTTATTCTACTTGCCTGTCATGGGATACCCATAGGTATGGATGGGATTGAAAAAAATAGGTTATTCACCATTTTGTAGCGGCGGCTATCCTGGATTTTTATTTCGTAAAGTGCGATGTGTTCTACTTGTCAATCCCTTTCATTTGATACCCATATTGTATAGGTACTTTAAAAATAACTAGTCCGCCATCTTGTATATTTAGACATGTTGGATTTAGGATGACGTCACATAGCTTAACATGCATTGTCATCCAAACTAAACATGTATGCAAAATTGCAGCTCAATCGGTTGAGGGCAAGTGCCTTAAAATTGAGTTGTAAAATTCCACCCGAACACACATAGTTACATACATACATACATACATACATACATACATTGCAAGTTAAATAAAAGCTTGTAAAAAGGATAAAAACGTTTATTTCAAAGAAAAAATAGCGGAATGCCACATACGCTTGAATCGTAATCGAGTCGGAATCGGATCTCAGTCGAATCGAGTCGAACGTGAATCGTATGTCGCTTAAGTAAAATTAGGAGAATCGCACCCCTGATCTCTGGAACTACTAGTTCGACTTGAAACGTTTTTCAGTGCTAGATAGCCTATTTATCGCGGAAGGCTATGGGAAACTTTATATTAAGTACTAGCTTCTGCCAGCGGTTTCACCCGCATCCCGTGGGAACTACTTCCCGTACCGGGATAAAAAGTAGCCTATAGCCTTCCTCGATAAATGGGCTATCTAACACTGAAAGAAATTTTCAAATCGGACCAGTAGTTCCTGAGATTAGCGCGTTCAAACAAACAAACAAACAAACTCTTCAGCTTTATAATATTAGTATAGATGGTAAGTAGTTCCTACGGGACGCGAGTGTGCCCACTGGAGAAAACTAGTGTAACTGTGAAACGACTCACGGCCGTTCCCAATATTCTATCCAACTATTGATTTGCTTAATAGATTAGAAAGATTGTTGACATTAGCATACTAGTAAATAATGTCAAACTCTTATCTCTCTCTCTAGTTAGCAAAACAGCAAGGTAGATAGCCTATAGAAATCCGCAGTACATCTCATCTGAATGCATCACATGGATGCATCAATGCATCATGATGATGCAGTGATAGATGATGATGAGCATTCTGAGTTCGGTTATGACATGAGAATCTTGAAGTTCACTTATCCGGTATGTGAATTAAATTTGCACGATGTAGGAATCTTCGACTTTGAGTCTATCAATCAACTTTATTCTGGTAAAATACAACTACAATAGAATACATTGTCATTCATAAATTAATCTCAATTGACGATGAGCGGTTTCTTTGTATTAATCAGGTCTTATTAATGCAAATTATTGAACCATACGGACTATGGTTAATTAGAAGAAGGTTGAATACTTTGTTGCAGTTCATATCAACTGCCTAGTCTTTTCTCAACTATGTTGGGGTCGGCTTCCAGTTTAACTGGATGCAGTTGAGTACCAGTGTGCCACATGGAGCGACTGCCTATCGGACCTCCTCAACCCAGTTACCCGGGCAACCTGATACCCGTTGGTAAGACAGTCAGACCCATCAATTTATCGTGCCTTTTGAAACACGTCAAGGTAGACCCTTAAACGAACCGATCACTCCAAGCGTTTATCGATCCTTTTTAACCTTTTTATCGATCGAATTGCGTGGCAGTTACTTATCAAAAGAAATCGAGGAACAATGTTATCAAAATGGCTGATAAACCAGCATAACATTTTCGCAAAAATGAATGGCAGTCCTCAACTAAATTGAAATCAAGTTAAACTGGAAATTCGTTGAAAACGTTACCTCAAAAATAACTTCGCCATACCTGATCTTGCATCAATATGACCAGATAGAGGACATGCATCATAAGGACATTTGTTTCAAAACTCCGATACCCAGCTAGAATTTTGGCATAAACCTGTTAAAAAACACCAGCTTATCTGTTTCTGGGTCAATATAACCTAACCATGAGACCTCTACAATTGTCTTTTAACTGCTAAATCCACCTAAAATGTTAGCCTAAACCTCTGAAGAAATCCCCTATTTTACCAAAAATCACCATCTCACCTGTTCTTGCGTCATTATAATCAAATAGGGGAGATTCTAAAGATTCAAAAACGTATTTTGTTTTTTTCAAAACTGGGAGATCCAGCTAGAAACTTGCCCGAAACCTGTCAAAAAAGCACCCTAAAGTATCAAAATACATCATCTGACCTGTTCCTGCGTCAATATGAGTTGTTCCCCGGGCCGGCGAGGGCGGGGACTGGACTCGGGGTCTCGACGGGGGAGAACCACTTGTCGGTGGACTCCGCGTACTGCGAGTGACCCGCTGTGGGGGGCAGCAGCGGGGTGCGTTCGGAGGCACCGTGGACATCATGGGATATAACCACTTTTTAAGACTGCTAAATCTAACTAGAATTTTGACCTGAATATGTGAAAAAACCCCCTATTCTATCAAAATCAAAAGCTCACCGGTTCTTGGGTCAATATAACTTAACCATGAGACCTCTAGACTGAAGGGAACCACTTTACCGTGAATAATTGTCTTTTAGCTGCTTCATCCACCTAGAATGTTGGCCCAAATCTGTCAAAAACACACTCTAAAGTATGAAAAAACAGCATCTGACCTGTTCTTGCGTCAATATGAGTTGACTACGAGAACTCTAAACCGAAGAAAACCACTCAACCGTGGGCAACTGTCTTCAAACTACTAAATCCACCTAAAAACCTGTCAGAAAAACCACTAAATCGAACTTAACACACTATCTGACCTGTTCCTGCGTCAATATAACTTGTTCCCCGGGCCGGCGAGGGCGGGGACTGGACTCGGGGGTCTCGACGGGGGAGAACCACTTGACGGTGGACTCCGCGTACTGCGAGTGACCCGCCGTGGGGGGCAGCAGTGGGGTGCGTTCGGAGGCACCGTGGTGGACTGTGGGGAGAAACATTGAAATTAAAACACTTTTGCATACAATATTAAGCATAAAATACGTACGGGACCTAAAGTACCAATAGGTACGGGTTACTAAGTTTTAGACTTTGCTTTCCGTCTGTCTCCTGTACCCAACCCCGGACCTACATTTTTATTTAGATGGGGGAGAGAGGGGGGAGAGAGACGGGGGGGGGCAAAAGCTGAAAAATAATCACCCCCTTAAAAACAAGGAAGTAGGTAAGTACTATATGGCAATTTCAGTGGAAGACGCATGTTTTGCCACTATTTAAATAAATGTATATTAATAAATAAATAAAGCAAAGTTTGTCATTTTACAGCTTATTATAAAAAGTTTGAAATCAAATATTTATTATCAAATATTATTCAAATATTTATTAGTTCTAGTTCATAATAAAAATGATTAGTTAAATTGACCGAAATCAACGGTCCTGACTGAATGCTATATGCTTTACCCGTCACTGGTTATTACAACTATCGGATTTTACGACTAACGGCCAGTTTCTTCATTAAAAGTTAAAGTAATGTCTAAAGTAAAAGTAACGGTCAAATACGTTTTTTCAAGGCTAAAGTGACAGCAAAACTAATAGAAAAATTGAATTTGACCGTTACTTTTACTTTAAATCATGAATAGTCTTCGATTTCGGTATATGACAGTATTTCCAAACTTTCCATACATACCTATAGACTCTAATATCTGTTTGGCCTGCAACTCCTGAGGTAGCACCCGGAAGTCGAGGAACCAGGCCTCCCCCCACGCTAACGTGAACGACGTCAGAATGAGGAACACCTCGTATACTGGCTGTACGGCATTCGGCCACTGTTGGGGAAAGTGTGGGCATGAATATATGTGGGCATCATCTCCCGAGCCTTTTCCCAATTATGTTGGTGTCGGCTTCCAGTCCATCCGGATGCAGCTGAGTACCAGTGTGTCACAAGGAGCGACTGCCTATCTGACCTGGTTTCCAAGATATACTTCCTGGGGTTGGCTTAAATATGTGCTGGCTTAATTATGGGGTGGCTTAAATATGTGTTGGTTTAAGTATGTATTGGCTTAAACATGGGACGACTTAAATATGTGAGGGCTTAAATATGTGTTGGCTTAAGTATGTGTTAGGAACCAGGCCTCCCCCTACGCTAATGTGAATGACGTCAGAATGAGGAACACCTCGTACACTGGCTGTACTGCATTCGGCCACTGTTGGGGAAAAGTGTGGGCATAAACATCATCATCATCTCCCGAGCCTTTTCCCAGCTATGTTGGGGTCGGCTTCTGCAGCTGAGTACCAGTGACTTATAAGGAGCGACTGCCTATCTGACCTCCTCAACCCAGTTACCCGTATCGACTGCCAAGGATGTTCAACGCCAGTCGGGACCTATAGTTTAATGTGCCCTCCGAAAAGCACACATTAATTTCCAAGATATACTTCTTGGGGTTGTCTTCAGTATGTGTGGGCTTAAATATGTGCTGGCTTAAATATGTGTTGGCTTAAATATGTGTACGATTAAATATGTGTTGGATTAATTATGTGTGGACTTAAATATGTATGTATAGGTTTAAACATGTGTTGGGAACCAGGCCTTCCCCCACGCTAACGTGAACGACGTCAGAATGAGGAACACCTCGTACACTGGCTGTACCGCATTCGGCCACTGTTGAGGAAAGAGGGCTTAAGTATGTCATCATCTTCCAACTATGTAGGGGTCGGCTTCCAGTCTAACCGGATGCAGCTGAGTACCAGTGCTTTACAAGAAGTGACTACCTATCTGACCTCCTCAACACAGTTACCCAGGCAACCCTAAACCCCTTTAGAAGGGGTTAGAGACTGGTGTCAGACTTACTGGATTCTGATTACCCGTAACGCCTGCCAAGGATGTTACATGACAGCTTAAATATCTGTTGACTTAAATATGTGTGGACTTAAATATGAGTTGGCATAAACATGTGTGTTGGCTTAAATATATGTTGGCTTAAATATGTGTTGGCTTAAATGTGTGTGGACTTAAATATGGGTTGGCTTAAGTAAGTGTTGGCTTAAATATGTGTGGATTTAAATATGGGTAGGCTTCAATTTGTGTTGGCTTAAATATGTGTTGGTTTAAATATTTGTTGGCTCAAATATGTGTGGGCTTAAACATGTGTTGGCAAGCAACACTAAAAATATGTATGAGTGGTACTTACGTCAAATACAAAAACTTTAGCTATTAATAGAGCACACGTACACCCTGTTGATAGCTGAAACAAAACAAACATCATTTATTACTAAGACACAAAATAAATAAATTCAACCATTCAAAGGAAACTTTTTAATGGCCAATATTCATTTGACGGATTTTCA